>NC_091007.1:7500000-8125000 GCF_041146395.1 Eulemur rufifrons | reverse complement strand
TAATTTTTAAAATCACCATTCTAAAACATTTCTGTTGAATCAGACCTTTACGTTACATTGTTTATTAAAAAGTTTTGGCATGTATGATTTTATTATATAAGTAGAAACAATCCTCAGCCAAACATTTAGTATTTGACTCCAGAGTAGAAAGCTGAGTTCTGTACATTGATTTTTAAAGGTAGACAAAAATCTAGAGATATTTTTCTTCAAAAGTAAAAGTAGATGAGGCCTTCCGCTCCTTACTAAGGTATTAAATTACTTTTAATTTATCTAATTAATTTGATGACTGTATCTGATTCAACATTATGGAATTCTGTCATCTCTTTTGGTGTCATAAAATGCTGGGTAATGCCACTTTAGGAGATTGGGATGAATCATTTAATCTTTCCATATTTTAATTCCATTGTCAGTAGATAATGGGGCAAAAAGCGGATAATTACTTATACTGTATATCCTCTGGCCATAAAACTGTATGGTTATTGCATGTGAAATTTGGGAAGCATCTCATTTTCCAGAATTTCATACCAGCGACTCCATGATTTCACTCTGCTCCTTGTGTTGTGGCAAACTTTGGTTTCAGTGAGCATCCACACTTTTTTGATATCCCAGGATCCAAATGAGAAAAGGAATGATAAAACAAAATGAGGAAAAGAGTAGCTTAGTATAAAAAGGGGAAGCCCCACAATGTCACAGCCTCTGAATCTGCCTGCTTAGGGTAAAATCCAGGTGGTCAAGACAGAAAAGGACACATTTTGTGTCTTTGTATTTTTATTTCTCTGTTTCTGCCAATCAAATGGAGTGAAAATTCATATTAGGTACTGAAGAGTGGATGAGCAATAAACGCACAAAATTAAGAAGGGCCCTTTTTGAAATTTTGTAAAATTGTGTTTCATTCACTTAAACAGAAATGAAGCAGAATTTACAAAAATATCCATGATAAAATTATAATAATTATATGATAATGATATAGAAGGATAAAGCACAAAATATTTTGATGACTAAAATTACGACAATTAAACTGGGTCAAGGGATAAAAATCAATGAAGGGAAAAAAGTTCTTTTTACTGAAAAAAGTAATAACAATAATCCTTAGTGTGAAGCTTTAATTAAAGGTTGAAGAACAAAGCAAGAAGTACAAAAGTAATGAAATGGAAGTACCAGAAAACCTGTATGATGGTGCCCCTGATGACGATGACAAAGGTGGATCAATTCAACAAGGAAAGATTGGAAAAACTGATAATCAGCAGTTTGCTAGGAAGGAGAATAAAGAGTGGGATAGGTAAGCCTATAGCAGTATTTAACAGCACAGAATTATTACAATACTATAAAACTAATCTTAATTTGGGCTAATATTCATGATTAATAAATTTTATACTTTTACTAGTGACAGTCAGCCTTTCCTAGAAATCAGAAAAATGCAAATTAACAAATAATGATATGCCATTTTTCCAATCATTCTGATACTTTTTTAAAAAAATAATAACCAGTGTTGGGAAGTGTGAGGAAAATAGCATTCTCATACACTGTTGGAAAATGCGATTGGTAAATCCTTTTTGAAGGATACTTCAGTAGCATGTATCAAAATTTCAAATATGTAATTCCTTTAACCTAACAGCTTCGTTGCTGGAACTAGGTATTACAGGAAAACATGGCTTGTGCAAACACGCAAACATAGATGTTAAGGTCATTTATTATATATTATATATAACATGCAATAGTCATATATATAAAAAATGTATATAACATGTGTTAAGGATCTGTAATATGTGTATGATAAGGATATTTATTATAGCATTGTCACATCAAAAAATTGGAGATAGTCTAAATACCCATACATAAAGAAATAAATTGCAATACCCATAACGTAATATGGTATGGAACCATTTTAAAATGAGGTTGTATCTGTAGTGTATTGATTATTTCACAATTAAAATATATTTAAAGCATTCAGTTTGATGACACATCTTAAACAAATTTTGTTAGACTTCTTGTAATATCTGCTGACTTGCAAAAGGAAGCCACATGCTACCATGGCACTCTACCTTGTTGCTAACAAAATTGCTAGTCATTAAATTTTTGGTTCTGTTTATTCTTAATGCATGAATGCTTAAATATTGGACACTCAAATTAATCTGAATATTGCCAAGGGATTGCACATGGGGACCCATATTTCATATAAACATGTCAGTATATTGGGTAAAACTTACTAAAATACATCAAAGGTCTTTAATTTACTAAACCAGGACTTGGCCAACTTTTTCTGTAAAGAGCCAGCTAGTAAATATTTTAGCCTTTGTGAACCATAAGGTCTCTGATATAGTGCAAGATCTGTCATAGAGGATATGTGAATGGGCATGGCTGTGTTCCAATAAAACTTTGCTCGTTCAAACAGGCTTGTGGATTTGACTCTCAAGCACTGATTTGCTGACCCCTGTACTAACACCAAGGAGTTACTAATGCAGTGAATCCTCTTTTTAAAGGTACCCTGTTTGCATTCCATTGTCCTTTCTTTTAAAAGATATTTCAGTATGCACCACAGCATATTTTCTAACAGTGACTTCATGTTATATAATTTACAAAAGTTGTGTTTACAAAATGAGATTAATTTTTGGATTTCTCTTCTTGTTTTAGAATTCAATATTTTAATATGACCAATTACTTTGTATATTTGACGAGTATAAAATATCCTAGAGTGGGGTGATTTTTATCAAGCAAGAAATACTGCCTTTGAACCTTAATCTTTCTGTGGTCTTTACTTATAAGGATGAACAAAATGATAATCAGCTTATATGATATAGAAGTGTTTGTGGGGTCTTTTAGTTCTCTCTCTCTCTCTCTCTCTCTCTCTCTATATATATATATACAAATTTGTGAATTTGTTATTTAATACCTTGGTCTGGCATTTTTAAAAATGTACATTATTTTAAAAACCTTTAAAGTGTTAAAACATACTATATAATTATTATCTAAGGATTGAAAAATACAGCTAAACAAGAAAATGAGATCATCCACCACCGTACCACTTAGGTGTGATGTCCTGGGAAGAACTGTCTATCCTCACGGACTCAAAATTGCCTTTCCATTCAGTCTTGAACTCACTGCAGTAATTTTCACTCCCATCACTCCTCCAAAATTGTTTTTCTCTAGGTTACCACTGATTTTCACATTAATATATCTAGGCATGGTTTCTTAGGCTTCATTTGATTGACCTGTCGCAATATTTGACCCAATGGAAAACTCTCTCTTCCCTAACCCTTTCTTCACTTGGCTTTCAGTATGTCGCTCACTCACCTGGTTTTTCCTCCTGCCTTTCTAGCCTGTCCATCTTAGCCTGGTTTGTGTACTGCTCCTCACCTCCCACCTTGTACACATTGAAGTGTCAATCAATATTTATTAATGAGCAAATGTCGTTTACCTTGGGTGCATTGTTTTAAACATTATATTAATTCTCACTGTAAAAAGTTTCACATGGGTTCATTCTGACAATTTTACCCGGCAATTGTATGCATCTATTGGATTATGTTGACTCTTTCTCATAAGCTACCTTCTCTATGTTAATGTTTTTCCATTTAGGGAGAAAAGCCCAATGATGTAGTTATTCATTATTTATTCATTTACTGGTAATTATGATAGTTTTAATTATGGTAAGATAGATCAAAGGAATTGCAAACTTCATGTGTATTTTATTAAGAAAAATACAGTATAAAGGTGGTAAATTTAATGGATTTAAAAAATCTGCTCCAGAGGACCATAAGCCTTCAATATCTAAAATAAAAAGCCAAGGTTAGAATGTCTTGCTTTTTCTGGTAAGAGAGCTATGCTGGCCAATCTCTTCCGACAGAGGAGCTGCCGATTTTTTTTTTTTTTTTTAAACAAACGCTTTGGTTACATGAATTACTTTTGTGCAGTTTGAGTCAAAGTTATAAATGTGCCCATCACCTAGGTAGTGTGCGTTGTACCTGTTAGATGTGAATTTACCCGTCTCCTCTTTCCCCCTCCCACCTGCTTGGTTTTTGCTGAGTTTTGCTACCATATGTGCACATGAGTGTTGATCAATTTCTGGGAAGAGTGGAGTTTATGGATTGGCAGACTTACAGGCATACGTGGGTTGCCATCATCTGTAGCAGCATGGAGATTTGAATGAGATTGTGGATTGCCTGGGACTCCCAGGCGTGTTTATCGGAGTGAGTTTGTCTCTGACTGTCCCTCAGGAGCAAATGGCTGACATTGATTGGTTGGTGAGTGAGGCCCATGGTCATTGATTAACTAGGTTTAAAACTGGTTCTGGGTGACTCCTTGTTACCATGGCTATAGGTCGTTCCTTTCCGGAGTTTGAGGGGCAACTTTAACCACATGTTTTCTGTTTAAAAGTTACCTTCCATCAACTATGTTTAAAATGAAAAATATTTCTAGAATTGTAGACTTATTTCTGAAGTGTGAGTCAAGAGAAATTGTTTAAGAATTGCTCTCAAGGAAGATCTCCCTTTTTTTTTAGATACTTAGTCTTAACTAGGAAAGTTATCTACCAATTTTTTTTTTTTTTGGTACATAATTGTTAGGTTTTTGTTTTGTTTTGTTTTTTGGTATTTTTAGGGGCTCATGCTCAGCTGCTAACATAATAATCTCTAATGGGACATTTCGGTCTCTGTAAATTTATGTAGGTATGTGGTAGGGATATTCTTATGCATGTGTTTACACCATCAAAAAGTAATTACAACTTTCTACAGGTAAGTTCAGCTTTTTATATTAGTATTAGATACTAGGCTAAAAGTGTACAAAAGCTACCAAATTATTTTATTTTTAAGAGAACTCATAACTAGTCAAAATATTGCTATTTTTGAAGTATAATGACATGTAAGCATTTTAAAAGTAAGATTTTTCTCCCCCAAGATAGTTTCCTGATTTCTTCTTGCATGTTACATGTGCCTCATGCTATTTTCAAAATTTCATTTAAATGAAACGTCATATTTAAAAGCCAAACCAAAGATACAGCACAAGTCTTATTATCCCTCCCATGCCTAAGGGGAATTACTTATAGGCAATGAGCTCCAGCCTTTTAGTGTAGCATCATGTTTAGTGTAGCATTTATTTCTCATGATTTGCTTCCATGTAGTTTACACTTTTCCTTTCAAGTCCCTAGAAAACACCTGGATACCGTGTGCCTTATCTTTGTGCTCACACTCTGTTCTCTAAGTGGAGTGGTTATCTCCCCCCTTTTTCTTTTATTTCTTCCCTTCTGTAAAGCCTTCCTCGTGCTCAGATAAAGTTTTCATAGATCACCTCTTCATATCACATTGTATTATAATCATATATTTACCTGTTTTTTGAAGCAGGGACTATACATTTCCTTGTATTTTCTTGGTACTTCGCAACTGTCTTCTGAATACATGAATTGATGTGAGAACAGGATGGAATTTTATAATTTTTTTCATTCTTTGTTAGTAGAATTATTAGAAAACATTGGCTTTTCTATGTGGATTTTTTTAAAGGGGTGTTCCTGCCCTTCACATGAAGGAAGTAAAGACAAATGAAAATAAAAGCTGGACCTCAGAAGAATCTGTGATGACACCAGTGTTTGAGGAGACCAACTTATTAACTGGTAGCCTACTGCAAGCGGATGATGACAGCAGTTTGAGTGTAACAGATCAAGATGAAGGAAGGTAAAGTCTGTATGTTCTTTATTTCCCTGTGCAGGGATGTTAGCAGTGATTCCTTTTTTCTGGAAGTAGGATAGTGTAGTCTGCCAAAGCTAGAGAATACTCAACTATATCAGTGCTGCTGAAAGATTGAGTAAAATGAGGACTAATGAATTTGACAGAGCAGTTTCAGTAAATGGTAACCATGGAAACTTTACTGTAGTAAGTGTCCACAACTCAAGAGAGTTTGTACTGGGAATGGCAATAGAGAAATGGGTGGTAAGTGAAGAAAATGTGGGATTCAAGGGAGTTTTCTTTCTATTTTTATTTTAAATTAGAAGCTATTAGAGTATGTTTGTGTGCTGTTGGGAATGATCCAGTAGAGAACATGAAATTTAGTTCATGAAATTTCATGATAGTTCATGAAAGTTTAGTTTATGAAATTTAGTTTTCTTTGCATGTCTAAACATTAGAAAGGTTGCTGTGTTATCTTTCAAAGATTTGTGGTAAACTAATTGTCCATAGTACTTCATGTATAGTTTTATGGTAAGAGATTGTTTTTTTCAGAATTGGTTCAGAAATGAAATATTCTGATATAACTGAACATGCATACGATGACTTAAAAGTTAAGGTATCATACATAGATTTTTAAAAATGATGTAATCATAAACATATGAACACTTAGGCCGTACTGAACAGAAAACACTCCTTGATAATTGTGTATGTTACAGTACTTTAGATGGTAGCATCATGAATAGCTATGATTTTGTAAGGAACTGTAAAATATCAGGTGTATCAGCTTTATAGTTTAGATTCTAGGGAAGAGAGGAAGATTTTGTTTACATATAATAGAAAAGAAAACTATCGATAATCTATTGCAGATTATTAGTTTGTGATTATAAAGTTCTACAGTATAAAAAGCATGTTTCCCTGTACCAGCAGTGTCATTGACATATATTGTGTGCCCATTAAGTATGTGTTAAATGCAGGAATAGACAGTTGAATAGATGAATGAATGCCCGTTGATGAGTTTCTTCAGAAATAATTTTTAGTTTATTGAAAGTAAATTGCCTAGTTATAAAGTCTTTTCATTTAAAAAATAGTTGCAATATTCAGAAATTATTATTTATAATTATGGCCAGAAATGGAATGATTAAATGGATTCCTCTGCTGTCATGTCACTTAAAAACAATAAAAAATAAATATTGCTTTCACAGCATATTGTGAAATACGTAGTTTGGAGCTAGATATCTTGAGTTTGAATGCTGGATCTGCTACTGACCAGCTATATGGGTTTGGGCAAGTTACTTAGCCTGTTCCTATTTTCTTTTTTTTAATAAAATACCTAATATGTTACCTACCTCACAGAATTGTTGTATTAAATTGAGTTTCACACATGTACAGTGCTCAGAACAATGCATAGTAACTGTATAGTAAATCCTGAAAATGCTAACTAATATCATTTCAAAAGGTTTTCCCTCATATAAGGACTTAATGAATATTTTCTAAATAGGTATCTGTGCCAGTAAAAAGCTTGTCTTTACTGAAAAGGACAATAACAAAAAACCTGGTATATTTATTTCTGTAACATAATGCAAGTAATATGTTTTTCCCAAGTGCAGAAATTTTATATTAAAAGGCAATAATTGTAGATATTCTTTGTATTTTATTTAATGTGTATTTGTTATTTACCTGAAATGAATTGTTTGTCTTTTTAGGCCTGCAGAGGAAACATCTGAGGAAAAGAACACGGTATTGTAACAAATAAATTATCAAAAATATTACTGTTAAAAATACATTATAAAAGGTAAGGTGAAAAAATAGAGAATCTTTTTTGTGAGGACATTACCTTTGAAAAAATGATTAAGAAACAATAGCCATTGATACACATATCCTTTTAGCAAAAATCAGTTATTTTAAGAAGTACGTATGTTTTTGTTGATATAAAAAGATGTATAATTACCATTTCTGTACATTTAGTATGTGCTATAAATATTTTGGGGGCATTTTGAAACAGTGTCATTTATTTTATAGGTCAAAAGCCAAATACTTCCTAGGGATGACCTTGATGACTTAACTCAGTCATCTGAAATAGTCTCAGAGGATTGTGAGTTACCTTCCTCGAATTACAAGAACTTTATGTCGCTCATTGAACAACTTGGAATGGATTGTAAAGGTAGGACCATGGCATAAGTACAAGGCCTTTTTCATGAATCCTGTAGTAGTGTATGTACACATTGCTTAGTACTGCACCATACAGCACTGATATTTTGTAGTGATACTCATATAAAAAATAAGCTTTATGTTAAAATAGAATAACTGTGGTATATTGTACACTCTCAGCCAAAATTCCACTGTGCTTTTTTTTTCTCAGTGTGAGTGGCACTCCCAGTGTTTTTGTTGGCTCTCCTGCTCTTCTATGCCTTTATTCAAGTTCATGTTACCATTGTCTCCCAGCTGGAATACTGCAGTAACCTTAGAACCGTTATCTCTGCTGCCCCACCTCCTGAAACCCTGGTCTACTCTGCAATCATAGTTACATATTTAAAAAAAAATGCAGATCTGATCATGTTACCCCCTTGCTTAAAACCCAGCTACCACTTCTCACTGCTATAAGGTTAGAGATCTCAGTCCTCTGGTTTTATCCTGTATCATTCCATGCCCTTCTCACTCTCTGGGTCCCAGACAGTGTTTGTACCTGCAGTCAGTAGCTTTAGTAGGGTATAATTGATGTATGATAAACTGCACATATACAAAATGTACAATTTGATAAGTTTCCGTGTGTGTATACACATGTGAAGCCATTACTGTAATCAAGAGAGTTAGCACATCCATCACTCACAACAGTCTCCTCATGCTCCTTTAAATTCCCTTATTAAAAAAACTAATAAATTGTTTTCTGAAGTATTTGTACCATTTTCCATTCCCATCAGCAGTATATGACAGTTCCAGTTGCTCTGTATTATCACAAACACTTGGAATTGCCAGTTATTTTTTTTGTTTTTAGCCATTCTGATGTGTGTGTATTGTGCATATCATTATGGTTTTAACGTGTATTCCCCTAATGACTAATAAAGTTGAACATTGTCTCATGTGCTTATTTTCCATCTGTATATCTTCTTTAGTGACCTTTTGCCATTTAAAAAATTAGGTTGTTTATTTTCTTATTTGTTGAGTTTTAAGAGTTCTTTATATATTCTGGATACTATTCCTTTATTAGCTATGTGTTTTGCAAGGTTTGTTTTTCAGTTTGTGGCTTGAGTATTCTCTTAATAGTATCTTTTGAAAAGCAGAATTGTTTAATTTTGATAAAGTTCATTTAATCTGTCTGTTCAATTATGGATTTAGCTTTTTGTGTCATATCCAAGAAATCTTTGCCTAGCACAAAGTTACAAAGATTTCTCCTATGCTTTCTTTTAGAAATTTTATTGTTTTAGTTCTTATGTTTAGATCTGTGCTCCATCTTCCTTTTAGTTTATGATGTGAGGTATGGATCCAGACTTTCAGGTTCATCACTGCAACTCAGGGAGTGTGATAAACTCCGCCTCAGTTTTTTCTCCCTCTGTCATGGCTTGGAAACTCGGTCAAGGCAGGGAGCTGGGCCATTCCTTGGGCTTATTTCATTTGTTTCCTGTCTTTCAGGGGCCAGTGTCTTCACTGGCTAAAGTCCACTGTCTTGAAAATCATTGTTTTATGTATTTTGTCTGGTTGGTTTTGGTTATTTCAGATAAGAAGGAAAATCAGTACCTGTTACTCCATTGTGGCCAGAGCAGAGTACAACAGAGCTTCAGCACCTGCTGTCGACTCACGAGAATGCTTTTCTTCCCCCTTTGCTTCACTGCTTCCTTCTCATCCTTCACTTCTCAGCATTGCCGTGTCTTCCCTGGGCCCAGTATGGATCAAATTCTCTTATGTGATCACAGAACTCTGTTTTCCTATAGCATCTGTCTGAATTTATAATTGTCGCTTTTTTTGTTGTTTTTGTCTTCACTATACTTTAAGCTAAACAAGAGCAGAGGTCTTGTCTGTTTTAACTGCATAGCTTAATATAGTCCACTTAATGCACACACAATAAATACTTGTTCAGTGTATGAATGAGTGAATGTTAAAATGCACAGTCCTTTATATCCAAAACGTACTGATATATTTTATTTCTAACTTTTTATTCTCCCTGAGGCAGATTGTGTTAGCCTATTGAAAATCCAGGATGCAGTTCTTTCATATGAAAGATTAATAGAACTTAAAAAAAATCACTGTGAACGACTTATAGTAAAAATTAAAAAAATGGAAAAAAAGGTTAGTGTACTACAAAAGGAGCTATCTGAAACAAAAGAGATAAAATCACAATTAGAGCACCAAAAAGTTTCTTGGGAGCAAGAAGTCTGCAGTCTGAGGTATGGGATCTTTCTTTTAAAGAAATGTTTGAACTGTTTACTTTATACTCAAGATATGTAGGAGAATTTTTGTGATTACTGATTTGCCTTCTGGGATTTAACAGGGGAGACAACTTCTTAGTCTTAATATTGAGTGTGAAATTTTTAGAAATAATATAATGAGTTTTTAACTTGAATATTTCTACCACTAATTAAATGCATATTCTTTTAAATCATAATTTTACTGGCTATATAGAAGTCTACCATATAGAAATCTCATTATTTATTTAACAAATTGTATTTTGGGTTTTAAAACTTTTGTATTATAATTAATGCTGCAAGGAATGTCTTTTTTTGTGTCTTTTTTACATTTTTAATTGTTTACTTTGAATAAATTCTTCAATATAGAATTATTTGGTTAAAGTATAAGAATGTTTTAAAAAAGGCTTTTGATCAATGTTTTTAAATTGTTCTTAAGAACATTTGTATTAATCTACAGTTCAACCAATAGAGTAAGAATTGGCCATTTTTCTCAATGCAGAATAGTTTTTTAAACATTTATACAGTATTATTCTTAATATGCATGAAATAGAAAGTAAAATGGGAAATGATTACTGATTAGGTTATTCAACATCTGTTTCCTTATCCTATACAGATAAAATTAATTTGAAGTTCTATGTTGAAAACACATATTATTTTTGTTATTTAATTTAATATTAGATCTTATTCCAAAGTGATTTTAAAATTCTTTATAAAATACATAATAATCAGCAAGATAAACTGAATGTATTACCAAAAGAAGAAACATAAGAAGTGTGAAGTAACAAATATTAAAATCCTTAGCGTAGGCCTGGCACGGTGGCTCACATCTATAATCCTAGCACTCTGGGAGGCCGAAGCAGATGGATCGTTTGGGCTCAGGAGTTTGAGACCAGCCTGAGCAAGAGCGAGACCCCGTCTCTACTAAAAATAGAAAGAAATTAGCTGGACAACTAAAAATATATAGAAAAAATTAGCTGGGCATGGTGGCCCATGCCTGTGGTCCCAGCTACTTGGATGGCTGAGACAGTAGGATTGCATGAGTCCAGGAGTTTGAGGTTGCTGTGAGCTAGGCTGATGCCACGGCAACAGAGTGAGACTCTGTCTCAAAAAAAAAAAAAAAAAAAAAAAAAAAAATCCTTAGCCTAGTCTTGGTTTATAGTAATCTGCAGGTATATGTTGTGTGAAAGACCTCTGAAGGTGCTTTTCCTACACTGTAAATCATTTTTAGGGATACCTGCACTATTTCATGAAGATGAAAATTTATTTCTAGTGAATTTATGAACTTGTTCATTAAAAGTAATTTCTTTTAAATTAATTACCGCTAAATGATCTATCCTAATTGAGGAGTATTTATAACTGGTCAGGAAAAAAAAGGTAATTTTCAACTTGTAATTTAACTGTATAATTTTCAACATTTTTTTCATAATATTTACCAGAGTGATTAGTTTCAGAAACTTACCAATTGGCAGAATGTTCTTTCATCACTACGTTTCAAGTATATATGTACTTGGAAGAATTGAAGTGAGAAACTAAAAACAGGAGAACTGGAAAAAAAGATTTCAAGTATATAGAAATTTTATTAGAACAATATGCCAACACATGAAGAGCCAGGTCAGAAAATGATTTTTTTTATTTTATAACAAGATCAATTTTAAGATAAGTTATTTAACTTCAGATTTACCTTAAAACAAGAAGAAGAGAAGAAAAGAAATGCCTATATGCTGTATGAAAAAATCAGGGAACAGTTAAGAAGAAAGGAAGAGGAGTATAGCAAAGAAGTTGAAGTGAAACAACAACTTGAACTGACTCTGAGGACACTAAATATGGAATTGAGGACAGTAAGAAATAATTTGGATCAGGTGAAAATTTTATATTTCTAACTTTATTTCATCAATACTTGTAATGGTCCTATGATTTGATATATGTTATTTAGGTTTAAAACAAAGCAAAAAGGTTATCTCATCTTAGAAATGAGCTATAACATTGATAGCTAAAATTATTTATTATAAATCTGGGCATGTAATGGATGCTCAATATATGAAGGAATGGAGGGTAAGTTGAGCTTAATTATTAACATAAATGTTAATTTAGGTATTTTTATGTTAGAATACAAGTAAAATAGCTTTGAACCTATAATGAAACTATTTTAATGTTTTGTAAAGAAATTTTTTCCACAATACTGTATTTACTGTATTTAATAACTGTTTTTTTGCTCTTTGATGAATTTAGCTCTGTCATTTATACAATTAAAATTTGAGTAATTCTTGAGGGATAAAGGTCCTTGCATTTTAATAGGCTCCTTACTTTTAACATTTTTTTTTTTAAAGATTCTACTTTTAATTAACCTTTTAGACTTTTTTCCAGTGCTGTTATACCAAAAACTTAATATCTTTCTAGGTTATACAAGAGCGAAATGATACCCAGAGGCAACTTTTTCAAGAACAGAATGCCAAAATAATGCAAGATGAGATTCTGAACAATCAGCTTTGCAAACAAAAGAACCTAGGAATGGCTCTAAAGAAAATGAATTCTGAGGTATTTTCTTTGGTCATTTTCACATATCTGTGTTTATGTATTTGTATGTGTGTATATTTAAAAAAAACAGTTATCTGCATCTTGGAAAGTAGAGAGGATTTTTAATCGATACATGTGTGTATATATATTTTGGGGGTGGGAGTGGGGGTGGTATTTTTGGCCCATTGCATGCAGTGATGTTCTTGATTCAGCTCCGTTTGTCTGCAACAGTCAAGTGGCAACATTCACAATGGCCTCATCCAAAGAAGAGGCTTTTAATATTTTCCAAAGGAATTGATGATCTTTCCATTATCTCAAAATCCTTGCTACTAACAATAAATGTTCTAGTTTTTGGAAGTTATTTTATTCCCTTGATATATTAATGCAGAGGTTAGTTCATTATTTCCTCTGACAGGTAAGGAGGAAACCAATTGCCAGTTCATAGACAGTATTTTCGATGCTATTCTTCTCACTTTTGAGAAGAATAACAGTTTCTTCCTCATGGTATCTTATTTCAGTACGAGGAGCTTTGAAAACAATGATATGCCACAATATATACTTAGTAATAATTTATTGATAAGTATTTGGTCTTAGTAAAATAGTTAACTGTATTTGCCCCTATTTTACATTGATTACTGTTTCAAGCATTATGAAGAGAGAACAAAAGGTATTGCAATAGCAAATATTCTCACGATTTTCTAAGAGCTCTTAGAGTAAGATAAAATTATATTTTATATATTTTATTTTATATATTTTAAATATTTTATTATATTTTAAAATTATTTTATATGTTTTACATACAATTTATATTTTATCTTATTTGCCCTTAGTGTTTTGAAATAAAAGACATCTTTAATATTTATATATTTACACCACAGAAGTAACACTGATTTGGTGGAGGATCATTAGAAATAGAGTCCGAGAGCTGGGCAACATCCTGCAGCTTGTTTTTATTTTTAACCTCTCCTTTTCAGAATTGTGACAACCACATGAGTTCATTGGTGTGCATAGAAGTGCTCAGCACAATGCCTAGATTTATGTCAATAAATGTAATTCTTATAACTGATTATAAAAATGTCAGAAAAGTAGATCATCTATAGAACATTCTCAGGAAATAGGAACTTAAAGAAATTTGGGAAATTTCATCTGTCCAACTATACGTAGAGCTGACTCTTACTGTAAGGTATAGGTCAGATATCCGAATGTAAACTCAGATTTTTTAATGGAGTCAAATTTGTTAATGTTTTATTTTATGCCTTAGAGTTTGTTGTAATTCAGAGAAAGGTTTTCCAATTCTGAGATTCTTAAAAATTCTCTAGTGATTTAATTTTTACTTTCATGGATTCATTGTCTTCAAATAAAGTTTTGAACTTTTGGGAGTTTATGCTCTATAAAGTTTAAGGTTTTGATCCAACTTTTTGTCTAGTTGGATATCCACTTATTATAGACCTTTCATTGTATAAATGTGTACAGGGTATTCTTTAATTTCAGAGGAAATCATGATATGCCATTTTATTGAGTGCTAGCTAAAAGGGTTTTTTTGTTGTTGTTATTTTACTTAGATTTCTCATAGTAACGAAAAAGAAAAAGATCTGTTGCATAAAAATCGCATGTTGGAGAATGAAATTGCCAGGCTAAGACTGGAAATAGATACAATAAAAAAACATACCCAGAAAATAGAAAAGAAATATTTTAAGGACATTAAAATTGTGAAAGAAAAGAATGATGACCTTCAAAACACCATGAAACTGAATGAGGAAGCATTAACAAAAACAGTATCCCAGTATAGAGGACAACTGCATGTTCTGACAACTGAGAATACAATGCTGAATTCTAAACTGAAGAGTGAAAAGCAAAACAAGGAAAGACTGGATGCGGAAGTTGAATCATACCGTTCTAGACTGGCTGCTGCATTACGTGATCATGATGAAAGTCAGACATTAAAAAGAGACTTAGAACTTAGTTTCCAGAGAGCAAGAGATGAGTGGTTTGAGTTACAGGACGAGATTAATTGTGACATATCTAACCTGAAAGATAAAAATGTGACTCTTTCTCAACAACTTTCTAAAGCTAAATGTAAATTCAGTAGCCTAGAAATTGAGCTCAGTCACCCGAGAGATACCCTCAGACAAAAAACTTCGGTTTTAGAGCCTGTACAAGGAGACCTTAGCCTAACACAGTGTCAAATGGAGGAAGTTGAATATATGTATCAAAATGAACATGGTAAAGTTAACAAACACATGGGAAAGGAATCTGTAGATGAGGGATTATCTCAACTACACAGTGAAAATATGTTGCTTCGACAGCAACTGGAAGATGCTCACAACAAAGCTGATGATAACAAAAAGAAATTAATTAATATCCAAGACGAATTTCATGCTATTGTAAAAAAACACCAAGCTGAAGGTGAAAGGCAAAAGCTTGTGCTACAAGAGAGAAATGAGTTAATCAATGAATGTAATCATTTAAAAGAAAGACTGCATCAATATGAAAAAGAGAAGGCAGAAAGAGAAGTAAATATCAAGAAATATAAATATTTTTCAAGTTTTCTGAAAGAAAATTTAAAATAATATTTGGTTATGGCTAAATGTTGAATCTAGTTGAATATAAAAATATATAGATTATATTTCTTTCCAGCAAATAAGAGCTGAGAGTTGCTTTACTTTGAGTAAAGACATTGTATCGCCTATGAAATTTTAAGAGGTTAAGTTATAAATTATTAATAGATATAGACTGATAGCAATAATATATTCTTATACTACTGAATTAATAGTTTTAATGTCTTTATGTTGCCACATTTTAAGACCATAATGAAGCAGACAAGCAGAAAATCTCGTACCTGAAATGAGTATTTTGGAATTAAGTGGATTACTTCGACAGTTAATTCCAGACTTTTCAGATGAACGGAAGTGTATTGCTATACCTAATAATGATTTCCATCAGTAGCTTTTTATATATCTTAGTTACTATAATTTTATTTTTAATCATGTCAATTTGACTTAAGTCTAAAAATATTTCAATCTCAAATTATGTATTGTTACGACTCTCAAATCTTTAAAGGCAGCTACTTTTTATTAAATCATAATTGGGGACAAATGTGAATTTTAGCAAAACCATATTTGATTTAATCTTCCCACTGGTATTTATAGTTTACTTTGAATATTTTTATAAATAATTTGCCCATTATTTTCATCTCAAGGCCAAATGACCATCATTTGGATATACCGGATATGACTTTGTCCAGTACAAGAACAGTTGTAGCTATCCGTGATTTACTAGTTTACCATTGGGTCCCCGTTTTCAGAATGGTGAGGAGTGGAGGATTCACATCTAGCAGGAATGCAGTGAGTAGGGGAGAGAGTTGTAGGAGGCTGAGATCTGAGAGGGAGGTGGAGGCCAGGTTACCTAGAGTCTTGAAGACCATTAGAATTTTACCTTTATTCTGAGATAGGAATCTATTGGAAGGGTTTCAGCGGACG
Source organism: Eulemur rufifrons (assembly GCF_041146395.1). Taxonomy (NCBI): domain Eukaryota; kingdom Metazoa; phylum Chordata; class Mammalia; order Primates; family Lemuridae; genus Eulemur; species Eulemur rufifrons. The sequence continues at coordinate 8,108,956 of NC_091007.1, read as the reverse complement.
ATTTAATATGTGGAGAACTCTGAAGTTGATTTGGGCTTTTAATAAAGAAGAGGAAGATATTTCACAGTGTAGAATTTACCATGACCAGTCCCACCCACATACTTATTTCTTTTCAAGACTCCGGTTGGTTGTTAAGCATTTCACATTCACGGGGAACGAATGAGTAATGGGCTGAATCTGTTGTCTGAGTGACAGAATACCGACTTAACAGGAAGATAACCCCTTCTGTGACCTTAACTGAATTCCCTGATAAACAGGAACGTGTACACATGAGGAAAAGAAGGTTAACTGATGTATGGTGATATTTTTCAAAGTATATATGTTAGAGTTAAATATTATTAACGTGATTAAATAATAAGTTGACTTATAACATGAGTAACAGGATTATCTTATCAGGTAGTTCTGAGACAACTTCAACAAGAACTGGGTGTTACCCCAAAAAATCTACCTACGTCAGAGGCTTCACTAGAGGTTGCATCACATTGTCACACTCATTTAGAAGATGAGACAGAGGATTCAAAGAAGAAATTAGATCAAAGCAGAGGTCAAGTATGTATTGAATTTAACATGTCAACAGTTAATCTGTAGCTGGGTGAATAACAAAGTGTGTAGCACACTAATTTCTGTGGCAGCTTTCTTTTTTATTTTCATTATAATTAATTTTATTGTAATTTTATTATCTTTATAATGCACTTATTTCTTAAAGTCTGACTTTCATTCTACCATTTTTTAAATAATTACATTTTTTCTCATAATATTTACCCTTAGGAAAGTTGAGAATTATACATCTTTTGTAACATAAGCTGAGAGACATTTTTTTCTGTTAAACACTATTTTTTAGTGATTTCTCTTTTGCCATGGTGAGGCAAGCTAGAGTAAATCAGAGGATAATGTTGAATGGAATTTTCCAGAGAATTGTTTTATTTCTTATTGTTACTTTTATCAGTGGATACAGAATCTGTGTATATTTATTTCATGGATTTCAGGATAACTTGTACAAATCTATTCTCTAAAATGCATATGTTTAGGTTAATTTATAAACTAAAAAGAGAGGCATGTTCATTCCTCCTTCATTTTAAATACATTATAAAAGCATAGAAATATTCAGATCATATATGATATGTATATCCAAAATATAGAAACATAGAATTAAGAAAAGTATCTAGATGCTACCATTGAGTTTTTAAAAACAACTTTATTGAGATATAATTCACATACCACACAGTTCACCCATTTAAAATGTACAACACACTGTCTCTTAAACAGTAGTCCCCAACCTTTTTTGGCATCAAGGACCGGTTTCATGAAAGAAATTTCCACAGATTTTTTTCCACAGATCTTTGGGGGAGGTAGGGGAATGGTTTGGGGATGATTCAAGCACATTACATTTATTGTGCAGTCAGACCTCCCTGCTAATGATGATCTGTATTTGCAGCAGCTCCCCAGCGCTAGCATCACTGCCTCAGCTCCACCTCAGATCATCAGGCATTAAATTCTCATAAGGAGCACAACCGAGATACCTCGCATGTGCAGTTTACAGTAGGGTTCGTGCTCCTATGAGAATTTAATGCCTCTGCTGATCTGACAGGAGGCAGAGCTCAGGTGGTGATGCAAGCGATGGGAAGAGGCTGTGAATACAGATGAAGCTTCCCTGGCTCACCTGCTGCTCACGTCCTGCTGTGCAGCCCTGTTCCTAACAGGCCGTCAGTGGCCCAGGGGTTGGGGACCTAAGTCTTAATATTTTCATAGAGTTGTGTAACCATCACCATAGTCAATTAGAACATTTTCATCACTATGAAAATCCTGCATGTTTCAGTAGTTTTTGTTATTTTTTATGGGCAGCAACCCATATTTAGTATCAGTGTCTGCATCAGTTACCTATTGCTGTATAGTAAACTCCAAAATTCATAGTCTCAAAACATTTATTTTGTTCACAATCTGCAGTTTTAGGCAAGGCTTAGTGGGGCCAGCTCATTTCTTCTCCACTTGGCATCAGCTGTGGTGACTTGACACTGGGGACTAGAATCATTGAAAGGCTTGTTCGTTCACATCTGTCAGTTGAAGCTGGCTTTTGGCTGGGACTTGAGCTGGGGCAGCCAGCTGGAACAGCTTCCCAAGGATTCACCCTGTGGCGTGGGCTTCCTCACGATATGGTGGCTGAACAAGCTTCGCTAGAGAGAGAGAGTCAAGCGGAAGCTGTGTTATATCTTCTAACCTAACCTTAGAAGTCAGCAGCAGTTCCACCATATTATATTTACAGGAAACCACTTACTAAGGCCAGCTCATGTTTAGGAGAGGAAATTTCACGAGAGAAATGTGAAACAATTTGCAGACATTTTAAAACCACCACTCCACTTACCTTTTTAAAGTCAAATAATCATTACATCTAAAGTAGAGTAGTTCCCTCCATCTCCGTACCACTGCAATTCCAACAAGGTTTTTGTTGTCTTTGCTATTGTTGATTATGCTCCCTTATTTTATGTAAAGTAACAAAGGATTAAAACATAGTGTTTCTGAATTAAGGCATTTTCTGTTTTAAAAAAAAGTATCAATCGTGCCACTAAACTTTTATACTGGAAGATGATTGCCTTTTAACCCCAAGAATTATTGCTTCTTGGAATGCAATTCAAATGAGCTTAAAACATTTGCTGTTTACAAAAAAAAAAAAAAGGCTTATAGCATTAGAATCCATATTTACAGATTAGAAAATAAGAGTCTTATTTTCTACTTTTTTTTATTTTTTATTTTTATTTTTTTGTAGAGATGGAGTCTCACTGTGTTGCTCAGGCTGGTCTCAAACTCCTGGGCTCAAGTGATCCTCCCTTCTCAGCCTCCCAAAGTTCTGGGATTACAGGTGTGAGCCACAGCGCTCAGCATTATTTTCAAAGCCTTATTCTGGAAACCATTTATTGACTTGGGCCTGACGAACTCAATATCATGTCCCTAATCTTTCTTTAGAAATTATGGGGAGCGATGACTGGGGTTAAGGGGTAAATGATTTTCTACTAAGAGGTGACTTAGAATCATTTTAAGGAGGAAAGACATGAAACAGTCATAGAAAAAGAAAAGTCTAAGATCAAGTGCAAATGTTGCATGGCAAGGATGGTGACAGTAAAGAATATATTTTTGTGACTCCTGGTGGTTTTAACTTTGTTCCTGATTTTCTGAGTAATTCAAGTGCCCATATTTTAAGAATCTACAATAGTATAGATAACATTTTATTGGAACTGAATTTATTTTAAAACTTGTCAGTATTGTGTTAGTAGATCATTCTCAACCTACTTTCTTCATTACCAAACTATATAATTTTATTCATGCAGATTGATAATCTTACAGCAGAACTGGAAACTGTATCTTTAAAATGTCAGCATCTGAGGGCAAAAAATCAAATTCTTCAACAGGAGTTACTGTCTATGAAAACAATACGGAAGAAATGTGAAAAACTACAGAAGAAGATTAATAACTTGGAACAAGAAGTAGTAAACCTCAGAAGTCATATGGGAATGAATATGGTAGAGCGTGGTCAAGTAGAACAGTATAAACGGGAAATTGAAGAAAGAGCAAGACAGGATATAGTAGAAAAATTAAAAGAAGTCAATCTATTTTTACAGGTTAGTTAATCAGTAAGGTGCTTTCATTTATTTCACTGCAAATTATATTTTGGATATATATGTCTGTTTCCTCTACTTTCCTTATAACAATTTGTTTTGTAGATTTCTAGAAGGAAGGTGGCATCTGTTTCTCCCTTTAAATTTTTCAGTTTCCATTATTATAAGTAAATCAGACTGATGATTCTGTAACAAGATTATCAAGACCAGCTGGCATAAAACAAGGCCATTAGAAAAAGAAAAAAAATGTGATTTAGAAATTAGACCATACACTTGACTTGTTCTTAAGTTATAGTGTTCAAACTAAAAATTTTAAGTTGATTCTGTTATTCTTTGGATTATGAGATTACATGAAATACCAACATAAGAATTATTATATTTTTTATAATTCAGATTAAATTATGAATTTAGTTGATATTGATGAGAAATATTTTGAACTTTAGCTTCTTTATTTACATATTTAAAATTGTCTCTCTGAATCACTGACTCAAAACTAAGGGTGACAAATATGTACTATTTGAGTTATTATTTTTAAAATTTATCTTTTTAATTTGTTTTAGGCACAAGCAGCATCTCAAGATAACTTAGAGCAGTTAAGAGAGGATCATATCACTTCAATACGTTATCAGATGGAACTCAAAATTAAAGATATGGAATCTGAAATGTCCAAAATGAAAACTCAAGAAGAATTTAATAAAGCTGAATTGAAACAATATAAGCAACTCTATCTAAAAGAATTAAAGGCTAAACAATCCTTGTCAGATAAACTAAACAAGTAAGTCAAAACATAGACTCTAAATAAATTAAGCTCATTAATTTGCCTCAAAAGCACAGTTTTTATTGAAACTGACTCATGAGAGTAATAGGAAGTGAAGACTAACTAGATACTATCATTTTGGAAAATGATGTTCATGAGTGAATTTACCTTTAAAATATTGGTCTAGGAGAGTTTATATCCCTCCTCTTTTTTTTTTTTTTTTTGTTTCCCCCTTAATATTCTTACATAGTTAAGCTGACTTATTAGTCTCTCAGCAAATTATTTTTTGAAACTCTATAATTTAGGCAGTGATACTGTTATAAAATTACTTGTCAGCATTTCCCTAAATAGAAATACTTATGAGTTTATCTATGTTTTGGAAGATTACATCTTGAACCGAACGAGTCAAGTGCTACCACTACTCTCTCGGCACATCCTGGCTCGCAATCAATTAGATTTCCTCGATTGTGATCTTTGGCATTGTCACTAGAGGGCGCCTTGAATCAGGCTAGCCTGTGTAGTGTGGTGTTTCCACTGCATAAAATCACACCTGTAAAATAGGAAATGATTAACTTAGGGGTGAAGGGAAGTATAATTCACAAAGTAGTTAAACATAATACCTTGGTCAGCCTGAGGGTCAGGCGTGTTGAAGACAGAAAGGACAGGTCCCACCTCTGGTGCCTTGGTAGCAATGTTAGCAGCTAATTTTCTTTGAAGCTCCTTTAGTTTTTTTTGATCACCAACTCAGCTGTCTCCTTCTCCCTAGAAACTGCTGCTCTGAATTATTCTTCAGTGCTAAATTCTTAATTTTCCCAAGTTAATGGGTGAAATGTACAAGGGTGGTGAAAGCAAATGCTTGGAGATGTCTCTGAGGGATAGTTTTTTAATACAAGTATTTCCACATTTTTTTTTTCAGTTTTAGGTTTTTGTCTGTGTGTGTGTGTGTGTGTGTGTGTGTGTATGTTTAACACATGGGCTGCCACACTAGAAAAAATTTGTTTTTCCCTTGGGGCCATGGTATTTTACTATGAATATAGAATAAAAACTTTAAAAACAAAACGATTTTTTCTAATTTAATGAAAAATGTGTTATTTTTTATTGTTTTCTGTGCATGAGTTATATGCAATGCATCCATGTTTCTAGAATTAAATTGTAACAATAGGAACATCAATAAGTAAGATTTTCATGAACCAACTGCAGGGTTTTGCACTGGGGCCACCCATCACATAACATGTATGTTACAGCATGTCAGCATGAGTTGCCTGCACACCATGTGGCTCCCAAGGTAAAGAGACATCTGAGTTATATATGCTTCACGAGGCCCCAAGCTCAAAACTAGCGTGAGTTAAATACAACTCACATGGCAGTTAATGTGGTAAGGAGTACAGTATGTTTTAATATATTTATACATAATGAAATAGTTATTGTAGTCAAGGAAAGTAACATATTGATCATCTCACATAGTTACCCTTTAAATTCAAGTATTTCTAATGGCATCCTCAAGAATCTAACAGGGAGAACCATTCCAGAAGGCAGCAGGTGTGACCTGTAAGCCATACATCATTGATTGACATTTTTCTCTTCTCCCTACTTTCTTTGAATTACTTGTTAGAAATCCCCCTGGGAATATATGTATTTCTTTAGAATGACTTTAAAACTATACTTGCATGCAGTAGGCATGCTCTGACACATTTTCAGTGATAAAACACTGTCACTGGGAAACTTTATTCACTCTTATGGCAACTTTTTTTAAAAAATGCAAGTCATTTAGAAATCATTTAGGGAAAAATGAAATATTATCCTAAGCTTTTCTTGGTGTTTTTTTTTTTCCTTTTGCGATCTTCACAGAAGTCACAAGAAGCTAGCAGAGGTCAAGTCTGAATTGCTTGTGGAGGAAGAGAAGAATAGATCTCTACGCCGCAGCCACACTCTTAGTTCAAGGCCAGTCCTAGAGTCACCTTGTTTTGGAAGTCTTCACGATACTTCAGTTCTCAGCAGAACATTTACTCCAAGGGAAAACTTAGCGATCCCCACCTCTAGCCCACGGACTTCACATACCAGCCTGCAGAACTACTTTACCATGGTTAGTTATATTTTCCTTTTTCTTTGTGTTTAATTACATATTTTTTCTATTTCTCAAATGTTTATTCAGTTTAGAAACTCATTTTCTAAATGTGGTTATACAGACACATCATACTAAAACAGTGTCCCTAGGGTGTTAACTTTTTATGTGATGGAACATTGTGTCTCAACAAGAATAGTAAGATGCAAACAGGCCCGTTTGCATCACCAAGGCAGTGCCTCTCTACTCTGAATTTTAACTCTGATCAAACTATTAAAATAGTTATGCTAATTGTTCATAGAGCAAGGACAAAGAAATGTATTTATTGTATAGTTATATGCTCTCTATAATTCTTTCTGTCTCCACTTCATTTCGTCTACTTAGTCAAATGCCCAGTAGTCATTTTATCCTATGAACGATTCAGGTAATCTCACAACTTCTTCCATTTCTTTTTCTTTCATTCATTCATTTCACAAGGTCATTAAATATGTGTGTGGCTCTGCACTTAATCCTTCAGCTCCTCAATCAACAACCTGTTCCCCAGTTCTTTTCTCTGTGATAAAATACATGTATTTAATATTTAAAAACTGACAAGTGTTAGTTTCCTTCATTTATTAGCTTATTTACAATTTGATATTGATTTGCAGTGGTTTAATGGAGAAACATTTGATTATATTACATTTGAGTGCACATTTATTTTATAATGTTTGCTCCGTAGAGAATATCAAATTTTAACTTAAAAACATCAAGTTACTGAAAGTATAATAACTATGAAAATGTTTATTTGTGTATGTGTGGTGTGTGCATATAGTTATCAAATCAGTCTCAAAAAGAGAATGTAGCATCATTTTCCTACCTGTAATCTCAAATATAATTTAACAGTAGCCTGTCAATAAGTTATTGAATGAGTGAACTTTATATTTGTAATTTGGGGGCTTTGCTATTTTTATTGATTTCACTATATTTCCTTTTCTAAAATCGGATTCCTTTCAACTCTTCCCTTCTTTTTTTTTTTTTTTTTTTTTTAATGAATGACCTGGGGCTTTCTTCCCTTCTTTAAAGTGGGTGTTTGCTTGAAAGAATGTGCAGTAAGATTGTAAAATCAAGGAAGATGAAAACATTTAAGTGCTGTATGGTCATCTTGGGGCTGTGGTGGGGTAGGCAGCAAATGGCACTCCTCTCCTGCTTCTGAGTTCAGAACGCAGGAATCAGACAGGTGGACATCAGCATCCTCGCTTTGTCACTGACTCATGATAACTAGTGGGAGGATGTGGCGCAGATGTGCAGCCACAGGGGGGCTTCTGAATACTTCGTCCCAGATTAGGCACTACCCACACAGTTGTAAGAGGAGGGAACAGATGCCGGACACCTGTCCCGGGAGCAGGCTGCTCACTGCAGAGATGACAGTAGACCTGAATTCATGTCACTGTGCATCTTTTCAAAGAAGAGAGGCAGAGCCTAGCACACACACTCAATGTGCCTCACCCAAATTCATCCTCCTCTCCAGAGGAAGGTAGAGTGGAAGTGCTCTCTTGGAAACTTGAGGCCATAGAAATGAAGGTTCTATCATTTAATTATGCCTGGATTTAAATTATAATTCCAATTAAACCCATGTGTTTATGTGCACCAATTAATGATGAGAAGTTAGAAGTATGCTAAATAGTAGAGAGATTGTTTTGTGTTTTCAACTTTGCTATAAATATCCCACAACATGGATAATTTATTTGTTGATTGTTTTTGGTTAACCAAGTTTTATTTGGAGAAAATGAAGAGTTTTTTTAAGGAAGAATTTTCTCAATTTCGGCTGCCTTGGTTCAAGTAAAGATTTTCTCCTACAAGTTGCCTGTTCTGTAGTTTATAAAATTTTTTCTTTATGAATTGAATATAACAGAAGTTCTGATAATTTGTGTTCTTTAATTTCTATTCATAACTTTAGAACTTAAGAGTTTAAAGAGCTACTCTTTCATGTCTCATGCCTAAACAGTATTGAGCTACATGAGAGTTGTACATATACATTTTTTCTGTTATATTTTAAAATTTGTGTGTGTGTGTATAATATGTGTATATATTGTGTGCGTGTGTATATATGTATATGTATATTGTGTGTGTGTGTGTATATATGTGTGTATATATAGTGTGTGTGTGGGTGTGTGAATATGAAGGAAGCAGCTGGCACACAACCCCAGGCTCAGTAAGAAGACCTACAGCCCATTCCTGGCCTGTGGCTAATTGGCTTTGTGACCTTGGGCAAACTAGTCTCTCTGAGCCTGTGTTGCTTTTATGTAAATTTAGGGACTTTGACTAAATCAGTGACTTTCATACCTTTTTTTTTTTTTTTTTTTTGACTAGGACAGTGATTAATGTCAACAAGACATTGTAATCTCCTTTTTTTCCTTCCATAATCTATATCAGGCACTGTATCAAGTTATTCAACTGGAGACAACAATTTTGAATTTCTATTAAGGGGGAACTATGAGGAAAATGTGTGATTTAGTGGGAAAGTAAGAATAAAATGAAAGGAACTTTTATAAAGTCTCTTAGTATTTGCTAGTTTTCACATGTGAATATGGACAAAACCACCCCAGCCTCCCACAAGCCAGGACTCAACCTCCTTGAGCACCATTGACATTCCAGACCCTTTTCCTCAGCTTCTGGGTGTCCCTCCCAGAGGAGCTCCCTCCCTGTGGCCTGGGTCTGTCCCTTTTCCCGGGAACTTTCATATCTGACCTGGTATCTCTTTCCCAAAGGCAGTTGCCCTCGGCAGTCATTTATGTGGTTGAAAGTATTCAAGGGTCAGGGAAAGGCTGACAGAGAATTTATGCAGGGGGAGGCCACTTCCAGGTTGGAATGGAGGCAGTGATCTCTCCCAAGTGCTCTTTAAGAATTAGGAAAAAATAATGCCTTTGCTTGTATTTGTTATAAAAAAAAGTTTTGTCCATTTAGAGACTTAAGACTTCCATAGCACAGAAGTAAGCAATTTTCATTTTTATCTAAGTAAAATTTATGTATTTTGAAAGTATTTGTGACTGGAATATAAAGGAATAATAAAATTGATTATACATATGAAGTAAATATTTCAGAGAAGAGCTTTTGGGGGAAAATATAATAACATTACATTAGTAGTTCCCCTTATTTCAAGTCATGTAAAAATGTACATTTTACATAGTGTTTATTAATGATAATAGAAGAGCCTTTCAATAATGGCTTCTCCGTTTATCTGGTGTTGAGTTATTACTTTTACAAGATCTGCCTAGTAATTCTGTTTTCACCTTATTCGTTTTATAAAGACTATGTATAATATTATAGTAACAGAAATGTTATGGTAAACAGTGCCTCAAAATACTGGTAAACCTGTTAGAAAAATTTGTCTTCACACCTAAAATTTGTAAAGGCATCGGATAGCATATTATCATTATCACCACAAAGTATTTGTTAACTATACTATTTCAGATCCTGTTCTGGGCATTTAGGGAGAGAATAGTTTTTATACGAAGATTAAAATAAGAGCACTCTAGATGGGAAGACTTGCAGTATAGTTGAAAATATTCTCACACATTTCATAATTAAGTAGATAACTATAACTAGTCAGATGTTTCAAAATTGGTAGTAATTTCTGAAAAGAAATCAAAGTTACAATTAAAGAACTATATATATTGTCCTTGTGTCTAATTCTAGAACGTCATGAAGCGAAGCAACTAAGTTTAAAAAATTGGTGGTAACCTGTATTTATCCTTTTTTAAGCAAATTTTCTGAAATCTTTATGTCCATATGAATAAATAAGTGTTAATTATAATATAGATAGCATAATATTTTTACTTAATCTTTTGCCCATAGAATTTTCACGTGACATTATGACAGTACCACTTTCTTCGTGTATGTATTATATTTAAGATTCTGTGCTGAAAAATTAATAGCATAGAACACACTTTACAATCTTAATTTTCTGAAAGTGAAGAGTGGAGAGTTCATTTTAAGGAAAAATCTGTTAAAGTAAAAAAACTGATGAAACCCTTATAAAGGGGAGAGTTTTGCTAAGAATTAAGTGATGCATTCTTTGCAAAATATGACTTGAATTGTTTAACGTTTACACTAATAAGGGAAAACATCACCGTTCTGAAATGATGTATATTCAATAGATCAATATTATTTGTATTTTTATCAGATTAATCTAAGCAGCATTATAACAGATATTTTCTGTTATCTAAACATAAAATAGGTAGGAATTTTATTTACTTTTATGATTATGTCTCTAGGCAATCCGCAGGTCAGGTCTAGTCTCTAAAAGTAATAAAGGCCACATTTTGTAAGTGATATATCATTCCCATAATAATGTCTCTTGTTTAACTTAAAAGTTATAAATAATACTTCACTTATTTCAGATGCAGCTGGAGTTTGAAAAAAATATAACTAGAGAACTAGAAGAAGGTATGTTGCCAAAATTTACGAATGAAATTCAGATTAATTAATTGATTTCTGAAATAAATTATCAATACAAATGACATTCCTTTCCATTGTTTGGTTAATAGGTACTGCATTAAATATTTTTTCTTTTACACATGCAATGAAAGGTGTAAAAACATAAACATTCATAACTAGGAGTATACTTACGTCTCATTAATTCATCATTTTCCATAGCTTTAAAAAAATTTCACGAAGTCTGTACATCTCTTTTTTCTGGCTCTATGCTTTCTTCACTTCTGCCATCCCCATGGAACTGCCAGCCAGCAGCTAAAATGATTCCCAGAAAACAAAGCCATCATCAGCTTCTCAGGTTTACAGTAGTGATTTAAAGCCAGAAGACCCCAGACTCATCTAGTAACACTTAGTGAAGCAATTACAGTTGACAAGCAGTCACTTGACAGGTGACATTTTAAATCTCTAGTCATTTCCTTTGTCATTGGTTTACTTTTGCCCCCAGGAATAGTTACAGATTCCTTGGAAGAAACATCCAAATCACCCGGATCGATTTGGTTCTTGTCAAGTTACTCAGCCTATCTCTTGCCACTAACTGTACTCTGCCCCTTTGCTCTAGCCTCTGGCCAAACTGGACCACTGAGAATTCCCCAATGTCCTCCTCACCTCCAGCTCTTTGCACTTGCTTTTCCATCTGCCATACTTGTTCCTTCTCCTCCAGGTATCAACCTACATATCGTCTCCAGCCAAAAGACTCCAATATTGACACAGAACTGAGATAGATGACCCTTGTGTGTGTTTTAGTAGTGCCTTCGTTTATACCTGTCGTGGTGTCTATGACTCTGTGTGGAGTTTTTTTAGGTTATAGTGTATGGTTACTGAGGGGTGGACTGTATCATCTTCATCTTGTAATTCTAGTGCTCGTCATAGTACCTTGTCATAGTTGCTGAATAAATGATTGAACAATGAGAAAACCAGAAGCTCTGGTACTTACCCATAATGACAATTCAATGTGTAACTATGGGTAAATTATATGTCATAGTAATTTTGTACTATAGTTATACACACCTGTTTTTCATTCTTAGCACTGATTAACTTTTCAGCTTTTTTACTGACTTAGTTAACTATGGAATCTTGTAGATAAACAATGTAATTCTTTTTTTTTTCTTTCCAGAAAAAAAAAATGTTCCTACTAAATTGGAATCTAGATCCCATATAGCTTCTTCTGTAGACTCTACTGATGATCTACTTAGGAAAGCATCTCAAGAATATGTACAGATTTTAAAAGAAAAGTATATGGCCTGAAAAATAATAAAATTTATTTTCTGGGCTGTTTACATGGCATTTTAAAATTATTTGCCATTGAACATATGACTTGAAAATCTTTATTAAAGGGTAAAATTTATATCATATAAGTCTGATGAAAATTTATATAGTGTTTTAAGTGATGTTTCTCGGCCTCTTTAACCAACTTTTAAGGAGGTTTTACAAATGAAAACCACTTTAGAGACATGCCACTAGAAATCTTCCAAGCTGAACTTCCCGAATACCTGTCCTGACTTTTTGCTTCAGTAAGGAAGCACCCAGGAAACAGTATCGTTAAAAATATAATAGTACTGCCCGGGAGGGGAAAGAGGGGATGGGAAGCTATTGTTCAACAAGTATAGTTTCAGTTTGGAAGACGACAGAGTTCTTGACACGGACAGTAGTGACGGCTGCACAACAGTGTAGAGGTACTTAATGTCACAGAACTGTGTCCTTAAAAATGGTCAGAATGGTAATTATAGATGTTACATATTTTACCATCAAAAATACTCACCTGAAGAAAATAAAAAGCACTCTTAGGTAAGTATGTTGTGTGCCCAGGCTTAGGAATTACAGATGTAGAACATGAGTATAAACTGGTTCTGGGCAATTAAAAAAAAATAGTCTGTAACTTTGGTTCAGAGCCTAAGCCTACTGTTACCTTCAGTCACTTCCAAATAGCTGAGGGTCAGATTCTTAAGTAAAGATTACTGTGTCGCAAGCTATGAATTACCCAGAATCCATTATTTTTCCTTATTTCAAAGTGAGCATTTTGGAGAACAAAATAAAACCTCAATTTAATTTGAGGTCCTGGCCAAACATTGCTAAATGCAATACATTAATTTTGTTTATATTTATATTTATTTATTTTCCAAGTACTATTTAATATTTGATAAACATTGACCCCCCCCAAACATTAATTAATTTAATTCCAGAAGCTTTCTGTGAAAAGGCCACTTTAATAGGAGTTTTTTCCTGTATGAGTAGGGTCACCAGATTTAGTAAGATAAAGGTCTCCCATTAAATTTGAATTTCAGATAAACCACAAATACTTTTTTAGTTTATTCCTTATGTAATATCTGGGAATGCTGTATGTGAAGAATCTTCATGCAGGATATTCTTCTAAATTAAGGAAGCTCATGCTATTATTTTAAGTACCTTCTCATGTGGGTTATTTGATTTGTTAAGTTTCAGAGGCTAATTTATCAGTCTATAATTTAGGTCAAATGCATAAAGTGGTTTTATTTTCTACCCAATATTATAGAAATAAGGGGCTACTTGGCTACTGTTTCTCCTTTGCTTGTATGTTGTATGTTTGCACGTTAGTTGTATGTTGTTAAAAATGAGTATGATGCTTAGATTACTACTTCAGTTTAAATGTTTCCTGGTTACAACTTATGCTTTCCATAAAATGCTCCATAATTGTCTATAACTTTAATTGTATCTCTGTAGGTTGTTTTAAATGAGGAAAAATTGCTCAGGACTGAGGTGTCAGATGAGCAGAAGTGGACAGGAAAAGGTGGTGGTTGTGTTCTGTGAGTTCCCCTCTGGTGTTTGGAACTGTCCTCAGTTCTCCAGAGCTGAGTGGGTCTGGGCAACCACATCCAACCATTTGTTTATTAATTAAAACATTTATTTCACTCATCATATCTCTTCTTGCTAAGACTACTATGAAATGCAATTAGAGAGAGCACATAATTTGCATGATTAGCAAATGTTACATTTAGCCTTTCTAAATGTAACAAAGTTGTTGAGTTGTTTAAGGATATGTTAGTTTTGCCAGGGTGTACTATGGTACAGGCCTATTGTCTTAGTCCCTTGAAGTTCCAGTGTTTACATGCTGCAAATATATATTATAAGATTGTGTAATATCAACAGGGTCAGTTTTCACACAGTAAAATGTTTAATTGAATACTTTGTTTTTTGTATTTGTATTTTTTAAAATTTTATAAATATTTAATTTTCTTTTTTCCTTCTCTTTTTCCTTCTTTCTTCCTTTTTTTCCCCAGCACAGATCCCAGGAATGTTTTTGTATTTTTAAAATATTAATAGGTATACTTCTTGTCTGAGAAGTAAGTTGCTATTATACTATAAAGAAAATTGGAAAGAAAGAGATACATGTGTATCTCCCACATTCTGTTCATGGAAGACACTGTTGATTTTCTACCCATCGACTCCTTTATGGTGCCGATGAAAACCTGTTTTGAATTTCACTGCACTAAGTGGTCATGGCCATGTATTCAGAGGAAGGGGGACAGCCCAAAGAAAGGCACTCTCAGTGGATCATAATTGGTCTAGAGCAAGCATGTCCACCTCCTTCTTCTCAGTGGTTGGGTTAAGCATGACTATGTGAAATATTTTGGTCAACGAGACAGAAAGAAATTGGCTCAGGACTTCTGAGAGAGCTTTTTCTTAGCAATACAGGAAGACATAGTTGTGTTTTTTCCTATGATTTTTGCCCCTGGCATCTGATGCCACAACTGCTGAACTATCCTGAAATGAGGATGGAGGTAACTTAAGATAATAAATCAACAGGTGAAGGGTAGAGGGACAGAAAGTTAAAAGTACTTTGGTCCTTTATGATGTTGAGACACCGAGTATGCAAAGGATATTAATCGGTCATTCAAATCTCCCAATGCTGACACCAGCATTCCCTTAAATTTAAGTGAACAGGAAAATATAGGCAAAAATTGGAAAGAGTGAGTTCAAAAACAGTCTGTTAAATGAGGTCACATAAACTATGTGGAAATTTAATTTAAAATGTTGAACTGTGTCCACGGTTGTATGCACCTCTGAACAACAGGTCTATATTCTTGAAGGGCAATATTATTTCATTTTGCATTTTTTTCCTTCATTTTTCTGAGAGGTGTCATATGAAAGCAGAAGGCTCATGAGGAGGCATTGAGCCTGGCCCTAATGTACATTTCTCCGCAGGAATGTCACGCGGGCACTGCAGCCAGGGGCCTGCGGTGCCATTGTGGATGGCTGGGTTCCTGTCCTCAGCGAGGGAGAGCTGGGAGAAGGCAGGCACGGTGCAGATTTCCTTCCAATCACTTGCTTAAGAAATACATTCAAGGTTCAAACTAAAATGAATTGGAAATTTTACAGAAACATTTAGAGCCACATATCAAGCTTGTGTCACTTTTAAATATTTGAAAATGCATACAAACCATATGGGTCTACTTTTGTCAAAAGTATGGCTTTTGCATTTTTCTTAAGTAACCACCATTTGGATTCTTTGTTCTCTTAAATTTTAGGTCTTTTAGCACCTCAACACACCTTCCAAGTGTTCTTTGGAATATGTTTTCTGGTTTGACTGTTAGTTTAGATGACGTCTATGGCCCATTTTAACTCTAAAACTCTGTGATCTGTATCCATTTGGTTAGAGTATGTATGAATAAAGCCAAGGTCATTTAATGACTTCACCCTATTACCTTTTCCATGTGCTCTCGTTCTAAAGTTGGCTAGACATTTTGAAAAGTAATGCTTGTTAGACAAATACTAATACCTCAGAGTCTCTGCCCTGCGAATTCAGAACCAGTCATTATTAATGGTGAAAATGACATTGTTTTGCCTTACTCAATGATGTTAACTTAGCAAACATTTATTGAGTGAGCACCCATGCTGGGCAAGACATTAAGAAATATAAAAAATGATATCAAAAAGACAGGCAATAATGAATGCTGGTGAGGATGTGGAGAAAGGGGAACTCTTGTACACCGTTGGTGGGAATGTAAATTAGTACGGCCACTAACGTGAACAGTATGGAGGTTCTTCAACAAACTAAAAATAGAACTCTCATATGATCCAGCAGTCCCGACACTGGATATAGATCCAAAAGAAAAGAAATCAATATATCAAAGAGATACAGGCACTCCCATGTTTATTGCAGCACTATTCACAATAGCCAAGATAGGGAATCAACCTAAGTGCCCATCAGTGAATAAGTGGATATGCTATATATATGCAATAGAATATTACTCAGCCATAAAAAGAATGAAATACTATCATTTACAGTAAAATGGGTAGAACTGGAGGCTGTTATGTTCAGTGAAATAAGCCAGGCATAGAAAGACAAATATCACATGTTCTCCCGCATATGTGGAGCCAAAAAAAATTAGATCTCATGAAAATAGAACTAGATTGGTGGTTACCTGAAGGCAGGGAAGGGAAAGGAGTAGAGGGAGAGGAAGTGGGGAAAAAAGAATATAGATGTATTTATTACTACTGATCTGTACACTTAAAAATGGTAAAGATGGTTAAATTACGTATGTATATTTTACCTCAATAAAAATTTTAAAAAACACGCAAAATGCAAAATCCAGTAAGTGTTTTTGAAGGCTCAACAATTTTCTCAGCAGTGACGCTTTTCAAACTACCCGTAGTGAACACGGACTATTTTTTTGTAAAATGTAAAATATTGTGGCAATGCCAGATTGCTATGAAAGTTTTCAAATCTATATTCCCTGTTACTACACAATTAGTTTGCAGATTAGTACCAATTATCTTAGTACATTTTGAGCAGCTACACTAAGTAACGAGTTAATACAAAGTAAAGGATATTGTCACCATCATTGGTGTAAGAATTTTGTGGAAAGGACGAGGCTAACATATGTAACCAAGAAGAAAATACAGCATATGGCACAAGTACTAAAGGTAAGCTAGACATATAAAAAAGAACAAATGATAATAGGAAGAAATGAAGATGGTTGATACTTTTTAAACCAGGCATTGTAGGATGAGTAAAATTTGAAAACAAGGGAAAACAACAATCTATAAGGAAGAAAGTGAATAATGCTTTGTGTTGGAGGTAAGCATGGTGTCTGGACAAGAGTCATTTTTACACAGGATACATTAAAGGTCAAGGATCTCTTGGCTGGGTGCGGTGGCTCGCGTCTGTAATCCTAACACTCTGGGAGGCCAAGGCGGGAAGATAGCTAGAGGTCAGGAGTTCGAGACCAGCCTGAGTAAGAACGAGACCCCCCCCCCATCTCTATTAAAAATAGAGAAAAACAGCTGGGTGTGATGGTGTGTCCCTGTAGTCCCAGCTACTCAGAAGCTGAGGCAGGAGAATCACTTCAGCCTAGGAGTTTGAGGTTGTTGTGAGCTAAGCTGACGTTGTGGCACTGGGTGACAGAGGGAGACTGTTTACAATAAATAAATAAATAAAGACTTCAGGGACCTCTAAATTGCCATCATCACATTAAAAAAAAAATTGTTCTGGATCCCAGATTGGAACTTTGGCTCAAACACCGGTTAACTCCTCAGATCCACAATCCGCAGTGTACAGCTTCCTACTGGGAAACAGGTTTCTACGCCAGCAGATGAGGACTCATCGACTTCATGCTCGGCCTCTCAAAGTGCAGTTCTACAGTCAGGATGCAAAAACGAAAAACTAGCCCAAACAGTATTTAAACTGTCTTTCATTTAACACTAAAAGTCATACAATGCTTATAACATAAAACTTTGTTTTTAAAAGTATATTCAGTCAACTTTGGGTGTAAAACAATGAGAGCTCTCTGCCTACAAAGTATAAAAAGTAATTATACAATGAAATGATTCTTCAACACTGGCTTGCCTTGACTGCTGCTCTCGTCGTCAGATGCAAGGCGCCTCCTTACCACCAGGTGGCAGTAAAAGCCAGGTAATGACTCAGGTCTGCACTTTGGAAGTCTCCAACCATAAATTGGTGTCTCCTAACTTTAACCTGTTATTTCTAAGAGCTTCCATTATATGCATTTCACTGGTATTTTATTTAATGCATAAAGTTACTATTTTGAATGTGGTTTTTACATTTTCACAATATAAAAGACACAGCTCAATGATTCTTTTTGCCTATAAAATGGCAAAACTTCTATTTATTTGTTCTCCATCTCACTGATCCCATTTTTGCTGTGTAAATTCTGCTTTCTGGTCCCGTAAATGCATCATTTAGTCACCTGCTTGTTGGTTTACTTTCCTTAGGGTCTTCCTTTCTTGTACACATTTGAATCATCCCTTCTCTTTTCCGACAGCTTTAACTAACATTTATTAACGGCCTACTCTGTGTCAGTTGTTTGTTCAGGGGGGACTTGCTTGTACGTCAACGCTGCCAGAGGTTCTGGCCCACGTGTCCACGGGCAGATCAACTGCTTCCCCTCTTTCCACACGCACACCCATCGGTCAGGTGATCCTTTCAGCTGCCTCCGTTGGCTTATTGTTCATCTCTCGTGTCTACACAGTCAATGCTTTCTTGATTTTTTTGTTAACAGAAAGCTCATGCTCTTTAAAATTTAATGCTGTTTCTTGGACTGAAATTTTTCTTTTTGTTTTATTCTAAGAGTTTACTTTTATTCTAAAATACTCTTTTTTCATTTTGGCTGTCAGATGTTTCTAAAACTTCAAAAGTTGATTTGGACTTTGTTGTTTTAATTATTTTTTTCTGTTACTCATCTTCAAAATGAATTAGGCCTGGTGTTTGCCAGTAAACTGCATGGATAAATTCTCCTTGGCTGCAGTCACTGTCCACCTGATTGCTGTTTCCATCCTCCTTTCAGACCTTAAGCTGAGGAGTGGAACGATTACCATAGTCCTAGCCAAAGTGTAGTGCTCGTTATCTATTTTATGCAGTTTTGAAAGGTAGATGAAAATACTTAAATGCTCCCACTTCTCAGGTATGTGAATATATGTAAGAGAATTTATTCAAAAATTATTTGATGTATGTACTAACTTATATGTTCTTAAGAAACAGAGGGAAAAAAGTACGATCAAGACCCAAGGAACAAAGCTTCCTTAAGTTCTTCTTTATCCATTTCTTTTGACTTCAGGATTCAAAAGCCAATATTTCAGGACACCTTGCTAGTCTACTTCTATCCCTGATGGTTTGCATTAAAGGTAAATGAGGGAAGTGGTATGCTAATCGACTGTGCAGGGATGCAGGGCAGGAATTAGGCTCGGGGAGATGGGAGACCTGGGGAGAGTTCCCTATTAATAGCTAGTGAAAGCCCAGGTCTCTGAGGTGGGGAGTGTGCTGTCGGAGTAGATGGAGACCTCCTCGCCCTCTTCTAACTAGCCCCTGTATTTTGTCATTGGACTAGAGCTCCACCTTGGTAATGGGAAATTCTCATAGTTTCCGACAGACCAATGACCATGAGCCCTAGTTTCTATATGGTTGTAAGTTACCTTTCTTAGTATGTTGTCATGACTATTTTAATTTCAAATTTTGGAAAGTAGTAATCATGGACCACTAAGAAGCTACCACCTCACTCAAATAAATAACTTCTTTGTAGATAGTCTTTAAAAATATCTTCTATTATTGAACATAATTTCCTTAATGAATAATATATTATGATGTGTGTGATGTGATTATTTCAGGAAAACTACATCATCAAAACAATTGTATTTTTGTAGTCAAAATCTAGAACTCATATTTGAAATTATTATGCATTCCAAAATCAAGGTATCTTCTGGAATCTTCTGTGCCAGGGAGGTTTATCACCACCACTACTTTCTCACTGATGCATATTTTGTACAAGAACAGTTGTAAACGTGTTATATTCATATATTTATTTAATTATGTTAAAATCCTATTAGGTAGGTATTATTATTCCCACTGAATAGATGAAGCAAATGAGTTAAAGGGCAACTAAGTAACTTGATCAGGGTCACATAACTAGTTAGATCCAATAAGTGACTTGTACTCTTAACTAGTATGATAGAGCAGGGACTTAGAGATGACCATTAAGAAGTGAACATTTCTCAGTAAGACATTCTGAAGCCTGGGAGGGTGGCTAGGACATTTATTTGGGGAATTTTCTACAGAACATCCATGCCAGACTGCCTATGCCTGTTCTACTCCAATAATACTTTACAATCTATGGGATTTTAAAAATACTTTCCGGTGATTCTTCTTAACTCTTACTCCTTCCTAGTTAAAACCCAATCCTAAAGAAAGTAACTGAGAACTAGAGCGGTGCTTATCAAACATGAGTGTATATACCAGTCAATGAAGAATTTTGATAAAATGCAGATTCTAATTCAGGAAGCTTGGGATGGGGCCTGAGATTTTGCATTCCTAACAAACTTCCAAGCAATATTGATGCTGCTGGTCCATGGACCACTCTTTGAGTAGCAAGGATCTAGATTCCTTGGAATTTGGTGCTAACCAAGCCCAGTTACCCTAATATTACCAATGTAATGGACCAGAATGGTATTCTGTGGAATGCTATGATGCTTATGTTCAATATTATACTAAATGGGTTATCTAGTGATATAGTTGTTCTCATATTTTAATAGATACATTTTTTATCTGAACCACATTTTCTTGTTCTTCTTACATGCCTTTTTCTCACTTACATTTTTAACTAAATTTTGTTATCCACAATAATTTGATTTGAGTTTGATCTGTTTGTCTGTCTTAGACCTAAGTAGAAAATGGTCTTAAAATATTGAATATAACTGATGATTGGCATCTCATTCATAGAAATGGAACACTTTCTGTAACTTTGGGAATAAAAAATTTCTTTATGTGAAATATAAATGCTTTGGGAATTATGTGTTTTTGAACTGCTATTGTCCCCTTAAAAGGATTATCTGCATTCCCTGGAAATTCAAATTGCAGGAAAAAATTTAGTCTTCTAAATTTGAAGAACAGCCTTAAAGCTCAGTTTTTAGGTATGCAAAGAGATATGGTGTGACTGTGTGCCCCAAAAAGCATGTGTCGGAAACTTAATCCTCAATGCCACAATGTTAAGAGGAAGAACCTTTCAGAGGTGATCATGCCATGAGGGTGCCACCCTCGTGAATGCATTCATGCTGTTACTGCAGGCGTGGGTTTGTTACCATGGGAGCAGGTTCCTTATAAAAGGATGACTTAGTTTCCCTCTAACACTTTATCTCTCACCCTCTTTGCCCTTTGGCCTTCCACCGTGGGATGACCCAGCAAGAAGGCCCTTACCAGATCCAGTTGCTCAGCCTTGGACTTCTCACACCTCAGAACTGTGAGAAGTAAACTTCTGTTTACTCAGTCTATGGTATTCTGTTATAGCAACACAAAATGGACTAAGACAGATATTGTACATAATATTAATCAGTGATATGTTCATTTCTATAAATGAGCAAAATAATATGCAGGTTGATTTTGCAAAGAATCAAGGGATTAAAAATTGGGACCATTTTCAGTTCTTTGAAGCATCTGCAGGATTGGCGATGCCCAGTGTTCTGGCCACACCGCCACGTCATGCAGTGCTCTGTGCTGGAAACAATGAGGTCCTCGCCATACTCTTTTCATGTCTGGATTTTGACTTTCCTCCAGTGGCCTGCCTCAGTTTCTGCCCATATTTTTAAACCTCGATCCTTAGGCTTCCAGTCAATTCTGGGAACTCCATGGTGTCTGTCCAATAAATTAGGTTTCTGTTTAAAACAACTGGATTTTCTCTCTGTTGCTTGCCAATCAGGAGTCTGATTAATAGTCATCTTTGATCTGCTTCAGCTAAGGCATTTGGGCTTCTGTTTCTTGTAACCAAAGATCCCTGACTTAGTCTCCTCTCAAATAAAAATACCACAATGAATGGAAAGCCAGACACTTCTCTCACATTGTTTTTCAAATTGCCAAAAGACTATAGAGCAGTAGTTCTTTATCTTTTTTGGGGTCACAAATAGCAAAAAACACTGTTGGAGATTACTGTAACCATACTCCAGAAAAATGTACCTGCATATATTTTACACAACATTTTACATTCAGTATTAGGAAATTTATAAAACTCCTGAGATGAGACAACAGATTCAGGTGAAGTGTTATGAAATATTTTAGAAGAAATTTTAAAGAAAGGGATAGACAATTTTGTAAGGATTTGTATTGTACTTTGAAACCTCTTGTCCAAGAATAGATATTGTATACAGACTCATTCTTGCCTGTTACAAATAGCCGGTTATGATTTTGGTTTGCACTTACACCACTAAGGTTAAGACAATGGGCTCTGAGTTTTTAATACCTGGTCACACTTCTAATTCTAGGCTAGAAGGTCTAATTTAAAGTTAAGGACATGACCAAGAACTCATTATATATTTATCTTTGCTTCATATTGAGAGATTGTGGGTTTGTGCAGTGTGGTTTTATGCAGTGTAGGATTTATGTAAAGTAGGATTCCAGCTGATAAATGATTGGGGATCAGTTAGTGTGGGTCAATTAGGAGACAAGAGGATCAACAAATGCTATCTCACAGCATACTCTCCAATTCCATGATTCCTATACCTAGATATTTATGTATTTTCCCGTAATTGGGTAGTTTTCTTTCATTATTTCTTTGAATAAATTTTCTACCTCCATCTTTCTGCTTGTTTTAGAACACTTATCATGCGTATATTGGTTTACTTTATGTTGTCCTATAATTCCCATAGGCTCTCTTCTTTTTTTTTTTTCCATTCGTTTTTTTCTTTTTGTTCCTCTGACTGGTTAATTTCAAATGACCTGTCTTTGAGCCCACTGATTTTTTCTTCTGCCTGATGGAATTTGCTGCTGAAGCTCTCTATGAAAATTTTTCATTCAGTCATTTTGTTCTTTACTCCAGTATTTCTCTTTGCTTCTTTTTATGTGGTTTTTATCTCTTTGTGAAAGAGATGCTAAAATCGTTTCACAGCTAAGGACCTTGTGTATGAAAGTTAGCACCGATGAAAAGAAAGTCTCCTGAGGGGATAGAAAGAAACTAGACTGGAGTCAAGAAGTCCAGGTTCTAGAAGCACTGACGCCGAACTGCGTTATTTGTAGTTTAACAAGTAACCTTTATGAGCCTCACTTTTCTTAGTAGTAAAAATATTAGTTCATACATAATGATACCTGAAACTTCTGTGGGTTTTATCATTCTAATTATAAGCAGGTAACCTGCATTGTCTAATTATTTTGAGAAAGTGTGATTCGTTCATTGCTGTAATAGAATCTGTGGTCTCCTTGCTTTCTGCAACTACCTAATGTTTTAAATTATGATTCACCTTCACATTTTGATTCTCTCTAATAAAGCTGCCATTGTTAAAAGGTGAGGGTTGGGTTTGAGGTGATGCGGGTGTTTAGACAGGAAGGAATTTTGAAAAACGGTGATGCCAGCCGAAACCTTTCTTCTTTGCCCTAGGCTTGTGGCTGTCTGAGGCATTATTTCCAAGTCAAGTACTAGTTTCCTGTCAGAGTTTATTAGAGCACATAGCCATGTTTCTTGTGAGGACTTGTGATTCAGATTTTTTACATATAAGTTTTTTATGCATGTTAAAACCCAGATTCTAAATGTGTATAATACAGTAGTGGCTGGTGTTGGAAGAACTCAAATGTGCTTCTTAAAAGACAGTAAGGTTTCCGTGTAGAGACTGTACCCAAATTATGAATACTGAAATTATAAATGTGCCTTCCTGTGATTGGGAGGCAGGTCATTTTCAACTTAATCCCCTCTCTGTAAAAAACAAAACAAAACGATAATATCTGAGATGCAAATGACCTAGAGTGATGCCACTTCCCACACTTTCTCTGAAAGGGATTTCTCCCAGGATACATCCATCTCCCCCCTGCCTCTCCACCCACCCACCTGGGCTCTACTCCCAGAAGGTTCTGACCCGGTTGGGCCAGGAGTCTCCTTTTCCAACTCCCTGTGCAAATGATTACATTACAGATGGTTCATGGGCCAGATTTTGAAAACTGTCACTGATCAAGTCAGGCTTAGATACCATCCATTACTGTGGACACTCTTCTAAGGTTGATATTGGGAGTTAGTATGATTTAAAAGATTCCTAATTTGGAATTTTTTTTTTTCTGTTTAAATTAGCTAATTCGAACACAAAAGTTTATGTTGCAGCCCAATTCTAAGCTAGTGATTGCCTGTAAAACCTCCCCTTCTATTCCTCTTTGGAGGCTCGTTAGCTAACCGTATTGTCGTTAATTTTAAAAGGGTTTATTTCTGCTCATTTGGCCACCGACACTTCCATGAGTTTCTCATCGAAGTATCAGGGAGGAAGGATTGATTCATCAACGTTCATTTCCCTTGAACACAGCTCTGCCTGAGAGGCTGAGTGAGAACGCATAGGTTAAAAGGCAGCAAGTTAACCATGTGAAGGTGGGAAAACAATGTTGTTTGATTTTATTTGTTGGTTCAGTTTGTTTTAGACTATGATGTGTCGTTATCCTATTAACAAAGACAATGAAATAAAAGAAAACAAGTGAATAAAAAAAAAGTGATATATAACTGCATTTGTTCTGCCCTTGTGGGACAGGGAGGAGAAAGCTGAAGCTAAATCCAGCTGACCTGGGTTCAAATTCCGAGCATAAAATGGATTAGCTCTGGGACCTGGGTAGAGCAATCACCTTCAGGAACTTAAATGTCCTCCTGTGTTTTAAGTGCTTTTTTCATTTACAAAAAAATATGGAAATTGTGACATTTGAGATCAAAGAAGGGTGTATTTATTTATTTAAGAACATTTAAGTGCAGTAGTGGGGAGGGAGAAAGAGCAGAACAAGGAGTGCATCTGTAACTGACTGTGAACTTCAAGTAGCCGTTAACATCAGAGAAGGGGAGAATGGAGCGGGTCTCCCACAGAGAGCTTTTGCGCTTGTATAACCAGAAGGTTTTGCCAGTCTGAGGATTTCAACACATTTGATTACGAGTAATGTAACTTGGGCACTCGTCCTGTCCCTCTTAAACAAATGCCACGTTTTACCACTTGGCTTCGATGAATAGAAACTCGTTTACAGTGTTTATGGTTTTCTTTTTTTTTTTTTTTTAATAGATTGTTGTTAGTATTTTGTTCCTCTGTTTCTGAGAAGTTAAAAATGACTGCTGGCACAGGAAGTATCCGAGGATTTACTGTGCTGTTCCAGCTCTCTCCAGGTAGGTGAGGCATGATCAGGATGGTCGGAGGCTTGGGAGGGTGGAGTGGAAACCATCAAATTTTCCTAGTGCAGTTTCAAGTTTGTTTGCCAGAAGCACAGAGGAAAAAAAATAGTTTCTTTTCTATGTCCCTTTGTAAATTTGCTTAGTCTTCCTTCGCTTTGCTCACGTCCTGGACTGAGCTAAAATACCACAATAAACAAGGAACACATGTAAGGACTCCATATATTCCAGAACAATAACAACCTCTGTGGCAAAGTTCAGCAAATGTGAACGGCAGAGCAGGCCAGGACTGAATCTATGTAGGTTCCATTTTTAGATGTGGAGTTTTGCAGGCCCAATTTTGTCTCTAACATCCTGCTGGGTATTGCGTTTGGTTATGGCCATTGTTCTTTAAAAATCATCACCCGATCTCTCAAATTACTGAGTTTTATATTTGAAAGAAGTTGAAGATGTAGCCAGGAAAATGATTAAACTGATTTAACGTAGCATCAAAGAAATACACAAAATGAACAGAAGGTGATACACAGGGAAAACTGTCAAAGGCCTAGAAGTCCCAATAATGTCTATAAACAAAGGCCAGTCATGATGACAGCCAAAAGGATTAAGATTAGGTCACAATGTGGAGTGTTTAGTTCTAATGTTTCCAAAGTAGATCTGCTACAATGTAGACAAGGGCCAAGATGTGGCAGGGCAACAGACGACTGATATGGCAGGGATTAAAGGTCTTTGGTGATGAAGAGGTTAAGAACCTGAAAAGCTCCAGTACCGCATGGAGATGCTGAAGTCAGCCAGAGTGATGGTTTATCACAGGGAAACGATATAGACCATGATTCTAAGGAAAAATCTTCGGTGACAGAGGGGAAAGAACCAGAAGGTAAGAATGTGTGAGAGCCTGCAAACATGACTGTGAACCTTCATTTCTCTCTATATCCATGCCTTTAGCAATTGTAACTCTGCAAATCTTCCCATGTAGAAGTTGTCTGTTTCCCCTGCCCTTGAATTTATGTTGGTCTCGTAACTTGTTTCAGTGGATGTATAGAATGTAGCAGAGAGGATGGTGTGCCAGTTTGGATCCTAGGCTTCAAATATCTTGAAGACCTGTACTTGCTTACTCTCTTGTAATCCTTCCCAGCCACCATGTGAATCAGTCGAGGCTAGTCTGTTGGAGGATAAGAGACCATATGGAGCAGAAATATGCTGTCCCAGCTGAGCTTATCCTAGTCTAGCCATCCCTTAGTCAAGCTGAGAGCAAGAGTGATTCCAGCTGAGAGCAGAACAACAGCCTAGCTGAGCACAGTCCAAATTGCTGCCCTGCATAATTACAAGTTAAGTAAATAGTTGTTATAAGTGACTAAATTTTAGGCCAGTTTCTTATGCAGAAAAATCTAAAAAATACAGAAACTACTGTGACAAGGATGTATAGGAAGTAGAATACTGAATGGCATGAGCCTCAGAGAAGCAGAATCTTTTCAGTGAAGACATAGATTACTGCAGTCTAAAAAGTGGTTGTTATTGGAGATGCACTAAAATATTTGATACCATTTTTTCTTTTATGTGGGACTCTGGGGATAGTGTTATGACAAAAATAACTAATATGTCATGTAGATTTTGGGAACTCCAAACACATGTTCAGTTACATAATCACATAATAAAATTTAAAACCAATTCCTATATTTTTATATGATTCAAGTGAAATAAGAAAGGAGATAATTCATGTGTAATAAAACCCAGCTCTTATTCCCTTCATCTGAACTGGTCTCTATTTTGTGTAGAAATTATTCCAGTTCTACTTTTTGTACTAGACTAAACTTCATGCCCATCTTATCCCTGATCCCTGATTAGATTTCTTAGGTGTTCCATGTTTTACTGATTACCTTATTTCACTACTACTATTCAAAGGATAATACCATAAAACTTACTCTTCTCATATGCCATTGACTATAAACATTTGGAACATGGTCTTAAACTTAGCCTTTATGAATCTTGCCACTCTTTTTAATATTTGTGGATCCCCTGACTTTGAGCCTCTGTGTACAGAAATTCCACATTTGCCAGATTCCTCTACTTAATTGTCCTTCTAATGTTGGCCACCCCTAAAGGGCTCCTTTCTTCTGTCACAAACAACACAGTATTAAACCTCCTTGGAATTAGAAATTATTCCCCATCCTTCATTATCTCCTCACAGTACCTAGTGTAATGCCGCACAATACAGATAGCATATTCGGTAAAATATTTGTGATTTACTTTTAAATTAAGCATTACAGATGTGATCATGTCAAGATTAGGCTGAAAAGTTAGAAAGTTATGAAACTATTTGGAACAAGATATTTTCAATAAACAAGGTACTTTCAATAAAAACGTTAAACAGTATATCCTCTCCTGTTTGGTAGACAAATCTAAGCATCAATGACAAAAGCTGATGATCTGGGAATTATTTCTACTTGATATATTTTCTTCTCTGGGCTCTGCCATTCTCCATACAAGTGCTTTATCAGGCCATTATATTTCACACCAATCCTTTTCAGACTCTCTGGTTATTAATATAATTAATTAAAATTAGCATAAATATGAAGCATTTCCCCTTTCAGGAAAAAAAATCCTGTTCGATAACCTACTTCTTCAACCCTTGCTTAATTTATTGTTGGTTTGGGGTTCCTGGGTTTATGCTAATTTACCAGTTTGCTCTACAGAGTAGCTTATAGACCAAGTGTGTAACCAGAGAATGAAGCTGAGTCCTAATTACCCATTTTTGTAAAAACCAAAATAATGCATATGCTCTTATATGCAATGAACATCTGGACTTGGCTGTATGCATTCCAGGTACTATATTAACTGAAGCCTGTCTCTGAAATCTTTAATGGCAGAAACAAAAGCTCACAACAGTCTCATTATAAAGCCATCTTTGAATATCCAGTGTTTGTGCACTAATGAAGCTTTTCCTAACCCAGACCTGGGTTTTACTGAATGCCCTATTCCAGTGATGGTCTTAAAGCACACCCCTGGTATCGGTTCATTGCTGCATCTCTCTCTGCATGGCAATCAGTTCTAGGAAAGCAGCTGCTTAAGAAAGCAATATATGGTTCACTGCTGCCAGTGGAATAAGTAGGAGACAGGACAGAGAAAAAGATGTGTGACAAGGAGCTAATCTACAGGATATCAGGATCACAGGTCTTGAGTCTTGAAAGCAAATTAGCAATTGTCTGGACTCAGTATGTTCTGCATGCAAATGCAGCTAGGTTTTTCCTTTTCATTTGTTTGGGGGAATTTTGAGAAATGTCAGTATTCTCTGACATAAATTCATGAGATTTGGCAGTGACTGCACTGCTGTTTCTGCCAAAGACCATTGCTTTTTCCCCACTTTCCATTTGGCTGCCTTTGGGCTGGAGGGAGGGCTGCCTCGCAGCAGGGGGGACGGAGCTGCAACCTGAGGATTGTTTGAGCACTGGGAGCCTTTGGGCCTGGTCTGGTCAGAGGCCTGCAAGGGATGAAAGCCACTCAGAGGGGAGACGTGTGTAGGTGCCACTAAGCAACAATTTTGGGGAAAATATGAATAATTAAAATGCTCCAGCGGTACATTGAGCATAAAAATGGATATTTTGTTTGCATCATAATGGAATGGCTTACGTAGATAGATTTTCTAGGTTTGCCTGAGTCTCAGCATTTTTTATTTTCCTTCCATACACATTTTTCTCCTCATATCCTTAGTCCTCAATTGAACACTCTCATTCAGTCCTAAATGATTAATTTATTCACATGTGACAGACCCAATCCAACTCGGAATCCAGGACCCAGTATTTATTAGTTGATTAGCCAGGTTCACATATTTCTAAGGAAAGGGTTTTAAATAAAAATTTCCAAGGAAACAGCTTCTGAAGTTGAGCAGAAGCATTTCAACATGGGATGTGCCGAAACGAGGGCACAGAAATCTATCCATTTCAACACATCTGCTTATGAGAGGTTGCGTTTCTCACTTTGCAAGGCTTCCAACAAATATAGATTAAGGAGCTACTGTGCAAACTTATGTAAGTTGCAGGATCATATGAAGCAAAATTTTAAAACTTGTTCAATTGCCAAGTCATGCTTGGATTTATAGTAATTGGTTGTTACATTTGAAAAGATTCTTAGAGATTATTTAAGGCTTCCTCCTTATTTAGGCATAAAAATAAAAAAACCAACATAACATAATTCTAATTAAAGTTCCAGCATAAGAGAAGACAGGATATGAGGAAAAAAGGAGATATGTAATAGTTTAAGAGCAAAAAAGCTGGAGATTTTTTCAGAATATTCATATTGAGAAATAAAACCTAAATCAAAAAATGTCAGAGAAGAGATTAAAGAAAGATAGAATAAACAAAATATTGGGAATTGTTTTTAATAAGAGAGAAATAAATAAATATTTGTGGTATAAGCTTGATAGTTAAAAATTTAAATAATCACATAGATTAATAAGAAAAAACAACAATAATAAAAATATTTTCCAAATTCATTTTATGAGGTGAGCATTTCCCTGATACCAAAGCCAGACAAAGACATGACATGAAAATAAAGCCACAGGCCAAAATCCCTGATGAATATAGATGCAAAAATCTCTAACAAAATACTAGGAAATAAACTTCAATGTCATATTAAAAAGGATCATATGCCATGACCAAGTAAGATTTATCCCTGGGATGCCAGGAGGGTAAATCATTAAATGTGATACATCATGTTAACAGAATGAAGGATAAAAATCACATATTCATCTCAATAGATGCAGAAAAAGTATTTCAAAAAATTCAACACTTTTCATGATAAAAACTCTGAATAAATGAAACATAGTTGGAATAAACTTAGCTCAACATAATAACGGCCATATATGACAAGTCCACAGCTAACATCATACTTAACAGTGAGTAGCTGAAAGATTTTGTTCTAAGATCCAGTACAAGGCAAGGATGCCCACTCTTATCACTTCTGTTTAACATAGTACTACGAGTTCTAGACAGAGCAGTCAGGTATGAAAAAAAAATGGCATCCAAATTGAAAAGCAAAAAGTAAAATTATCTGTTTTCATATAACATGATCATATATATATATATATGCACACACACATATATATGTATGTTATAGATCAAAAACCATAAAGACTCCACAAAAATCTTTTAGAACTAATAAATTCTTAAAAGTTGCAAGATACAAAATTAACATACAAAAATCAGTTTCATTTCCATATCCTAACAACGAAATATGTGAAAAGGAAATTAAGAAAAAAATCCTATTTACTATAGCATTGACAAGAATAAAATATTTAGGAATAAACTTAATCAAACAGGTGAAAGACTTGTACACTGAAAACTACAAAACATTGATGAAAGAAATTAAAGACCCAAATAAATGGAAAGACATCCCATGTTCATGAACTGGAGGGCCTAATATTGTTAAAATGTCCATACTACTAAAAAAAATCTACACATTTAATGATATCCCCATCAAAATCCTAATGACATGTTTTTTATAGATATAGAAAAAAAAAATCTTAAAATTCACATGGAACCACAAAAGACCCTGAATTGCCAAAGCAATCTTGAGAAGGAACAAAGATAAAGGCATCTACTTCCTGATGTCAAAATATATTACAAAGATCAAAATGGTATGGTATTGGCATGAAAACAGACATAATGACCAATGGAACAGAGTAGAGCCCAGAAATAAACATAGGCACATACATTCAATGGATTTCCAACAAGGGTGCCAAGAATACACAATGAGGAAATGATAATCTCTTCAACAGATGGTGCTGGAAAAGCTGAATGTTGACGTGCAAAAGAAATTGGACCTTATCTTTCACCATATACAAGAATCAACTCAAAATGGATTGAAGACTTAAAGGTAAGACCTGGAACTGTAAAACTCTTGGAAGACATAGAGAGGAAATCTTCATGACATTGGTCTTGGAAAAGACTTCTTGAATATAACATCAGAGGCACAAGCAACAAAAGCAGGAGTAGGCAAATGGGATGATATCAAATTAAAAAGTTTCTGCACAGAAACACACACACATCAGAGTGAAAAGAGAACCCACAAAATGGCAGAAAGTATTTTCAAATTATATATGTGATAGGGGTTAATATTTAAAATATATAAGAAATTCCTATAACTTAATAGCAAAAAATCAAATAACCTGAGTAAAAAATGGGCAAAAGACTTGAATAGGCATATTGTGGGGGAAGAAAACATACAAATGGCCAACAGGTATATGAAAATGTGCTTAGTATCAATGGATGCTATTAAAAAAACAACAACAAGAAAACAGAAGATAACAAACATTGATGAGGATATGAAAAAATTGAAACCCTTGTACACTGTTGGTGGGAATGTAAAATGGATACAGCCATTGTGGAAGACAGTATAGAAGTTCTTCAGAAAATTAAAAGTAGAAATACCATATGATACAGCAATCACACTACTGAGTATTTACCCAAAGGAAAATAAGTCACTATCTCAAAAAATGAAAGAAGCCAAATAGAAAGGCTGCATACTGTATGATTTCATTTATATGGAATTGTAGAAAATACATTATTATGGAAAGCAGATCAGTGATTGACTGGGCTAGGGGTCAGGGAGGAACAGAATGCAAATTAGGGTTAGGGCAGTTTCTACATCTTGATTGTGGCATAGTTATACAACTGTATGCAATTACCAAAATTCTCAAACTGTTCCCTTAAACTGGGTGCATTTTATTGTATGTCAATTATGCTACAATAAAGCTAAATTTAAAAAATAATTTTATATTAATTCTCTCATAGCTCACCATCATATAATTATTTTCAGATTTTAGTTAGTAGCAGAATCTTCCAGGAGGTTTGTTAAAAATTCAGATGTTTATGTTCCATCCCTGATATTCTCATTCTGTGTGTCTGGCATGGAACCTGGGAAGTTGCATTTTCACCAGTAGCTGAGGGGAGGGTCTACATACAGGTGGTCTACAGACCTGGAACTACAGAACTATCTAAATTCCACAAGAAGCTAAATAAATCCCTCCTGAGTAAAAATAAAGTTTTAGATTTTAAACTGTCAAGGAGCAAGTGTTATGCAAATGTTATTTGTCTGTACAGCAACTAGCTAAATACAACACTTAGTAAATCAGTTTTGTAACACAAAATTTATAAAAGTCGTCATATGTCAATGCACCTTTGGGAGTTGGGGCTGATGAATGATTTAGGAAAGTGTCAGCTAAGGAGAGTGTGGAAACCACGGCTCTAGAGAAATGAGGCCTCACAAAGTTCTCACGTGCCTCATGAAGGCACCTCGGAAACCCAGAGATCTGGGATGTGCTTGTGAGCTCCCTGTTAGGGAGAGAGAGCAGGTGCTGCCCCCCTGTAAGGCTACCTGTCAAGGCCATCTGGCCTGCAGCCCGGCTCCACTGTGATCAGCACAGTGATCAGAACTCTTCGAGAGTGTTCTTTCTCTTCTCACGAGAGGAGGCAGTGAGCAACTCAGCAGTGTACTTTCCCAATGCCTGAAGAGGAGCCAGGGGCAGCCAACAGAAATCCGTGTCCTGCCTTGAGGAACTCTCTTGAGCGGGAGGACTGACTATGGAGGTCATTGGTGTGTCCTCTGAGATACAGCAAGAGGAAATCGCAGAGACCCAACCATAGCCATGTCCTCAGCCAGAGGAGGAGGAGCTATCTCCCTTCAGATAAGAGAAGATTGGCCAGTGGGGAGATGCCTGGTTCTCCTACTTTGGGAGAATTATTAATGTGTGAGTACATCACAACAGAGTCTAAGAAGTGGGGTTTTCAGTGTCCGATGCCCATCCTCTCCAAGGAAACTTTGGCTGCTTGATTCTGCTGAAAAGAACACCACAGGGGCCGGTACCAGCTGCCTAGTGTGTGTACCCAGTGCAAAATCAAAATGCCAGGCCCCTAGTTCAAAATGTGTTAAGAATTTCAAGATGACAACATTACACCATTAAATAGAATGTTCTATGGGCTGAGCCCCATGAAACTGCACAGGTCACGAGCCCAGGAAGCCAGCCCTAACTAGGAGGATGGGTTCTTGGTACAGCCAAGCAAGAAGAATACTGAAATTCTATCCTGGAGTCTTCTCAAATGTGAGTGATTAACAGAATTGTGTGCGGAACATTGAATTAATAAGGTTCCTAGTCACTCAAAAAGGAGAATCTGGGCCGGGCGCGGTGGCTTACGCCTGTAATCCTAGCACTCTGGGAGGCCGAGGCGGGTGGATCGCTCGAGGTCAGGAGTTCGAGACCAGCCTGAGCAAGAGTGAGACCCCGTCTCTACTAAAAATAGAAAGAAATTATATGGACAACTAAAATATATATATACAAAAAATTAGCCGGGCATGGTGGCGCATGCCTGTAGTCCCAGCTACCCGGGAGGCTGAGGCGGTAGGATCGCTTAAGCCCAGGAGTTTGAGGTTGCTGTGAGCTAGACTGACGCCACGGCACTCACTCTAGCCCGGGCAACAGAGTGAGACTCTGTCTCAAAAAAAAAAAAAAAAAAAAAAAAAAAAAGGGAGAATCTGATGTAAAAAGTGGGGACCAGTTAAAGAGTAGCTTTTTAACTTGCCGGGTGACTCTGCAGTACAGACAGGTTTGGTGATCAGAGTTATATAGGACACATACTCATTTGCTTATTTACTTATTTAAAACATTTTTTATAGATGCGTAAGTCATGTTAATTTATTTAAGAGGGGTTTTGAAGAGGCTTGAATTGTCATCTCATATTGTTCAAACTGAAAAGAACTTTATAATCCTATCTGATGTTAATCTCTTTAATACTATATGTAGGTTATCATGATAATTATATTATATCATTATGCAAATGTTGGACTCAGTGAGGGAATCTAAATATTGTTGTTTCAAATTCTGCACTTCACTTTTCAATCCATTCTCGTCATTAAATTGACTCCTACTGAAATATCCATTTTGTTTTTCTTAATCTCCACTTCTGCTACTTGGACCTTGGGAAAAATATCTAGTTTTAAAAATATTTTCATAATATTCTTAACACTTTCTAAAACTCTTAGATGAGCCATTAGGTTCATAAAATATTAATAAAGAAGTAAATCTTATTCAAATGCCTGCAATGTAAAAAAAACTGGTGTATAAAAAGATTTTCTTACCACCATGCCTGCTAACTGATCTACTCCAAATTACCAAAGTCATTAGAAAATATTACATAAAATATAGTTTTGGGCTTTTGAAATACGTTTTTTATCATTTTTAATGTCTTTGTGAATACTATACTCCTTTACATTGCATTTGAACAGAGCAGTAGTAAACCTCAGTGTCAGAGGTTCCTGTGCACAGCAAGTTGAGGGGACAGACAGGCTGTGACCTTGGAGCTTGACACTGAGACATGGTGCAATGCCATGTGAGATACTCTAGGTAATTAACTAGTCTTTGAGACTATTTTCATTAAGCTGCTTACTAAATATACTGGCATCTAATCTAGTCCCGTCTCCATAGATAGAAGCTCTGTATTCTCCTGACATTTTCTCATTTCCTTCATCTGGAAGCAGGGAAGGGACAAGAGTAAAAAGAGTATTTTCCCAGAACGTACTTTCCCAAACAAAATGTGATTTAAAAATAAATAGATTTTCAGGTAGCTATTCTTCCATGAGCAACTTTCCAACTATGTTAAGGTACGTTTCAATTCCCCTCAGGGCCAGTCCATCTACTTTCCCTGGAAAAGATGGAAGGAAAGTGAGGGGTTATACTAAGCAATTGCTTCACAGACCTCTCTCGAGTGCAAAATCCAAGTGCATTTCCTGCCATCTGTTTCGGTCCATCTCCTGGTGCTTATTAGGAAGCTGGCAGCCTTGGGCAAATGGAGAAAACTGGCAGGCTTTGTTGTTGATTTGTAAAAAGCAGCCCAATTTGTTAGATTTGCCAAGCAAGGCCCCCATGGTAAAGATACAAGGACTATTGAGACTCCTAGTTAAGGAAAGTCTTTCATAATACGGGGATGAGAGCTTCAACTAAAAAGACTACTAACATGGCGGGTCCCCAGAAACCCAACAAGGTGCCCAGCCTTGACTCTGGTAATGTATTATTGCCACTGTGACACACATTGACTGGCAAATGCAGATCACGATCTGCAGCCTGGATCAGGGCTTCCTGTCTCCCTGTCTCCAAATCTCGCCTTAGAAAAATGGATGTGGATATGAATCCCCCATGTTATTTTTGCCCAAAGAACACCAGATTCCTTTGCAAAATGTCCCGTCAGATGCAAGTTTTAGAACCTTTCAAGTGGCAAAAGGCTTTAGTCTTTCCCGACAACCTGTCTCACGGTTGCCAGTCTTTACCAGTTGGGAATTTGTGCCATTTGCCTGTGACTTCCCACACGTTGCAGCCAGGGAGTCACTGGTTCTCTGTACAGAGAAGCTAATGCTGTTCCACTGACATCTCAACCCTGAGGAAGGAAACTTGTAACATAGGCGTTTCTGAGAGAAACGGAGGAAAAGACATTTCCTGCGAACAGCAAGTATAGTGTCAGTGTAGCTGCAACGAGATTAGGGATTTATCATATAAACATCTGAACTGCTAAGGTTTAGATTTTCTTGTAACCACATCCAGAATATAGAAGTGTTACAGAATTTCTTGGAGTAGTTCAGCAGCAGCCTAGGGCAAGGATTGTAATTATATCCCCCAGATTTTATTTTTAAACCCAAACATTTGGAAAACCACAATGGATTTCTGAAGCCCCCCAGATGAGACACCAACATTACCATGCATTGCTCAAACCCAAAACATTGTGGGCACAGTCTTGTTATGGACCAGCTGCTCTGAGTCTTCCCTTCTTCAGATGCCATAAATCTGCCTGGCACCAAGACCAGCTGCCTCGACGCTTTCACCTCATGTATCCAGGGATGTCCCCAGACTTCCACTGCTGGTAGACAGCCCCCCATGTGCTCAGTCTCCACATGCTCTGTGAGTCTGGTTCCTCAAGGTTCCCTCAGTCATTCCAAACTCAAAGCCTCCAGAATCAAGCCCATCATTGCCATATCTTCCTACTCTTCAGTTACCATCAGAAATACAAGGCTGTCATGAACCATCACTATATAAACTCATTTTTCCGATTCCCTATGTTCTACCTAGATTTTAAAATGTGCTAATCAGAAACATAATGTTAGCAAGTGATGGCACAGGAATTTTAAACAGTTGAAAAAATAAAGTCCAGTCTGTAATGAAACAAACAGAAAGCAAGTAGATAATTGAGATGGAACTCAGGACATTGGATGATTTTGGCCCAGATCAATGTTTCTGTTTGGGACAAGACCTTCTCTGCTTGGTTAAAGCTACTGATGTGGCTACGAGGACACATACATTATTTATTTGTTTGTTTTCCCCATAAGTAGAATATTATGTCTTAATATTATATCTTAAAATACAATATTATATCTTAAGGGGAACTAAGATCTGAATAATACTGGGGATTTTTTAACGAATGTATTTAAAGGCATGTTTACTGGCTAATTAAGCCCTAACTGACCTCTGAAATAGCAGATTGTTGGCAAACTATTACGTTTTTATCAGGGAAGTCAAACAAGTCTCTTGGGTCAAGGACAAGGGTCTATGAATTGGAGGATGTGCAAGTGGATTTACTCGCAGTGATCACTATAGCACCACACGCTTGCTCTTAGATGCCTTGGCTTAAAGACCCAGCTCAGGTGAGGATGGATTATCATGTTGGCTTCAGAAAGGCTGGAGGAGCTCTAGTCTACACCAGCCATTTTTCTGTTAGACTTCTCCAGTAGTCACTTAAGGATTAAGGGATAAAGGATGTTATTTAGGGTCCTTTCCTCTCCTAGTCCAGGTTATAAGATCCCTAAAGCCAGAGTTCAAGAGTCAGTGCCGACTCGAGAGAGAAGGTTACCTGGTGTCCATGTACAGGGGACAGTGGGAAAGGTGTGCCCCGGGTCCCAGTAGCTCAGCTCAGGGTCCTGAAGGGATGACTCCCACTCAGGGCTGGTGTCGAAGCAGAATCCACTAGGCTGCCACACAAATTCCCAGCACCACTTTCTAGACTCTTATAACTTTTACTAGCACACTACTGTCTTCAGGTGCTTCTAGAAGTATCATTTGACTGGATATTTTGGGCCCAGATCAGCGTTTATGTTTGAGACAAGAACTTTTCTCCTTGGTAAAGTTACTGATAGATTCCAGTTGACTTCATAGCCCTGAAATAACTGAAGATAAGTTTAATTCAATATAGTTTATATTGATGTCTCCTGTGTGCCTGGCATCACTCATGGTACTATGGGAGATTTTTAAAATAATAAGGTAGATTGTAGAGAAACTTGAATTCAGCTGTGCTGTCCAATGTAATAGCCACTACCTACATGTGACTGCTGAACACTTGATATGTGATGAGCCCACATTAAGATGTGCTGTGGCTATAAAATGCACATTGGATCCCAAAGACTTAGCATGAAAAAATAACAAAAAAATAAAATATTTCATTAATAATTTTATATTGATGCTATCTTGAAATGACAATATTTTGGATAAAATAAAAATATTATATTAAAATTGACATCCTCCGTTCTTTTCACCTTTTTAAAGATGGCCACTAGAAAATCTTAAGTGACTCACATTATATTTCTATTGGATAGCATTGCTCTAGAGGAGAAAAGATGACCATAAACTTTTAAGTAAAATTGCAAACTAGATTATGCACAATGGTATAATTCAGACTTTTTTTTAATGCCATGGAAGAATAGGAAGAGGTTCAGAAATCATGGAATGAAAAAGAAAAGATTTGCTCTGTGCTCTAAAATATGGGGAAACCTGAATAGTACACAACTGTAAGTTCTCTTTGAAGTCAAATCGTTTATTTCAATTAATCCACCTTACATTTAGCAGCCACTGCCCTGTACTAAACTTTTCTCCTTTTAGTACATCACAAAAATTTCACTTATCTTAAGAAACTAAAGAGAAACTCTTTTAGTTAAGAACCTAAAAATAGAATCTCTGCTACTATTTCTAATGATGAACATTTGAGCTTCCTTCCTCTGTAATGATCGTTTGGCTCTAAACTAACCATAAAATTAAGCTGAGACCACTGGCTCTTCAAGCCTACTGTGCTGCACCAACTTTCTCTAGTAATTCTAGCCAACTCAATATTTGGACCAAGCCATGTTAGGGTTATTGGTAACCGTCTTAAAAACGTACCAATAAACCCTGGAATTCACAATTGCTAGGTCTCATTTTCATTTTCTAAAACATATACTTTGATCCTCAGAAATCTAACAATTTGCTAAAAATCGATACCTTTTTACAGTGAAGGAACTACAGAAAGTCAGGGTCCTGCCTTTCTGTTTACCTTCTCTCCCCCAACCCCAGTGCCCCCGCCAAGCCCTGAAGCCAGTTGAAGCCAAAACCTGACAGATTTGTACACGTGAAAATAAAAAAAGACCCTAGAAATTAATGATACCCCGAACTAAATGATTTCTAATCCCTGGGGAATAGAAATGATCTGCCTCTAAACCAGATGCTCAATCTGGGTATACTGATGTCGTAACCTTGTCCAAGACAGGCTTTCTCACTCAGAAAACTTTTAAGGCTTCCATGACAGTCCACGCTTGTGTTCAGCGGTCCTTTCAGAATAGACCTTCTGACTAATTAATCTCTAGTGAGAGGTAGTAATGCATAGCACCTTTTTGCTTTGATCTCCCTAAGAAATTTCAGATAACTTATAGTTAGCTTCTCTTCATACCATCCACCAAAGAGAGGGAATGAGAGAGAGAGAGAGAATGTATTCACCTTGATCTCCTGTGGTTCACTTGTATTCTCAGACTCTAGTTCCAAAAATGTGGTTTTGCTTCTTCCTTTTCCTCCCTAATTTCTGATCAACAAACCCCAATAGCTCTATTGCCTATGGACTTATCCCCACCTTCAACTTCTACCCCACCCTCTTTACCCCAGGGCCTGGCATCTCATCACAGTATTTATTGACCCCAAAGAGGCTGTGCTGTCAGTTGATCTCAAAATAAGTCAGCCATCCCGAAATGCAAGAATCTCCAGGTATGCGGGTGCATTAGTTATGGGTGTAGAATATTAACCAAGTAACACAATACAGAAAGCCTCACTAGTACCCACCTCGTTGAGACGATCCTTCTGAGAGTGGACCCAGACTGTGTAGCAGTGTAGAAGCAGTTGGCGGAATAGGAAGGAAAGGCGGAAGGCAATACCTTCCGAGAGCCTTGCTTCGTGCCGGAAGCTGCCAATGCACGCGTCTCCCTGTTATCAATGTGGAAATGAAAACTCAGAAAGATTACATGTGTATCACACAGCGAGTAAGTAGGAATAGGCTTCTAACATGCTTCCATCTAACTGTTAACCACCCTCCTTCCCTTTATCATCTGTTAATACATCGAAGCACATATTTGTGTATTTTTGGAAAATGTCTCCAGAATCAGTTATAGGGAGAAGTGAAATTGGTAAAGAGCTTAGGCATCTCCTGGGACTTCGCATCCTCAGGCACGGTGCTGAGATCAGGCGGTGATTTTCCTCGTTTCACAACAGCCCTTGGAAATGCAGGTGATGACATCATGATGTCTTCCATCTCTGAGCTCTGGTTTGAATTTGTTTCCATTTGAGGCCAATATTAGGTCAAATTTCCAATCTTCAGACTTTCCATTTTTAGTAATAAAGACCAAGTTTTACAATGTCTCTTTCGTTCAGACCCTTCTCTGAGGTGATTCAATACCTAGCACATATGGAAAACTAAAATTTCTTAAACACGCTGATTAAATAAAACAAAAAACCTCATAAATGTAGGCATAACTTATTAATTTATTGGTTTGGACTCCTTAGAGTTGTTCAAGTAAACTTTTTGTTAGGCCTTAGTACATGTCTAAGTTGGAGTACAAGCAAAGTTAACTCCATGTCAAAGGTCCAAAAAAGGAAAAAAATGAAGCTCATGGGTTTTGTTCTCTTTTCTAAAAGCAACACAGGTAGTGCAGATGCATCAATAGATGTAACTTATAATAAGTTTTGAGCATGTGTGGCCTCCATGTAAACTGAATTGTCGGCAACTAAACGATTTGTAAAGTCATCACATTGCAATAGTGTGGTGAAGCTGTGCACACACCTTTCTAGCAGGTGATGACTAATGTTCGACTGGAATTCTTGCTTATTAATGATGTTAAGGGTGGCAGGGAAGCTGAATTGTAGAAACAGAAACACAAACACATAAAACTTAGAGAAAATAGCCCCACTGTATCTCTCTAATATTAATTTACTTTTCTTGTTTTATAGATGAGAAAATTAAATGCCATATCATCAGTTTAAGATCCCAGGGCTGTAAGTTAGAGCAGACCCTTATTCCCAGATGACTACTTATCTCGTGCCCTGTGACTTGAGAGGAACATTAGTCTCCCTGAGTACAGGCACTGGGTTTTTTACGATACTGAACTTATTCCTAGCGTAGAGTAGGCATTCAATACATGTTTTCCAAATTGAATGGAGTTCATGTCAGTGGATTGTTTTATAAACACATAGGCACATTTATGCAGTGAATATTACCTTTCCATAATCAGTCTGTTTATTATATTAACATTGATTTCTCACCATTATAACCCTATTAACAATTATTTGTAAATGAATATTTTTGACTTTAAAATATAAACTCATGTGTAACGTAGCATTTAACCTTAAGAGCATTATTGTATGGAACGTTAAATGAAAGCAAGCAGGTACTACACTGTCAGTCCAAAATTTAATGTCGTACAATAGCCTTTAAATTATACTGTTATAAAAATGTTGCTTTACTGGGCTCTTAGGAATTAGTAATGGTCCTGAAAATAAACTGAACTGTTTCTTGTCCTTGGCTTCCATTTTAGGTCTGAAATGGCATTTCTGTGTTCAGTCATCTTTTTTATTGAGTAAACTTGTCTAACATCCAGGAATTGCTTTGGGGGAAAGAGAGTCTACCTATAAAGTTGAATTTCTTTTTTTCTCAGAAGAGGGGAAATTGGGTTTTCCAAACCACTGCTGTTTCCATTCCAGACTGGCCCTTCTTTTCCTTTGAAGTGCTCTTGGGGTAGGCACCCTTGAGCATGAACCCTCATCAGAGAATGATCCTGAGTGCTGTCTAAACAATGACTCTTTGAGAAGTCAAACAAACTGGCAGAAACCCCTAACCAAAAAGACAGTAAACTCAGATGCTGCTGCAGTGCAAACTTATGGACAAGTGGAAAGTTTGAGTTCTATGCGTGGTTCAGACCAGCCAACTAAAGATACTGTAAACGTATCGTGCAAATATGAGCCACTTGCATTTTCATATCGCCCAGGGGTTGACTTGGGCTAGGAAGATAGTGCTTATTTTCTACAGGGAGACATCTACATTCTTAAAATCCATTCTAAACACAAGTTTGAGCGCTACCAGGTTGCAATTTACCCTTCAAGAGCAGGTACTAAGTCTTTTTAAGCTTTTTAAGCCATAAAGACATCAGCACAATGCTTTGGCATTAAAGTAATTCCTCTTGAGATGAAATTTTGTAAATTTTGTTTATTATATTAACATTGATTTCTCAATCAATGTTAGGCCAATGCTCCCTACCACCCCTTTCCAAATCGCAACATAGGCGATATGATTGCTTATGATTTCAGAAACTTCCTTTGCTTTTCCTCTCACTAGTAGCCTGCCAAGCCACTACATTAGTGCCATTTGTCCTTTGACAAGCTACTGCAACCTCAGGGAATTATCTGAAATACCTATGATGCTTTCTGCAGA
Organism: Eulemur rufifrons; assembly: GCF_041146395.1. Taxonomy (NCBI): domain Eukaryota; kingdom Metazoa; phylum Chordata; class Mammalia; order Primates; family Lemuridae; genus Eulemur; species Eulemur rufifrons. The sequence continues at coordinate 8,067,221 of NC_091007.1, read as the reverse complement.
TCATGATTTTTTTTTCCAGTTACCCCTAGTTTGCTCTATGGAGTCCAACAATCAGGTGTTTGCAAAGAGATGTGCCCAAAAAAAAAAAAAAAAAAAAAAAAAAATCTAGAGAATTGACTCATTTACATAAAGGTGCTAGAATGCAGCCAATCCAAAGAAATCAGATAAATAAGGAATTTTCTTATTTGTACAAACAAAAGTTAACCCAATTATTTTTGAGCCAATAGCTTCCTTGTAACTTTATGACAAATTACCTCTAATCTGTTGTAAACCATGGCATTAGGACACATTAGTTTGAAGTTGTCTTCTGATTCTTCTATGCAATGTTGGTCATTAATCTTGATCTTTTCTTTCATAATACTCCATCTATTGGGTATTCAGTGACCACGAAGTTTCTTAGATGAATAAAATGGATCAATAGAAATTAAAAATAAAAAGCACTTAGGTTCTTTCTCTGCCCTGGACTCATCACTTCTTGAAGGAATTTCTTTTCTTTTTCTTCTCATGGGTAGGTAAAATTATTAAATGACAAAAATTGGCTGCAAGTCAATGAGAATAGGATACCAAAGATGCATGTGAAGGTTTGAAAACATTTGTTTCATAAAATATAAATGCAAAGGGCATTATTTTAATTATTTTATGTAATATACTGTATAAATATTTACATACAACTAAATTTACTAAATGAATATTATAATTGAATAGTTGACTTTTACCAACATACCTCATGGTTTAATATTTCCAGGTAGGCAAAATTCTGTTATTACTGATCTTTTCATTGGGCTACTATAGATTTGAAGACATTTGAAGAATTTGTATTAAATTATTTTGTATGTGAGTAGAAAATGTAGTATTTCCAAGTTAATATATTTATGTAATATGTGATTTTCAATCCACATGTGTAAATTGATTAATTATAATCAGATTATCTTTTCAACAGCTTTAATGTTTGTATATTCAAATTTGCCAAAGCATTCCTTTATTTTTATTTCTGTTGGGGTCTCCTTATATCTGTATCTAATTTTTGCTTTAAAGTAATTTTCAGATTGTATAATTAATTGCATACAATAAGAAAGGCTTCTTCTCCTAATTGCTGGTTTTCTTTTGTGTTCGTTTCTATTGTGCACATTAGGAATTTAGATTGAAGTTCTTGTGTGGAAGTGCTTGCTTTCTCTTTGCGTTGCCTAGATTCTAATAAGCTTTTTGGTTTCTTTACATGGCCACCTGCAGCTCAGAACCAGGCCAAAACAAGGACATTTGAGTTTCTGTGCAGTAGGTATTTAAGGACTGTCACAGGCACAGTTCCTGAGCATGGAAGGTGAAGGGCACAAGTGTGGGGGGCTCGATGACATTACTTTCTCTTACAGCTTTACAAACATTGCAGTGCCGAGGAGAAACCCCATATATTTTTATGTTTTTTCAAGGCCTGGAAAGTTCAGTTTCAACTTGTTATTTTACTTGGTGTGTTTTTCTTTGCCCCTTCTTGCCACCACCACAAATAGGGCACCTTTGGCTTTGGTAGCCCGACAGGAGTCACATTTTTGACATTCCCTTCTTATTTCTAATTAGTTGCTCACAGTTAATGCTCTCTGGTCTCTGTAATCCTGTTCCACTTTTGGTCCAAGAGGATATTAATCTTATTTGTTTTATTCTTTGTCATTTAATTAAAAAATATTCCACTTATCATTACTAGGTACTAGCACAGAGAAAAATTGAAAAAGAAATTCACATTCTCTTTACCTGCTATTTTTTTTTTCTTTTACTAGAAAAGGGAATTCTAAAATATACCGTTATATAATATACCATTATAACCTCTTGATATGTAATTTTCTATTAACTGGAAATTTTCTAAAAACTTTTCATATATGTATTTTTATTTCTCACTTTGCTTATAACATTTCGTAATGGTGAGGGAGTTTTCTTTTTCATACACACTAAAATATATTTATCATCCATAAGTGGCTTAGTTTCAGTTTTGTCTTATCCTATGGAGATGAGAGAAAAAAATGCTTATGGTAAAAACATTTATTGCATAAAAGCATCTTGGGATTATGTTTTACAAGCAGTTCAGTTCAATAGAAATTTACTGAAAATGTCTCATGTACAAGGCATGACACCAGGTTGAAATCACAAATGTGAGAGATCAAAACAGGTTCTGTGAGAAAGCGACATTTTTACTAACACTCACTTTGAAAATAGTGATCTGATATACTCCCAGACCAAATCTAAAGGGAAAACAGTTCATTTAACACCTATCATTGACTTCAAGAGAAGTGATCCAGGTTTTGGTGTCAGGCAAAATATTTTGTTCTAATTATATGATAGCAACACTTTAAAGTTATGCAAATCATAACTACCTTAAGGAAATGTTAAAGTATGAATTTGTTCCAGCTAATTGCTGTTACAAGTGATAAAAACGTATTCTCTTAATCACTGCTTTAGGTTGTCTGTCTTACTCATGTCAAAATGCATTTTTAACTCTCTAAGTAATTATTCTCCAAAATGCCAATAGTGTTTTATTTTTTCCTCAATTATTAGATCTTAGCATGTCACTGCAGTGCTTCAAATTCTTCTAATATTTTTCCGTTATTTTCAAGGTAAAATCTAAATTTCAAAGCATCACTAAGCCCTTTCATGTTCTCACCTATTGTATCTTGTTGCCCCCTATATGCTTCCTCCCAGCATTGGATCTTTGCAAATCAAGGCCCTTTGCTTGATTTATACTTCAGTTTCCTCACCTAACGTGCTTATTCTTCAACATACTGATGTTAGGTGGTGCTTTTATTTTTGCATTCCCAGCCATCGATAATTCTTGGTGTATCTTGTGTCCACAACAAATATTTCGGAAATTATTGATTGAATGAGTGAAGTTCAGATATTGAGTTCCTGCTGAGAAATGATTCAGTTTTAAATTGTACTAGTCTAAATGAGTGATGTCGCCTGAAGCCGTTTAACTTACCAATAGATTGAATCATTTTTTATAACTTCAAGCACATTGTACAGAATATCACCTCTCTATAAATGTAGATGTTACTTGAGAATTATATATATTGATAGCATCAGCTCTGACGCACATCTTTTCAACTCTCCTTTAAAACTATCAAAGGTATCTGCTTTGGATTTCCTTTTTCTCATTTGTAAATAACCCTATAGCAAGACATTATTTTTAATAAGTAAATGTGATATATTAAGATAAAAACACAGAGGCCGAGAGGAAAATGACTTCCTGCAACAGTTACCACAACTGATGGTTGTGGGCAAAATTCATGCTCTTTCACTCTTGCTCGTAGCTTTGCACAGATGCATAATCCTAAATTAGAATTTCCCAATTTAAGGAGTTTTCCATATGATATTAAAATCTATATGCAGAATATGTAAATTATGTGTCTCTGAATACTTTTTGTAGCTGTCTTATAGAGGTTTGTGAATTGTCTGAGTGCCTAGCCGTTTAAACACAAGTAAGTACACATGTAGTATCTTCAGTGATGTAAATGTTCATAGCAAATTGTTCTGGACCTCAGAATCTGATAAAAGTAACAGTAGACGTTGTTCATAAAATGGAAGAGCTTTCCTATACACTAATAGATCGTATTTTTAATATTTTTCTCATCTTAACATTATGATACCTTTTTGTTTTAAATTTCTGATATGGCTGAACACACAAAGTGGGAGTTTGGAAAAACATTAACAAAAATACAATTTTCTTAAAGATAGTATGAAATTATGTGGGTTTTATGTCCTCCAAATATGTATGAAAACCCATTTGTTTGTTGTTGCTGTGAATATTGTTCTTTATTCCTTACAAAGTTTAAGTATGAAGGAATTTATTTTTTCTATTAGAATTTTATGTTAAAATTATTACCCATGAAAAAATTAACATCATACCTGACTTTAGATAGTTCATTTGCTACTTGTGTAGAAAGTCCTTTTATTTTCTTATTCATTTTTTGTACTTTTTGGTACCAATTAGTATTTCTAGCTGAAAGTGAGTGAGCAGAAAATAAGAAACTCTTTTGCAATATCTTGTGCATTTTAATAGCTTCTGTGAGGTATTGGAACCTTTGGACAAGAATGAGATTTTGGAAAGTTAGTGAATGTAATTGATTTATGTAGCCCTCATCTCCAGATTGTTCGGATTTGCAGAGCTTGCAATGGAAACAAAATATTTGCTTTCCATCCTCAGAGTATGACCTGACTTAAACTAAAACATAATGTTATTAGTCTTTCTTGAAAAAAATTTCTCTGTGCATTAAACTTTTCTTTAATAACTTCAAAATACTGCAAATCAAGAGGAAAGAAAAGAAATTCAGCGTGTTCTTTCTCCATTGCTTTTTATCTAACAAAGAAGAAATGATGGGACCCTAAATGGAAAGGTGCCATGTGTTGGAAATAAATGAACTGATTTGTAAAATACTCTACTGCAAGAGTCCGTCAGCAAAATTCGTCATCAATCATGCTTTAAAATAGAACCTGGGCACAGGAAACATTCAGGGAAACACTGTTTTTCGACAATATTGTTTTCTGTTTTATTGGTGGCACAGTGCCTTACAGGGATTCTTCATTTTCATTTTAACCACAAAATTTATCCTGCTAAAATAGGGGCCATTCTGCTTTAACTGATGCTATATTGTATGTCAGATTGCAAACTCCCAAGGATTCTGTTCAATATCTGGATAGACAAAGAGGGTAATGTTTGCTTCCTGAAGATTGAATTCTATGTATGTGTTTATCCATTCATTTATTTATTCAGTCTTTAATGCAACAAAATATTTTCAGCCTTTACTCTATGCCAAGATCTTGGTGAGGTACTAAGACTAGAAAATGAATAAAATACTATACTTTTCTCAAGGATATTCAATATTCCAACCCCAGTCACTCCTCATTCTAAGGACTGTGCCAAATGCCAAATGAAAAAGTTACCACAGTCCCAATTATCCATAAAGAACCATGCATTGTTATTCCCACAATGTGTCTAGCTTAATCAGCACTCAAGTCTTAAAGCTGTCAGGCAACATTAATTTCAGTGAGATCTAAAAGGAGCACAGACCCAAAATCCTGCTTTAATATAAAAATCCTCTGTGCTTTGCCACTCTACTGTTGGAAAATTCTTTGTTATTTTTGGAAAATACATTAACCTCGTAAAAAACAAATATCTATTGCTATCATAATGGACTTTCCATTAATCCTCAATTTTGGCCCAATAATAAAATTAGGGAAAGAGGGACAGAGGTAAGTTGATGAGAGCTGGGTTTTTCTTTTCTGATCAACTGCAATCAAGGAAAAATGCTGAATTTTTATTGAGGGACTATTTTTAAATTATATGGCTATTTCGAAGATGTAACTTAGGCTGCAGCGTGCCAGCCAATGCCAAGGTTTTATGTTGGGCACATAAAAAACAATGACTTTGGTGGTACTGTAGATTTTTATTTCCTGGCTCTAATGCATAATTTTTGGATATTTGACTGGATTTATTCTGAAGTGTTTAGATATCCACAAAGAATGCCAAATCACTACAAAGGTCCCTACTTGGTTCCCTTTTCTTTTTACTCTTAATTTTTGGTATAGCATTTAATTGTAAGTATACCTCAAATTGTATAAAATATTTCTTTTTTAAAAAATCTGTGTTTTCTCTTGTGGAAATGATGTCAATCCCGATTGTGGTCTACTAAAAAGAAGAGTAATGATACTTAAGATCTGCTGCTCTTAGACAGATAAATGGCTTTGGCCGGAGGTGTAAATCTGACTTTTGAACAGGCTCAAGTGAAGGAAAAAAAAATTTAAATGAAGGATTGTGGAAAGATGATGAACAATAACCTATGGAAACAGCAATGATAGAGTAAAAAACATACAAATAACATTAACAACACACACACAGGTCATGCAGAATCCTCCTGAGTCCCAAATTACAAACCACCAACAGCCACAAGACCATTTGGTATCATCATTTGTGTGGGAGAAAGCAGAAAAAATATATATCTATGCTTCCAGTGGCTCTGAGAGCACTAGGACAATATTGCTGACAGGACTTCACTGGAAAGTACAACAAGCCAATCTGCAAGCACAGCCGAAATGAGTTCAAGTGCCAAAAGCAGAAGGGGCTTCAGTAGCATCCAAATATCAAGTTAGTGTAAGGGACGGTGATGGGACCCCTGATGTTGCCAGAGGAGTGTGGATTTTTAAACTCTCAAACACAATCTCCTTTCCAAGATAAAGCCACACGCTGAGTTAGAAACTCCTGAGAGCTGAAGATAAATTGAGCAGGATAGGAATCACATGGTCAAAGGAAAGGGAAGTTTCAGATAAAAGTGTGACAGTGGGAGTCAAACTTCACAAAGTATTATGACATGTTTTAACTCTTTTCTGTAGAAAACTAATTAAGAGAGGGAGCGTTAGAAACATAAAGGTGTAAATTGTCTCGGCCCATTCCAAGGTTCCAAGAGTAGAGGAGAACTCATTTCATTGAAATCATGGTTACAGGAAATTATCTCAGTTAAGTTCCATATAAATTAATTGCATGAGAAAATAATACAAGAAGAAATTGTATCCCTATAGATAAAGCAGAAAAGTCTATGTGACCATGTCCTGCTCTGCTGGAAAGCGTTTAAGAATTCCTCAGTGTAGGATAAAGTCCAAACCTTATTTCAGTAACCATAACCGTAAGAGAGGAAATAGTCCCTTCCAGCATGTTCACATCCGTCTGTCACCACAAGTCCCTCAGGTCCTTGATGGTTTGCTCATTTTGAGCTATGTGCTGCTCTATTCAATTTATGGCTACTGCTTCTCAAAGCAAAGATTACAATGCCTTTCTCTCTGGAATGCCTGAAATGTCCCTTTTCTTTATTCCACCTAGTGACTTTTTACATATCCTTTAACACCTACCTAAATTATTTACTATTCTGTGCCAACGGAGGAGAGTTCATTGTTTTCTACTTGTGGTCATCTGTATATTTAGTGCGTATTTCTAAGATTATATTGTACTTTTTAATAATTATACTGTCTTTTTTTGCATATTTCTCCCCAACTAAAGCAGAACCTCAGTGCGGAGATCATATTTTTAATTGATATTTAAAATGTAGTACCCATATATACCACTATATAAGATGTCACTTATATAAAATTTGAAACCATGAAAAATAACATGAAAGTTGGAGTAGTAATTATATGGATGCTTATTGATCTTTATTTTTTTTTTGCATGGTTGAAATATTTTTGAATACATTATTTTAAAAGAACTGTGACTAAAAACATATTAAAGGGATAATATAATAACAAATATTATTAGTTAGAATTATGACTTCTTAGGTATTTTTCTGCCTGGGCTATATATGCAACTGTGTGAAACACCATATAATTTACCCATTAAGGTTTGTATACAGTAAATCTTCACTTAATATCATCAATAGAGTCTGGCAAACAGTGACTTTAAGCAAAATGACATACTGTATAAGGAAATTGATTTTGCCACGGGCTAATTGATATGAACAAGACTTAAGTTCCTATGGCATACAGTATGTCATTTCATTTTACTGTGGTACAAGAAGACTTGACTTAAATTACAGCATCCTTTTATACAATCTTAAAGAAGAGGCCTTCTAATAACATAATAATAATGATAATAGTAACTATTACTACTGCAGTCACTTACGTTACCACCGCTGTCATAACCTAAGTCACAATTTGAGTATTTGTAGGAGACTGAACATATTGGGGGCTATGAGAAAGTGTCGATTACTATAACAGAGGTGCGTGTGTGTGCCTGTGTGTGCCTGTGTGTGTGTGTGCGCGCTATAGTACTGAATTCTGTACATGTGCCAACCACATATGGGCACCTCCTAAAATCGACTCTCATTAAACGTATATAAGGTTGAAAATGAAAATGTTACTTTAAGCTTAAACTCCCGTATGACCTTTACATTTGTTCTTTTGAACTTAGGCAGAGAAATCCAGGTAAAAATATAGACCTTACCCGAGGACTACCAAACATCAGCTTCTTAAATGTAACTACCTAATTAGCATAGTAGGGAGAAAGTATGAGTATTGCTGTACTGTGTGTCTCCAGGCCTGTTTGAGCAGCCTGAGCCACAGATCCACGTCCTGAACTGTGGAAGGTGTCGTTCCAAGTCGGCCAGTGTAGTTCCCCTCTCAGGCACGAGGCGAAGGCCTTCATTTGCTGGGCACTTACGGCCACCAGGAACCGACTCAACATGGTAGATTGCTGTTGGGGACACCTAGAGAGCTTTCTGGGAAATGTCATTGTTGAGGCTGCACTTTTTTTCCCCTGTTAAAACCCAAAAGGGAGGCAATTCATTAGCCAAGAGGAAGGAAATGACTCTGCTAGGAAAAGACAGGCACCCCAAGTTCACAATCACCCTGTCATGTCAAGTGGGATGCCCCATCCCGCAACAGCCGTGTGGCAGATAAAAACCAGCCACCTTCAGTCACTGCCCTGTAGTTTCAACTTCCCTAAGTACTTTCCAATGCGTTGCTTTGTAGATCCGTAACGGAATTCAACTTGTATCCCCCGAATCTATTTAAATAAATAAATAAAGTGCATATGAAGTCGGCAACATTATAAGGATTAGCCTGCACGTGTGTGTGGTAGGGAATGAAACCTTTATACTTTATACTTATACGATTTAACCCTACCCTCCACTGCAGTCGGTTGTCAAGGTGGAAAGCAAAGAAGCCAAATCCAAGAGTTTAGTGTGACATCAGTGTCTAAGTCATCTTAATGTGGCTGTCTTTCTGCCACATGGGATCTGAGTCCTACAACAATTAACACAACAAAACTATATTTACATAAGTAACTTTATAGTCTCTGCTTATGTGTTGAGCAGAGCTGATTCATTTCACACATCATTTGCAACTTGTTATAGAGCTTCTTCAATACTAATACCCAAACATGCCAGACAAAGAAAAGAAGATAGACATTTTAGTTTGGTTGCTTGTTTTACACTGATTTTATAATACTGTGTTTTCAACTTCTTAGTGACATTGGCTGTATTAAAGGTCTCTGCCACACACCCTGTTGTGAATAAAAAACTAATTTTTTACAGTTGCTATTGCTATGGAAAACCTCTCTTTGCATTAAAAGTAATTTTATTGCCCTTTCAATATAAAATTGTACTGACAGATCATTTTAAAGCCACATGTTTTTCTTAAACAGATGAAATAGGAAAATAAAGTGGTAATAATGTGTCTAATTTTTAAGTGAACCCTAGGAACACAACTTATTTTGTTATTACCATGAACAGTAAAAATTTATCTTGTTTTTAACAGATTTCAGTTATTAACAAGTCCCATCTGTCTCCTATTTATTCATTTGTCAATAGGTGAAAGTGCTTTCCTTCTCCATGCTACAGGCCTAAGTTGTGATGATCGAATTGAACTGTATAAACAAACAATTGAACTGCTAATTTGCTATAACATACTCTAAGATATAAGACTCATATTACCCACTCATGTATATCTTCAAGGCCAAGGTTATCAATAAAATATAGGCAGAAATTATACAAAATGATAAAAAATAAGATATATCTCTGTTTAACTCTCAGGTCTAGTTTTTTCTTCTTGTTTTCTCACATCATTTGAGTCACCAAAGATTTATTGCTTATTATTCAAAAAGAAATACAATAATGTGTTACATATAAAATGAAGAAAGAAAATTCTCTATCCTCACTAAATTTACAATTTGAAGACAGGGAAAGACGGAGTAATATAACACTATAATGGAATCCAGTCCAATGAGTATCATAGCATGTAATGATGAGTCTATAAAAGATTTGATAATGAAATGCAGTGGGTGAACCAAGGAGGGGTAGTGATGACTGAGTCTGGCTTCTGGAGAAGACCAGAAAAGGGAAGAGAGAGGTACACACGTTACTGACCTTGAGGAGTGAGGAGAGGCACCCTGTGGAAAAGAGATGAACATTCTGCACAGACCATGTGCGAAGGCAGAGGTGGAACTGTGTTTTGGGAGGAAAACAGGATTTGGGTTGAAAGGAACATAGACTATGTGACAAGGATTAGTGAGAGAAAACATTGGAATAAAAACCGGAGGCCACATTGTCAGAATCTACGTATCATTTAAGGCATTTGGACATTATGAGAGAGGCTTTAGGGAGCCCTTGGATAAGTTTAAACAGGAGGAGTGTGTTGATAAAAATTCTATTTTTTTTTTTAAAAGCAAAAGAATCATCCAAATAAACAAAAAAACAAAACTGAGGGCACTTGGGAGGCTGAAATGGCAGAATGTGGACCCACATGGAGCCACCATGGTCAAACAAAACGGTGGGAAACGCCTACAGTTGACTAAATTGCTAAATTGAGGCATGTTAAATAGAGAATTTAAGAGTTTGTGTATTTTTTCAAGAAAGCCCAAGGTTCCTGAATTATTTTTCACTTTAGCCAGAATCACTGCAGTTCTATGCACACAAGTAAAACATAAAGACAAAACAGACACATTGAAAGTTCAGAGTATTGGACCAGTAGATTAGCCTAATCTCCAAGATTCTTGTAGACTTCTCAAGATGATAAGAGCACTGTTAGTGCACAAGATAATATATAATATACTGAAGATTCTTAAATTGGTGCAGATTTCAAGGAAAATTCAATATATATATAGTCTTAATTCACAATTAACTCATAAACTGTGGTTTTGTAAGAGTTAACTAAATGTATAGAAAATATCCTTTCTCAACATTTTTATAGTTAGATTTTAATATAAAGTAAATCTTTAAAAGAGCAAAAGAAGCATATTTTGCTATGGGAAGATTTGAATTTAATACAAAGCCTTAAATCCATGAAGTTTAGGTGACATCAAACTTGGCAATAAGTGTCTTTGAATCCTTTTACTCACTAGGATCCAGGAAATTTGTTTTAAACTACAGTAAAAGTTGAAATTGTTTGGAATAGGTTATTCTTTCTTTAATGTAGTAAAATCATAATGTCTAGAATACCATGTGCTTCCAATGTTCAAATTATGTTGCCCAACCTTGGCATTAAAGATTATTAAAAAGTGAAGGTTAATGTAATGATTTTGACAGCAGGGGGGTGGGGGGGGAGAAGGTGCTGAAGATTATAGGTGAAATAGAAATAATGAAATATTTTAACAGAGAATCAAAAGCTTTTAAATAAGACACATACTTCATTGTATTTAGAAAGCAAAAAATATTAAGAATTTGGCATAAAACAGTCGTAAAATCACACGAGCCAGTACTTTGTGCATGCATAAGATTTTCCACCAAGTTATTTAGCAAATCAGTTTGTTTTTCAAAACAAGCATGAGTTTTAAATTTCAAGTGTCGGTATAGCAAAACACACACACCATTTTGAAGCAAACTAATTTAATTCAAACAAAGTAGACTGATTTTCAAACCACCAGTTGTTTAATTGCATTGTCAGTTAAATAGTTTTGACTCTCTTCAAACGTATCGATTTTCTTACACCAGTGTTTTCATATATTTATTCATTCATCTGCACACTCAAAAGCTACGTACAAAGCATTTATTATCTGCCAGGCATTGTGCCGCTCACCAGATACAATGGCAAGCGAGACGAGCTCAGACTTTGCTATCACAGATTGCAGTCAAGAGGGGAAAACTGGCATTGAAAATGGAGGAGACAGCATGGATGGGCATATTATGACAAAAATATTTACAGAATGGAGAGAAGTTGAATGTTAGTAAGTCACAGCTTTCAGACGAGACCAGTAGCACATGAAACTGAAAAGCTAGAGTTAGAGCAATTCATTCATATTAATTGAGAACATCTTATGTCCCAGGCACTGTGCTAAGATTATAGTGTAGGGTAGACCAATCAGGAGATTATATTATTGCTCCTTGAGAGATCTAATGGCAGTTTGGACTAGGATGGCGGTGGTGGATAGAGGTGTAGAAAACAGAAGAGAAAGCAAACTTTTTTTGATCATGGTTTGGATTAAGAAATAATTTTTACATTTCAGCCCCTTGTGTGCATGTATGGCTACACAAGCAAACACATACAAGTAAACCTCTAAGGAAAATGAATATTTTATGACTCAAAATGTACTATGTGTAATATGCTCTGATCTCTTTCAGTTTTACTTTATTCATTTTCACTAAAAGAAAAAAAAAGTGATGGTTTCATCATCAGATCCTCAGACACAATAACCAGACCTCTCACTCTGCAGAGACCTGTCTCACCTCCAGTCTGCGTGCTCGCCAAGTTGCCTGCTGGTGAGTCCGACCACCTAATCCAACACTCTGGACAGATTTCCATTAGAGCATGCTCAGGACAGATTTTAGTTCTTATGATTTTGGGTATACTCCTAGAAGCTGGGTGACAGTCCCAGACTTCTTCTGAAAGGCACTGCCTGGGCTGGGAATTTTTTCTTCTGGGCTCCCTGTTTTGAGAGAGTTTCATTCCATGACTCCTGGGATGAATTTTTTTTTTTTTTTTTTCTGTCTGCTCAAGAGGCCTTTTTGTTCTCTCTCTGTTTGACTCTGCTCCTCTCAGGGGAATGTTTCAGTTGAAGGTAACTCCCTTCTCAAACTCTTGTTTTCTTGGTGGCATGACATTACTTAGGATAATTGGGAACTTCCATGGCTTGGATCGATGGCTTCTGTGGGAAACCTAAGATCTCCCCAAATTCCCATCCCTCCATCCCTCCCTCCTCCTTTCACTACCTGTGATCTTCCCTCCACCTTCTTTGAATGCTTGGATCTGTCCCGGAGCTTCTGCCTCTTCTCTCCTGTGTTAGTCCCTGCTAGACATTCTCCTTCCCAAGCTAGCTCCTCAGCTCCCTCACTGGAACTTCAGGGTCCCTGTCCTGTCAGCAGCTCTCCGGGGGCTCAGGGACCCTCAAAAGCAACTTCCTGCGGCTTAAAGGGAGAAAGGCTAATGGGAAACAGGCTGTATTTTTTATTCATTAGGTTAAGGCTTTGGAAACATCCAGGCAGCTGCTTGATGTCACCTCAGCCTCTTCCCTAAGATGTAGTCCATAGCCTCTGTAAGATTACCTGTCAGGGCACATGAAAGTCTTCAAATCTCCTCCACAAATATTGGTAAAAAGCATTAGCCCTCATTAGGTAACCTTAACTAGGCTAAACTCTTTAAAATGAAAACCCATAAGGTATCTGTGTGCATCTGGCTGCCTGTGTATGTATGTGTGTATATTTTATATATATGTAATATTTCCCTCTGATAAACCATTTCCCATGTGATATATGATAATGGATAGAATTGCCAAATTCATTTATGAGATCACTTAAAGGAGTTCTGTCCTAATTGGCTTAGAGAGAAATAAGCACTTACATAAATTAAATCTTCCTAAACTTCTAGAAATATAGGGACCAACTCAAATGGCTTCCAAATGCATGTGGGTTGGACAAATCTTTGGTAAAATGCCTGCCTGAGAAAATTCAGGGATGCCAACGTAACTTATTTTTGTTCCAGCCAATTCCTAAAGATAAGGCCCTTGTCTTCCAGTCATCTCTGTGGAGGATAAGAGCTCTAGTTGACTTCAGTAAGCACCAGTTAACTAACCCACATGGATTTCACATGGACCACCCTTTCCTGCTCTTTGTAATTTTTCACTTACCTAATTCTACCAAGTCCCACTCCTCCCAACTGTGCTCCCTCATTCTCCCTTTAAAACACCCAGTTACCTCTGTACAAATAGAAGTTGAGTCCAGTTCACCCTGGATTATTGTAATATACTATTGCTATTGCAATAGCCATAGTATGTTACTGTCTTTACCATTTTAACTAGTGTGGGCTTTGTTTGTCTTTAGCAGTCCTGACCTATTCAACTGATATTAAAACTCATTAATGACTTGGGACCTGCAGATTGCAGAGCCACAAATAGATAATTAAGCATAATTTTAAAAAAACCATTATTTTATTGGGGAAGGGAGTAGGGAATAATAAGGGGAAAGTATCAAGATTGACTGTCAAGCATTTTGCTTCTTAAAATGAGATAGCAAGTGTGACATTAACTGAAGAGGCCAGGTCTGGGGAGGAAATTTATGAGTTTGGTTGTGGACAAGTTGAGTTTGAGGTTCTTTTGAGATACCCAAGGGTATATGTCAAGCAGGCATTTGATTTATAGAGTCCAGGGCTCAGTGCAACAGCCTAGTGTGTAGATATTGATATGCAGTGTGATATAATTGTGTTGTAGAGAGTTGACTTGGCAACAGTGTGTGAGGTGGATGGGCTGTTTGGAACAAGACTGGCAGTAGGAAAACTATTTAGAAGTCTGTGGGTATTATACAATCCAGGTAAGAGGGGGCAGTCATTAAAGACTATTTCAACAGGATATATAAAATGAGCAGAAAGCCTGAGTCTCTTTCTCTCATGCTGTTCCCTGCCCCATACTTACATGAAATTATCTTCTTTCTTCATTTCCATTTTATAGAGGGTACTAATTCTTTTCAAATCTCCATAGATGGGAAGGTTACTCTCACCCCCAAGGGCTTCTAAAATAAAATATAATATTCCCCCAAAAAGAATTGTGGAAAGAATTCTGGCAGTTTTTAAAAGAACTAGTAGGAAATAAAAATTATCATCTTTTCAGAACTTGAGGCAGGAAAACAAGTGATCGGCTCACAATCTACTCCGGATTCTGGTTCATTTCCCATTAATAAGTCATTTACTGAAGAAATGAAATTATGATATTCATATTTAAGAATATTTAAAAATTAATCTTATCTGCTCTGTGAATTAGGACAGTAAAATGCTTTCTTTTAATTGAAAGCAAATGAGAGCCCATAGGAGGCTTTATATATTACTTATTTTGAAAAGGAGTAGAGCAACTAAAACCACAGACTAGATAAAATCATGCCGTCCTGTTGGGTGAAAGTGTTAAAACTTTGAAATGATTAACTATAATAAGTAATAAAAAAAAATTCACTCCAGTATGTGTTTTCTGTTTTATTTTTTTTTTCTTTTACTTTTCCCCTAGACAATTTTCTATAATAGGAGGACATGTCAAAAACACTTTTGAAAATTGACAGTGCTTTAGAATTAATGAACAACATTCCAGAAATATGAATTTGACTTAGCTAAAGGGCATAAAAACAAAACTTTCAAAACAAGCCTAAATGATCTAGAATGTTGTTAAAAGCAAATAGAAAATAAATGTATAAATTATCAGTTAAAATAGGAAGGTTATTGCATATTTAATAATTTTGCCTGTTTAATATAAATATATTATACTGGCCCCTAGTAACAAAGCATTTGAATTCCATTCCAGTAGTAGACATGGATTTTTATTGAAATGCTTTAGAAAGGTAGAAGGAAAAATAAACATTATTATATTATTCAAGAGACAAACATGGTTTAAAAATAATGGGAGATGTGATAGAAAGGAAATAGATTTTGTGGGTTTTTTGGTGCTTAATAAGATGGCCAAGATATTGAAATGAATTGTGATTAAAAAAATCCTACAGCTTCCCTTGGGAGTCATTAAAAATGAAAGAAATCAATCATATGAAAGCAGATGCTGGAATATTTGGAAGGTTTCTACTGCTGATTGACAGCTGTGACGTTGGCAAGAGCAAAAAAAATTAAGTACTTGAACAAATTTGCATGTGTTAATATGGCTAAATGTTCTATTGTATGTCTTTGTTTGAATGTTTTGTATATGTGTGCTGGTTGGAAGAGTGGAAGATAGAGAATAAGGCCAGTGTTTTGGTTCTGTTGAAATTAAAATTTTAATCATATCTATAAACAGTGCTGCTCTATATTTATTTTTTTTAAAGAATTTATATCATGCAGTATAAAACTGAAATGAAATAGTGCAAATGGGCTGAGAAAAGCAACAGTCTCTTCCACCTTCCTAAAAATAGAATAGATTCTTGGAGGCAATTACTTTTAAATATTTGTGTAATCAGCATTTTGTGATTATCGTCAAAGTATAAAAATATTTGTATTTATTGGTGCTCGAATATTCGTATTCCAATAGAAAAGAATTTTGTTTTCTTAAATCCTCCGATTTCTCCTTCCTATACTCCTGTATTTTGATTGTTATATCACTGATTTTAGTTCCTTTAACAAATCTTTGTGATTATCAATTGTACCTTTAAAGTTCAATTCATCAACATTCCACAGTGTCTTGACTGGCTGCTTTTTAAGGTGAGAGACCATTAACTTTCTGAGTATACCCTGTACTCAACGTCTACTTCCAAAATTCTGTCACATACTATTTTTGTTCTATAATTAAAACTAAGTTCTTCACCCTTGATTTTAAAATTTGACAGCTTATAAACAATGTTCACATAATTATGTGCAAGTGACTATTGTTCACCAAAGAGCCAAGCAGTGAGCTAGTGTATCTTTCCTTCTCTTCAGTTCTGCTCATATAACCCTTGTGTCTCACACACACACAAACAAGTATTTCTAACCTCAAAGAAAATTATATTTCTCTATCTTTCTTGTCTCCCAGTTATTTATAATAAGTCACATTCTACTTTTTATTGCAATTAGATCATATCTTTCTTGGGTATGTTTTTGTTTTTCCTGGAATTTGGAATTGCTTTTTATTTTTCTTATTGAAATATGAAATCAATGCCATATTTATTTGTAAAATCATCTAAGTTCTCACAAAGTACAACCTTTCATTGTACTATACTTTTATTTTAAGTGGAAAGCTTCCTTCTTGGAAGCAATTGGCTTCCAGTTCAAATTTGGGAAGATTAACTTGTAGGCCTCCTACATAGCTAAGAATTTTTTTTTTTTTTTTTTAAATTGTATCCTTGGGCAGTTCCAGTATTTCTTGTATCCAATATCTTTTTCTTTCATGGTTTTCACCATTGTTTTGCTGGAGTACGACTTCAAAACCCTCCTCATGGAGGATGCTTGGAAGATAAAATTTATGAATCTTTTATCTAAAAAATACTTTATTAATACTAAGACATGATACTTTTAGCTTCTTAAATATACCCCTTAGTCTTTTAAAAAATTCTGTCCTCTGTCTCCTAGAATATATTCTTGTTTTGAAAAAATTAGATGAAAGACTTATTCTTGTTTCTTGATAGGAAACATTTTTTTCCCTCCATGAAACTTTTTAGAATCTTGTTTTGATATATTCAGTACTTTAATAATTGAGAATATTTTTCTAGGTGTGGGTCTCTCCCAAAGTCTTACTATATAGCACTTAGAGAGTCCCTTAATTATGAAAACATATATCCTATCTCAGTTTTGGGAAAACTTCTTCCATTATTTCTTTGATAATTTCCTTTTTTTTTTCCTCATAGATTAGCTAGTCAGATACTGAATTTCTTGGATTAACACTTTATGTCTCTCAGCTTAAGTTCTTGGAGATCTCCTTAATTTTATTTTCCTCGCATTCCATCTTATTTAATTTAATCAACCATACTTAAAAAAGTTCCAAGACTCTAAGACCTTTTTTTTTTTTTTTTTTTTTTTTTGGTTTTCTTTTAGCTGGTTCTTACTGTTGATTTTTTTTTTTTTTTATCACCTAATACCTACTGAAGCATTCTGATACTAAGTAGAGGTGGGGTTTTATTGAGTGGGTTTTTTTTTTTTTTTAAGTCCATTTCATTTTCATGAATATTTACTTCTCTGGGGGTCCACTTAATTTAGGTCTTTACCTTTCATGCTGGGGGCTTTCTTCACGTACCTAGTGTCTTTATTTGATCTTTTCTGTTTTATGTTGAGAAGTAAGATGACAAGAAGCTCGGAGGCAGGCAGGAAATGCCATGAGTGAGTGAGGAGTTGGCTTTTATCCGAGAGGGTCTCAAAAAATCCAGAGTCATTAGTGTTTTATTCTACGATGACAATCTCCATCGTAGGCGCCCTAGTTTTCCCAAACTATGTGGCAGTTTTTGGAGAGAACGACTCTTCAGTGTGTTGCCTGACTGTAAACGCCTGGTCTGCACGAGGGGTTGGGGTGAGGCATGAGAAGGTCTGTGATTCCCTGTGATTTCCTTTATATTTTATAAGAACTAGATTATCCTTTAAATTTTCATCTTGTTTTCGCTCCCACTTCCCCTTGTTCTCTCTGAGTCTCATTGAACAAGTAGCCTTGCCTGTGTAGGCTTCTACCTCTTGCAGATTTTGCATCTTACACAGGGCTTAACCATCTCTATCCTTTTATCTACTTTTTATCTTCTCTACAGATCCCTTCTTTCTTGTTCTTTTTGTTGTTAATGGACTCACAATTTTTTATTCATTTACTGTCACTTGAATGGGGTCTCAGAAGAGGTGAGAAAAAAGAATGTGCTGAGTCAAACACCTTGAGCCTATAGCTCAACTCTGTAGTTCTTTGGGGCAACTTTGTTTAAACATGATTTTCATCTTATAATGTCTTTATATTTCTGATTATATGGATAACTTAAGTTTATCTGAGAGCATGAATTCAATCTGCTCTTCTTACATTATTTACTCGATCATTTCTCGCTTGTGTATTTAACCTGCTTTAACTTCAGCTTTTATTTATAGAACTTTGCAGGCGAGAAAGGCATTGTAAACCAGGTGATGCTGGAGAAGGTGAGATTCTTAGTTAATTCCTATGGACAGAACCCAGTCGCCAGCTGGCTTGTAGGGAAGTCATTTTCCAGCTATAGGACCCTCTGGGGCTCCTAAGTGAAGCGTGATCCTGGAGTATCAAGTTTCCAGACAACAGCAGTTGTGCGTGGAGGTGATGGCCCAGAGTTGGAATTCTCATTGCTTGTGGCAGTACGGTGGACAGTGGAGGGGACACTCTCCGCGGTGTTTTCCCTGCACCCACACGCGCCTACCTCCTTGGCTGTCAGCCCTGGAAGACATATCACCCTTTCAGACTGGCCCTCCTCCAATTTCAATCATCCACCCCAGAAGGAGATGAGGAAGGCTTTGTGGAAAGAGGTAGTCAGATTGCCTTTCTCTCCCTGGCTGCTTCTTACAGTAACATATGTTCAACACATTTACTAAAGCAGTAAATAAGTAAGCAAGTGCACACACAGGCCTCCGCCTCCGCCCCTCCCGCTCGGCCCCTTTCTCCTGAAGGGAGAGCTGCATGCACAGAAGTGTGTGGCTGGACCGAGGCCCAGAAATCTGGAAAGTGTATTATGTGGGATCCCCACGGAGGAGCACTTGGCTGCCGGCAGCCTTGGCTCTGGGCTTCCACACACCATCAATCTGGTGCTGGGCAGTCACCACCCCTCCTCGCCTCACCTCATGCAGAGAGCAGACACAGCGCAACTATTTGTCTCACGTTGCAGCAGCCAAGCCATTTGGGGGTGGAGAGGGGGCAGGAGGGACGATGGGGGGAGAGAGAAATAACCACCTTCCAGCAGGACTCACCACTCTGTTTCACTGTCGGATTCCTCCTGGGCAGCTGGAAGGCTTGAAGGTGGACCTTCGGGTCGAGATGGTGGAAGGGAGAAGGCAGGGCTGACCCCACAGTGGAAGGGCATCTTGACCAGCCTTGGGGAATCCTTTCACGGGAAAACTAAGTGAAACTTCAGTTGACTCAGAAAGGAGTGTCCATTTGGAAAACAGTGACTGAAGCCGCTTTGCAAGTGAGAACGGGAGCTAAGGCTCCCACGAACCCCCTGTGGGCCTGTTTTACACCCTTTGCACAGAACAGAAAACCCATCCTTGCAGAGGTCAATGCAGCCGTGAAAAGCATGCATGTGTTATTAGGCCCAGTAAAATACACGTCAGGCATCCTGTTGTTAGAATAAAATGTATGTGTTTTCTTAGCCTTCTGAAGCCAGCTTGACATTCTTGAAAAAAAAAAAAAAATAGGGAGAATAGTATTTCTGTAGGAGACAGAATTTTCTCAGACCTCGTGATGTCTGTGATTTGAAAAGTTCTTACTTCTGTTTTTTCCAGAATAGTACTCGATTATGTCTTTCTAACTACTGCTTCAACAGGAGAAAAGCCAGGCTATGACTCAGAGGTCATGAGGATGTTAAACCTTCACTCACTCTAGCTTCAACTTTGACCTTTGGCCACAGGCACTAAAATTTCCTTGTAATAGGAAGGACCCAAACTGGCTTGATTAGTTTTCCTACATCTGGCCTGAGATCCAAGACCTGAATCATATTTGATTAGTGAGAAGAATTAGTTATCTGCTATAATAAAATGAATGCACATTAGAATAGTAAGAAAAGTTGTAACAAATGTTGGGTACTTCTTCTAATGAAAAAAAAAAACATTTCTATATTATTTAATTTCCTTTAAACTGGATGAAGTATTCTTTAGTGACAGTAAGGAACACACAAAAACATAGATTTGTTCCTAAAAAAAATTACTGTCTCACATAGATGGTTGCTCATGTATGTTTTTTACTAAAGCTCTTGAGTTTGCGGTTTCTGGCCATAGCCTAAGTGTTTGCTCTCTCCTCAAAACACTGATGACACAGGTTTTCTCACTCTTCCATGAACCCACACCCCACCTTCCACCCTAGAGATTCTCATTTTATATAGATGGACTTGGGTGAAATTTCACTGTTAGCAGAAAACAGCTTCATCCAGCCCATGGTTATGTGGTATCTCATGAGATTAGGAGAATTGTGATACCTGACAAAC
Source organism: Eulemur rufifrons (assembly GCF_041146395.1). NCBI lineage: Eukaryota > Metazoa > Chordata > Mammalia > Primates > Lemuridae > Eulemur > Eulemur rufifrons. Next base: position 8,046,705 of record NC_091007.1, on the reverse strand, counting down.
ATATAAATGCTCAACTCCCTGAGTTCACAGTGTGTTCGGTTTCCAAGAATATTACAGAAGGTTTATCATACTTTCAAGCCTGGCAGTGCTTTCTGCACAGGAGCTTTCAAACTGGCAGTGGATTTGGAGCAAATGAAACTGCAGGAATAACACATAGCAGGAAACGGTTCACTGGTTTTGAGGCTTCAATTATTCCAAAGAAAAGAGCAATGTTATTGTAAAAGTTTAGGAATATTTGTGTTAGAGCAATTGTAAAAATCATGCATTTCACATATGCATAAAATAAGAATAAAAATTCGTTTAAAAGGGGAAAAAAGTCATTGAAACAGACTGTTTCCCCTTTTTAATAAAGGTATTTAACATAGTCATTTTATAGTTCTTCACACGGAAGCAGTCACAGTCTGAATGTTTAGCCTTAATCAGCTAAAGGCAGTAAAACAATAATTTAATTCGTTATTTCTAGAGGATCAGGGAGACTGGCATTTCAATAATGATGAAGACTTTACCATTTCCCAATAAAATTATTATAGCCGCTCCCTGCAAACCCTAGGTAGGCATCTTCTTCCTCCTAATTTTTCAAAATCTGAGCCTTTGTTAATATTTTATGTCTCACATTAATTTTTAAAAATTCTTTCTGATTCAAGGAAGAGAATTTTGAAGGCTAACCCCAAAGAATTGCCTTCCTATGCTATACCTGTTGGACTTTAAACAAATCAGATTCAGAAAGCATGGCTAGAAATAATTTTCCTTTTTTTTAAGCTGTGGATGGACGGAGTACAAAGCATACCAAATTAAAAAAGTAAATAAATAAATACTTTGCAAAGTAGTTTGCTCTTGGGAATGTATAATTATTTCAAAAGTCAATGTCAAGAGTATTTCATCATAGATAATTCTGTGTTCTGGATTCCAATTAATTATAAGCTCCTTGAGGTCAATGATATGGCCCCTGTAGACTGTCTCTTTTGTTTCTAAGTGATTAATACCTTGATCAGGGCCTGTTAACACTACCCCCTCTCAATGGCTATTAACTGATGTTTTTCTGAATGAATATGTGTGTGAATTTCTTATTTACTCTTGTTACCTAGAACATACCTAGAAGTATAATCAGCCAATAAATATTTACTGATTTTATTATATATTGGCAGCCCTTGAAGGTTATTGGTAAATCAGAGATACTAGAATTAACTTCAAAGAGTGCATTCTGGATTTGGTTTAGACAATACACAAAAGCTCAGTTTTTGATATGAAATGTACCCAGACTTAGCCTTATGAGTTGATAAAGTTAGTGTGGTAGTCTTAAGAAAAACAGTTGAATAGGTTACACCACAAAATGGTCTTTTCATCACTATTTTTCAAATTTCTATGTCTAATCAATTCCATTTCAGAATAAATACAGAAAAATTCTATTTAAAAAGTTCATTGCAAATGTTAAGGTTGATTTAAGAAGGTTAATGGTTCTAAGTAATAGGGGATGATTTTCATTTATCCCTGAATGATGCAACTTGATCTTTTAAGAATGTACCCTGGAATTAATCACTCTTTTTTATTATTAGCTTAAATAGTTCATTTTATTTAAGTCAATTGCATTTTGCCAGCACAGTTTTGTTCTCTAGCTAATTGCTGAGCTTAGCACAGGAAAGGTGAGTGAGAACACCCAGCCTGCTCGATATGCAGGTGTTAGCTTTGGTCAATAGAAATACCTGGTTTAATTTGGCATGATTGGCTTCTTTATTTGGAGGATCTAGCAAAGAAAGATGGTCTCTTTCCTTAGCTGCATTTGATATCCTTTATTAAAGACAAAAAGTCCAGTTGTTGAGCACTTGAGCTTGACATTGAATATTTACAGATGCTGATTCTAGGTGACATGGAGAAGGGATCTTGTGATACAATGAAAGAAGTGAAATTGCTTTTATTGATTAGTTTTGAAGCCTGTGAAATAAGGGATTACAGTGGTGATATTTGTACTTAATACGATGATATTTGTACCTAATATTTGTCCCAAATTAGAGTACTGAGAGTTTGAAAGTGAGAACAAAAGGGATTTTTGTAAGGTGAGGGTTGCAATAGCACAACGATGTTACCTGAATTCTCCATTTGGCCAAGGAATCAGTCTTAGAGTTGTGCATTTATAAATCAGGTTGTGCAGTCATACAGGGATATTTAGCAGTTTTAAAAAAATTGCTAAGTCCATGTAGGCAGGAAACTGTGCAGCAACTGTAAGGGAACACAGGTGATGTCAAGTTTAGGTCATAAATCTGCCATGACTAGATCTGGTGGTCCAAGGTGGTTAGATCCTTGGTCCTTTTAATCTCTCCTTGGAAGGTGAGATTTACCCTGTTAGCCTTACATCAGCTTCAACTTTCAAAAAAGTCGACTTTGGGGATTGAAATCAGAAATAAATATGTGTGCTTCACTTATTCACTCCCTCACTCATTCATTTATTCATTCTGTTGTCTACTGAACTCATAGTTATTGAGTACACAGATATTATGTGTCAGATACTGTGACAGACACTGGAGATATATACGTGAATAACATGCCGTATTTCTTCAGGGCGATTAAGTTCTAGTGAGGGGGTCAAAATAAAAATAAAATGATATAGAGGGATAAATAACATGACAGTAATAAAATGAACCTATTTTAAGACAGTTTACTTATCTTGTTTTATGTGATCAAGGAGATCTTTTCTGACACTGGTAACATTTGATGTGATTTTTGAAGAATGTTTAGAGATTGTTTAGGCTTTTGTGGCTGGGGGAGCATTTTGAGCAGAGGGAGACGTATTTAGCATGGATTCATTAGCAAGATGATATATTCTAAGAAATACAAATAGTTTGATTTGCATGGAATGCACAATGTTTGGACTATGAATATGACTCTGAAGATGTGTCTACAAAGGTAAAAATAACCCAAATGAAATCCATATGTGTCAAGACAAAGAGTAATATTTTGTCTTTCTTCTTGAGGAAGAGATTTAACTAAGAAGACTTTTAAGGTGGGGCGGTGTGCTGAATAGGTAAAGCACAGTAGGTTTTTAGGTGTGGAAAAACTATTCTGCATGATACCATAATTTTGAATACATGACATTATGCATTTGTCTAAACCCACTGACACAGATAATAAATTTCAATGTGTATAAATTTTGAAAATTATTTAGGAGCTCAGTGTATCCCGTGAGGAAATGTAGAATGTAACAAAACACTCTAACTGTATTACAAATATATGAAACTACCACACTGAAAACAGTAGGGAAAAGGTGCTCACTTAAGTAACTTTGGAAATGAGTAGAGTCTGTAAAACTCAAGGCAAAATTAACTGTGCATAGTACTGTACTCTTATTCAGAAAGGTGTTTCCCACAGGAGCACAGGGCAACAATTCTGATACCGCTATACATGTTCTCTACAATTGAAAAATTAGATGAGTGGTTGGAGGGTGGTAGGTGTCAAGTTTCTCACTGTGGACTGGGGTATTATAGATATGCAAGGAGAGAGGGCTAGGATGATCCATGGCAAATAGATCAGAATTGCAGACATCAGCATGAACTCATGGCTAGCTTAATATAGATGCAGATGGTTACATATAGAAATATAGATAGTGATGTGTCTATACATGACTTGATATAAACACATCTAGTTCCTTTTTTTGTCAGCTGAGAAGGGCTGGTAGCAATGACATCTCAGTAGAAATGAGCATGGCTAGCACCCAGAATTTGGTTTCTAACATAATTCTCTAATAAAAATAATCAGCAATCCTTGGAGAAATGGCTGCTATGGACTGAATGTTTGTTTCCCACCAAAATTGATATGTTGAAGTCTAATCTCCAATGTGATGATATTTGGAGGTAAAAACTTTGGGAGGTAATTAGGTCATGAGGATGGAACCCTCACTAACGAGATTGTGATCTTATAAGAAGAGACACAAGAGCTTGCTTTCTCTCTTTCTGTTCCCCACCATGGGAGGATACAAACCAGGAAGCGGATCTTCAACAGATGCCTGCTCTTGGACTTCCCAGCCTCCAGAACTATGAGAAATAAATGTTTGTTTAAGCCACTCAGTCCGTGGCCTCTTTGTTGTAGAAGCCCAAACTGACTAAGACAATGGCTGATTCCAGGACTGGGACAGAAATTACATAAGAGGATCCCAGATCACATTGGAGTGTCAAAAAGTGAGAAATGTTAAAAACAAAACAAAACAAAACAACATAATGAAGGACATATGAACAAAGGACACAGAGGCCAACTGAAACGGTTTCTAATGACTGCAGCTGGAACATTTCTTTACGCATGACATTATGGAAGATCCTATGACAAGCTTGAAAAGCTGTGAACTATGCTTAAATTTGCCATCAATTGCTCACATCCCAACAATTGCACAAAAGGCCACTGAGCTGAACCCCACCATGCATCATCTGACCCAAGTAAAGGACTGCCTAATTACACCTTTTCCAAAAGCAGATGCTACTTTTCATTAGAATTCAATAAAGCATATTTAGCTTAAAAACAAACAAACAAAACCTTAGGTTCATTTATTTATTTTGATCTTCTATCTTTTACATACTTCCTATGTGAAAAAAATGTCAGTCACGTCAACTTTTTTTGAAATTCCTTTCAGATATATTTGTTGAAAATCCGAATGAATGCTATGTGACAAAGTTCATTCAAATTCGGTATTAAATATTCTATTCCATATAGTTCTAAAAAAAATAAAGATAGCATTTCAGATGTCACTAAGATCGCGTATCAAAAACAGAAAACTATTGTGATTACCTCATCTCTTACGTTTTCAAGACACTAAATTTGATAGAAGCAGATAAATCGAAAGCATGTTTTTGTTGCATTGTATTTGAAGTCCTGTGTACTATAAGTATTGTGGGTCCCTAGTACTTTTAAAACCAGAAATATATATATATCTGTCTCTCTTTATGTATGCAAAAGGTACCCTCAATCAGGTGTCAAGGAAGAATTTTCTACATTTGGAATCTTTTTCAATAATTTTTTTTTCATAGGATTTCCAGGAACTTAAAAGTGAAAACAGGCAAATGAAAAACCCACCCAGAGAAAGGAGAGTCTAGGACATGCCCAGCTGAAAGCTACCGGCACTTTTAAGGAGTTCAGGTGGGTTCATAGACAAGAATCTGAATCATATATTTCTCATCAATTAGCCTGTTTAAAATCAGACTGCAACCTTCACTAAGATTTTAAAGGACTTGAAAGAGTAATTTTCTGATAAGTTTTGTATGGGTTTAAAGTTAAAAAGCTACACCCAGGCCCAGGGAAATTAAAAAAAAAACAAATACATAAATTAAATTAAAAAATTGTTTTAAACTGAAAAGCTTTATCACTATTTCTGATTAGGGAGTTGGCAGATGTGGTGAAAAAGCCAAATAGCTAATTTTCTTATTCAGAAAGTATTAAGAAGTAGTGGGGAAACTTCACGTGCATATTCCACAAATTTAGTCAGATATAAGAGATATCATGTCAGTGTTTTAGAAAAATAGACCCATTTTCTATGTGTCTAGCTAGTAATTTCAACATGCTTCCTTTTCAGCTAGACCCTCTTATGCCTTCTGCTGTATTTAGCAAAGATTCCATGATAAATGTCTTATAATTGACTACCAAGTATCAAAATAAATGCTAAATAACTTAAAGGTGGGATATTATGTTTTGTATGCTTTTATTTTTTCACAATTCTTCTATATATCCATTAGAATATACATCCTTTTTGAGATAAAGACATGTATGAATTTCCCTACTTGGTCTAATTACTGGGGAATCTCCAAACATGGTCATACTAGTTAATATAAAAATCTAATAGAAGACAGGAGACGTGAGAAAGGGTAAACTTTGGGCTAATCAGATGAAATAACATGTAGATAGAAACACAAATTTTCAACTGCGTCCGGTGGCTCATGCCTGTAATCCTAGCACTTTGGGAGGCTGACGCAGAACAATTGCTTTAGCCCAAGAGTTTGAGATTGCAAGTGACCTATGATGATGCCACTGCACTCTAGCCTGGATGACAGAGCTAGACCCTATCTCAAAAAAAAAAAAAAAAAAAAGACTAATTTTCCATTGTCATGTACTAGATTATCCAAGACTAACCTATAACGTATTACAAAATGAGCATGATGGCATTTCTCAAAGAAAAGAAATCAATTTCACTGAAGAGAGAACAGCTTAAAGAATTAATCCTGTTGAACCTCACAAGTTGTATTTTTCATTTATCATTTTTCAGCAACTTTAGAGAGTATTTAAATGATAGGAAGTGGCATTCTCTTCACTGTTACAGTGAATTAGGATGTTACAGTGGTTCATTATGACCATGGATACTTTCTTTACCCCATATGCTGTATCTTCACACTACTGTCATTTATGTTCTCCTTAATGCTGCAGAAACTGTGCCAACTCACCTATTTCCTCTCTCTGTCAAGTTCAATGGCCACTTTTCAGTCCATTCCAAGGTGGCATCATTATAGTATGCAGCACTATTGTTCTGAATTTAGAGTAGGCGTCACCGAGTCCTCCTTGTTCAACTACATACTAACTCGTGACTTGGCAAAGTTACTCCGTAAGCTTCAGTTGCTCTGTCTGTAAAATGGATGGGATAACAGTGCCTAACTCATGAGATTGTTTTAATATTAAAGAAGATGATGCATACAAAGTTCTTCTTGTCAAATATATAATAAGTGCTTAATCAGTACAGTAGTTGTTAGTCTTAAACAATATTTAGCATTATTTTATCTGGTCCTTTTCCTACTTTCCTCTTCACTTCTCTGCTCCATTCATGGCTCTTGGGTATTCCAAAGTTTCACTTCTCATCATCCTACAAATTTTTATTAGACAAACTTGTGGATTTAATCTGCTTGCTAATTACTTCCAAGTGTGTTTCTCAACTCGGGTATAGTTTCTGAGTCCAGAAACCTGTTTATTCAATTTTCACAGCATGTTTATTGGTTCTTCAAATATAGAAACAATATCTTCTTTATTTCGATATTTTTATGCAGGACTGGCTATTCAGAAGTGCTAATTTGATATTTATTGAATAAATATGCCCTTCAGACATTTATTTTTTATTGTTTAGTCTCTAGCTTTTAGCTTTACTTTGGTTTATCGTTCTGGGTAAATTTTTAGGGAAAAGGAATTATTTCTGGATTGATATTTTGTTTCCTGTACAAGAACTGGCACAAGATCCTTAAGTATCTGTTACCAAAGACAAAGCATTTTAATCCAGTTTTCCAGAGCTTTTGAGATGTATATTGAGATGTAATATACAAGGTTAATATTAAGAAATATAAAGTGTTAATCAAACGAATATGAAAAAGGGGGTAGAAACTAGAAAATGAGTGAATTCTAGATAAGAACCATGTTCAAGTGAAAGACATCCTTGAAATGAATAGTAAGTAGTGTTAGTACAAAAAGTAGCAAAAACATCAAATAAAGAAAAATAGAAAAAAGAAAAGGAGGGAAAAAAAGAAATCTTCTCCACCTGTATCTGCAAATGATTATCATTACAGTCTTTCCTCTTTTAAAATGTTCACACAGAAATATAATGAGATGTTAAACCAATGTATTGACATTTTGAGCCCTTGGCCAGAAAAATCCATACATTCACAGAGAATTTCATAAGAATAAAGCGAATAATATCTCAAACCTAAACATTCACTTTTCCTTACCTTATCATTTATTTGTGAATTCCTTCTTTAACATCTTTGGGCTCCTTAGGCCGTGATCATCTAACTGCACATGTTTGCAGATATTCATGATAGATCACCCAAGGGACATTGCATCTGACATACCCTGGCATTATAGTCTTAGGCAAAAAAATGAATGTTGTGACTTTTTGCCAGTAGGCTTAAAAATAAACTGAAAATGACGACTTGGTCTTGGGTTTTAGGTCTTGGTGCCAAGTTTCAGCACCGAAGCCAATTTTGCAGCCAATTTTTAAACCTCTGAAAATTGGGGTCAACAGAAGGGCAAGAAACCAAAATGCTAACTCAGTTTTAATCTACCCAGCAAAAGCTACCCATAGAGATTGAAATGCAATAGGTCTCATTTGTTTATTATCTTTCCTGAGAAAATATTCTTAAATAATTAAGCATGCAAAATATAGTCTGAGAATGGCTAAATAATTTGATCTGCTTAACCACATACTCTTTAAGTCTTTAAAAGTACTCTTTAAAAATAAAACAGGCTTCTTTAGGTATATATAGATAAGCAATTCTTATTTAATTGTAATTTAAAAGTTTAAAAGTAATTGTAAAAAATGTTAAAAATTTTTATAGTGAATATTCAATATCTACTTCCCAGATTCTACCAGTAACGATTAGCTATACTTCTTTATCATGCTATTTTTCATCCATCCATCAATGTATCTTCTTTCATACATTTTTGATACAAATAATTTGCAAACATTAGTACATATCCCCTTAAGTACTTAGTGCACATCATTAAGAAGGATTGCATGATTTTTTGCAGTTCATTTCTTCATTTGTGGTTAAATTTATATACAGTGAGATGCACAAATCTTAAACATGCCATCTGATGAGTTTTGACAAATGCATACACCTGAATCCAAACCCTACCAGGACATGTGGGATATTAGTATTACTCCAGATAATTCTGTTATGCCTTAATCATCATTTTAAGTTGATAGGATTTTAAGTTAATATTTCATATTTAGAGATTAGAATTCATTCTTCTAATAACTTATTGATCTTATTAAAATAGCAATTCAAAAACTGTTTTACTGATTCAGTAAATAGCAGCAGCCGTGCTTGGGGAAGACATTATTGCATAAGAAAGTTCAATTCATTTTCCATGCTGTGACTAGAGAAAATGTAATTGAAAATAGCATAGAAAGTACCCTCATTTCTGGAGAGAAACACTTAATACCAAACAATCATCAATAAAGAATTGCCTATTATTTTCCCACAGCCTTTATCCTGTTTTAAGAAAAAATATTGGTTATTCATGAAAAAGTATTTTGTACTGATCTTTGTTGATGAATTCAAAATTGAAAGCATTCTTCCCTTAGTTGTTGGGAAATTTATGACGGACAATACCTTGCAAACAGCTAGTCAGTGTTTTAAAACTTATTACAATTAATGGCATAGTGCTAATCCATACATCATTCACTTTGAAATCAAAGGCTCCATTAGATTTAGGTCAAATACTAGAAATGTTATTGCAAAGAGGTTTTAAAACTTTCCAGTAGAAAAGTAAAATGCCACGTTACTGAGTTGAGTACCAATTTTATAAGTTTTACTCAATTTATTCAGGCTTAAGAATGGTTGGTTACATTTTTCAGGCTTCAGAATACTGAGCTATTTGAGCTTAACTCCTAGATGCCTTGAATTTTACCCGTTAAGTCAAGGAAGACAATGTACCAGTACTCTTCAATTAAGAAGTTTGTTAGCAGGGTAACCTTTAAGAGAAATAGCCTGGTTCTTCCTATATCTAAAGTATGTTCTGAAGAGCAAAATTTTCATCTCAAAGTTCTCTGTATTAGCAGACAAGTTGGAATTTTAAAAGATATCTATTTTCCCCTTAAATTCTGCATCACTTGATCACAGATATTAAATCCCTGCTCTTGCAATTATAGTAAATGCTTATCCAAATGCTGTAAATCTCTGTTCAGTTTTCCCTGAACTTTCTTCTTTTTTAAAAAAAAAATTAATCACTGGCATTGCAGAAAGAGACCATTCAGTCAGAAGCACATAAATCTGGGTATTATTTTCCCTGGCAATAGGAGATGGCCTGGAATAAAAGAAAGCAATTTTCCCCCTTAAAAAAGTTCTGTAACTCCAACTTTCTTTATTAACTGCTAGTTGAGATTACATTATTTTTTTAAAAAAAATTCAAAATACTCAAATTCAAGACAGAATAATTAATATGTTGACATAATTCAAGTGTACTTTTGGTAATAAACAGAAATTACAGGCATTCATTTAGTTCATCTCTTCTGCTATAGTATATAGAATTTCTTTGGGCTGAGCTTAAATCCTGGATTATCTTTTCTCAGATTTCAGGCTATGGATATGTCTTCACTGAAATTTTTGGGTCACTAAAGTCAATAATGGAAAGCTCCGGTGATGTTGAAACAGAACCTTTTTAATATATTCCATGTCACACTGGTTTTCAAAATTATGAAAGTTCTTTTTAGAGCACCTACTTTTAAAGAATAAATTCCAGGAGTTAAGTAGCTAAAATAAAAGGTTTCATGTTCTCCTCTTATATACAAGTTAAATTTACGAAACTCTTCCCCATCATTTTTCTATATTTGCTTCCCCTACCTCCTCCTCAGCCTATCCCTCTACCCAGGACGAAAGAAGAAGGAGGGCTAGATGGAAGTATCCGAAATGAATTATAGTATTCACTAACAATTCACTAATTTTGAATGTTTAAAATACACAGTTTCATGATTTTTTGATCTATAGGGATAATTTAAACTATTTTAAAGTGACCACCTCAAATGGAAAATTTAGTACAGATCTGGGATGTAGATTTCACCTGCCTCTCGATATAACTACTTATGCAGCTTTAAGTCAGCAGATATTGGTTCCACCACTATGACCTGTAAATATATTCAAGCTCCTCTTTCAGTACTGTGCCTAAGTAGTTTCAAATGTGTAGACTCCTAAGCTGTACAGTCCAACTTTACAACTACTTCAAGGCAACTCATTTCAAAATATTTCTGTCCACTTAGCCACATTTGCATCTGTTCATTTTTTCCTACAAATCTCTATCAGCACAAGGACAGAAATTAATCACTGGAGTCAAGACTCGAGTAACATGCTGGGCAAATAGGTATATCATTATATTTGTATAGGAAAATAGAACCCAAGGGATGTCCAGAAGGAGGCTGCAGTCATTATTCTTTCTTATCTCCAAGAATAAGACTGGAAGAACAGAGAGTTTGCCTTCATAGCAACTCAAAATTTGGATGGATTCATCCATTTTCTGCAGCTCATTGACCTCCCTGTAGACCTAATTCTAAGCATAAAAAATAGGTAGCTTCACAGATTACCCATGGAATATTCTAGCTGCTTCAATTACTGCTCTTTTAATTACTGCATTATATAAACAGAACACCTGGGAAAGTGCTTTAGGGTCCATCAAGATCTATTCAGGAAAACAGACACCACTCTAGGTATTTCAACAGAGATAATTTAACACAGGGAACTGCTTAGATAGGTGACAGAAGTAGGTAGACAAACAGTCAGTTGTGAAGCAGGCCAGAGATGAGAGCTGCAAGGACTCAGGCCACTGCTATCTAGCTGGAGGGAAAACTTTCATAGGGTCTGACTGATGCGAGGCAAAGCGAGGACCACCGTGTGAGAAGATGTTTCAGAGACGCAGGACAGGAGAGAAGTGGTAAACCTTGTCAGGAAACACCACTGATGCAGGGAGAAAGAAAGCGATGCCTGCAATTCTGCTTCCCTCCAGCTTCCTGTTTGCTCCCCACTGCCTCCCATGACCTGTGTGGCTGCACCTCTGCAGCTCAGAGCCCCACTTCTCCCCTGGTTGGCATCACCTAATATGTAGAGCACACTGAGTTAGCAATCCAGTGTGTTTTCTTTATCCACTGGGAGAGCCTGTGCTTACATTTAAATGTTAAATTCTTCAAATGTATTGCATTAAATGTTTAGATTTATTGCATAGTAATAACAGTCTCTTAATAAACATGCATTCACAATGTGAGATTTTAGGAACCAGCATACATTCAGATGTAATGAAGGAATTAGACTGCATAATGGAAGATCTCTATTCTATGATTTAATTTGAAGGTTAAAAAAAAGTTCTACTTTCTACTGAATTCAATTTGCTAACGAATAATAACATGTCCAGAACACAGTGTGTGTGTGTGTGTGTGTGTGTGTGTGTGTATATATATATATATATATATATATATATTATGGTGGTCAATAGTGGTCAACAGGTCTTTTTCATTGTAAAATTTATTTCTTATATTTTGCTAAAATGCATTCTGCCCCCATAAATACTACTTATTGATCAAAGAATAAATCTAGCCCCTTTTTAAAAGATCTGAAACCTTTTTAAACATAGGACATACCAAATAAATGTTTACATTGTTCCAAGTCAAACACCTTTTGTTACTTCAACCACTCTGCTATGACAAAATATAATTTTGCAAACCTCATAGGTGTATATCTGTTAGGTTTGCTGTCTGTTGCAGTGGCTCCTCATGGTGTTTAGAGATCCTCTTCCAAATACTCTTTTTAAAAATTGAGTCAAAACAATGACATTTGAATTTCCATTGAGTTGTAATTTTTCCGTAAGAGCCTCATATAGGAAAGAAGGAAGGAATGGAGTGAGGGAGGGTGAAAGAGAGGGAAAAAAGGGGAAAAATAGAAAAAAAGTGCCTCAAATTCTCTTCTTTGGGATATGATGTATATAATGAAAAAAACAAATATGTATCAAACCAATTCATTCAATCAATATTTGTTAATCGCCTTAGAGTGAGCAAGCTTCATTCTAAAAGACATTCTAAACTACAGCTAACCAGAAATAAGCTTATTTTCTACTTAGAGTATAAAATATTTCTTATAAAATGTTACATATTCTAACTGCATGTGCCCTCTTGGTGAGCTTTCCTCTTTGCTGCAGGCTCACATTTTCCATGAGGAATTCCAAGGCAAATTTAGAAAAAATTAGGCGAGTTACTTGGAAAGCTAGCTTGTTTCCAGTTGTCACAGGTGTGCTCCTCTGGGGAGAGCAAGTGTCAGCCTCGTGGGGCAGCTCTGTTCTGTTTTACTCCACACGGTGTCACTCTGTCCCTACCAAGGACACAGTTCTTCAGTTATCTCCAGTTGAGTTTTTGAACTTTTCCCCCTGGATCTTAGGAGAAACATTATATTTATTTTGAATCACAATAATGGGGAAAAATACTGATTTTCACTGTAAGATAGTGTGGTCAATTTTCCCAGTCAACTCTAACTTCCTTCAGACTTTAAAACGAATGGCACATTATGACATATGTAGGAGTGTATTACTTTGTTATCAAGTTAATGGACTAAAACAGTAATATATCCAAAATGTATTTGCCACAACTTCATTACAAACATTCATATATATAATACAGAATGTATATTGTAATTAGGTACCAATAAAGTATTTAGATAAGTGAGAACAGCAAAAACTAAAAAAAAAAAATTTTATTGTGGGGATGTATGCACTTGCATGTGGTTCCAAAAAGCCAGCCCCACAAATTGGCTAATCCTTGTCGAGATTAGGGATTTTTAAATAACAGTAAAAAGAGACTGTTTGGAGGAAACTAAATAGTGATCTTCAGATATTCACTGGTGATTAGGGGAAGAAGGATTGGACTTGTTCTTGACATTGTGCCTGGAAACCACAGGTAGATGGCACAAAGTGGGGAGTCTTGGGAAGAACTGAGTGGCTGTTACTGCAGGTGTCCAAGTCTGGAAAATGTGACTACGTGGTGACAATGTTGGAGGAGACATTCAGGTAAATAATGGTTGATTACCGCTTGAAGGTCTTTCAAGCTCTTTTTCAGCATAGCCGCCTGTGCCACAAGAATAAATACAGGACAGCTGAAGAGACTGCTTCAGGGAAAGAAATGCAGTGAGAGAGGCATTAAAAATATATAAAGCCAACCTCTGAATATTTTACATAAAACTATTTAATAGATGCAGCTCCTGGTAGAAAAATTCTGAATCTTATCTATCTATTAATATTTTTTCTTTCCAAAAGTTGGCAAGCAATTCGAAAACATTTGTAAAATCATTCCTTTCTACCACAGCAGCTAGTCAAGTGCTAACAAGATGGTAACAACTTAATACAAAATTGCAGAGTATAATTCATGAAATCAAATTAAGGCCCAAATCCCAGGAGCATGATGCCACTCCAGAAAGTTATATGCAAAAGCATCTAAAATCCCACGTGCTATAAAATTCTATCCAGATGTGATAAAATTGGGAGCGGGACTTATGATCTATTTTATATGATTATTTGATTGAATCATACAGGTGACTTACAAGAGCGTTTTTATTATAACTACTATAAATAGCGTGCTATGTTGTCTTCTGATTACTTTTTATGTAGTTATGTGTGTGTCCATGTATGTGTTTGTTTGTTATTCTTGCATATAAATTGGGTTACACTATGGGCATTTGGCTGCACCTTTATTTTCTTGACACTTATTTATTGAGTAATTTATTAAATAAACACTTAATGAGGGCCCTCTATATGTCATGCTAATTGTGAGGCACCATGTTGAATAGGATACAAGGGGAACGAATAGGAAATAATAGGACAACGTGATCGCTGAGCTGGTACTATGTACTGCACAGAGATCTGCAGCAGCATGTAGAAAGGCCAGTCCTGCCCTTGGTTATTAGGAGTCTTCTTGGAGGAGGTCATGACTAAGTCAATATTAAAAATGGAAGGATTTACCCAAGATAAAACAGGAAGAGGTAAAGACATTCCAGTTCTAAAGAGAGGAAACAGAAGAGGACACAACTGTTAAAGAGCTATTGAAAATGTGCTGAGAGGCTAGCAAGTGAAAAGGGACTAGACCATGCAATGCTCTCAGCTGCCTGCTAAGGGTGACCCTGGGGGATACAGAAAGCTATTGACTGGGCACGCATGGGACATCATCCACGTTTTGTCTTTTAGAAAGATCGATTTGACTGCAGTTTGAAGAATGGGTTTGAGCTGGGAAAACTGCAACTAGGGACACATACAGGAGGCTGATGTAGTTCCAGACAAAAGATAACGGAAACTAAACTACAGCAGGGGAAGAGAGAATGGTGAGAAGTGGAGAGATTTGTGGCAAATCAGGAGAGTAGGAGATAAGGGGGAAGAATGAATGTGTCTGTCACGCAGGGACCTTATTGATGATCTTATTGATGAAGTGCAGCACTTGTTGAGATGCGTAGCATGTTTAGCCTCCTTTTACCCTAATTCTGCGGATGGCCAATGCCATCATTGTGACGCCCTCACCCCTGTGGTACTCTGGCTGGTCAGAACCTAGCCTGAGAATGTCTTCAGGTCATATCCTTTCCTTAGATGATACAAACAAAGAAAACAAAAAATAAAATTCAGATTCAGAGCTCATGAGGGAGAAGGAAACATTTAACTAAAAGAACTAAAAACATACCTACCTTTTGATCCAGTAATCCCACTACTGGATATTTACCCAAAGGAAAGGAAGTCATTTTATCAAAAGTACACCTGCATTCAAATGTTTATTGCAACACCATTCACAATTACAAAGATGTGGAATCAACCCAAGTGTCCATCAATTTATGAATGATTAACAAAATGTGTGTATACCATGAAATGCTACTCAGCCATAAAAAAGGATGAATTAATGCCTTTTGCAATAATTTGGGTAGAACTGAAGACCATTATCCTAAGTGAAGTATCTAAAAAATGGAAAAACAAACACCACATGTACTATATGTACTCGATATTAAACTGGAACTAACTGATGAACACACATGTGTACAGAGGGAAGTAAAACTCAGTGGAAATTAAGCATGGGGGAGAGGGGAAGATGGGATGGGTGAAAACCTACCTAATGGGTACGGTGAACACTATCTGGGTGATGGGCACACTTATAACCCTGACTGAAGAATTACAAAAGCGACCCATGTAACCAAAAACATCTGTACCTCCATAATATTTTGAAATTAGAAAAAAGAATATTGATATCTAAAAAGCTAGAGATCTAAAAAATATGATTTTTTTTCTTGCTTGAATTTATGTAATACTTTCATCAATATTATGAAAAAAATTTACTGAGCACTTTTTAAATGTGGGGCATTGCCCTATATTTAAAAAAAAACAAATAAAAAGTACACATGACACACATGAAAAGCTTTGAATAACATAACAATATATAACTGTAAGGACTATTATTCAAAATTAATATTTTAGAAAAATGATTTATTATCACACGCTTTTTCTAATGGTAGGTCTGCTTTTAGTTCTTTGAGGAATTCCCAGAATTTTTTCCCTAGAGGTTGTGCTAATTTGCTGTCCCACTAACAGTGTATAAGTGTTCCTTTCTCTCTGCATCCATGCCAGCATTTGTTGTTTTGGGACTTTTTAATAAAAGCCATTCTGACAGGGGTAAGGTGATATCTCATTGTGGTTTTAATTTGCATTTCCCTGATGACTAGTGATATTGAACATTTTTTCATGTATTTATTGGTCATTTGTCTATCTTCTTTTGAATAGCTTCTGTTCATATTTTTTGCCCACTTTTTGATGGGGTTTGTTGTTTGTTTCTTGCTGATTTGCTTGAGTTCTTTGTAGATTCTGGTTATTAGCCCTTTATCAGATGTATAGCTTGGGGATATTTTCTCCCATTCACATTTAAGTCTTTTATCTATCTTGAATTAATTTTTGTGATTGGTGAGAGATATGGATCCTGTTTCATTCTTCTGCATATGGCTATCCAATTTTCCCAGCACCATTTATTGAATAGGGGTTCTTTTCCCTGGTGTCTATTGCTGTCTGCTTTGTCGAAGATCAGTTGGCTATATGTGGTTGGTTTTATATCTGGGTTCTCTGTTCTGTTTCATTGGTCTATGTCTCTATTTTTGTGTCAATTACCATGCCATTTGGGTTACTATAGCCTTGTAGTATAGTTTGCAGTCTGGTAATGTGATGCCTCCAGATATGTTCTTTTTGCTTAAGTTTGCTTTGTCTATTCTGGCTCTTTTCTAGTTCCAAATGAAGTATGGAATTATTTTTTCTAGCTCTGTGAAATATGATGTTTGTATCTTGATGGGGATTGCATTGAATCTGTAAAGCTCTTTGGATAGTATGGACATTTTAACAATGTTGATTCTACCGATCCATGAGCATGATATGTTCTTTGAAGCAAATTCTTTTATTAGATTCTTATTATTTTCAGTGTGTAGATTAGGATATAGAGTCTAATAGTGTTCAAAATTTGTTCACAATTAAATAATGTTTTAGACAAAGAAGGTGGCAATATGACTTCCACTTGATAAAAAATTGAGTAAAGGATAAAAGATAGAAGTGAATATATTTCAATGTAATCAAGTGCAGACATTGAGCTATAAATAGTGGGAAGTAACAGGCATTAAGCAAACAAGAAAGCCTGACTTTCTCTTGGGGCAACTATCTATTCTTAATTTGGGATATGGAGACTAATCCAGGAACTTTTTAGGAAGTTAACATGGTTCCAGCTCAGTAGCATTTCCTGACATCTAGATGAAGCAAACACCAGTGTTGTGTGTTGGAAAGCATCCCAAATTTATCACCTCTAAATTCCATGGATGAGGATTAACTAAATATGAGCTCACAAAAATCTCTCTCACACAAGAAAAAGAACTTCTGTGATTGGAAGATGGTATAAGTAACAAACAGCAGATTTAGACCTCCAAATACTCCATTTATTGTAAATATTAGGTGGAGAATAGAAATAACTATGTAGAAAAAAATGTTTTTAAGAAACTGAAATTTTAAATAGTGAGAAGGCATGAACAACTACCAAAAATGATCAGTCAGGTAAGGGCAAGAACTAAATATAATTTCTAGCAATAAAAATAAAAAAGTTGAAATGGACACACTGATGGTGGGATAAACAGCAGATAAGACACTACTGGATACAGAGTTAGTGAACCAATGGTACATCTAAAGGTAATACCCAGAATACAGCACAAGTAGTCAAGGAGATGGCAGAAAGATGAGACAGAGATTCAGCGATATCAAGGAGAGAATGATATGGTCTAGTGTATGTCTCCCAGCATAAGAAAATGGATAGAATGAAGGAGAGACAATGTTCAAAAACAAAATGCCTGAGAATTTTCCAAAACTCCAAAAAAAAAAAAAAGTCACAGGTAAAGAAAGTTCAACCCTGTATCAAGAAGCATAAATAAAAGAAATATATACCTAAACACATTTCAGTGAAACTGCAGAATCCCAAAACAAGAGGCCACCTTATAAAAATGTAAAAGGAAAAGAGGAACAGCAGTCAGTGAAGATGAGAACATAATGTAATGGTGAAATTGAGAGTGTTTACCAACAGACCGACATTAACAGAAATTCTGAATGATATAGTACAGAAAAAAAGTGACCCAGAAAGGAGGTCTGAGATACAAGGAGGAACAGAGAGCAAAGCAAATGGTAACAATAAGTAAATCTAAATATATATTATTCACATAAAATAATTAAAAATCACAATGTCTTAATTGTTAGGGGTTTCAAAACAGTGAAATTCAAAAGGAAGTGGAAGACAAGAAATAGCAAAAAGAATAAAACAAGAAAAAAGAAATACCAAAGCAAACCAAGCTAAGTAAAGCAAGACATATGTTAAGCTAAAAATAAGATAAAGAAAAATGTAGCTAGATCAGTAATCACCACAACTGTTAATTACTGAATTTGCCAGTTAAAATACATAAATTATCAAATTTGTTTTTAAGAATCCAGCATTATACTATTTATAAAAGATATATCTAAAACAAGAACAAAGAAATGTTGAATACAGGATGGTGAAAAAGACGGAGGAACAAATACAAATAAAAGAAAACTGGAAGAAATATCTTAATTTGGTGAATAACATGTTATGACAGAAAGAAATCACAGGGTTAAATAGGAGGTAAACAAAACATTTGGGTTAAAAACTCAGAACTTTTGAGCCTCACTTCCTGATTTCAAATCCTGGCTCTATGATTTATGAGCTTAATGACCTTGAATGTTACTCAAAATTTCTAAACCCCCTTTTTACTTACCATTAAAAGGTGGGTAATCATTAGCATCCATTTCTAGGGGTTACCATGAGGATTAATTGAGTTATATATGCAAAACTCTTAGAACTATGCTTAGGGCATGGCAAACCCATGTGTCTGTTTCTTAAAAGGAATAAGACTATTAGTAAAGTGAATTGATTAATGTGAAGTTCTCACATTAGAGTACCTTTTAAATTAGTTCTTCATCAGTAATTAGAGCAATATAGAAAATACAATGGATTTTTTATTCCATTTTATCTTCTAAAAATGGCAGACTGTTTGGATATCCGAAAAGAAGGACAAATTGCATAGAAAATAAAAAGCCTAAATAACCAAGAGTTGACTTGTAGAATATTGGTATACAAGAAAAAAATATAGAGATTAATTTGAAATAAAGTCACTGTAGAGACTTCATTTTGTATAAAGATGTTCAAAACCATGTTTCCAACAAAAGGCCAAACTTAAAAGTTTGTGATTCTGCATGTCTTTGTTGGTGATATCATTGGAATAACTGAATGCCCAGATAAGAGAAAAACATCAATAGTTGTTGCTGTCATAATTGTTTTAAAATAGGAACATGGCTACCAAGACCAATATTAATTGTATCTTCTGCTAAAACAAAATAAGAATAACAGCACTTTGTTGGTAGAAAGAATGTGAATAACGTTGACCTTTCTTAAAAGAGCTATTTGTTGCCTGAATGAAGGGAAACAATTAGATACTGTCTTTAAACATGACAAGTTAAATTCACAGTTAAACATCTGCTTTAGGTCAGAGTTTGCTGGAGCGTTTTGAGGTGGTCCGAGGGACCCATATTTCCCTGTTACAGGGAGTTCATATGCCCATAATGACAATGC
Organism: Eulemur rufifrons; assembly: GCF_041146395.1. NCBI lineage: Eukaryota > Metazoa > Chordata > Mammalia > Primates > Lemuridae > Eulemur > Eulemur rufifrons. The sequence goes on along the minus strand of NC_091007.1, from coordinate 8,027,099 downwards.
TATGTGATTCATTCCTGGTTTTGCTCCATCTTTCTAAAGATGAAGATTTTCAGCTGTTCTTTATTAGTTTCAAAATAAGGTTTAAGCAGGCCAGAAGATCTGTTTCTGAGAATAGTTTAATTGTAAAATCAAAGATTCATATGTTTGCCCCAAATTTTTAAAAAAGAACAAAAAGACATCAAGTCTTCATTCTCAGTGTCACTTTCGTGTGATCTCAGTAGTGTTATTTATGCAGAGCATGGAAACCACTTGTGAATTATCAACTTACAGAAAGCTTCTGAGTTTAGTGGCTTTTCTCTTGATTTGGACCAAGTGTGAGAAAGAGGTCAAGGATACTCCCTTCCAACAAACACACATAAGACAAACACCATATGTTTTTGTTTTTAAGGAACTTACTGGACTGAGTGAAAATGTGTTAATTTTTATGGTGATGGCATTTTCCATCCCTCTGGGAAATAGAAACTAAAGAAATCCCATGCAGCACACAGTGATGTTAGCACCGATGTTCTTCATACTCTGCAACCAGTGATGTTCAAACTCTTGGGTTATGTCATCTTTTGAGATTTGCGTAAAATTATGACCTTCTCCCCAGAAAAATGCACTTATACAAGTACATACCAACTGTGGCATACTGTTTCAAGAGTTTCCTCAGTTTCTTATATCCATTCATGGATCTCTAGGAATCCCTGGACACTAGACTCTTCTGTAGATGAATTTTATGACTTGTTCATTTGGGAGAAAATAAACTACTGTATCCCATAATGGGGTGTGTGACCAGTCTGCCATGGGATTATTCCTGGTGTTTCTTTGTCACTCTCTTCCTTGTTTTTTGTTCAGAATGATGTCATTACTCATTTTTTAAAATTTGAAATTCAATCCAGAAAATTTTCTTTTCCTAAGGAGAAAGGGCCCTGAGAGATAATACTAAGACACATAGACAGACATAGCTGAATGTTTTAAGCACTATTATCAAGGAACTAGCCTATCTTCTGAAACTAACTGTTTATAGCAAGCTTTCATCAGGCATTGTAATGCTTTTTTTGTAGCTATGTTTCACCTTTGCCTCTTCCTTTATAGACTACTTCTGAGTACTTAACATAGACTTGTTTTTTTTCTATTTAGAAACATTACAAAAAAAAGTAGAGTTGCTTGCAATACATGGATTTAGAAAATATTAATAGTACAATCTCTATCCCACTCCGTCTTCTCTGAGATATACAGTTACACACAGGAGTAGGCTTGGCGCTGGTTGAACGCAGGTTTTCCTGACTTATCTCAGCAGTTGAAATCCCCAAGATATGTTTTAGCGCCATGGCAATGGAGGCTTAAAAACAAGTAAACAAAGCTGAGGGCTTGGTGGAAACCAAGAGTAGGGGCCAGTCAGTCTCCAGCCCTCTGACAGCGAAGTGCCCTTCACCTCCACCCAGTGCTGGATGGTTTTGAGTCTTAGCCTTGAAATGATAATATCAGGTTCCTTGAAAGTCACTAAAAGTTTCCATTTCTACCCCTCTTCACAAGAAAGCCATCAAGATTTCATCTAGCAGATCAAAACTTCCAGAAATAATAGTAGTGACTCCGTACCTGAATCTCTGCATCAAACAATGCGTTTTCACAAGGAAACATCTGATTCCAGCTCCAACACATGAGGAAAATGACCTTTGGACCTGTGCATTTCAGTAACTGTAGGTTGTCAACCTTAAGGATCCTAAACATTAGAAAAAAGAAGTAGAAGAAATGAATAAAGAAGAAAGAGTTTTAAGATCTTTGTCAAACATCTAAAATAGTATGATTCTGGTGTCATCTAAATTGCTGAAAAGATTTGGGGCAATTCATGCTAAGTCCTCGAACTAATCCATTTGGAAACCAAAGTCATTAAAAGTCTCATTACTTTATAAAGTATTTGATAGCTGATAAATCAGAACTGAAGAAATGTATGTTCTTCTGAAATTACTACAGAGTCAAAAATCATAGCAACTCTGTAGACCAACGTGGTACCTCTCAAATAACTCACTTGGATTAAAAGCATATTATATAATAATCATAGTGAAACTCGCTGATGAAGATAAGTTTATAGGTATGCTCATATTTCCAACAGAACTAATTTGTAATGGAGACACAAAATTCTTAGCAAATTTATTTGGATTATTTTTCTGGATCAATACATGTAAATAAGAATGATCTCTTAGAAAGTTAAATGTAACTGAGGAAATACAGCTATGCTTACCGTAAACTTGTGATGCTAAATATGAAATTTTAAGGCTGATATCTGATTAGTGCACCTCTAACCAAATTGTTCATGATATTATAACGTAAAATGAGACAAAAAAAAACCACCTTAAAATTTTTAAAAAACAAATATCGATTTATATGTGCTATATCTAAGATGAATTTTCCTGAGTTTTTTGAAGCATTTATCTTAAAAATGACATGAACATGACAGATGGTCATCATGATTCTTTCAACCAAATAAGGTGAAATAGTTTGTGGGGCCCCTTTTGTTCTAGCTTTGTTCTTCAAATAGCTGTGGCCTGCTCTACTGACAACACAGAAAGCACTCTGCAACTTCAAACTCCACAAAGACGATTTCTTATACTGCATATCATTATGGGAAAGTTTATAATTCACTGATTTTCTTTGCCTGAACTTTGAAGGATGTTAAAGAATAAGGAAAATATAACCTTACAAAAAATGCTGAGCTCCTATAGGTCAGTAAAAAAAGTCTAGCGTTATATCTTATTTCATAGTAAATGAAATAACTTCGTACTGTATCAAATGTGTTTCCAAATGGGAAGCCAAAACCTACATAAACTCTGTTTTGCCAAGAAATTTTCTGCCATGGCTCTCCCTGTTGATAGGGAGTCTGAACCAAGGCCTGGGATGAGCAGGGAAAGTGCGTCTCCACATCCAGCCTTCTTGGCAACAGAAGAAAGTGCTGTATTGTTCTTCGCACAAACCATCCCCATTAGAGCTCAAGATGTTCTTTTCCTTCTAATCCTCATTTGTAACCCCTTAGCCTTTTGTTTAGAATTAAATTAACTGCAATTTGGAAAATGTGGATGAAAGGTAGTGCATTGAGTAGATATCACATGTTTCCTGAATGGTGCCTGTTCAGCCTCTTTCACGGCCATTCATTGTGCTTGAAAGGGTGTAGTGTGTGAATTGTTGGACTGTCACTCTGTGGAGAAGTCTGGCAGCCAGTATTACCATGGAAACAGCAGGAAAAAGACAATTAACAAAATGGTTCTGATTTTCTTCCCCCCATTTCTTTCTCTACTCTTTAGATTTAGGGAGGATATTCCCCCCTTTAAAACACACACGCTCATGCACGCACACATACCCACATGCACAGATGAAAAAAAAAACCAATATTTGAACTTCTACTCACTAAATTGGATTCTCCTATGGATGGCACCAGTGAATTAAAACAAAATTATACTTCTAATATAAAATTATTATAAATGGTTCTCTCAACTTATTCCTCCCTCCCCCCTAAGGTTTTGTTCTTTTCAGACATTGAAAGAATTCTTTGGAAATATCCTTAGGTAAACGACTGTTAATGAGCATAGCCTGTGATTTTAACCCTGGCACATTCACTGGGCTTTTAATTAGTCCCTCTTACCATCACTCCTGTGACAGAAACACAATGTGGACCCAAGAGCTTAAACTCAAAGGGGGCTCTCTTTAGAATTCCCAACGTAAGCTTGAGTTAGAACATCAGGAAAAGCTGGTTCTGCACAGCCACTAGGGCTAGCATTGGTGACTGAAGGGTTAACAGAGCAGAACGCATCCATGTTTGATGTCACCATTAATACCAAAAATGCACTGCAATCCCAACCTTGTCAGACTCTGATTTCCTTTAGAAAGGCTATTTATAAATAAAGGAAATGATTGTACATTGTAAGCATCATAATTAAAGCAAAATGTGAGTGGGAGACCGATTGAGCCTATGTGTCAAATATTCCATTGAAATGAAACATTGCACTTTGCAGATAAGCCCTCTTAAGTGCAAAGAGATACTTGAGAGTGTAAAAATGACGCTTTCTTTTTTGCATGTTGTCTTTAAAATCTGTTCTCTTTCCTAAGCCTTATGGAAAAATACAAATCTGTAGGAGCCCTAAGTCTAGCAGTGACCTTGAGGTTGCCCTGACTTTAGTACAGATTAAAAAAAAAGTTTTCTGCCAGAATGAAATGTAGTACCTGTTATTTTATAGAATGTTTATTGGCATCCCTGAAATCCTAGGCAAGGCTCCAGATATCATTTTTAAAATTTACCAAATCAAGAAAAGCTTAACCAGTGCTGTGTTATGAGTTCTTTTACTTTTCTCCAACATTCTTTGACCCACTCGGAGAATTCTGTTCTCCTCTTCAGTTGTTTTCCTCTATTTTGACAATATTAACTGCAAAAAGGATCATTTAGCATAAAATTCCAGGAAAGATTTCCAGGCAAGGAAGTAATCCATTTTTCCAAATTGTAGCATCTGTGTGAATTAAAAGAACCTATAAATCTCTGCTAAAACCTTTAGGTTATAGTTTAATCATGCCGGACAGATAATTGTCTATATGAACTAACTCTAAAAAAGAGCCTTAGATAATGGGAAAGTGTTCTTGACTTAGACATTCTCATATTTTTGAAGGATATTTGACATTTATACTGCTTTTAAAAAGCATTGGCATATTAGGCAGGTGGTATTTGAGAGAAAAGTCATGTGAAACTTTGAAAAATGTGTGTGGTTTTGAATTGAAGTCAAGCAAAACTTGGCATTTTTAACAAGAGAAAAATCATAAACCTAGCAGAGATTTTCAAATTCTCTAACTTTGTGCAGTTCTCCTGTTCACTATATTTAACTTACTGGAAACTGTGTCTTTGAGATGGGCACCATTCACTGCAGAAGTGTCCATGAAGCATATGAAAGGATAATTATTTTTAACTCATAGTGCAGGATTCTAGAGTAAAGAAGTTGAAACTTAATATCCTAGAATGAAAAGCTGAAATAACTCCCCAGCTATTATTATGACTTATATTTTATTAATAAAAACATATACCATCAATTGTGCCAGGCAGCTAGCTATAGGGTGACAAATCTTGGTAATGGCCAGTAAATAAGTTTGACATTCATTAGTTTCACTGAGATATCAGCGTCATTAACATATTTACAATCATCCCCAAAAATGTTCACCTAATGAAGACGGCAACTTAGTTCTTCGAACTACTCTACCTGTAGTGCCCACACCACATGGAGTATGCGCTTGGAGACATTTTAATTTTTAAAATTTATTTATTTATTTCAAAATATTAAGGGAGTACAGATGTTTTTGATAGGTGGCTTGATTCAGGGGTATAAATGTTCCCATCACCCAAGTAGTGATGGCCACCATTCTAGAAATTGATTTTGTATGGTTGATGGATTCTACCATTATCAATTTACATTGTTTCCTCACAGTTATTGTTTATTCCACATATAGAAAATCACTGCAAACAATTTGCTGATTATCTTTTTACTAATTTCCTAAAGTTTGATAATCACAGAAAATACAATTTGGTCTGCATTCTAGACCTGTGTTTTCCAAAGGGTTAGGTGGTTAGTTTTATGTGGCTCTTTAAATATAAATTAAACTAATGAGATAAAATTAAAAATCAGTTCCTCAGTCACATTAGTGACCTTGTCAAATGCTCACTTGCCACTTGACTTGATGACTATCATATCGGGCCATGCGGATAACAGAACTTTTCCATAATTACCGAAAGTTCCCTGGGGCTTATGGTAACGTCTCAGTATCTATTTCTGTCAAGAGTTTAGAGAAGTTCTTTAGATCACTCTGTCCATAAGCTTTATAATTTATAATGTTAACCTTTATGTTTTGAAGGAAAGAAAACTAAAATCAAAATGTTTAAACACATATATTTCAGAACCTTGATAAGTTAAATTAATTTTTTCTAGTAGTAACCATATCCCAAGATGGTGAAGAGTTCTCAAGAAAATAGTAAGATTCAACAAACTGTTATATGAACAGAAATTACTCCTTTAATATTGAGTCCCAGAATTTAGAATCCTTAATGGTTGCAGGCATTTTCCAAGTACAAGAAGTGCAGTCAACTTCCTCCCACACAACACAGATTTCAGTGGCTGCAGCCTGTTTGTTTTATAGGCTTAGTTATTAGTGACAAACCCATATATTAACATGGTGGTATGTGTATGTTTATTAAGATTATTTCCACTTTAGCACATTGATAGCAACACTCAATTTTACATTTTGTGCATTTTGGCACATATCAGAGTGTAATCTAATATTCTTTTCCACTGTTAGGAATTCAACCTGAATGAGTACTTTTTGGATTGTATTTTTGTTGCCCTTTGCTTTTGCCAACTTCACAGGGAATAAAAATAGGTCTCTGGATTCATGAAATGTGGGTGCCGAATTTGTCTGACTCAACCCTACACTTCTAGCTCCCAGTCTGTCTCCATGCCCTGTTGTCAGCACCAAGAAAAACTAACTCTCCACATCCTTAATTTTTTATGTGTTGTTTGTCTCATGGATTGCACTCCCTGCTTTCTGACCTGCTCCTGGCTTCCTGGGCTCCAGCCTTCTTTTCTCAGCTCAGGACAGTGGGAAGCTTTGCTGGTCCAGAGGGTACCATAGGTCTGAGTGGGACCAGCCTCAGCCACCCTCTGCTCATGATTAGAATGTGAAGGTTCTGAAGAGCTTCTAGAATCGGGCATTAGAAAATACCTACCTAGCCATTTATTTTGTGGCTGATATAGACCCTTGCCTTCCTCCCTCTTCAGGACAGTTTCATTTTAAAACATACTTGTCTTTCCCTGACACTGTACCATTGTTGAGTTTACTTTGGGCTATCCTACAAGCTTGAATTTCAGGAGGCTTGTATTGGAGTTTCAATCTTTTCCACAGAAAATCATTCTGAGTCGGTGGGGGTGGGGGTGGCGGGGGGGGGGGGCATAGGTAGCATGTGGAATCAATCTTTTGTGATTCCATTGAGGCAACCCCTCCCAGAAACCTCTGGAATGTAGAAATAGTCACAGGCTAGAAAGGAGGACTTGTATCAACCTACTGTAGAAGACTTTTTCTATGTGCCTGATCATCAGAGTGATTTTCTAAAGATAGATAGATAGATAAATAAATAAATAATGAAAGCTCCTAACATCAATCCTCTATCAAAACTTTACAGTGGTTTCCTAAGGCCAGTAGCATAAAATTCAAACTCCTTTACATGTGTACCAGGCCAAACAGGATTTAGCTCCTAACTACTACGTCTGCTGTATGTTGATTTAGTGCACAAAAAAACTTAAAAAGGAAAGAAAAGAAAAAGAAAACCAACCTTAGAGAATAAATAATTTAGTTTCATCTATTGATTTTTTTTTCTCAAAAATATCTGTCATCTATTGACTGAGAAGCATCTTACATTATGTTTATCGTATTTCCATTTATAATATTTCCGCAGCCTAGGAGGATGGAAAGGACGAGTACGTTAGGCATCCAAGAAATCTGAATTTTTTCCCCCAACTCCACCTATCAAGTGAAATTAGTGTTTTGTGAAAAAAAGTGCTTGAACACTTTACAACTCAGACAATTACAGAAGCACTTTTCCTCTAGACAACTATCCTGATTTGATCTGCAACAGTGCTTTATGCATATGTCTTCAAAAAGTATCCCTTCTGGTTCAGATATCACTGTATTCCACTGCATGATGGTGCTTTGAATGGCATGCCATGAACAACCACAGGTGGGTCCTCTTGCAATATCTTCAAAGGGCTTGAGATTCTCCCTCTTCAAATATCTTCAAGGTTAAGACATTATCTTTTCAATAACTGATGTATACAGAATGTCCTTGCTTTAAATCACACACAAAGCCTCTCTCTGGCTGGGATCAACATGCTCCCCAGCTGCCCAAGGTCAGGGTCTGTCTGAAAGAAAACAGCCAGGTGCCCCTCCCTGCCTCCAACCACCTCACTCTGGGTCACCTCAGCAGCTGAGGCTGCACAAACAACCCCATGACCTCTAATTCTAACTTGAATCTTCCCTGATCTTTAAACTGTTTAGCCAAGTTAGACGAGACAAAGCCATATATATCATAAGGAGATTCTTAAAGAAAGTGAGCAATAGGAAACATAACATAATTATCTTTCATAAGGCCGTGCAATGTGACAGAAAGAGCAATAGCTTTGGAATCAGACAGACCTGCATTCCAAAGCTGTGAATGTTGGCTGTGTGATCTTTTTTCAGAACGCAGTTTCTCATGTGCAATATTGAAGTAGGGTTAGTTATTTTGAAAGGTGGTTGTAAACTAGGCAACATGAATTGTGCTGTATATGGTCCATAAATTGAGGCTGTCGTTATGATAAATTAAGTACTTTAAATTTAATTTTCTTCTCGTAGTTGTCAAGAATTCAGTGCCACGATTCTATTAAAGATCTAGACATTCTTTGCACAGTTGAGAGAAGCCATGAAAATGTCCTATTTGTTCTAGATTTCACTGGAGAAAGTAATCATCGCTTATGTCATTATTCTAAGAAAGCTGCCGGAATGAGTGATATTTTAATAGTTGCTTCAACAAAAGAAAAAATAGTGCATAATAAAATTATAAGGTGTGTGATTCATCAGAGATTTACTGTAATTTGAAAGAAATTCAAAGTTTGAATATGTAAAATCATATATACGTTTAAGAGCATTTTAAATATAAAAAAGTTATTTCATTTTTTTTTTTTGTATAAAATGCATGTGTAAAATGCAATGAAACTTTGTTCAGACTTCCTTGATTGGTACCTAATGTTCTTTTCCTGTTCTCGAGTCCCATGCAGCACACCACATTTCATTTACTCACCGTGTCTCCTTAGGTGTCTCTTGGCTGTGATGGTTTCTCAGACTTGAGACTCTTGAGGCGTACTGGTCGGGAATGTTGTACAATGACATTCTATTCTGACGCATTGGATATTTTTTCTTCTTGATTAAACTGGGGTTTGGGTTTTGAGGATGGGAGATAGCACGGATGAAGTGCCATTCTCATCATTTCTCATCACATCATATCAAGGGCCGCACTTGGGGACCTGGAGGGCCACATGTGGCCTTGAGGCCACAAGTTATTAGGCCCTCTCATCTTACAAAGAAAGGAAACAAATGTGTGTATACTAAGCTTGTATATATGTACAACTATTTTCTATATGTAACTGTCTGTATCTCTTAAATGTTAATGAGTTCACACTGGTGTGTCCCCAACTCAAGTTCATTACCACGTGGATGGCTTTGGTTTCCTACCTTTGATCACAAGTAACCTCCCTCTCCAACAGTGAGAACCTGGCTCCTATCCCTTGCCACCCAAGCTCTTAACTGTTCAGTTGCAATATACTTTTACTGTGTATCATTATCAGAATCGCTATTCTGTTCCCCTGTGGGAAACAACGTTACCAACTAGAGTGCTTGGCTTCTTTGCAGTTCCGTGTGCTTTTAGTCTTGCCAGCTTCATTTGTTTTCAAAGATACTTGGGTGGGTACATTTCCCCTCCTCCCGTGAGGATGCCTTATACATTTGTGGTACAGTTAGATTGTTTGTCACAGTCTGCATTCTATTCCAGGATCTCTAGAACACCTAGACGTTGTGCAGTTGTTATTTTTAAAATCTGCCTACATTATGTTTCGCTCGTTGTGCTGAGAAGTTCTTAGGTTTTTGACAATTGCAACTACAGTATTATACAGAATAGTTCCACTGACTCAAATAACGCCATGTGCTATACCTATTGCATGAACTCACTGAACTTCTTGACAGATCATTTACTGCTATAGTTGAGTAATATTCCCTTGTATGAATGTACTACAGGGTTTTTTTAATCCATTCATCTATTGCAGGACATCTTGGTTGCTTGCAGTTTTTAGCAATTATGAATAAAACTGATATACATATGTGTATATATAAACACACATCGTATACATATGTACACATTTGCCAGTTTGGGTGTGGACATAAGTTTTCAAATAAGATGCATAAATACCTAAAAACAAAATTGCTGCACTGTTTGGTAAGACGCTAGGTTTGTAAGAAACTGCCAATCTGTGTTCCAAAGAGGTGGTCCCATTTTGTACAAGGGTGAGAGAGAAAAGCTTTGCCTTGTTCGTGATCTTTGGGAAAAAGCATCCTGTTTCTCATCATTAAGTATGATAGTTTTAGGGGTTTCGTAGATGTTCTTTATCAGGTTGAGGAAATTTACTTCTATTCCTAATTTGCTGAGAAATTTTAAAATCATGAATGGGTGAAAGATTTTGGCAAAAGTTTTTCTGCATCTCACATGATTTTTCTTCCTTAGCCTGTTCATTTGATGGATTATACTGACTGATTTTCTAAGACAGAACCAGCCTGCATAGCGGGAATAGATCCCATTGGGGATTTTTATATGTGTGTATACACATACACACACACACACACATATATAGAGAGATATATAGAGAGTTGGATTTGATGTTGCTAGTGTTTTATAAAAGATTATTGAATCTTTGTTCATAAGAAATATTGATCTGCAGTTTTTATTTCTTATACTTAATCTATTGGGTTTATTATCAGGGTAATGCTTACCGCATAGACTGAGTTAGGGGGTGTTCCCTCTGCATCTGTTTTTTTGAAGAGACTGGAAAATTTGTACAATTTCTTCTCTAAATACTTGGTAGAGAACCCATGTAGGCTAGATCTACCTTTTTTTGGAAGCTTATTTATTATTACTTCAATTTCTCTTATAGATATAGGACTATTCAGGTTATCTATTTTTTTCTTATGTGAGTTTCGGCAAATTGTTTCTTTTAAGGAATTGTTCCATTTTATCTAGGTCATCAAATCTGTTAGCATAGAGTTTTCATAATGTATATTTATTGTCCTTTAAAATCCATAGATTCAGTAGCAATAACCTCTTCTTTCTTTTCAGATATTTGTAAATTGTGGCTTCTCTATTTTTTCTTCATTAGTTTGACTAAATGTTAATCAATTTTATCAATCTTTTCAAAGAACCAGCTTTTGGTTTCATTAATTTTTCTCTATTGTTTTCCTGCTTTTAATTTTATTGATATCTGCTCTAATTTTTATTCTTTCTTTTCTTCTGCCAATTAATTTGGATTTTCTTTTCTTTTTCTAGTTTCTTAAGGCAGCTTAGGTTATTAATTCTACATTCTTTTCTTTTTAAAATGTATATATTTAATGCTATAAATTTGCCTCCATGTACTACTTTTACTGTATCTCATAAATTTTGATAAGTTTTACTTCCATTTTCACTTAATTCAAAATATTTTAATTAGTTTTTAGAGTTATCTTTGGATCCATAGATTACTTAGAAGTGTGTTAATCTTCAGATATCTGAGGATTTTTAAGCTCTTCCTGTTATTTATTTCTACTTTAATTTGTATTCTGAAAGTTTATTTTTTTATATATCAAATTATTTGGTCCTCAAAACTACTGTGCAAGCTAATTACTATTATTTTTCCTATTTTACTGATGAGAAAATGAAAACATTATGCAACTCTTCTAAGGTCTCATAGCTGGTATGTTGTGGAGGTGGATTTCAAATGTTTGAGTTAATTGGAGATCTGCTAGGACAAGGAACAGATTAGTATCAAGTGAAAAATATTTAGAGACAGTTGCTATCCAGGTGAAAAAAAGATGAAGCCTTCAATTGAATTCATTTTATGGTGGTGGAAAAAATGGGCAAATTTGAAAGATATTTTCTAAAGTAAAACTGAAGGAATTTAGTGACTACTTGAGTCACTTTTCTAAGGGCTGGTGGGAATGGAAGTTGATGATAACTCAAACTTTATAATCTGGAAACTTGGGTAGTTGGTGACATCATTACCTGATATAAGAAGAACAATTTTAAATGGATTGAGAGAGAAATAGAGGTGAAATTAGTTTGGCTTCGGGTCTCATGAATTTGGGTTCTTATTAAATACCCACATGGAGATATATATGTTGTTTTCAGAAGATAATTTAAATCTAGAGACATAGGTTTGGGAGTCACTAAACTAGTTAAATTAAGTTCTAGTTAAGTCAAGCAAGTAGACACAATTTTCTAGACAGTAAATATATTTGACATGGTAATACATATGGAAGCTTTAGGGTAAAAGTTATGGTAATTTCTATTGGCTTAGCAAGATGATGAACTTCTGTAAATTTTATTATGATGACGATAGCTAACATGGGCTGATGCTTACCATGTAAAAAGCCTTGGTCTAAGCATTTCACAGATAATAATTAATTTTTACAAACTCACAAAAGGTTGTTATTAATTTTTGCCCTTTTTAAGATCTCTCACAAACTATGTTTTCAATGCGTTCTTCCAAGCATCTGCTAAAAATACATCAGAATTGGCTCCAAAGTTAAAACCCTTTGGCAATCCAATCATTGTGGGAATTGTTATGCTGATAGACCAACCTTGGCCTTTGAAGCCAAGGCAGAAGTATTTGGATAATTTCTTTAAACTTTTAAAGTGGAAATCATTGAAGATATTTATTACACTCCAAATCAAACAACTTAGTGTGGCTTTCTGAGGTAATATGGTTTTAAAAAATGGACTTTTAAAGTGCTTGACGATACATTTCTCACATTGTTATATTAAAAAGGAAACCTTTTATTTTCCAATCACAACTTTCCTGTTTTCCCACTTACTCCCCAAGAATTTTATCCGACACATCAGCCATGCCCACAATGAAGCTTCCTCAGGCAGTTGTAGGCACAGCATTGAAGAGCTCTGTAAACTTTATTTAGGAAATGGTTCCCGTGTTTCCACCTCTGTAACCAGAGAGAGGATTGAGATCAGCCCTATTTCTACCCAAGGAGAATGACGGTGCCCTGTGTTTAGGGAAGTTTCTAGAAAAGAGGAATTGGAAAAGATTAGGTTAATTAAGATTTTGGCTTCTGTTAGGGTTGCACTATCTGAGGTAATGCATGTATTAGCTCAATTTAGTCATTCCACAATGTACGTATATTTCAAAACATCATGTATGGAATAAATATATACAATTTTATTTGTCAATTTAAAAAATAAAATAAAATATTAAAAAAGATTCTTTTTTTTTTTTTTTTTAAGTGAAAATGCACTGTAAGATTCCATTTAGTTCAGCCATTCAGGCACAATCCCAAAACCCAAGTCCATTCATTATATCTCTGGATACAAGATATTTTTTCTCAAAATTGGGTTTTGTAGGGAAAAAAGTTTTCAAAGGAGGAAGAGAGTTGACAGTTAATAGGAATAAAGAAAGTAGGCTGTATTCTGGAGTCTTCTTTATGGAAACAAAGGAAAATACAAGACACAAAATGAGCCCAAGAAATGGGCCCCTAAGGCTGAGCAGAAGAGAGGCCATGTGTGCAATTTTCCCTCTTGTAGTGACTGGGATTAATATTGTTTTATTTTAATTATCCACTCTTTTCAAAAATTATTTTTAATTTGATCTTTTATATATATAAGTCATCTCCTACAGGTGTGCATGTCCTGTATTTTTGAATTGTGTTATTTCCACATTATCATCAGATAAAGGCAGCAATGTTTTTGAAGCTAGATTCAGAAATTTGAATTGAGAAAGATACTATTGTCCCCATGTTCCTCAGTGTGGCTTGTAATGAACACATTAATGTTTCTGCACCAATTACGTGAGATCAAGTCAGGCTGAAGTCAAGTGATGATTTCCTACCAAAGGTGTTTAAGGAAGGCCAATTTCCGGTTGCAGAGCTTTTGGGACTTTGGGATTGTGGATATGGAAATGTGGACCTGTTTATTCACAAAAGTACAGGGTACAGATTAGAAAAATTTTAAAAGGGCAACCTTGTATGAGGTGTAGATGCCTCTATATCAGAGATTTCTCTCTGTCCAACTTGCCTAGTTGAGAAGACCAGGATCCAGTAAAATTCTAGCTTCAATTTGGTATCGAATTCTTACACTATATTTATGACTGTATTTCCAAAAAAGACGAAAGGAGAAAAGAAGGAAGAAAGAAAGGAAGCAAGGAAAGGGAAGAGAGGAAACGGAAGGGAGGTAGGTAAGTGCAAGAAAAGGCGGGAGAGGGAGACAGAGAGAGAGAGAAAGAGATGAATAATTTTAAGGGTCTTAACTAAGACACTGATCTAAATAGAAAGCTATTTAGATTCAGGGAATAGAAAATATATAATCTACGTCATGGCAGACTTTCTGCATTCAACTTTGAACAGATCAGTGGCTTTTAAACACTGTTCAATCTTAGGGTTTCTTTGAAAGTGTGGGGAGGAGGGGGGAGAGGGGGAAGAAATGATATCAAGGATTGGAATATAGTGAGAGAATTGGAGTGGATTTAGACTTTCTCCTGATATTTAAACAAGACGGTTTAGTCTTGTCAGCCTTCATGTGACTAGAGTTTCATGACTTTTCTCTTTCTTCTAATTCTTTATTGAAAAGCCATTAGCCCGTTTCAAATATAGAGCCATTCAACTATTTCATCATCTAAAAAAATCAGTAAAAGTTTAATTATTGGTAAGTGCATACCATGTATTATTAAATAGATATGCTTCTACAATGTAAGAGCATCAGCTAATATCATAACTAAAAACCACAATCCTATAGCCCACTGATAATCTGGACCTCTTCTTCATTTTAAAAATTGGGAAACTGTCTCAGAGGCATCAGGATTTGAATAATATTGGTTAATGAGAAATTAGAAGCATTTTAAGATCTAGAAATTTCTTCACACTGACTAAACATTATATTATAGTAAAACTTGTTTTGTATTTCTTTTACAATGTTTGATAAGGACAATTATCCAAAATTTGGAAATAAGGCAAAAGAGGGAGAGGCATGTTTTTTCAATGTATATTCACAAATTGTTTAAAAGGCTGACACAAGGATTATATAATTATCTAGGATAATTTGATTATTGTCTCAAAACTGACTAGTTACCTGTTGACTTGCAGATTTCTGTTTGGTGGAAAAGATAATTATAAAGTTACGGTTTTACTGCTTAGTAGAAACAGTTTGGTATCCAACCTAATAATCTTGTTTAAAGTTTCTACCATTGTACAAAAAAGTTAATAAATACACATTTCCTCATATGTTCTTGGTACAAAGTTTACCATCTCCCTGTGGACAAATGACTTAATACATTTTTACATGTATTAAGGCTATATTCGCATAAGAAATGTGTTTTTAACATTTGGAAAATTGTGCTTTATTTCATCAGGATGCACAAATACACTCCCTGCTGGAACCAAATAAACTAGGCTGTCCGAGAAATGCACCTTGTGGGCCATTGATGCCCAAGCCCACCTCACTTGGGCCCTTGGAGAGAATCTCAATTGGGAATTAGAAATAAAACATTTCTCTCTCTCTCTCTCTCTCTCTCTTCCTGATTCTAAGAGGGTTTTTGCTTGCTTGTGTCTGTTTCTTGGTCAAGTTCAATTCTGGTTTTAGTTTATACATGGCCAATAAGTTATCCCACACTGGTAGCAACAATGATTGGAAAGTTAAAGCATAGAACAGAAAAACTCGCCAGTCTAGGCCCCAAAGGCATAAAATAATTTTCTCCTGTGTCTGAGATTAGAAACTGAAACTGCAGACTGTGTGATTAATCGTTTGCCTATCGTTAGGGAAAACCTTTAGCCTTTGTGTGTGTGTAACATTTTCCTACTCCCAGAAGATACTAATAAATTAATAAATTATATTATAATTCAGACTAAAAGAACCTCTTCATATTAGCTTATAGAGATTGAGATAATTCTATAAATATAATAGTCTTTCATAGTTACCAGAAAATTAAGATACATAATATTTTCTGTTAAGAAAAAGGCTTCTCAAAAGAATTGCTAAGGAGCAATTTTATATAGCAATCCAAATTTACATGATCAAGATGAATCTTTGGGCTACTAAGAATGGCTTAATAATTTTGGTTTAAAAAGAAAAGCTATAGCTCTTTCCTCTGATTTTATCAGAAATGGCAATAACATAAGTTTTTCTTTTAAAACATTTAATGTTTAGGCTTATTTCTTCATTAAAATCATAATTAATTTGACCCTTCTTAATCTCTTACAGTGATTTACTGATTTGACTGTTAATATTACTTAATGCTTAAGATAACGATGTTTAAAATAATGAATTTTAATTTTATGGTTACCATAATGTTTAAGATAATAAAATGTATAAAAACACAAAACTTTGTTCAACTTAACAATTTTCATATCAACAGTAATTATGTTCTGAAGTGTGTTCACTTAAACATAATTTCCAAGAAACTTAGTTATTTTAAAACTTTGGACTGATACTAGAGTTAAGGAATGTAATTTCAAAGTAAGATAAAATACCAAAACCTGAGTGTATATGCAGAGTGTAGACACATTTTTTTTTTACCATGTAGAAGGTATAAGAGAGGTACATATGGATTACTTTATCTGCAGGTCTGCTTTATGTGTGATGTAGGGCTCCCAGATTTCTACTTCACTGTTCTCCCTGTAGAGATTAGTTATTTTGGTAATATTTGTAATTAATAGGAGTAGTTGGGAATATTTATGGCAAATTATATGTGTTTAAAGGAATAGGATATATTTACACAAATTATTATTAATATGAATGGTTTAGGTACTGTATACATTACCTAATAGAGTGGATATTGTAATTGGAAATTGGAGATGTTTCAGGTGAAACATTGATCAAGTCTTTATGAAATAGTAAGACATTGCACCCTAATGCAGAATTTTACTCTTCTCTGTTTGGGAATTATTGGTTACCGTAATAAATGAAACACAGCCATTTAGTTCCATCTCAAGGTATTTTTTTGCTTTCCTTTAACACTTGCTTAAAGGTTCTGCTATAAATTATTGACCATACTAATGACTTTTAAACCTTGTTTTTTCAAGGGTTTCTGTTTTTGGTTCAGAGGCAGATGATTTTATGAAAGCTGAAGGCTGACTCATAATCCAGTAGAACAAGTATTAATTACACAGGCTTGAAAAAAATACATGAGGAAGCCTGTAATCCTAGCTGTCTGGGATGCTGAGGCGGGAGGACTGCTTGAGCTCAGGAATTCAAGACCAGCCTGAGCAGGAGCTAATAGAAAAATTAGCTGGGCATGGTGGCGTGCTACTTGGGAGGCTGAGGCAGGAGGATTGCTATCCTTTCCTTCAATATAAACTCTAGCCTCAAACACAAAAGGGACACATGGGATTTGGAGTAAATTAAGTGAAAATAGAAATTATCATTAGTAACTAAAGAAAAATAATACTAACAACTCATTTGTTTAAAGCAGAATATTATTTTATGCCTAGTATAGAGGGTGAATGATCATCCTTTAAATTGCCTTTAATTGTATCCTTTCGCTGTTTCTTTCCTAAGATTCTGTATAGATCTTGTGCAGAAGTCCAAACTCAAATGAACACCATTTGCTTACATTACTAAGGTCTTTAAAATTTTAAATAGATTTAAATATTTACCTCCGTGAAAACTAAATGCCCAGAGACCTACATGTCTCCACAGGAAATAAGCTTAATTCATATTTTCCTCCAACACTTGCCAAAACCCTAAACTTAAACCCATTTTACAATGCATGTAGTAGTTAACATTTTCTTTTGCATGTCTTTTTGCCTTTTCTAGCCATTATGTTAGCCAGATGTGCCTGTATTTTGAAAAGATCAAAGTCTTATCCGAAATAAGGGGGAAAAAACCTTGCAAGATTTCATTCTGAGATTCCGAATATCAGTCAAAGCATGGTAGGACAGATAATTTAGAGCAAGCTTTGAACTTAGCAATGTCTATCTGAACTGAGAGGAGCATTTGCACACTTGGAGTCTTTCCTTGTGATTAAATAATTTAATTTTAATTTAAAATTCACTGTAAGGAATTGTGAAAAATGATGGATTTCAATATATCATTTTTCTTCTTTCTTTTGTTGTTTTTATGGCATTGTAAGCTATGTGTAAGGTCAACATGAGGAGAGGCAGAAAATAAAAGTTTATAAATGTGGTCATTTTGTCCCCAGACCAAGGAAACAAATGACAATATTGGGATTAAAATTGTGCATTTTATATAATTTCCTCTGCTTTTAGTCACATTATTATCTGAGATCTTTCCCCCCTCTGGCTTTCTTGGGAATTGTTTTCTTTTTACACTTGACGTACCATTTTAAATGGTACCCACAACCAGCATTAGAATTTCCTGGGAATTTTTATTGCTTTTTTGTTTTGGAAAATGTAACCCACGAAATGAAATTAATTTCTTTTAGAAGGTAGAATCTATCAAGGCAAGGACATTCGAAAGGGAAATATTTGAAAAGGATAATTGATAGATGACTTCACTAATAAGCTTAATTCAATTTAAAATTAATTTAGCAAATGATACATGCATGGTACTCTGTAAAAGAGCAGGGAATGCAAACATAGAAAAGTCATTATACTGTTTTATAAGAAGAGAGATGGAAACCATTAACTAATTAAAATAAAAGACAGAGTAAGCTAAGTGCTAAATTATTACATATACAACAAATGCTGGGGGAATCATAGGATATGTCAATCAGCTTCAGTAAAGGCTCAGGGACATCTGCATGGAGGACATAATGATAATAATTTTCTGAGTTGAATTTCATGGGGAGGGTAGGAAATTCCAAGAGGCCAGATGGTTTATGTAAATGCATGGTGGTTGGAAAGTCTTGGTTATATTCATGAAACAATGAATTCCATATGATTGAGATGTTGGGTGCTTCTGTGAACATCGAAGAGAAGATGCGGGTGTGAAGGAGAGAAGTGTGGAATGGTCATTTGTGTCTACCTTGTGCCAAGCATTGTGATTTTACTTTTTAGACCAAGAAGAGGCCTTAAAGATTTTTGAGCAGATAATTGACAGAATCAGATATTTATTCTTTGGCAAGGTTGGTTGTAATAAAATGTTGTAGAGAGAGAAATAAAGATTATATGGTGAACTTAAGGATATTTTCTATATAGACTAAACTAAGAGCCTAAAATAGGAAATTATTTTTCAAAGAGAAATAATGTGACACAATTAATAAACATTATGGTGGAAAAATTGATGGGATTCAGTGGCCAATTAAATGTGGGATATAAGGCAATGAAATAATTTGATAGAATTCTGAGGTTTTGAGCCTGGATTACTCAAAACTTTGTCATTTGCAGAGGTGATAGCTTTTGCAGAGATAGGAAACATTGAAGATATGGCATGTTTTTGAGGACAGGTAATTTCATTTTTTAAAATTTTTAAAGATTTTTCATTTTTAATTATTATGGATTCATAATAGTTGTGTATATTTAAAGGGTACATGTAATGTTTTGATATTGTCATATAATGTGAATTAATCAAATCAGAGTAATTGGGATATCCATCACCTCATGCATTTATTATTTCTCTGTGTTAGAAACTTTCCTGTTCTATTTTTTTAGTTATTTTAAAGTATACCCTAACTTATTGTTGATTATAGTCACTTTGTTGTGCTATCAAATATTGTTAATTTTATCTATCTAACTATATTTTTGCACCAATTAACCATCCTCAATTTATACCCCCTTCCCTACTGCCCATCCCATCCTCTAATAATGATCATTCTACTCTCTGTCTACATGAGAACAATTGTTTTTAATATTTAGATCCCACATATGAGTGAGAATATGCCAAATTTGGCTTCTGTACTTGGCTTATTTCATTTAACATAATGTTCTCCAGTTCCATCCATGTTGTTGCAAATCGCAGCATTTCATTTTTTGGCCAAATAATATTCCATTGTGTATATGTACCATAATTTCTTTATCCATTCATCTGTTGTTGGACACTTAGGTTGATTCCAAATCTTGGCTATTGTGAAGAGTGCTGCAGTAAACATGAGAGTTTATTGCATCAGTATATCTTTTTGATATACTGATTTTTTTTTTTCTTTTGGGTGTATAGCCAGTAATAGGATTGCTGGGTCATATGGTAGTTCTATTTTTAGTATTTCGAATAACCTCTGTACTGTTCTCCATAGCACTTGCATTAATTTACATTCCACCAACAGTGTATGAGAGTTTCCCTTTCTCCACATCCTTACAAGCATTCGTCATTGCTTATCTTTTTGATAAAAGAGGATTTTTATCAAAACCGGGATGAGATGGTATCTAATTTTAGTTTTGATTTTCATTTTTCTGATAACTAATGATGTTGAGCATTTTTCATATACCTCTTAGCCATTTGTACGTCTTCTTTTGAGAAATGAGTATTCAGATTTTTTTCAATTTCAGTTTTTTAAATTGGGTATTTGATTTTTTCCTATTGAGTAGTTTGAGCTCCTTATATGTTTTCATTATTAATTCCTTGACAGATGGTTAGTTTGCAAATATTTTCTCCCATTCTGTGGGTTGTCTCTCCACTTTGTTGATTGTTTCCCTTGCTGTGCAGAAGCTTTTTAGCGTGATGTGATCCCATTTGTCCAAAGTTTGTTCTTGTTGACTGTGCTTTGGGTATATTACTCAAGAAGTCCTTTCCTAGACCAATGTCCTGAAGTGTGTCCCCAATGCTTCTTTAAAGTATTTCATAATTTCAGGTCTTAGATTTCACTCTTTAATCCATTTTGATTTGATTTTTGTATATTGTGAGAGATAATGGTCTAGTTTCATTTTTTTTTTGCATATGGATGTCTAATAGGGTTTTTTTGTGGTATATTTAGGTTTCTCTATGTATAAGATCATATCATCTATAAACAAGGATAATTTGACTTCTTCTTTTCCAATTTGGATGCCCTTTAATTCTTTCTCTTATCTTATTGCTCTAGCTAGAAGTTCTAGTTCTATGTTGAATAACAGTGGTGGCAGTGGGCATCCTTGTCTTGTTCCAGATCTTAGAGAAAAGGCTTTCAGGTTTTCCCCATTCAGTATGACACTAGTCTGTCATATATGGCTTTTATAATATTGAGGTAAGTTTCTTCTATACCTAGTTTTTTGAGAGTTTTTATCATGAAGGGATGTTATTTTATTGAATGCTTCTCAGCATCAATTGAAATGATCATATTATTTTGGATTGATTTGCATATGTTGAACCATTCTTGCATCCCTGGGATGAATCCCATTTGATCAGGATAAATAATAATAGGAAATTTCCCCTTAACTTCTACCAGTAAAAGCAGACACACACACACACACACACACACAGACACACAAAGACATGGTCAAAAGGAAAATTTCTTTTCATCTGAACCCCTCCAATTATAGCTTAAATATCCCAGGAGGCCACATCTAAGAACAACTCTTAAAAACTGGAGGTATGCATACATTAATATGTACTTTGTATATATGCAAAGTAAATGGTTCTTTTTATTAAAATAGAGACAGGAAAAAAAAAAAACTGAGGAGCTTTCATCTCCCTTGAGAAACATGACATGATGAGTTGTTTAGGTCAAGTTTCAGGAAGACTAATTTAACAATGTAGTTAGTTACCAAGAACATTTATGAATTTTTATGCAATTGTCCTGCCTGACCCAAAAATTAACATGAGTGAGTAAATGGAAATTCAGTATAGTAAGAGTAATCAGAGACCACAGAAGAAATAATTGGAGATGGATAAAAATTAAAAATAAAGATAAATGCATATTAAATTGTTGAATTGTAAGTATAAAAAGATCTTAAAAGACCAGATAATTAAAAATATAGTAATTTAAATTGTTAAAAATGATCATTTCTTCCCTCAGGGAGTAGCTCAGCCTTTGCTCTGAAAAATTAAAAAAATTGTCCACTATTGTGTAAAATTTCACTAATATGTAAAGTTACTACACTCATTTATAGAATTCTCTTTCTGAGTGAATGACAAAGAAATCCTAATAACTAAATTAATATGTTAAAATATTTACAAAGATTATCTAACCAATATACATATTTCCTGTTTTAATAACATTATATTTGGATAAATTTGAAAGATTTTGATTGTAGTGAAAAAATATGATATATAAAATTAAAACAATTCACTTTGGATAATATCAAATTATTTCTAAGGCAGAAGATTCAGTTGTTTGGAAAAACACTTTTGAGGGTCTTTTTTGATGAGGCATTAATTCCTTGGCATGATACAGTTCCTTGGCATAATCTGGAGCTCTGGTTTCTTCAACTGTCTATTTTTATAAGGTTGCTTCATAAACCTGGTGAAACATAGAGCGAGCTGTAGCACTAAATAGCAAACTAAGAAGAATACCAAGTCAATGCTAAGTGACTTGCAAGAGGAGCACAGCAGACCCAGACATAGTGATGAAAATGTGAGAAAAGTTTAGGTAAGAAGTTCCAAAAATATGTTGAGTCTGGAGAAATTTCTTCTGATGGGAATAAATGAGGAACTTCAAGACAGTAATGTCCAAATATGTATGTGCATATATTTCTATGCACATATGTATAGACTTTGCTACTGTTGGTGGGATGTAAGTCTCCCCTTGTCTTCTCCACATAGCAGCCTTGAATTCCTGGTGCTTGGTGGGGTGGTGGGGACGGAAGTGCGGTGGCGGCCCCTGCCAGGGGAACGGAAGTACAGGAAATGGGAGCTGCTCTAAAGCAGAGAGAGGAGCCAGGCACTATTCGAGTGGGAAACGAACAAGGCTGACTGACTCAATACCAAGAAAGCTCTCAGGAATACTGAAGCAGACTCTGAATGCTACGAAGTATATGAGATGGAGGAATCAAGATTTTTTTTTTATTATTAAAAGCATGAGTGATCCCGGAAGCCCCAAGAAAGTAAAGGCGATCTGTGCTTCCGTTTTGTTTTCGTTGGAGCATTCTCCAAACATAGAAACGTGATTGTTTTAGGAATAACACACTTTCTCTTACCCTAATCCGTTACACATATATTGATATTCTGACTGCAATGCCTTAGTCATATAGGATCTGTGACACTGTGCACGGGAACTGAAGCTCTGTGCTCTTGCCCCCTCCCCCTCCCTGCTTTGCAGGGTTAGGTGTCTGGGAGATATAAGTTGTTGCTTGAATAAAGGGACAACACAGGGACACGAGTAAGATGATGGTTTTGGTTGTCTGCCTGCTATTAAAACAAATTAACTTTTTATAAGACAAATATTTGTTACGAATGCAATCTCTTCGCAGAATAAGAGTATTTTAAACTTACTTAGAATTTATTAATAAGATAGCTTTACATACATATTCAATTCGACCCTCATAATAACCTTGGGAGCTATGTTAGGTCACCAGAACAAGTATCACTGCCTCGTTGTGCAAATATGAAATAATGTCCGGGAAGCTAAGAGATTTTGACGTACCCCATAGTTAATATGAAACAGGGATGAGAAGGCTAGGACTCTTAACTCCCAGGTTTTCTGACTGTAAGCCCACTTGTCTTTATGAATTGCCTAATTACCCTACACTCAAAAATTTACCTAGCGCTGTGACAAAGGAATTGCTTCTAGCAAGTTCATTTAATTAAAATAGGTTTGGTAATTCTATTGTGAAGTTCCAACATTAATTGAGTATTTTTATATTTCTGTTCAAGTCCCTGTTCATTCTGTAAAAATAATTACTTTAAAATAATTATATTGAAAACATAACAAGTTTTCAGGAACTGTTCTTAATTTACTTTTTGTTCCTTGTTACCTGACACTTCCCTACCATGACTTGACTACCTTTTAAAAATCTTAAAAAATCTATTTTATGTATTTCCTTACACATGCTATGTTTTTCATCACAAAATTCTTCTCTTGCCAATCAGGTGGATTTTTTTCTCATTATCCTAAACTGAGTTCAGTGTCAAACCTTTCAGCAACCCTTTCTGGTCTCAATGACTCTTGGTAAAATTAGCATTCCCTCATCTGTGGTGTTATTTTATCTTCAGAAAAATTCTGTTCTTGACCTTAATACATGGAACCTTATTTGTTTGCATGTCTGATTTGTGAGCAGGGGTTATGTTGGCTACTCAAAACCTAGAACAGTGCAGTAGTAAAAGGCTCCTATGGAAGTCTCAGTAAGTATTTGCTAAATTGAATTGAATTGAAATGTTCCAGATTTTAGCATGGAACTTAAAATTCTTGCATTCTTGTAATATTCAAATAATAACCTTTACTGAGTCAGCAGCATTTAATATCACCAAGGAACGATGTTATGAATTCAAGTTGAATGATAAGTGAAACTCTAATGTTAAAAGTATGCTTAAGTTATCCCTCAATCTGGAGATAAGTCTGAAATTGGTATTGGAGTCGCTGCACTGTTCCATTCACAGATACACCCTGTCACTCAGTGGTGTATATAAATACAGAAAGACATACACACATGCACACTCTGTATTTCACAGAGAGAACATACCCACATACATCTCATATTAAAACTAAAATATCCTTTAAAATGATTTTAAAGATCATTCTTCTATAAAAGATCATCTATTTGATGCTTTTCCACCTTTAAATGCACAAGGTAAATTTTGAAATAAGTAATAGTTAATGAGAGAAATATATACATAGTAGCTAACTAGAATTGTTTCTTAAAACTTAGGTTTGTTATTATGGTATGTTAACAGGATCTGTAAATCTAATGACATTAGAACAACATTGTGAGGGGGGAAAAAGGGAGCTCGGTTTTGAACAGGTATAGATTTACTGTTCTCTCATAATTGTCAAGTTGTTTAATTTCTGCATGAATGACTAAAAGTATTCACGCTAAAATTCTGTACACTGTGGCCAAGGAACTGTGCACAGCGTGTAATGAGAGCTTAATGATGGTATTTATTATAATTTTATTAATATAATCAATATATTATTCTCTATGTTCCCAAAATAAAAAGCATTAGGCTAATTCTACACATGAACTCAAAATAGATGTATATTTGTGTGTCAATGTGGCATAACTCAAAAAAATTAGAACTAAACACAGCTATCATTTATTCATACATACCAAGTGTACAAATACTGTTATTTGTGTTTTCCTGATCAGATGTTGGTGAACCTGATATTATAGTCAATGACTGAAGGACATTGTTTTGCCAAAGTTCATTCAATTCAAACAAGTATTCTGGATCAACAAATTTCTTTCATAAAACTATTCACATACCTAAAATAAGCACTCAGCATTGTATGGGATATATGAATGTCACATTCCTTTTGCTGTTTGTTTACCCAAGATAATTTTCCTTGCCTTTATATGTACAGGGTTGAAAATCACAGCCCACACACTCTTTTCAGCTAAGGCTATCTCTGCACTGGGAATATCTAGAATTTCCTGGAAGGCTTGATGATATTGCCAGTGAAGACTTTAGATAATTCTCATGGCCATATTTAAAACAGGCAGCTGAGATATTTATTTTGAAAAGAAAATAAAAGGGAATTTTGTAACTGCTTCCTGGGAAGTAATTATTAATAATAGTGTTTTCTCTCTTTCCAATTCTCCAGGTGGTTAAGTGCAGCTGTTGAACATGTCTATTTGTCCTAGGAGATTACAGGGTTAAATTAGGTTAAATCTATTCAAACATAAATAGTACATAAGTAACCAGTTTCATAATGGGTCCAAAGGTTTTATCAGAGATATCAGTCAGCTAATGTAGTATATTTCTGTGCCTTAGTTTGTATTTTCTGTGCCAGTAGTATTTTTATGTGCCTAATTTATACTAGAGAATATTATCTCTTTACTACATGCATGTACATACTCTGAGCAGCTATGCAATGGCAATTGGCTTTGTGTTTTGCACTCTATGGTCACAGCCAAAAAAAAGAATGAGGCTTGATTCCCCTTCTACAATCCAGATAATTCAGTGTACACCAAAAACACATAACTATAGAATTCTAAAATAGGATTTTTAGATTTATGATGGGTTTATTTATTTTCAGGGTTTATTTATTTTCTCTATCAATGTCATTAGGAAACTAGTAATGATAATGATAGATTTCAGGAGCTCAACATATCAAATGAACACTCAGCTGTAAAGAGCTATGAAGTAATCTAATACTTGCAACTTAGAGAAAGAAGTTCACATCAATTATAATGACATTATATATAAAAGCAAAGGTCTGTTCTGCTACATACATCTGGCCTATTAAGTCACACTAGAAAACTGAGGTTGCTTAATAGTCATTGTTCTGGACTTGTAAGGGCCTCCAAACCCAGTTAAGGTGATAAGAAAAAAGGAAAAAGAGCAACTAGTAATTTTCAGCAGGGAGCACAGTAAAGCCTTTATCCCAATCACAGGTTAAACCAATTTGATTTATAACAATGAAAGGACCTTCTGCTTCTACTCGAGTTACCGCACATCCCTTTGTGGACACTCATACAATAGAAAACCAGGGCAGGTGGTGAACAGTAGAGCGAAGCATTAATGTCAAGTAAAGAAAATTCTGCACTTAGATGAAATTTTATCAGCTTATTTAATTAAAAGGTAGTAGGTAGGAATAAGTAAGAAAACCACGAGCAGACGCGTTTAATATACTAGGTAAGAAAAGCAAATTCCATGAGGCTGTATTTAGTAATATTCATTTCAGATTTCCGTGGATAATTGTGACTGGCTCATTATCTTTTGGCAATGAGATGATGACTTTGCTGTTTAAAATATCCTCTACAATGTAGTTTGAGTCAGTCAGACATGACAGCATATTGCAACATTCTTTCTTTTATCCTTTAGTTTTTAGGATGATGTGTGAAGCAGTGCCCTAGGTAAATACACTGATATTCCATATTTCCTATAGGATTTTTTTTATTCAAAAGCTTCATTTACATAGATGCTATAAAATCACAATCCCTGGTGATGTATCAGCTGGAAATTTTATCTCTGCACCTAAAAGGAAACATTGGGGCTTCACATTTCTCTTCTTAAATAATTACAAAATTAAAAGTGCCTCTTCTTCATTCTGTGGTTCATTAATATGAAGAGAAAAAAAAATTTGGCAAAGTAACTGGAATTACCAATTCAGTTCAATTTATAAATTCAGTGACATGCACTTGTTTATCCAAAATAATCTGTAGATACTCTATATATTCTACATAGCCCCCACTGTTTCTGTTTTCAAGCAGAGAAAAAAAAATAAATTAATTTTTAAGTGTTACAACCTTTAGTAAATTCTTTTCTAAGTTGATGGGAAAGAGCACAGCAAATAAAAGGTTGGTGACATAAAATAATGGACCAAAATTCAGCTGAAAAAATTTAACAAATGTTGGACTCTGCTTACTCAGTTGCAAAATGAGGATAATAACCCCACCTATGGTTATCTCACGAGGTTGCTGTAGGGTGCATTTGAGAACAAATAGGCATAAACATGGTTTAAAAATTATAAAACTGCATCTTAATAAACAGTAAAATTACATTAATAAAATTAGACTTGAACACTAACAATTAGTTGAGGGTAAAATATGTTGCATACAGAGCTCCCTGAAACAGGCAGTATCTCTATATCTCTATCTCTATATCTGTATGTACATATATATCATGTACGTCATCAAGGATGACCTGGTTTCAATTTGCCTAGGTTACAAAGGCCGTGGTTCTGTTCCCTGGACACACTGATTAATCTTGCTTAGAGTATACCTTTTCTGAAAGCTAGAAGTCTCCAGTCAAAGGACTACTTTCAGAACATAAAAAACAGAAGTTTTTTCATTCCAGATAGATGTCTTTGAGATCCGCTTTTAAAAAAGACAGAAAGAATAGTCAAAATCATTCCAGTAGTAGGGCCATGATGTGATGAGTGAATTACCAGCAGCCATATGGAAGAGAAATCACAGATTAGAAAGACAACTCAAAGTAGAAATAGCTGAATTTAATAATTCCTTTAGAAGGAAGAGTCAAGGAATACTCACAGCTTTCCTGGTGACTGGCTTGATACTGCCATCGTTAGCTGAGATGGGCAATGCCTTAAAAATAGATTTACTTGCCAATATGCAAAGCTTGTTTATAGATATGTCAAATTTGAGGTGCCAGCAGTGAATACAGCCAGGAGAGAATCAGTGGCTATTTAAAAATATGGGTTTGGAACCCACAAGAAAAATCTAGAGAAAAAAATTTGAAAATCAAAGGTCAAAGGAAATGTTGGAAAAGGAAATGGATTTAAAAGGCCAAGGAAAGGTGTGTAGAGGATTGTTTCCCAAATTGTTGTAGAATTTTTATACACAAACATACTCACAGACACACAAACCTTTCATGGTCAAAAAATTTAAATTTGGTTAAGCAAAGTCAATAGTTTTTCTTTCCTGCCACACTTCTTGGAGTCTTTTACACATCGACAGGTATGTGGTATGCAGAATTTCCCAAACTTATCATAGAATCCCATTTCCTGAATACATTTCAGGAAAATTATTCTCAATATGGGACGCATTGGTGCAGAATAATAAGATGAGAAATACCTATTAAGACTAGTACATACAGAATAGAAATAAAAACATAGAAGCCAGGAAGGAGAGAAAGAAGTTGCTAAAGAGAAATCATAGGGCCAACACTGTGTGGTTTTAAAGACATCAAAGCAGAAATAAATAAAAAGGAAATGGGAAGAAATGCAAAATGTTCTGAAAGGTCAGTTAGAAAGCTCACATCAAAGTTCTCACAGCATATTTTAGGGAATTCATTGATAACGTCATTAATATTACTCCAAAAAGGTGGTCATTGTTGAAACAAGATGGCAGTGGATTAAAGATTTAAAAAGGTGCGAAGACAGTAGACTGTCATTTGAAAAGGGAAGACAACAGGGAAGCAGAGTTAGAGAAAATGTGATTTATGATTGTTGCTGTTATTTGCTTTGAACAGAGACAATAACCACAACACTGGACTTCAACTTTTGGGTGCTTAAGTATGTGGAGTACCAGGATTTAACAAAATACACAGCATAGTGCAGTGGCTACGTGTGTGGTTTCTGGACCCAGGTTGTGTCTCGTCCACTGTCTGTCTATGTGACTTTAGGCAAATTACTTAACCTTTTAGTGTCCCAGTTTCCCATCTATAAAATGAGAAACATAGCAGTAGCCTTCTTCATGGCTTGTGAGGATTAAATACCTGTAAAGTACTTAGCGGAGTTCTTGTTGCACGATATGCAATATGATATAAATGTTGCACAATATGTAGCACAATATAAAGAGCAGATTCTAGAGCCCCTTAGATTCTGATTCAGTAGCTAGGAGACAAGAGAGGGTCAGGAATTAGCACTCTTAATAAGCACTCCAGGAAATTATCATGCAGCTGACCTTGGGACCACCCTTCGAGGAACCCTGATAGAGACTGATCCAGTAGGTTCCTTCAAGGAAGGAATTTAAAGAATGACTAGAGAAGTATTGATGTTGCCCCAAAGAAGAGTTAGGAGGTGTAGTTTCCTAGGTCTGCTGGGGTGAAGTACCTCCAATTGAGTGGCTCAAAACAAGAGAAATTTATTTCCTCCCAGTTCTGGAGACTGAAAGTCTGAAATCAAGGTGTTACCAGTCCCATGTTGTCTCTGAAGGCTCCAGAGAAGGAATCATTCCTTGCTTCTTTTAGCTTCTGGTGATTGTTGGCAATCCTTGGCGTTGTGTGGCTGGTAGATATATCACTCCAATCCCTGTCTCCATCCCCACACAGCCTTCTCCTCCTTGAGTCTGTGTCTCTCCTTCCATTCTTATAAGGACATCAGTCATACTGAGCTATGGCCCATCCTAATCCAGTATGACATCATTTAACTTATACAGTATCTTCAAAGTCCTTACTTCCAAATAAAGAGGCACGTTTACAGAAATCAGGAACTAGGATTTCACCATATCTATTTTTTTTTTCGAGAACATAATTCAGCCCACAACAGGAGGGGAGGACATTAAGATAATGTCAATAATTCTAGTAATAAGATAATGTGCTTTAAAGTAGCATTTCAGTCTCTATACAAACCGGATGACTTAATTCAGATAAATGCCAACCATGAGATAAACAATTGTTGGTCTTATGATTGGCATTACCCTGCAATTGAGCTATCATGGTCAAACACATGATCTTCAGTGGCTGTAGGCTTTGGATGAGCATTCACAAAAGGTCCTCCACGTGGACTGATGGAGTTATTTTTCTAAAAAATGGTAAATGATATCCCACCCATTTGAAGGATTTCTCTTCTCCTCTTGTCCTGGGAGGTCACCCTTGTGTAGGGATGGAACGTTATTGAAACGCAGGAGAAGGACACAGAAGATGAAGACATCTGCAATCCAGACTTGTTTCTGCTGCAGTCATCCAGCCACAGGCAAATCTCCAGGAGGCGCTGGCATATATAGAAAGAAAGGTGGGAGTGCGTCAGGAGTAGGCGCGTTGGAAATGTGAGTAACCTGCTCATTAAATGACGCCTTGGGAACTGACAGGGGAAAGCACCATGTACACAATTTCCATATGTTGAAGGAAGGCTGGTTGGAGTTAATTTAATCATATAATGCTCGGGTCACAATGAGTCACCATTATCTCACGATCAGGAATTCCTTCTCATCAGTACCCAAGTGTCAAACTGTTTCTCATAAAACGAGTAATTTTGCAAAAGGGCTTTTATTCCAAAATCAAGTGGCTTTCCTTATACTTCTCCTCTGGGGACTCGTCACTGGCTCCATACTGAAATTCCATTCACCATGGAGACCTGAGGCATTGGGTCCCCTAAACAAAATTGCAGATCTGCTTGTATTGCAGGTTCTGTTGTTCAAAACTTTCTTTCTCTGAGCCCCACTCACAGTTAACACCTTTCTTGACACCTGTATGTGAATTAGAATACAAATCCAAATCTGTTATATGTTGCCTCTGACATTCAAAAAAGCCCACTAACATTGTTCCTTTTAGCATACCTCCCTTCCATTTGGAAGTTATATACCCCAAATCCCATACTAGTGGATTCTTAGACTTGCATAAGGTGGAAAACCTCATTTTTGTCATATGTCTTTTCAAGATATCTAAGGTAGCTGTTGTTTCTCTCCAGAGCTTATTGGCCTGATGCAGGTAATACACCAGTAAAGTCCTTTGGGCTGAAGAGATAGGCAGGGTTCCTGAGGACAAAATGCAAATGATTGTCATGCAAATAATGAGAATCACTCACAGTTGCCTAAGTAGCATGTTGGTCCTAGAATCTCTTGTAGCTAAATTATGTCAGCCACAAGAGACACCTGTATGTGACACATGAAAGTAGTTCATTGATACAGGGGAAATATAACATGGAAATGTAACTAAACTGTGTTAAAATGCATTTTAAATGAATTCAAACAAATGCAAAAGCATGTTCCTCTCTCCCTGGTCTACCATAGTATCAATTCTTACACAATTGTCAGATGTTTGTCAATATGAATTGTCAAAATTTTGCAATTCTTTTGGGGCAACAATTTTCTATTCCAAGATTTGCACAGAGTTGTCAGTGGTCATAGATTTGGGAATAGTAAGAAGTGGTAGGAGTGATACAGGAAAAAAAAAAAAAAACCAAACTGGCTTCCCCTTGCAAGATAATTCCCTGAGGTTAGGTCATTACACAGCCTTCAAGCAAGGCAGGAACGACATCAGACAATAGGCTGATTGTCTGCTGCAGCCGGTAAGGCAAGCTCAGTCCTCCTCTCTCACATCTTCCTTAAAATTCCTCGTGTTAAACATTTGCCCAGTTGTGCCAAAACTTTCACATAAATGATTTGAGGAGGCATTAAATTCCACTAGATTGATATTTAGACAATCAACGGGATCAATATTTTCATTTGGCTTTCGGCAAGCCCAGCCCTGCTTGCAAGAGACAAAATATTGTAACAGTCACAGAACCAGCCTCTCGAGTTTTCAACCCACATTTTAAACTGAGAATTGTGGAATTTGAACCAGTCTTTTTTTTTTTTTCTTGCGCTACAAAGAGTTGGGTTTCAGGCAGCAGACCCTTAGAGAAATGGAGAAGAGAGAAGAAGCTACTTTACCAAGTTAGGACTAATAGAAGTGAAGATGTTTGTTCAGAGACGGGACTCTGGCAGCGCACAGCACACAGTCATGCGTGTAGGTCACGGTATCATCAGTGGGCATCAGGTGTGAAATGACTATTGAAGGCAAGATGGGGCCAAGTAGCAAGAGGAAGTCACGGGCAGTTTAAAATAAGAAAAAGACTAGCTTAAATTCCATAAAGGATTTGGGCGGCCCAGAGAACCAAAACCAACGAGCAAAGTTGTATCGTGCAGTGCACCACCGTGAGATCGTGCGTATAAAGAGCAATAGTTGTATCAGGGTTCAAGACTGATTCAACATAGGAGCTTTTCCCAATTTTGGAGAGGGGTGGTGCTTAAATATCCAGAGTTCAGTTCTCCACTTAAAATGCACTAATACTGAATTTCTCTTTGACCTTGGCAAGGGATGTGTTTCAAGTAGATATGACTGGAAATTAAAAAAAATAAGGAAGTATGCTGTTCCTTACCCCTAGTGTCATGGCAACATTCATAACAGTTTTTATAACAATTAATTTGTTTTCCTTCTTGTTATTTATTGAACTTTGAGACAAACACCAAATAGC
This sequence comes from Eulemur rufifrons, assembly GCF_041146395.1. NCBI lineage: Eukaryota > Metazoa > Chordata > Mammalia > Primates > Lemuridae > Eulemur > Eulemur rufifrons. The sequence goes on along the minus strand of NC_091007.1, from coordinate 7,994,721 downwards.
TCATTCTACTTCCAAAATATTTTGTTTCCCTGCTTTTCCCCCCAAATATTTGAGATTAGCAGAGAGTTAAGGATAGCCTATCTGCCTGCAAATAAAATGTTTTGGGCTACTTTTACATTTAATGCACATGTTCTTGCCTTTACCTGTCGCAACTACACCTTACTTCTGGTTTTATAAAGTGCCAAGTAAGGAAGAAAACAATGCTTTCCGAGTTCTGCATTATCAACCTGAAAGAGACCTCCTTTCCAGTGAAATCTGGAAATCAGAGGAAGGCAGATTGCCAAGGGGGGACTGGGTGGGTAGATTTGGGGCTCCAATAAATTTTGTTTTAGGTTCAGTAAACAAACAAAAACAAAACAGATAGCAGCAGCGACAAATATTTCACTCTCTTCCAAGAAAGGTAAATGAAACTACAGCACATTTCCAAAACCGGAAGAGAGAAATTTCAACTAGGTTTGTAATTAGTCAAATCATAGTTTCCAACAACAATGGCAAAGCTTTAATTCACATTGAAATGCTTATTTACAAAAAAAACCCTATCAATATTGAAAGAAAAATGTCATGAGAAAAAGAAGCATTGACTCATTAAGTTTTGTACTCACAAAAGGAGAAAATGTCATCTGTTTGCTTTATGTTGCCTTAGTTTAAAAGAACACTTTAGATTTTCTTAGCTATCAGATAGGACTTTGCCAAAACGTAATATGAGTTTGCTACCTATAATTTGCTCAGTGATAAAACACAAAGACAGTTACTTATCTGAAGATGTAAATGATAAATTTATGCAAAATTTACAAAAGTGTAAACTGTAAAGATAATAAATCTTTCCATTAAATTAGTGGGAAAGTAGCTCAAAACCCAGCCGGGTGATTCATTATTTTAGTGACTTCCTGCTTTACTGCAAAACCTCTCTCTTCATTCGGTGTTGGCAGTTTGAGCCCCTGTTAAGGATTCAGGCTTACGATGAAGCTTCTATAAATTTCTGGATCTCTGTCACGCTGGCATGTAGGTCATTCTCCTTTAGGAATGAGGAGGAGGCTGGAAAGCAGTTGCCCCAAGGGAAGGGGAGATTTTTCAGACCTGAGCTATCGAAGCATCAGTGTGAAATGGAGTGAGCAGCTGACTCAGGGGCTGACAGAGGCAGACGCTGAACAGAAGCAAATCTGCAAGCCCTTCTGCCAGGGATGTCCCAGCAGGTGTCACTAAAAGGCAGTTACTGTACCAGCTGAGAGAGGGAAGGGGGAAGGGAGAAGAATCCTAGTGCTCACCTCCCAGGAGGAGAGACTGGGCTTTTCTCTCTGCTAATTTTCTCTCCCCTCCCAGCCTGCATGTCCCGTAACATATTGATTTAGATTTATATTATGAAACTATTATAAAAATGGATATGAACAGATTGTTCTTTCCCTTTACACACAGTATCTTAGCTCACATATTTATATCCAGCTGAACAATGTCTAAAGACATACTTCAACTGACGTAGAATGCAGGTGTTTAACATGATCACATGTTTAGTGCAAGACAAAACTTCGAGGTAATGGAAAGAGGAGTCCCTCCAAGTAGAGAAAGTGGCAAGTATTTAAGATACATGCGAATTAAAATGCAGCCAGGGAAGGGGCAAGGCAAGAAGAAGGTTTCAGTTAGAATTTTACAAGAGACAGCTAAGTTTCACGGTCACTCAGAGACACAGTTCACATGGTCCTTGGACAAATCTGGGGCACCTGTTTTCTCTGCACTGGAGGTAACAATTGTTCCTATTTCAGAGCTGTGCCGTGATGGTTAGATGAATGAGTACACGAAAAGTTTCAGAACAGTGCTAGAATACGCTGAGAGCTATAGCAAAGCTAGTTATTTGTATTTTGTAATAGATCTACAATATACTTTTTATCGGTGGTCAATAATAGATTTATTTTTGAAAGCAGCCATCTTCTGTCCCAGGAACACCCCCAGTCCCCACTAAGTGACTGTTGGCATCCATTCAGATTTATAAGCTTTGAAGATAGTAAAAAATCAGCTGAGACTCTAACAGTATTTTGACATTTATCCTTGGTTTTCAATGCTGTTTGGATTTTTATATCTTTTAGGGTACCTTCTGTATTTTCACAGTGTTGCTTTTGGGTAAAGTAGGGACTTTCAAAGTAATGACATTTTAACCTAGAAATTAACTCTAGGCTGATACATATTTTACAAAAAGGAGAAAATGTTATTATTTGAGCTGCTGGCAAGATGATTGTCCTTTGTTTGAGAACTGATTTTGTTTGGAACCAGCTTTAATAAGATAGAATTAGAAGCTGTGCCTCCAGGAGCTGGGTATAGACAGGTTGTACACTACAGAGAGTAAGAAAGTTCTCTTAATAATGGAAGGAAGATAGGTGTATAGAGAAACGTGTGCAGAGAACCCTGAATGTGGGCAAAGCAAAGGGAAAATGAGAGCAAGAGAGCATGCTGGTGAGAGAAATTACATGTGACCCTCTTCATTAACACCCAAGTCATCTAGTGTTTTTAAAAACTACAAAATATTGGGTAAAATTGGATTATTGAAAAAAGTTGGTGAAGGAACTAAGTTTTGCAGCTAATGGACTAGTGACAACTGAGGGAAAATGGGGTGGAATACAGACAGCACACCACTCTGCAAAGGCTTCAGGGGAGCAGCCACAGCGGATCTAGAGGCTACAGCAGCCTGTTTGGATTACAGATACCATTTTTATCTCTTTATCAAAGGAAGAGGCCTTGATTCTCCTGGAAATAGAGAAAACTGGACACTTTGGATGGCAATATCACTCCTGTTAGGCTCTCAGGTTAGCATCCAGTCAAATACTGTCCCTGGACTTTCCTGACTCTGCTCTAAGGGCAGGGCAGTGCTCTGGGAGCCCATCTGTGGGCCCAAGGCCCCTTGCGTTTGAAAGCAGAGCTTGCCTTTCTCCTAAAGCTCCCGGTAGCCACACCCTACTCCCTTCACAGCCAAACTTCTTAATCATGCTTTCCTACAATTATTTTTTCTACTTACTCAGCACTCACTCACCAAGCAACTTGCTACCAAGCCATGGAGGGCTTTGCAAACATGGAGGAGTATTTTTATTTCACTCCTTAAAAGATACTATTTTCTTCACTTTCAAAAATCACCTCTGCCTTAAACCATGTGTCATGTATTATACATGAGGATTTGTTTTGGGGCTATTATTTTCATTGGTTTATTTCTTTATCTTTTGTCCTTTCCTTCCTTCCTTCCTTCTTTCAGCATATCCTCACCAGAAATATGTACATATATTTTTCAAAGACACATGCAAGAATGTTTTTATAGCAGCAACACTGTCATGTAACAAGAGTCAACAAATCTTCCTTCCTTCCTTTCTTTTTCTTTTTCATGAATTTTTGCCAGCATTATTCTATCTTAATTACTTTAACTTATAGATCTTTATATCAGGTGATATAACTCCTCCATTTTAGTTTCAACATTGCCTTGGCGATTCTTGAACTGTTGTATTTTATTTAAAGTTTACAATTAGCTCCTCAATTTTTAATATTAAATCTCCTGTGATCTTGTTTGGAATCATACTAAGTTTATAGACTAATTTGGAACTATTTAACATCCTTATAATATTAAATCTTTCTGATACATGAACAGTTTTTCTGTAACTTCTCTCAGTCGCGTACGCATCTCTTTAGGGTAGAGAGTGATCCCCATTCACCTTTGTCAGTTTCATTCCTGGGTACCGTTCAGCTCTGTAGTCCAAGTGGGACCCCTCTGCCATTTCCACTGATGCAGGTTTGACAGCTGTGGCCAGGGCTTTATCAAGTTTGATTTTTTTAAACAACAACAACAAAAAACATTTAGTTTTGTTGACTTTTTCTAATATGTTTGTTTTACTAGATCACTGATTTCTGGTCTTACTTTATTTTATTAATATAATCTCAAGACTTTGGATGAAGTTATCTTCTAAGGGAAGCAGGCGCCACCTTTTCCTCTTCTAGGCAAGTGGCATGTGGGGCTGGTTCCCTCATTCAGTCAGGGACTGAAGGGAGCAGAGTGTCGGTTTGGTGAGACTCAACCTTTCGTGGGTGATTTTTCCCCAGTTCCTAAGATGTAGCCATCCAGATTTGCTCCTAAGATGCTCTGGGAAAGTCGCATGTTGTCTGGCTTGTCTAGTTGTCATTAGTGAGGCTTTGGCTGGCCAAGCCATTCCATCCTTCCCCTGATTGTCAAAATTCCCCCAGATAGATTCACAGTTGTACATTGTTTTTCCTGACTGCCTTAGGGTTGCAAATATGAATAAATTATTCACTATAATCAAATATAAATTAGAAACTTTGCCATTTCACAGACCATTCTGGAAACCTAACACGCTGAGTGCGCTCTTGCCCAGCCTTTGTGTAAATCTTTTTTATGATTCCTCATTCTGCATGTATCATAAATCTCACAAAACATTGTCATGATTGTTGTACAGTCAATATTTATTTAGTTTTAACCTTATATTTATGGATCTTATCTTCATTAGTTGTTGGATTTCTGTTTCTTCTGTGATATTTTTTCTTCCGCATGAAGAACCATTTTTATTTTATGTAAGCCTGCTAGTAAAAATTCTCTTAGTAATTTTCTTCATATTTACCCTGCTTGTGTTTATTGTACTTTTTGAATCTGTGGCTTGAGGTCCTTTTTAGTTTTTCAAAAATATGGACCATTAACTCTTCAAATACCGCTTCTACAGGATCTTTCTCTCTCTCTTTCTCTCCTCTTCATGGGATTTCAGTTACAAGAATCTCTTGTGTATGTCTTATGTTCTTCTCTGTGTACACATGTACACATGAATGTGTGCTCTTATGGCTTTCTGGTCTATAATCTTCTGCCTGTATATTTTCCACTGACCTATTTTCCAGACCATTAGACCAATATTGTGAAATGGCAAAGTGTCTAACATCTTCTGGTTTGCCCAATTTCCTGCATAACTCATTCATTAAGTTCCTATTTTTAAACACATAACTTTTTAATTCTTATTTTTCACTTTATTTTTTAAAGATTCCCATTCATTGATATTCTTTTATCTTTTGTCATATTTTTAATGGAACGTATTTACTGGTTCTTTGAAAGTCTGATAACTTCAATATTTCAATCTCTTGTGTGTCTGTTTCTGTGGTCTATTTTTTCACTTTTATCTCTTTAATTTTTTTTATTAAATTCTAGAAATTTGAATGGAGCATCACAGCACCTCTGAATAGTGTTTTTTTCTTCCATAAAGTTGTCACCCCCATCTTTTGGTAGGTAACCCTGCAAGGGGAGCAGATTAGACTGATCCAGTCAGAGACTGAGCTCACTCAAGTCTGCTTTTCAGTCTTTGTGAGGTTCCATCTGCCTCTTTCCATCTGCTACAGGGGTCCCCACTTAGAGCTTTGGGGATTTACTATGGTCTTTTAAGTCCTTGCTTGTTCCTGGACTCCATGTTTATTTTCCTTTTCACCTCAGGACTGTGTAAGAGCCGAATACTCCGTTCTTCCCTGGTATCTTCTTGTCTTCTTAGCTTCCTGCCCTACACAGCTTAAAAACTCAGCACATGCCTTGATATCAGACTCCTTCTCTCCACTTTCCTTCTCTCTAGGATCTTGACTTCACAAGTTTTGACTTTTCTGACAGTCCCATCATCCAGTTTTTCTTTCTTCAAAATAAAATGGTCAGATGGATGAAGCACTGATAAATTTTCCCCTCTTAGAAGCAGCTCTCTACAACAATTCTCGGCTGCTAGCCCTATGCAAAAAATGTGTCAGATTTCCCCAAAATTAAAAAAAAAAAAAACATATTGAGCATCAGTTCATTTCTGTGCAGTTCTTCTTTTCCTTGTTTTCAAATCCTAGTTGCCTCAGTAGCTCTCAGATGCCTCAAAACATCTGTATATTTAAATTTACCCTGCTTTTCCAGCTGTTTTTGGTAGTGATGTTAGCCAGCTGCAAGCTATTTCGTTATAAACCAAGAGGAGAACTCCCACTGAATGATTTTAAGCGTGAGATGTATTTAGAAATGTCAGATTGGTAGCAGGGTTTACATTCTGTGAATGGCCCACTGGTTTCTAAATGTTCTGAGGGCTGAGAAAAAGGCATATGTACATTTGCATATACATATGTGTGTGCGTGTGTGTGTGTGTGTGTGTGTATTGCACTACAGTACAGCACTCATTGGCTTATACGCCTTGAGGGTGAATATAGACTCCCATAGAGTCCTTACTACTCTGAACTTCACTGGAAGGACCAACTGTGTATTTGTGGAGCCCACTGAAAAATAAAAAGAAAGAGATATTTGTTCAAAATTATTAAGAATTTCTAGACACCATCAGCAGAGCTTAGACCAAGTGCAAAGACCTTCTAAGTGTGGGCTCCTAGGCAACTGCTCAGGCTGCACACCTTTGCCCCTGGTCCTGGTCTCTGGACCAGAAGAGTCCGGAGACATGGAGAAGCAGACTGAGCTACTCCATCTCTCCTTCCTCTCACTTTTTAAAAATGGTAACTCATTGGCAAGGTATAGTATATTTCATGTATTTGCAAAGACATAATCATTTATTTCTCACTCCTTGGTGACTGCATATACCAGTATTTCAACTCTACCTTTAGCAAGCATGGAGCTGTTGATAAAAACAAGCAAGGATAAGTTTTTAATGTCGTATTTGGACTAATTTATATCTGAGACTTCCATCTCTAGCTGTTGACAGGGGAAGTATTAAAAGTATTATTCCCCCAAAGAATGGGAATAAAATCTTCAAAATATCATAATGTGCAGCTATGAAATTATACACATATGTGGGGACATCAGAGACATCTGTGTCTCATCAAATATACAGATCCTCTGTAAGGACCTCCTTAGTAATTTCTCTAATTTATGGTTACAGTTGTCCACATTTTGTGGACTGCTCATGTCAGCATTATGCCTGCAGATGCCTCATGCTTTTAGCAGCTCCGACAGAGGTTTTCACTGCTCAAACACTAAATTGTACTAATCTGTGAAACAATAAAATGTGCTAAATGGCACACAGCATGATTCATTTGCATAATTCTTTGAAATGCTTCATGTCTCCTAAAAATATTAATAGCAAATTTCTCAATTTCCCCTACTAGGGGATTTCCACCCCCCCCCCATATTTGTATTAAGCATGAGAACTGTAGCTTCCTTATGATTTTCAGGAATCACGTGCCGTTGATGAAAACAAAGGGCTTCACGAGCTTCTAAAAATAAGAATAGAGGACCCAACCCTAATCCTTCTAATATGATTTCAACACAGTAGTTTAGTAGTGCTTGAATGTTTGACCCTGAAATAGATGTGAGTAAGGCTTTGCACCTCTAATGACGAAATGGCCCTGTTTTTGCTTATTACCACAATATAAAGCTTAGCGATTAACTATTTTAAACACCCCCTGGCTCTCATGAAAATCCTACCCAGGCAGGACTTGGAGAAAGCAATAACCATCTCCTCTTTGGATCTTGGGATAAAGATTGTTTCTTTGAAGCATAGTGGATTGTCAAGACAGCGGACAGAATTGCTTTGGATTCAGCTTCTCTTTCTAGGCAGTTTTCTCACTATGACCAAAAAACCATAACCTCACCCTACCATGAATATCTCCAATTGATCAAAAATCAATCACCTTAGGACATGAAATCTAAAAATGTTTGAGAATAAGGTACTGTCTGCTATACGCTGGTATAGCATTGAACACAAATCATTAATTTTTTTTACTCCTTTTCTTAGTTTCACTTAATATTTTAAAATTTCTTTGGTGGGAAATTAGGGTGATAAATATGTATCTCTAGATATCTATGTAAATACATGCAGAAATATATTTTATGAACTAAAGCACATTTACTTTTATGAAACCTTTCGTATTTTCCCTATTTTGACCTTATATCATGGTAGGAGGTGTACTATAGAGAATTAATCAAATTACAAATCATTTCTATCCTTTGGTAATAATTTTAACAGCAGCAGATGCAATAGGAGCAGCTCTTCTGTCTCCTGGGAAATATTTTTTCATTGTTGTCTCAAACCTATCATCAATTTTATAAATGAAAGACATGAGATCTTTTTTAGCCAGCCCCAGGCCCATGGATCTAATCTGAGCATTGTTACTTCTTGACTTAGTTGAAACCATGTGACTAAAAGACCATTGGGTATGTTGAGGACTTAAACATAAGCCTCAGAAATTGCTAAAGGAGAGATAAACTACCCTCAGCGTTAATCAAATTTAAATATAGATGGCGGGTCTGTTATTAGTGAATAGATTTGTCTTTTAAAAATATTTAATTGTCTAATTGATGATAATCAAGTTTAAAGGATTTGATTTTTTTTTTTTTCTGAAGGGCACTTGTACATTTACTTCATGTTAGGGTTTTTGAGTTTGGTTTATTTTTGGGTTTTAATTTTGTTTTTATGGTTTGTTAATAGCTATTTAATTGTTAAAATGTTTTAGTAAAAACAATACAAAGAACCATTTGAACTTTTTGTAATGTTCAATTTTATCCATTTGCCAATCAGTTATCATATTTCAAAGATCAAACAACCAATCCCTGTAAATATTTGCATTTTATTTAAAAAAATCATAAGTCCATATGGAGTTAAGGGGATAAAAACCAAGGATAAACACTAAGAAAAAACACACTTAAAATTTTAATTAAAATCATGATTCTACTGTAACATTCTCTTAAATGCTCTAACATATTAAAAGCAGACAAATAATAGAAGGTACTACAATTATAAAATTAGAGTTTTTGTGAATGATGTGATTTTTTTTGAAACTTGTATAAATAGGCGTAAAGCAAAATAATATTTGAACAGTGTCCAATGTGAGCCCTGTACTCACTGGCACAGTGGCTTGTGCACATGACAATGTGCATTCACTGCTGCAAGAAGGGTGTTGGGGGGTCCGTGAGACACGCAGTGCTCTATTGTACTTCCTCTTAGGTACTGACTTCCTCTCTGATCACACAACTTTTGAGGACAAAAGATATCAAGCACACAGAATCACTATTTGTGAACCTTGGCTACCAGAGAACATAAAAAGAAACCTCCCACCAAGAGATGGTACGGTGAGGATATGAATAACATCTGGGTGTGCTAGTAACCTACGGCACTTTGGGCCAAACCAGTTGCAAAACACAAACATCCCCATTTAGTAAACAAAGGGAACATTGAAGAGTTGACTTTTACTGAAAACTTGGAAATATGAATATGAATACAATATATCTCTCCATTATAATTTTCGAAAGTGGAAATGCCAGGTTAAGTAAGAAATATGAATGTCTGCTTTCAGCGATTACAGTTCTACAACTCAAGAAGGACAAACAGTACAAATATCCTTCATATGTCCTGAATGCCACATGGATATGGAAATCAAAAATAATACACTGTGTGGTGTGCATGATATTGCACTGTGTAGTAAGAAACTCTTTACTCCGTCTTATTAAAAATGTTGATGACCCAGTTGCACAAGACAACTCAAAATGGTGAGAAACTTCTCAAATGACCATTTGAACTCTAGAATAGTGCTGAATCATTTCTTCTGTTTCTCAGATGAGTCAGTTTTAATCTCTTAATTAGACCATGGGTAGTGTCTATGTGTGATTATACTTGATGTACATTTGGAACATAATTTCAGATATGTCTACATTCATACTTAGAGCTTCAAAAAGTAAAATGAAATGTCTACATTTTAATTGGGATGGACATAATCTAAAATCTATTTCTTTCCTCTTATCTCAAAAGGATTACTTTAAAAATCTGCTGCCCAGAAAAATGTTTGAGAAATACTAGGCTTTTAGAACGATTGTGGACCTAAATGGAAATATAATTTTATTAAACTGAAATAATTTTCTTCCTCTCATTCTTTTGCCCCCTCTTTTCAATTTTTATTTTCTTCCTGAATTCCCTCTTTGTGTCTTTTTCATTTAGGTGAATTATCATTCAGTTAACAGACCCTTAATAGGTGGTCCAAACAAAATATTGATTTGTTTAGAAAGGTTTTAAAGATGATAAAACAGGAAAAAAAGTTCCATTCTTGAGTATATCTTATACTTAGATAAGAAAAAAATTCTTGGACAGGTTCTACTATAATAAAGTATTTGATACAGTTTCTGAGACCTTATTGTTATAAACAACTGAAATAATATTCTTTAAGACAGAAAATTTGCAGAGGTAAGCAATAGGGAAAAATTGCTTTCATCTTTTCTACTCACCTTTTCATATACGCTCACATACATGCACACACACAGACACATCCCTGAGATCATAATTTAGTATTAAATAGTAGCACTACAGAGGAAAAGCAATGGATATAGAAATTAGATCCTCATGAGCAGTTGCATTTCTGTTTTATCAAAGATCTTGATGACTATATATAGTCGTTCAAGTGTTTCTCCTGTGGGTATTTGAAAATGAGTCCAGTGTATGGACTAAACCATCCAGCTACTTGGATTAAACTTCATTCTGTAGGAAGAGCTAACATCACAACTGCAGAGACGTGCCTTTGCAGCATACCCTTCAGAGGGCCAGCGTATTATATTAATAATATAAAGCTAGAAGTCAGTCGAAAGAGTTGGCTTTGATATCACAATTCTCAACCAAAATAAAATTCCAAAAAGAAACTGAAAAATATTTCACTGGTCTTTCAAATATAAGCTATAAGCATTTTCATCTTATACCTAACCGCTTCACAGCAAAAAGCCATTTTTTATTGCACAGATAAAAATAATGCAGCTTGAAAGCCAAAATCCTGATACCAGTTTAAGACTTACAAAAGACATTTATAAGATATTTGTTGAGGATGACAACATTTTACTTAAATATTTCTACCTTTAAATTTTTCCTCATAACAACTTAATCTTGTCTATGCCAACATTCATTTTTCCCAATTTTAAAATTAGCTAAAATCTATTTATGCTCTAAAATATACATTTCAAGTTTAATTCCATCTAAAATGCCAATTCTAGTTCTCATTTTTTCCTTAGCAAGCAAAATCCCAACCTCATATTTCTTTGCCAAGCCTTGCCCTCGAAATGTTGCATTTAAAGAGCAAATAAAGAACACAAACTTGTTCAAACTCTCAGAATGTTTGAGCCTGCAACTCCAGGAAAGCCTTTATCTAAAACCAATGAACTTTTCAGGGCTGTTGTGAAATGACCAGAGGGGCCAATTAGCTGTTGCACAATTGGAATCTTCCTGACGCTTTGTCAATAATTTATAAAATGGAGAGAGCAGAAGGGTCACTGTCACTGAGGGGAAGTTAAAATTAAAATGTTTCTCTTACATATTGTGCTCTAGAAAGCAAGAAGATTTTGTATTTTTTTCCCAGAGTAAATTCATCTTGATGTAAAACAGACAATAAGTTGTGCTTTATCAAAAGCTAATAATTGCGCAATAGGTATAATCTGTTTTTATATACCATCTTTCTTACCTGCCTTAGGTTTCAAATTGTTGGTAGATAATGCAAATATATTGCTTTAATTTTTTTCTCTAGAATCCTACTAATTCCCTTTGCTTTGTTTCCTGAAAGAGAAGTATAATCAATCTTTCCTTTTCTTTTTTTCAATCAGTGATATAAAGAAGCTCAGTAGACAAAAATATTTCCCTGTGCAGCAGGCATCAAATTTTATATAATTCATAAAAGAATGTGAATTTCTTATTCTATTTCCTTTTTAGCATATCCTGAAACTGAAATTCCTATCACAAAAGTCCAACATTCAATTCAGTTCTTGAACTTTGAGGGAAATGATGGAAAGTTTTGTTATTTAGTAAGTTCATAAAAAGTCATGATAAATTGAAAATGGCCATATTTAAAGACTGTAAGCTGAGAGTAAATGCATGATAACAAGGTACATTGGCTTTGTGAAGGTCTGCATTTGGGCACGTTTGTGAGATAAGAGCTCAGGGTCATGAGAACCCCAAGTTAACTGAAGACAGACCTTGATGAAAAGGTGAAATGGATGCAATTGAAAACATGGAGACGAAGCTGAAAATGATTCAAGTCAACTGGTCCATTTACTTAATCTTAAGAATGCTTTTCTGTGTAAAAGCCATCAGAACATTCAAAGGAACATGAAATTCTTTAGGTGAAAATATATTTACTATATAGCATCCAGAAGAATAAAAAAGCTGAATGTCTCTAGCTTTTGAACAGAATTAATGCTAATATCTTCTTCCTAGTTTCTGTCTTAAGTTTGGTTAATATCTCTGTTTTTTCCCCACAGAATGAAAGACTATGATAGGCCAAATTGTGATGGAGGAGAGGGGGTGATAAGCAGTGGTATCACATACTAAGTAACAAAAGTTTATTCAGGGACAAGTAAAGGATACAGACCCATCTATGTAGCCACTCAGAAAAGTAATGTACACTGTAGACTGTATCAAGTAGATTTATCTTAAGTGCCTGTGAACTGTTCCAGAGTGATCCCAGCACCCAGGAATCTTGGCACTTAAGGAGTTTGCTCCCTGATCTTCTATATGTTTGGGAAAGTATTTCCTCCATTCAGTCTGTGATCCTACATCCTTTCCTTTGAACCTATGTAATCATGGTTCTTCCCCCTTACTTTTTACTCTTTTACCCCAATTCTTTGGGCAGTCCCATCCCATTCTCTTGCCTTCAATTACAGCTTGACAACCGAGGACGCCAAAATCTCCATCTCAACTCAAACTCGTAAGACTGACTCATTCAGCTTTTTCTATATCAAATTGTGTGTAAGTACATCCTTCTCAACTATGCCCAAATCAATTGGACCTCTGTGAAATACTTATGGGAATACTGTGTCAGTGATGTGTATATCCTTCCCTGTTCCATTTCTTACCCTGAGCATACACCTCTCCTGTGGCTAGCCTCTAACTTCTTCCCTGAACTCTCACCTTCAGAATTCTTTTGAACATCTACCTAGCTGTTGTCTTGGCGATTCATGAAATTATATTGTAGATAGATCTCAGCTTACCTTACTTCTACCACCAGTTAAAGGACATCACACCAAATTAGCCGATTTTAGCCTCCTGAATACCAGTTCCTGGAGATGGTACCGAATCTCTGGTCCTGCTTTGATGGGATGGGGTCATTGGGCATGTCAACCCAAGTGTTCTTTTCTCTGACAACATTTCCCATTGATATGAGGGTAAAACTCAAACAGTTTATCCTAGTAAACATCATCTGGCTTTTCTTCTCTCTTATTTTTCTTGGCTAACCTGGTTAGAGGCTTATTAATTTTATTTATCTCTTCAAAGAAACAACTTTTAGTTGTGTTGCTTTTACCTACTGTTTTACAGCTTTCAATTTCATGAATTTCTTTTCTGATTATTATTTATGTATTCCCATTTTTACATTGCTCTTCTTTCTCTAGTCTTCCTTTTATTTTGCCACACCAGGGAGAAAGTCTTGGTGGCCCCAGCCTGAGTAATGCTTTTTTGAGTCATTTATGTGTGATGCCTTTTCCCTGTACCCCAGTTCCCTGAAGTGAGCCAGGCTCTGGCTCTGCAGGGTGTACGAGGCATGCTCGAGTCATCCGCTGCCATGAATAGTGAGTTCCAGGAGTGTCATCTGTTGCTAGACCCATGGTCCCCTAAGTCTGTGCTTTCATCCCCCTCTTATTGCTGTGTTTTGTATTTCCTTTCTAATCCATAGAGTTGCTTACCCAATTTTTTGAGTGTAGCTATATATTTAAAGTATATCTTGATGCTTCTTGGTAGAGATAAGAAACAGCAATGATCAACACAATATAGAAATAGAAAACCAAAAGACATAGGCGCACTCAAATATAAGGCAGCCACCTCCACAGCAAAGAAATGGATCTGAAGCACAAAAACTGGTTAAAGGGCTAAAATTTCTGCCTGACTGAGCTCTGGGTCCAGAATCAGGTAGCAGCAGTACAATTTTTAAAATTTATTCCCCCAAAGATTGTTGCTCAATGTGTATTAGTACAATGTTTCAGACAACTGCATTACACATTTTTTCTATTAATAGGTGCATGTGTGCAAGAATTTCTATAGGGAATACAGCTAGAAGAGAAGTTGCTGGGTCATGGGGACAATGCACATTTTGATCTTTTCTAGATGTTGTCAAATTGGTTTCCAAACTGTACCAGTTGGCACTCCCACTAGCACAGTTACGAGAATTTCTATTTCTTCCTATCCTCCCAACACCATTGGTTGTCAGACACCTCACCACGCCTCATCTAATAGAAGTAATACAGTGTTTCATTGTATTCATTTGCATGTCCTTGATTACAGTGGTTGAACCAGGTTTCCTTTTTTAATAGGTATTTTGGGTTTTGTCTTTAGTAAACTTGCCTGTTTATACCAGTTGCCCATTTTTTAAAATTGGTTTCTTTCATGTTTATGGTTTTTAGGAGTTCCCTACCATACATTCTTTATCCCGGCTATAATCAAAGTTCCCTTCTGAGCACCATAGTGAAACTGCTTGTCAAAGTCACCTCCATATTTCCAAATCCCACATACACTCTGGGTCCTCACCCCACTCAATATCTTCATACTGTTCATGGAGTTGACCACTCTCTTCTCTTTGTCAATGCATTCTCACTTGGTTTTTGCATTTATTACTTTCTTTTCCTTTTTTTTTTTTTTAAGAGATTATATTTTCCATTTATGAATTTCCAGTGCCCAGAACATTGCTCAGCCTATATGGGATATTTAATAAATACATTTAAGTGTATAGTTTCTAGTGAATAGTTTCTATTAGGATCAAGATATACATTGCAGCTTTTGTCTTTGCTCTCTCATCAACTAGCAGGGGCCCCCATGCAAGCCTCTAGGGTTCCATCCTGTTTCGACATTCTATTAATCCTCATGGAACTATATTCTTCCCTTTCCCCTAAGTGTATTCATCAGGTGCTGCAATCAGTAGACTTTTTAAATGAACTTTGATCCTGACACTTGGTAACTTTTGTTTTGAGAAGCTTGGGCACAGACACTAGCAATTGTTTCTGTATGAAGTGGGTATGTGATGTACTAAAATAGAATCTAGAAGAGGTCATCTCACTAGCTTTCCCTGGTGACTAATATAGAATTCAGGGCCAGCTATCCACAGGCAAATAGTTATTATTTTACCTACTGAGCTGCCTCATATTCTTGAACTAGAATTGGTCATTTTTTCTTTATTACTTTTCTTATCTTTTCCTCTTCTTCTTTTCCTCCTCCTCCTCTCCCTCTTCGCTCTTAGTATGCATGATTTTGAAAATAAATTAAAACTGGAAAAAAATGTAAGACTTTTTCCAAATATGAACTATTTTAAAGGGTTAAACTGTTTTTCATTCTAAAATATAAAAATATTAGAAAATACTTGAAAATGTTTTCCATATCTTATTAATTATATGATTATGATTTGCCAACATCGCAGATTTAAAAATTATTTTAATAGTGAGTGAATTAAAAATCCCAGGTTGGTCTTTCACAACTATGAATTATCAAAAGGTACCATTTTTTTTTCTAAAAATTAAATGTAACAAATCTACCTGGTTTAAAAGAAACTAAGTGAATGTACATGTTTATTGTGATGAAACTAAAGATCAATACTTTTTTTTAAATTTAGAGTACAACTTGGTTTGTAGTGATTTTAATTATCTCTATATTTTAACCAAAAAGTCAGCAATATGGTATAGAAGTGGAATTAGAACGGGATATGAGCCCTTTCTTTTCAATCTTCCTTCTCATCTTTCCTCCGCAATCCACTCAAAAGAGTGTTGAATGGAGAACTGAATTTTCTTCTCTTCTATATTGAAAATTAGCATGTGTTAGTGATAAAAATAAATTATGTGGATGGACTTCTCTGTTATCTTTTGGAAAAAGAGCCCTCTGGCAATTAATTAGACATTGATTTCCTTTGAGTTCTGTGAAAAAAATAATTGTGAAAAGTGCAATGATGAACCAGCATCTATATGTAGGGACAGCTGTATGTATGGGAGTGGGAGGATGTCACTTCCCTAGTGTGTGTCCCATAATATACACACACACACAAACACACACACATACATACTTTTTTTTTTTTTAAGAAGTGGTGTTGACAGTAGGGAAATGAAATACAAGTCCACTTTTTAATTTCATTTTTCAGTCACAAGTGAAATGGGTAAAAAAAAAATGAAGTTTTTTCTTATTAAAGAATAAAGTAAGCTAGAGAAAAGAAAATATTGTTAAGAAAATCATAAGGAAGAGGAAATATGTTTACTGTTCATTAAGTGGAAGTGGATCATTGTAAAGGTCTTCATCCTCATCGTCTTCCTGTTGAGTAGGCTGAGGAGGAGGAAGAGGAAGGGTTGGTCTTGCTGTCTCTGGGTGGCAGGGGTGGAAGAAAATTTACAGATGAGTCGACCTATGCAGTTCAAACCTGTGTGGTTCAAGGATCAACTGTATAGTAACGTTGCTACTACTCAAATATTTTCAACAAATCTCTTTTTTTGCAATAACTCTTGCAAATGTTTTATTCTTTTGGGAATACTTTTTATAATAGCCAGAACTAAATTTTAAGTAGTCTTTTATGAATATTTTTAAGCAATGTGAATTTTTTTAAAGTTATATAATTAAGTAGCTTATAAAATGATAATGATTTGATCAAGGAGCATTATTGACATTAGTAGCATCAAAGGTGGATACACAGAAATGAAACACTTACTTGAATATATATATTTTTAAATGCAGTCACTTTATTTTAGTATCACAATTCAAAAGAAAAAGAATTCATCCATGTGGTATTTCCTGAGGGTCTGAAGGATCATGAGTAAAGTGAAGGCACAGTATAATTGCAATTCCCTTCATTATAAATCAAATTAAAAGGCTGATGTAAGGGCCAGGTGCGGTGGCTCACGCCTATAATCCTAGCACTCTGGGAGGCCAAGGCAGGAGGATCACTCGAGGTCAGGAGTTCGAGACCAGCCTGAGCAAGAGTGAGACCCTGTCTTTACTAAAAATAGAAAGAAATTAACTGGACAACCAAAAATATACAGAAAAAATTAGCCGGGCATAGTGGCGCATGCCTATAGTCCCAGCTACTTGGGAGGCTGAGGCAGGAGGATCACTTGAACCCAAGAGTTTGAGGTTGCTGTGAGTTAGGCTGACGCCATAGCACTCTAGCCCTAGACAACAGAGTAAGACTCTGTCTCAAAAAAAAAAAAAAAAAAAAAGCTGATGTAAAAAAAAATCTATTTTGTTTGAACTCTTAGTATTTTCCATTAATTCTGTGTCTATGGCAGAAAAATATCATTGTAGAGGCTTTCAAAACAACTCCTGAGGAAGACTTGGGGTCTAAGATTACTGTAGACTGGTCCTTTTGTACATAAAATTGATGATGCTGACCCTCTTGTAAATAACGTGGGGTCTCTAAGTTGTTTTCCCAGCACTGGTGATGGATTTATCCTGGCCCCTTCAAATGCTTTGTCCCATCCCTTTGTAACCTACAGCAACACATTTCCAGACAGATGCCTGGAGTTGAGGAATATATGTTGTAACTCTGGGCCTATGCACAGCAAAAATTGACTACACAGTATCATATAATAGTTTGGCACTAAATTTCTATTAAAAATCTTTGCTGCCTAATTGAAAACAAAGCACACCACTGTTAAGACCATATGCAGGAGCTGACCCTCCTGGGATACTACTCTGGTGACCACATGGGAGAGACAGAGAGGAGCATCTTATTATCCTTTAAATGAGGGATATCTAGTTTAATGTAAATCATGAATTCAGAGATTAATGGAAATTATATAATTATTAATATTCTTATCATGTTATCTTATATAAAATAAGAAAATTCCCCAGCAGTATCTATCCTTATGGTGACTAGCTTAAAAGAGAAACGTAATCAATATGACAAATGCATTGATGAAGAGATTAATATCTAATAAGCATTTATTGTATTTACCATATCATGTATCATTGGGCCTTTTTCCCCAATTTATTCTCTGGATAATCTTTGATTATAAGTTCAGGTCCAAGTATTTTTTTTTTTTTTCATAAAATTTGGGATTTAATGTAAAATGTCATTTTACTTAGTCTATAAATTTTCAAAATACAGTGGTGGCACAAAACTCAACCTAAGAAGTAATCTTGATGACCGCTGCACCATGAAATGGCAATTGCACGCTGGGACCACCCCCTTCAGAGAGAAGAAAAGCATATGTCAAATTGCCTTAACTATAGATCCTTCAGGCAAAATGCATCCTTTTTTGGCACTGTCAAGAACTGGAATAAATCAGGGGTAAGTGGGTTAAAATGTCAGTACCCACTAGGACTGAGAAAAACCTGCTTTTTTACATTTCAGCAAAATATTAACCATAGTGCCCTTCAAGTTCTTCATGTGTTAATACAGAGAAGAAAACAATATCTTCCTAATCATTGGATGACATTGTCAAATTGCCAGGAGACTAGAACTATTGTCATAAGAGATTAAACTCAGTGATATGAAAGTTCTTGCTAAAAGGTTTTAACTCTTGGTTTATTTGTAGAGATAATCCTTTCTCCTCTGTTTCATCAATCACTATTTCTAAAATATCAACCCTCTGGATGGCAATCGAGATTACTACCGCTTTTAAAAATTGTTTGCTATTTTAAATCACCAAAATCTGACTTGGTGAATTTCAATAGAAAATCATTTTCTAAGATCTGTAAGTAAACCTGTTCAAAATGGGAAACTTGCTAAACCCAGTAAGTAGCCTTAGGCTAAAGACACTGGCTGGGTTATTGATCACCAGTGACAGCAAATAGTGACCTCACACCAACAGAATGTAAACTTCCAAACTCATTGATAGCATTCCTGGCTTGGGGTTAGAATTTATGTTCTCTCTCTATAAACTGTTTGACTTAGATGATGAATGATGGTTAAGGTAACAGAGCAGCATAAATGATGAAAATGCAGTTGGATTCATGTTATTTTAAGTCTGGCTTTCTTTGAAGTTCAGTGTAATTTCCTTGATATAGTAGGAAAGAAAAGTTGTTAGAATTGCCTTTTTTTTTTTTTTTTTTTAGTTTTAAGAAGGAAAATTCATCTTACCAGTACAATTTATTCCAAGTCATTTTGTGAAAATAATTTTTAACTTCCAACTTGGATTTTCTTTTTAGTTTGACAAGATAAAGATTTTAACCACCTATAGTTTCTTTTGCTGTTATATATTCTGACTAGCGAAAACAATATGAACTTAGCTACGATTCATGCAAAAAGCCTAAGGAGATAAATTCCTTAGAATACTTTTAGTTGTTGTAGTCGTTTTTTTTTGCTTTGTTTTTGCTTTTAGACAAAGCACATGCATTTCTAAATTAGCTGAGTCTTTCAAAAATTTCTAAATAAGTTGTCATTTCAAAAGAATATATTTTATTACCTCAAAATAGTCTCTCTTTTATTCACTTTTTTTTTTTTTTTTTTTTTGTTGAGACAGAGTCTCACTTTGTTGCCCAGGCTAGAGTGAGTGCCGTGGCGTCAGCTTAGCTCACAGCAACCTCAGACTCCTCGGCTCAAGCGATCCTACTGCCTCAGCCTCCCGAGTAGCTGGGACTACAGGCATGCGCCACCATGCCCGGCTAATTTTTTCTATATAGATTTTTAGTTGTCCATATAATGTCTTTCTATTTTTAGTAGAGACGGGGTCTCACTCAGGCTGGTCTCGAACTCCTGACCTTGAGCGATCCACCCGCCTCGGCCTCCCAGAGTGCTAGGATTACAGGCGTGAGCCACCGCGCCCGGCCTCTTTTATTCACTTTTAAATCAGCTGACAATTATTTATTAGAGAGCATATGTCCCAGAACACTGCCTAGAATTTGGTGAGAAAACAAAACAAAACAAAAGAAAATCTATTGATGAATTAATGGATAAGTCAATAAACAAATGAATTTATATTATGTATGGGAAAAGTGCTATAAATGGATCTGAGGATTTAAGGTCAAAAAATGTTTAAGATATCCAGAATCTACTGTAAGATTTAAAACAAAACCAAAGCACAAAGAATGAAGGCACAACTGAGAGATTGGATTAACTTAGAAACAGTAAACAGTGTGTTAAATGTTTATTGAACATGGTTGAAAAAGATAAGTTTAGTTTTTGCAAACCTGGACATGTTAATTCAGGGTAATTGCTTTAAAATGTGTCCTAATATTGCATATTATAAAATAGTTGATTTGGTTTAAATACATTTAACCAATAAATTATAAAGAAAAAGGATATTTTCTTGCATAATGAGAGTTTGAGTGAAAAGACTTCATTCCCTTGTCTCAAACCTTTACAATCTGTAATGAGGCAAATGACTAACTCATTTTCTTCTTGAAGATCTGGTAGAGATTGTATTGATCACATAATCAATCTAAAGAATTATATTATGTATTATATTGTAGATAGCTAAATGGGAACCCAAAGAGTTCAAGTGGTTTGCCAAATTTGTATGGTAAGTGGGTGCGGCTTGAGCTGGAATTTATATCTTCTGATTAAGTTGACTGCTCTTTTGACCACAGCATAGTGTTTTCTCTTCTGTGGAACACACACTACCACTCACTGTACAAAATGTTCAACAGTAGCTCTAAAAGCTCAATCACCTGCGTCACTGGGAGAAGTAAATGAACATGGTGTGTAATAATTAGCAGAGCCCCTTGCATGGCCACTCTTCCCATCCCATCTCGTTACCACCCTGAGGCCAGTAGCCAGGAAATGCAAAGAAAGCTGTTTCTCCTTCATGTGATTTATTTATTGGCTTTGATCATTCATAAAAAATTCTAAATCAAACCTTTATTGCCTGTTTTACTTTCATGCAATGTAGTGAAAACCATTCTTGCACAGGTCAGTACAGATGCTCAGAGTGGGCAATTTTTACCAATGGTGTCATCTTTCAAGCTGCAACAGAGCGATATGTAATATATGCTGGCTGGGATTTTTCAAGAGCTGTGCTAAACTTCTGTCATCTGTGGGCCATACTTTCTCTCATACACACACACGTATGCACACACACATTCATGGGGGCACACATGTGCACAGAGCTCTCTATGCTCAGTAGCACTTGGTGAGCAAGAAGGTCAAATCAACCCTCATTAGGCTTTGTCATGAGAAGAGGGTGCTTGCTGCAATAGGTCTTCCTAATCTGGTTTTAATTCCTCAGAAACCACATATGGGCCGACCATGAATGCTCTCCGTCCTGTAGCAGGAAGAAGTGCCTTTGTGAGCTATAATTAAAAGGCTATTTATGCCATGCATGTAATCATGTGCTATTACCAGCTCTTGAAGGCGCCTAGGTTGAGGCAGCCCCTGAATTAGTTACACATGTGAATGATTTGTGGCACTATTACCTGCAGCTGCTGAGGATAGCAAAGTTTATCATTCTATTAACCCCACAATTAACCCTCATTACATGGCCTGCTCAGAGCAGGTGCATCCCCAGAACATGTGCGGTTTCTTAGTGGCCAATCCCAGTGTACAAGGAGATAGCACTGTAGCCAGAGAGGACGTGCCTGCCACATGTGCTGTTGGTGTAGAGAAGGGCTGGTTGCCTGTTTCAGTGGACCCCAGAGTATCTTCAGCAACAACTGATGACCAACAACATGTTGACTCCCATAGATGTAGCCATGTAACCACGGTACCCACAGAACACCAGCTTAGACACTCACCCCATCCAAACCATCAGGACCCCAGGCAGGAAGAACGTAAGATATCCTGGGTGAGTAAGGTGAGCAGTGGGACTGATTTTGCACTGACCTGCCACCTTCTTCAAATATTGTCATCTCTCGCCTATGTTGGCCCTCAAAATCATAAACTGGATTCTTTTACGAGGAGTATTTCCCTTGTTTGGGGGATTATGCTTAGTGTGGTGTTAGCATTAGAATGGCTAAGCCCAGTGTCTCTGTTATTCTCTTTGATATTTTTGTTGTTGTTGTCATTTGCCTGTGTGTGGATAAACAGACTGACTAATCCATCTATTAGAACAAACAAAGTCTCTTAATCTGATCACCAAATAAGATTGAGTGCATCCTAGAGTTTGGTATTTAAAAACTATTTTATTTTTCTCTCTTTGGAGGGGATTTTCCCTTCAACGCCACTCTCCCGCTGCACTGAATTTGTCTCTCTTGCATGTGAAGGGCGAGGCACATTCCTAGCTGTCCCCCATCCACACCTATCATCCCAGAGGCCAATCGAAGCTGACAGGGTGTGACATTGGATATCTTGGCTTGCTGAGAAATGGGCCCAGTGGGGCTGAGAGTGGAGATGTCCCAGTAGGAGGAGTCAGACTCGATGGCCAGTGAGTCAGAGTTTGGTTTACCACTACCCCTTTCACTTCCCCCGACTTTGCTGGACTGGATTCATGAGTCAGTGCAAAGAGTTCCTTCTTTGTTTATCTTAGACTTACTGGCCTCAGTCAATGAAAAACAGCCACTTTCACCCTGCTGGCTTTGATGGCCAGTGGAGTTCAGTTCCATGATTATGGCAGAGTGGTGATTTGAGTTGTGTGATCAAAGTTTATGTCTCCCAAGTCATTTTCAATTAGCAGCACTATGTCCCAAATTGCCGACTCTGTGTATGCAGTGGCGACGTAATAGAAAGCATACTACCCTGACAGTCAGAAAACGGCTCTGCTACTCACAAAATTGTGGCCGTCAGCAAGTCAACTTAACCCTCCTGGAACTCAGTTTTCTCATCTCAAATGAAGAAACTGGACTGGGTCCATGCGTTGGAAAATAATATATAGGGTGGTCTATATTGTCACATATATGGTCAATAAAACAAAATGAACTGTGCTCCTTTAAGGTCCAAAGTCTAAAAAAATCTAAGCAAATACATGTGTGATTAGAGATGATTATTGGTTGTAGTACCTTCAGGGTGCTACGAGAAAAAACTAACAGAGCAAGATGAATGCTCTCTCTAAGGAGATGATGGTTGAGAGAAATATGAAGAGGACTGAAGTTGGGCATGTGTGGAAGGTGGGGGTGGCAGAGGGGGACAGCTGTTGGTGGCTTTGAAGAACCAAGGGAGGCTTTTGTGTGCAGAGCACGAGAGAGGAAAGCAATGCAAAAGGATGCTAGAAAGAAAATGAGGATAAAACCCTGCAAGGCCCATGGTCCAGGTGAAAATATTTGAAATCTAAGCCCCGTGGGAGACAATGGAAGAGTTTGAAGCAGAGAAGTGTGTGATGATCCAAATACATTTTTAAATAGCTCACTGCATAGAAAGTCAGAGGAGAAATTCAGAGGACGCCATCACTCTGAGAGAGAAAAGGAGCAAGGTGCATTTAGTGGAAAGAAAATGAATTAGCAGGAACATTTAGCCAAGAATGCGATGGAAACTTATAAAGAGACAAGCAAATCAGAGGGAAGCAGTCAGAACTGTAGAATGCTTTGTATGCTTTCAATAGTAAGAGTTAGGGGAAGCCAATGGAATGAAGGTGCTGGAATTTAAATAATCGTGTAAAAATGAATTGCCCTGACAATAAGCCCCCACACTGTGATACATAATTATCTATAGTGATGATATAATGATATAGTGATGATATAATAAAAAGAGGGGAGTGAAATAGAAAAATAGAAATCAAAGCTTATGAAGTAAATAGTAATTGAGCTACATATGGTTTTGCTAGCTTCCCATTGGGAAAGATGTGTGCATCCCATAAAAGATAATGTCACAAAGGGAAGAACTGATATTTTGAATAAAAAGGTTAAATTTAGTCTGCTGGCTCAAATGTTTCCAGGGGTGCAGCAGGCCTGCCATGCCTCACACTGGTTTATTACCAACCAATGTCAATATATCCAGGGTTCTCAAGGCCCTTCACTACTCACCGCACCCTTACCCCCAAAATATTTTGAAAATGTTACAAAACTCAATCTATTGCCATGTGCAGAGGCATCACCTGAAGACATGTCAGCACATCTGAAGTGAGGCTGCTGAGACCCTGATGCTGGTCCACAGACCACACTCTGAGCAGCAGGTTGGGGAGAGTGAGGGGAAGAACTGAGAAGATAGTGAAATGGCCGTTAGAGTAGTTCAGGTCGGAGGTGATAATGGTGTCTGTGACTGAGGCAATGACCATGAAGATGAAGAAAAATAAACAGATTGGAAATATTCTGCAGGTCAAATTAGCAAGACTGGCCCTAGATTAAATGGAGGGGAACAAAATGAGAGAAAGTGCCCTAAATTTCTAGCTCGAGTGAGTGTGTGCGCAGTTACTGCAATGGGGCGGGTTAGGTGAACTCCAGGGTCCCTGCTGGCTCTGAATCTGGAATTCCAGGCCACCATAAGACTTAAATATTTTCTGTGGGTTCAGTATTTTCACAGATAGAGTGTCATACAACCACAAAAACATTGTGGTGTAGTAATTACCAGAGTGGCTTTGGAACCAAGCAGATATGCGTTTTTGTCTTGGCTCTAATTAAGTCAATAATCCCTTTAAGCATCACTTTCCTCATCCATAGAATTTAAATAACATAATATCTACACAGAGGTTCATTGTGAGGACAAGCTGAGAAAATGTAGAAGAGCACTTAGCCCACTGGCTGGCACATGATAAATAATATCACTATTATAGAACAATTTTTTAATTAGCTCTAAGAACAAAAAATTTTAGTGTAAAATTATATACTTCTTAGAAAATTTAAAGTTGAATCAAAATATATAAAACATGAAGAAATGACTATCATTTTTTAAAATTTTAAATATTTTTAATTAATTTTTTTATAAGCTGCATCTTCTGGTTTCCTTATTTAAAGATATCTCAATGTCTCTTTAAATGAATGAATTGGAATTATTTATCTTCTTTCCCTATTAGTTCATTACCACTTGTTAA
Organism: Eulemur rufifrons; assembly: GCF_041146395.1. Lineage (NCBI taxonomy): Eukaryota > Metazoa > Chordata > Mammalia > Primates > Lemuridae > Eulemur > Eulemur rufifrons. The sequence goes on along the minus strand of NC_091007.1, from coordinate 7,969,976 downwards.
AATAAAATAGGAGCAACATGATATTTTCCGGGATATTGAATTAACTAACTTCTGTGCAATAAATACATTTGTGTTCCCAGACGTCACAGTTTGTGGCTTTTAGGAAGTTCTCAATAAATGCTTCTGAAATGAGAGCATTCATAAATGAGCCAAGATGAAGCCCTCTATCCTGTTCACCTGGGAAAAGGACTAGTTCCAGTCCTCTACATTCAGTTTTATATGTGATAAAGACACAACTCCTCCAACAGACTAGAAAATGCCTGTGGCATGACCAAATGACTGACTTGCACGAACTCAAGTATTTTGAGATTTTTGTAGCCACATGCCTCAATAAACACGTCCTCTGATACCTTGTAAACTTACAACTCAGCCGAACATACCCAAGCTAAGTTTACTAAATACAGCTTTGTTTTCTAAGAGGCGTTATATGTGATGTTTCTATTGATGTCATTGGGTAAAGATCTTTGTTACAAAAGGTCAAATCTACATTTGATTGCACCTAAGAGCACAAGAATCCCATCTTCAGAGCAGCTCTGTGGTCCTGTTAATCATTCCCTGACTATAAAAAACTTCTGATAGCAGCAGTTACTCTCAATATCATGTGCACATTGGACTTACCAAAATTATTAAATGCAAACTACTGCTAGTAATTAAGATACAATTTTTTGACACGTCACTTCATTTTTTCCATTTAATTCTCTGATTTTTTTTTTATGGCAATAATAAGAGTTTAAATGTTCCTATGGTGCAATACAATACTTAAGAAAATATCATGCAAAATGGCCATCCACTGCCCAGGTCACTTCCTGTGGGAATGTTCAGAGATACAACTGGTCAAGTGGCTGGTCACTCATGTTAACCAGGTTGAAACTCACCTTTACTGACTGAAAACATTTGTTATCAGTTCGCTTTTGTGATGTCTCATTTTTTAATCAAATTAGTGTCTGCCAAGTAGTTTTGGGTTGAGGCACGATTTATTAACCCATCAGCCACTCCTATAAATCTTTTGGTGAGTAATTGAGTATAAACAATATGCCTGCCTTTCAAAGGTTTTCTTAACACATGAAGCATTTTATATTTTTAGAGTATTTATTTAACCAAAGGAAGCACATGGAAAATGAGAGGAAATGGACATCAATTTGTGTTTTTGCTAACTTCCCCCACAAAATCTTTTGGATTACATAGTTTAAAAATATAATTTAAAAAATCTTGCAAGGAATTCCAGTTAAATATAGTTAAAAAAAAGTAGCTAGGAAGGACTCACCCTGTTGTTATTTTTTAAGTAGAATTCAATAAAATTAACTCCTGGTGACTTATTTTCAGAGAAATCAATTTGAATTTTCCTCTTTTTTGTGTCCAGAAAAAGGAAAAGTTGGAAATCACTGTTTCATTTTGACATGTTTTAAGGAAGGCTGATTTTCATAGAGACACACAGTATTACAGAAACTGCAGCTCATTTGGTTTTGAAGATCTCGCGTTTCAAGATGGCAATTCATTACATAAGACTGCCCAATCATGGCAAAAGAGGATCCTGTTACAGAAACCAGAATGTGGTAGAACATTTATTTTTAAGATGGAAAAAATGATCTGAGTTAATCTTCTCATTTCTGGCTTCTCAGAGTACTCCTTTGCATTCTCTTGTTCTTCCTAGTGTTGGAAGGTTGTCAGTGTCGGAGTGAGAAAGCCTGGCTCTGCCGAGAGCTGGCTGGCCTGGACAAGTTATTCAATCCTACGTGACAGGAGTTTGTACTAGAGGAGCCCAAGCTTCCTTCCAATAGTGGCAGTCTGTATTGTATGATTTCTCCCTTAAAAAAAAAAAAAATGCCACTGATCCCATAGCTGGCTGGGTGCCTTCTAACAGACTTACAAACACAAGAAGAGAGTCAATGAAACTTAATTATATCTAGCTTAATTTCTTTTTTTTTTTTTTTGAGACAGAGTCTCACTCTGTTGCCCGGACTAGAGTGAGTGCCGTGGCGTCAGCCTAGCTCACAGCAACCTCAAACTCCTGGGCTTAAGCGATCCTACCGCCTCAGCCTCCCGGGTAGCTGGGACTACAGGCATGCGCCACCATGCCCGGCTAATTTTTTGTATATATATATTTTAGTTGTCCATATAATTTCTTTCTATTTTTAGTAGAGACGGGGTCTCACTCTTGCTCAGGCTGGTCTCGAACTCCTGACCTCGAGAGATCCACCCGCTTCGGCCTCCCAGAGTGCTAGGATTACAGGCGTGAGCCACCGCGCCCGGCCAAGCTTAATTTCTTGAGTTAATAATTTGGGAAAATTAAGAGAGAAGATTTTTCTAAGTGAGCTCACCTTATCGAGGCCAACTTGGACTCAAACAACCCTAGTGCGGTGACCTTTCCAGCCCATCATAGTGAAGAGACAAAGGAGAGGGTCAGGCTGGATCAGTCACTAAGAAATCGAACCGTGGCGGATGCTGCTAAACCCAAGACATTTTATGCTACAATGTATTTCTCTCTCGCTCTTCATTCTTTCCCACTCTCATGTGGGTAGGAACTAAGCCAATACATGGAATGCATATTAAAATGTCAGATGATAAGATATAGATCCATTTTAGCAAGGGTCATGGATAGAGCCCAAAGGACAAGTCCACCTGTATACGATCATATATTTTTATTAAAAGCCAAAGCAAAAGGGCAACAGTTGTAGTTGCAAGAAACCCCTATACTATCTTGGAGAAAACAGCAAATGTTACTTGGAGACTGAAATTCAATCAAATGCTCTCACTCACCTCCCAATTCTCACTCCTCATCAAATCATGTTGACTTTGCCCTCAAGGAATCAAGATTACAACGTCCCCTGTTACCATTAAGGTCCAATTCGCCACTGTCCCCATCAGGATTGTACAGCTTGTGTCCCAGCATTTGCTCTGCTCTCCTGTTCTCTATTTTTGACATAGCCACAAAAGTGATTCTCTTCAAACCAGAGGAGAGCAAGAGGAGAGGAGAGCTTTTGCTCGTGTCCCTCCAGTTCTTAGGAAAGCCTGGAGGGTCCTCTATGGCATCTGACCCTCCACCACCTCCCTGACTTGTTTTGCAATATCCCCGCATCACGTGACACCAACCTGCTTGCTGCCCTGTGAGCATGTGACACTGTCCCTAGCCTCAGAATCATTTCTTCCCCTTCTTCTTTCAGGTCTTTACTAAGATGACACCTTCTCAATGCTCCCTCGCTGGTATCTTGTCAAAATCTCAAATGCTTTCCTTCTGTTGTGGTATTTTGTTACAGCAGCAAAGAAGAAGTGGTGTGGAAAGCATTCTCTGAGCTTTCTGTGATTCTCTATTGACTGGGGGTTGTGGAAGTGTAGGTGTGGCTGGCTCAACGGGCCCAGGGGCAGTCAGTCTGTGATGGTGTGATTCACATGCTAGTCACAGTCCTTTGCTGTCACCATCATCACTTAGTTCTTATCTCAAAAATCCTCACTTAGCATTTCCTTCTGCTAAATTGGCCGACTATGAGATTCCATCCTATCTGAAACCCAAGTTTGCTGTGGCCCTGACAGATAGGGCAGGCCCTGGGGGGTGTTTACCAAACCAGTTGCCCAGCCTCCCTTGGGTCATTGGGGTAGTCACGTTACTGAGTTCCAGCCACTGGAATATAAATGGAATTTTGTTGTTTCTTGCCCATAAAAACCATGCCCATGAGTTACTTCGTGCTTTTTCCCCTTCCACAGTTGGATATTTTTGCTCAGGAAAACCTCATAGGCCATGTATTCAAGATAGCAGAGCCTCCATTACCCTGGATCCCTGAAAATTACATGGAGCAGAGCCTTGCCAACCTGGAGCTACCTTGGACTATTGACATTATTAGTGAGGAATAAACTTCTATTGTGCTTAAGCCATTGTACATTTTGGATATCTTTGCTGCAGTATTTCACCTAGCTTAATACAAAAGAATGTTGAAATCAGATGTAAAAGAAGCAGTGACAATTGACATGCAATGTGGGGAGGAGGGGAAGGCCCGGAATCTCAGTGACAGTGTAGGTGGCTTCTCAACATTAACTGCTGCAGAGATTGCTGCGCAAGCCCTGCTTGTGCCCAAAGCAGTCGTTGCACTGTCACAGTTTGTTACTGGTGCTCCCCCCTCCCCACAACACCCCCAGTCTACCTGACCTCACCGAGATGCACACTGTCCTTTCTGGCGCTCAGTCCTCCATCCAGGCCGGCACTTGCCACGTCACTCCTCATTTCTGGCTTCAACATTCTCAGACTCAGGCACTTTTAAAGCCCAGCTCCATTTTCTGCTCACAGGAGGCATTTAAAGTCTTTCAGCATCACTTTATGGTCTATTAGACTGGGATAGGCTATCTAAGATCCTTCCCCATTCATTGCCATTTCCCACTTCAATGAAGTAGAATATTCTACTCTTCCCGCATCTTGTTTGGGTTCAGAACTTCATATCACATGCAGTCATAGACCTGTTGGCTGGGAAAATTCAGACAGATAATGTTTTTCTTAATGCTTCTGGTGTCCCTCCAGGACTCAGGCAAAGTGTGGAGTTGGAGTCTCCAGGAAGAAACACAGGGGTCCTCTTTGTTCTTGGATCACCCATACCCACCATGGCTTTTATTATCACCCCATACCAATAGGTTTGGCCCTGTGTAGGGGAAAGATGCAGCCCTCTTTACATGGTCAGACTACACTCCCTGCTATTCCTAATTTGCTGAAAGCTTTAAATATGAATGGATAGTGAATTTTGTCAAATACATTTTCTTCATGTATTGTTGTGGTCATATGATTTCTCTTTTTTAGCCTGTCAATATGGTGAATCACACTGATTAATTTTCAAATGTTGGACAAGCCTCATCATCTTGGATGAGCAGCACTTGGGCCTAATGTATTGTCCTTTGTATATATTGCTGAATTTGAATCACTGATATTTTGTAAACTATTTTTGCAACCATGTTCACGAGGATATCAATGTGTAGTTTTTGTGTGTTTAGTTTTTCTGGTGAAACCGTTGTCTGTTTCTTGTCAAAAGGACTGGTGCTCAAATCATGTTTGTTTCCCAATTTTCAAGCACCATGTAGTCCAGCCTAAATTATGTTATTGTGTATTTTATTGTCCCTTCATGTTCAAAGAGAAAAGGTCAATTTTCAACAAGTATTATGTTTTGTGCTCTTTTTCTACTAGGATCCTTTTACTTATAGGTATATTCAATTTCACAGATAATGTGTGACATCAATTTAAAACAAAGTTGGTTTCCTCTGTTCCTTTGCTTGAATTCCTTCTGCGTGATAGCCTTAATATAGTATTTTCAATGCTTAAGCTTCTGGGTCTGTCTGTACCGCTTCTTAAAGTTATCCCCAAGCTAGGTCTGTGGAGTGATAATTGATCATGCTTGTGCATCATTTAACAAATATTCATTGATCACAGCCTATGTGCCAGGCTTTGCTGTTTGTATCAGGCACATTAATCAAGGCGGCCACAATTCTGAGAAAAGTTGCTGCACACAAACCATACTTCGGGCCGCTCATAGAATCCAGGTTTGGAGAGGAATTCTACCCCTGGGGGACTTAAAACATACTCAGAGGTCACTTCTCTACTTTCATCTGTTGTATGTGAAGGAAAAACTATCTATTTAAACCAAATCCATCCTTTTTGGTTTAATTGCTTGAGAAAAACTCCTTTATATATATTTTTTTCCATTCTTTTCTTTGCCTTTTTAGTCATAGAGCACATTCTTTCCCTTCTAAGCCCTGACCTTTACACATGGGAAGTGTGAAAATCTAACTAATCAACACAATCGTGGGTGGCTAATTATTAAATCTAATAATGTGTATATGTTCTTGAAAGTCTCTTTTTTTGTGGGGAAATGTGTTATCACAGAAAATGATTGTGGCCATGAAGAGTGGATTAATTGAAAGGTATATGTATATTTCAGACAAATCTTTGATTTGAACTTAATCCTTAGAGAAAATCTTTCTGGTCCAACTAGGGCTATTTTTATTTGGTGTTGCTTGATGTAGGTGGAGGGTTTTATTAATTTGTCTTTAATAGAAAGAAAACAAAGTAAGAAATTCTGAAAATCACAGAAATCAAAGCCGAAAATAACCAACTATTCATTTTTTTCCATCTCTTGCTAGTAACAGATTTGAACTTTATTCAAAATTTTCGTGTGTTATAGAATAGCTTAAAATAGCATAGGTTGGAAAATAGCTCCATATTAGAAACATTTGCTTTTTCCTCCTATTTCTTAAGTTTTCCCTGATGTTGTATGTTCCTTTCCCATTTCCTGAAATTTTATTGAGAAAAAAAAAGGTTCTATGCTATGATATTTTAATTATAATAAGATTTTTAAAGAATTAAATCCAGGGGTGGTACCATTGTTGATTATTGAGGCTAAATGGGTTATTTTGGACTTTTTCTATTAAAAAGTTATATTTTGGCCGGGCGCGGTGGCTCACGCCTGTAATCCTAGCACTCTGGGAGGCCGAGGTGGGCGGATCGTTTGAGCTCAGAAGTTCGAGACCAGCCTGAGCAAGAGCGAGACCCCATCTCTACTAAAAATAGAAAGAAATTATATGGACAGCTAAAAATATATATAGAAAAAAAAATTAGCCGGGCATGGTGGTGCATGCCTGTAGTCCCAGCTACTCGGGAGGCTGAGACAGGAGGATCACTTGAGCTCAGGAGTTTGAGGTTGCTGTGAGCTAGGCTAACGCCACGGCACTCACTCTAGCCTGGGCAACAGAGTGAGGCTCTGTCTCAAAAAAAAAAAAAAAAAAAAAAAAAAGTTATATTTTATTAAAACAGCATTTTACTCAAAGTATATCTAATTGTATATCATAAACCATCAATACTTAAATCAATATATCAATTCATTTATTAAGCTTTTATTGGATGTCTTCTGTATTTTCTGCTAGGAGCTGACAATATGAAAAGTAAGAAGACATAGACCCTTCTCTAAAGACATTTTAGTTTAGTAGAGTTTGGAAAAAGAATTAAAATACAGGTAACAATGTGTTATACATTCTGGCATCTTCCAAATCTGCATCTTCAGTGTAGAGTTCTACCCTGAATTTCAAACTTACATATTCAACTACCTGTTAAATATTTCTACCTGCAGGTGCTATAATTACTCACTCCCAGTTAAGCAGTCACTAAAGCTAGAAATCTGAGTGTGTTCCTCTTCTCTCTCTCTCTCCCTTTTCCACCCTAGCTAAATAACGACGAAGACCTACTGATTATATCTACTGAAAATTATATCTACTATAGATTATCTACTATAATCTTCCCCATACTCTCTATCCTTGCAACCTTCTAACTGGTCTTCCTGTCACTTGTCTTATTCCTCTGCAGTTCAGCAACCACGGAGGTTTCTATTTTAAATAGAACCCTGCTTCAGAAGTATCACTGGCTCTATGACCTACAGGATAAAGTCCTAACTGTTTACGGAAGGAAAAATTACTCTACACGATCTATTGTGAACCTCATCCCCAGCCTCATTGTTGGTCATTTCTGACATAAAATTCTGGCGGTACCAAAATGCAAATCTTTCCTGAACACGTCATTCTTTCTTGCTGCCCTCTGTGTCTTACAGGATACATATTTCCTTCTCTTCCACCTGATTAGCTCCTATGCAAATTGAGAGGTTCTGCTCAGTCAGCGCTGCCTCCGGGAAGCCTCTCCTGATTTTATGTGTCCCCACTCATAGCTGATTGGGAGCAGGGGCATCTGTCAGCCTCTCCTGCTCTGCACTTCTGCGTTGCTGCATTAGTGTGCTGGGGTTGCTATCACAGATTACCACAACCGTGGAGATTTAAAGCAACAGAAATTTATTCTTTAACAGTTCCGGTAGCCAGAAGCCCAGCATCAAGGGTTAGCAGGACCATGCTCACCCCAGAAGCTCTGGGGAGAATCTACACCTTGCCTCTTCTGGTTTCTAGGAGTTTCCAGCATTCCTTGGCTTGTGGCTGCATCACTGCAATCTTTGCCGTTGTCTTCACATTGCTCTCTCCTCTTCGTGTGTACTACCAAGTTTGTAGTAATTGGCTACGTCAGCCACAAGAAACAGATATATAGTATATCCTCATTATAAGAAAGAAAACATTGCTATTAAGGGACCTGTTCAAGGTCATATACCTAGTTAGTGGCAAAGCCAAGACTTGAACATAGACCCTGTAGCATTGCACTGTTGGGCTGGCCGTGTTATGCCTGAGCTGTTAACTAAACATCAAGTGGAGAGACAGTCGCATAGTACAACGGTGGGGCTTGGAGAACAGTTGACAGGACATAGATACCATCAAGGCATAGAGAACTAGTAGAGTTATGCAAATGGATAAGATCAGATAAGATCACTGAAGAGTACTTAGGTTTTGAAGAAAAAGATCTAAGGACAGAATCTGGAGGCAAACACCCAGCGGGTAGGAATAGCTAAAGGGAGCTGCAGTAGAAGCTATAAAAGGAAGAACAAGGAGAAGCACAAGGGAGGGGGGAGCCCAAGAGGAAAGAATTAAAAAACAGGGGAAGAAGAGAGAAAGAGTAAGAGAGAGAGAAAGAGAGGGAGAAAGGGAGAATGGAAGGAAGGTACAGTTTTTAACTATAAAAATTAATTTAGCTATATATTTGTGACTTACGCAGTTTTCTATATATGTATTATACTTTAATACAAATTGACTTTAAATATGCTACAAGAAATTTAAGGAAAATGATAAGTGAAAAAAAAAATTCATTCAATTATCAATTGGAAGGTATTTGTGACCCTACCCAGACACAGCTTAGGGACCTGGTAGTGGTAAAATCCTAAACGCCCTGGGGTGAAAAGAGAAGGAAAAGGAAGGAAAAAAAAAATTTTCTCTCAACTAAGGAGGCACAGAGCACATTAAAGAGTGTACTTTGAATTCCTGGGGAAAAGTTCCTTTGTAAATAGTCAAGATTATATTTCATTTATCTGTTTATTTTTCCCATTAAATGAATGCCTTCTCCTTTGTGTGATAGCTTTTTATTTTTTTTTTAACAGACGTGAGTGAGTGTGTGTGTGTGTGTGTGTGTTTATCACCCACCTTAGGTTAAACTCAGGAGCCTATTGTTCTCAAAATGTTCACAAATATCCTGTTAATATTTGTTCCATTATTTCAAAAAGTATTAATGTCTGATTTGTAAGATAGTAATTTGCAAGTTCACTGTTTATTCCTATTTTAAAGGTTAATACAAGACTTTATTGTTTTTCTAGCTTCTTTTGCCTCTATTAGATAAATTTGTGTTTCAAAATAGTGATAGGTGGCAAATCGCCTTGTTGCTTTGTGTATATTCAGGTTGTTAATATTTTAAATGCTCCTTGTTGTCAACAAAACTTATACTGATTAATTGTCTTCAATTTTTATCTTTAAATCATATTTTATATATGATTTTATGATATTAGTTCTCATAATTGCTTGACTTTGAAATACCCAATTTTATCATTTATTATCCTCAAACGCTATTATCTGTGTTTAACAAATGTTTTTGTCTTAATTATACTCTCTTTCTCATTTTCTGGAATATACCTGATTCTTCATTAGGGGAACGGTTAGAGTCAGTGAGGGGGGGGATTCAATTGTACAAACATATATACAAAGATTAGCTTTTATACTTCTATGGGAAATAAAATGAGAAGAAAAGGACTATTTGAAAAATTTAATCTATGTGTATACAAAATCCAAATTCTCAAACTCTCTGTCCCTTGCTCTATCAGTCTCTTTTCTTTTCTTCCTTTTTAATTTTTTTGCAACATGAATTTATGTTACCAGACAATTGTAGAAACTAACCACTAAGAGTTCAGCAACCATAACTTTGCCAAGAAAAAAATATTGGAGGCTGTGCAAAACATCACCAAGGTTTTAGGAAAATGGTTAAAAATTTCAAAAGAGAGAAGCAAATTTATAAGCAAATACATTAATAGATATAGTTATTATTTATCTTAGTCCATTCAGGATGCCATAACAAAATACCATAAACTGGATGGCTTCTAAACAACAGATATGTATTTCTTACAGTTCTGGGGGCTGGGAAGTCCAAGATCAAGGTGCTGGCAGATTTGGTGTCTCGTAACGGCCTGCATTCTGGTTTGTAGATCGCGCCTTCTTGCTCTGTCCTCACATGGTGGAAGGAGGCAAAGCAGCTCTCTTGGTCCTCTTTTGTAAGAGTACTACTCCACTCAGGAGGGATCTGTCCTCATGATCTAATGAGCGTCCAAAGGCCCCAGCTCCTAGTATCATCACATTGGTGATTAGGTTTCTTGTTTTTGAGACAGAGTCTCACTATGTTCCCTGGGCTAGAGTGCCATGGCATCAGCCTAGCTCACAGCAACCTCAAACTCCTGGGTTCAAGAGATCCTTCTGCCTCAGCCTCCCAAGTAGCTGGGACTAGGGGCATGTACCACCATGCCTGGATAATTTTTCCTATGTATTTTTACTTGTCCAGCTAATTTCTTTCTATTTTTTTTTTCAGTAGAGACAGGGTCTTATTCCTGCTCAGGCTGGTCTCAAAATCCTGAGCTCAAACAATCCTCCTGCCTCGGCCTCCCAGAGTGCTAGGATTACAGGTGTAAGCCACCACACCCAGCCCGATTTTTGCAGAGTTGATATGTGAAAATCCCAGTATAAAGTGTAGTGAGCAGCAAATAGTTGGGGAGAATGATTACTTCTCTATAAAAAGAGCACGTTATGTTAAAAATTATTTAGTAAATTTCACACAGGTACTTGGCCCACAATTCAATGAAAGTGCATTGACTTACCCAGTGACTGGAAGAATGCTTAGTTTATAAAATGTTAGCTACATCTGGACTTCACTTTTTTATTTTATGATATACATGTTTCCTTATCCTTATTCTATACAGGTGCATAAAAATCCTCCACAGAAGTATTTGCATATAGACCTGGAGCAAAAAAGGTGACTAGAATTAAAATTCTTGTGGCTATTCCCTAGGCCATCAATTTTGGCTGTCTCCAGCAGAAGCAAAAATAACAGGGAACTAATACAGTTAATTTGGTGCTATCAATTTTAGTATATATCTCCTTCTTATGCAGACAACTCGTTTTCTCTTAAGACCTAAAGAAGTGATTTGTATCTTTTATATCCTGGTTTCTTCCTATCTCAATTAGTACAGTACTCCATTCTAACTTAGCAAAATGATTCAGAAATGACAAAGTTGCTATGCATTTTAGATTCTGAATACTTCGAAAAGAGAGTCCTACCTAAATAAAACCATTGTTATTTTTGGCAATTTTAGCAGAACCTTCCTTTAGTATGTTATGATTAATTTTCTTGAGGAATCCAGGATGTTCATGTCATCAGTCAGAAATGCTCGAGTATAACAGGATGGTTCCTTTAAGAAACAGTCAGAGGAAACTGGTGGCATTATCAGTGATCTTTCATTTCCTAAATCCAGGTGACGAATGAGAGGATCCAAAAATTTGATAAGACATTTACTACTGTTTCTTGTATCAACTGTATTACCCTTACAAGCCTGCATTAAGGGTAAAAGGAAAAAATAAATTCAACAAGAATGTTCTTATTGGGTCCTGGGTAACCGGCACCGTGATAGACATTATGGTGCTCACCAAAGCAGTGCAGAGCACAGTCCTATTTATTCTAACTTCAAAATGTGTAGCAATATGGGCCATACAGAGGTAAAATGAGTTGATGAGGCAAAGCAGGAAATAATGGCATGCTAAAATTAAATGATTCAAATGATACATGTCAGTGGAATCTCAGGAAGGAAGAAGGTCAGTGTAGGCTAGAGATTTTATGGGCAAGTTTAAGGAAAAAAATATGAAACTAGAGGAGGATTTATAAGACATGACAGAATTTAGAAGTGGAAATGTCTATAATTCTTGCAAAGTGGCCAGCCTCTCCTGCTTCTGACCCCCAAATGTGTTATTCACTCTACATAAATACATTTATTAGAATATATACACACATATATATGTGTGTGTGTGTGTGTGTATATACATATATATTCCTGCATCTCTCACTTTACCTCAGAATGAGAAGCATTAATTGGACCCTCTTGGTTGAAGCTGAGGAAGAAGCACTTCCTTTAAGAAGGGTTTGGTGGCAGCCAGAACAAGAGCAGTTCATTAGCAGCTCCTATGTTAGCAAAGCAGTGTCCATAAGGTCAGTGAGTGTCCCTCATGAGAAGTTCTAAATGATGAGTGCTTGTAATTTAAGACCAGAAAAGGAGTTTCTCTCCCAAAATCTACTTTTTATTGGATAATAAAATGACACATCTTCCTATGATGCTTCCTATTTTTGCTGTTGTTAGAAAGTTCAGAATCGAATTAGAATATACAGTTAATAACCGACTTACTTCATGTTTATGGAAATATTTTCCACTCTTTTCTATAAAGTGTTTGACTTTGTTTTAATTATTTTTTTACTGTCTACTGTTCTTCTGTACCTTTAAAAAAATAAATCCTTAAAGTTATTTTCAGAACCAAATGAAGAACAGTGGATAAACAAGTGACCCATAACATTGGTCTCAGGGGTAGTACACTTGCTGAAATAACTCCCTCTAATACATGCCATGGGCCACTCATACTCTCAAAAGTATGAGAACATTTTCTGGTAATAAAAGATATTAATAAAAAAGATCATTGTTGCTTGGTGTCTTAGTCCATTTGGGCTGCTGTGACAAAATAATATAGGTCACTTATAAACAACAGAAGATTTCTCATAGCCTGAGAAGTTCAAGTTCAAGGCACGAGCAGATTCAGTGTCTGGGGAAGGCCTGCTTCTTCTTCTCACTGTAACCTCAGGTGGCAGAGGGGTGAATGAGCTTCCTTGGGCCTTTTTATTTATAAGAACACTGATTCCATTTACGAAGGCTGAACCCCCATGACCTAATCACCTCCCAAAAAGCCCACTTCCTAATACCATCACCTTGGGGATTAGGATTTTAACATAATGAATTTTGGGGAAACAAACATTCAGACCATAGCAGTTGGGTATATGGATTTTACTAATCACAACTGTGTTTTGACCTGTTCAAGCATTTTACTATTTTCAATTACTGACCCTTCATGAGTGCGGTGCTGTACTTTCCTGATAGGTTGATCTTCATTCCAAAGGAATAATCTCAATTCTTGTAGAGGATGTGTAGGTATCTTCCCTCTAATTTTGATATTAGGAAGAATTTACATGTAATCTCCAACTCTTCCAATGCAAGAGTGGGATCAATTTGCTTTGTGAAAGAAGACTCTGTGCTTTGGTTGTCAAGGAAACAGCAGTGAGAATAGAAGACATCTGAACAAGGTAAAAACAGTAAAACAGGAGAAGCAATGGAACAGCTGTCTCTGCACACATTGGTCCTGCACTCCACGTAGTTAATTTTATTGTCAACTTCTCCTTGTAAATGACTGGGATGATTTACTCCTCCCCACCTTACTATAGTAATGATGGAAACATTCTTTTCCACCTTAAAGATTTTAAGTAGTTGCCTTTTAAATGGTTATATATGTACCTACATAATAGCCTTGATTTTGCCTAGCAGCCCACAAAACCTAAAGGATGTTCTATGTGGCCTTTTACAGGAAAAGTTTATAGATCCTGTTCCATGTCACTGGGATTTGACATAGTTGAGTAAGAAATATTATAGGTCAACTAAAAATGACAAATGAATGAAAGCATTTTATGAATATATTAATATTTTCTTTCAATAATTTCATAGGAAAATAGATACTCAAAATTAACATTTCATATACAACAGCGTAGAGGATCACACAGTATATTGCGTTCTTGCTTTAGGTGGCATGGAATTTGAGATATTAGGCTTTTCCGTATGTATCTACTGCAGGGACAACTTTTGTGGGAAAAGTGTTTTCCCTAAAGTGTCTCTGTAAAATGGCACAAAGTTCAATGTGAAAAAAGGATTGAAATTGTTGTAGGAAGGAAAAGAAATCATTTATTTACTTTCTTGTTAGAGAATCAGAAAAGTGCACAATGTACTTGAAATTTGGAATAGGAGATGTGATTTTTGGATGGTCCCTGCCGAAAGACAATGGGTGATGACAGCAGGAGCAGTGTAATGTAGACCAAGAACAAGGGCCTCTAGGCTTGCAAGAAGGAGATTTTGTTTTGCTTTTTATGCATTCATTCTGATTGAAAATACAATTTTTTCGGTGTGAACAGAATCAGATTATTAGTACTATAAATCACTAAGGTAAAAAAGAACAAAAGCAACGATTGTGATATCACTGAGGACGTTTGGAGCATGCCTAAGCTTCTTAAGCCAGACCTGAACAAGCAAAGATTGTTACTGTTGGAGCCCTGACCTGTTTGTTGATATCAGCTTTAGTTTCTTGAATCACCAGGTTTAAGGAGATCCTTACTTCCTAATGTTTTCATAGCTCCAAAGACGAAAATCTGACACAACCTGTATGGGTAGGAAAGGATTTTTGTGAGTCTACATCACTGCTGGAATGTAACCTAGTGACAGGCAAGAACTTTACCTTCACCAACTCTGCCTCTCCCGTGCAAGTGCTACCAGCTCTATAAATATCCCTCAGTAAACACTGGTATTTTTGAATGAATGAATGAATGAATGAAATATATAGGCTTATTTCACCCAGTTAATAGAAACTTATGGCTCAACTTCTCATTTTAATCTTTATCCATGACTTTATCTTAACTTTTTTCTTTCTTGTTTATTTTGAAATTCTAACTACTTCTCTTGACTATGCTAAAGTATTTTTTTTGTCAGCCCTTTATAATCCTTGTTTGACAAAGAGGGGTGTGAATTAACAGATAAGCACAGAGATAACAGCACATCTTCTTAAGCACTGCTTTACCACACAACATGTAGAATGATGTGAGGGAAAAAGGGAAGAGGGGTCATGTAGTCATACTCATCATGGGTTTTCTTTTCTCATGTGACTCATGTGGCTCTTACTAGATCAGAAATGATTATTCCTGTTCTAATAATGGAAATGTCCAAGTTCAACTTAGGAATCCATAAGCCAAGCTCATATAACTATTGCATCCATTTCTAGTCTGACATATGTGTCGTCCTTTTGCTGTTTCAGATACCATGCTGCCAATAAGATTAAGAAGGTAGCTCCAATGAATAATATCCAGATGTTTTAGTAGAGTTTGAAAATCATCACAGTTAGATTGTAGATACCAACTGAAGTTGCTGTCGGTGAACAGCTCAAGACTTAAGGATTGACTGCCTCCCTGGGCGAGACATCAAGTTCAGACAGTGTTTGCTGTAACACAGGTAAGAATGGAAATAGTTCTTAAAAGCTTGGCAAATATTTCTAGTTTACCTGCTATACTATAAGGTCTAAAAATAAGAAGCACAGATTTACTCTTTCTGTAAACTTTCACTCTTCACTGAAAATCACCTCAGTTTACCAGCTTAGCAGATAGATAGTCTTTCTCAACATCATCTCTAAATAAAAGGTAAAATATGGCACTGCCTATTTGTTAGAAACAAAAAAGGACCTCACCCTTAACTCCTTTATCCCCCTTGTAGTCATTAAAGTTGCAGTTGGCTTTGTTTTACATGTTTTTTTTCCAGACCATTTCTTTTGGTTTGAAGGGATTTAAATGACTCCCTAGATCTAGATGTGTAAAATAAAATATATTTAAACTAAAACTCCACAGTGATGATCAAGATCCACAGATGCTGAGTAAACAATAAAGAATTAAAAAAATTTATCAGAATAAAAATTGCATCTATACAAAGGGGTGGAACTTTTGAGATATAAAATCTCCTTCACATACTTATTGATTACACTTACATGATTGCAGAAATATTGATATTAAAAATTCATTTAAGCTCATTTATTCAGCACCATGGTTCTCAACCACTGGTTATGCATCAAAGCTTTAGTTTATTTGTTTTTAACACATCTGCCTGGACGAGCTGTTGGAGATTTAGACTTCAAGGCTATAAAAGATCTTATAAACATGGATGATTACAAACTCCATAGAGAATTCAGACTTATCCAGGATTGATATTGAAGACAACAATTATTTGTATGAAAAATAATTGATTAACACAATTAACTACATACCTAAACTCGCCTCCCCAATTTGTATGTTCAAGCCAAATATTCCATTAAAAGTAGACTACTATGAAAAACATAGCTTAATAGTAGTAAAGCAGATAGATTATTAATATGTTAGTAATATCCACACAGAGATAATTCACTTTACTGTTAAAAAAGAGGTTTAGAAGATCAAATTATAGGATATAATTCCATTGTTTAAATTCAGGGTAGAGGGAAGTACATAGGGCCTAACTAACTCTAATAAGTAGCTAATATTCAGATTTTTGGTAAATCCAAATTTTGCTAATTTTTTAACATTTAATTTGAGTTAGTTACTAAGAGATTCAGCTATATTTTCTTCTCCTACTATATCAGCCTGAGATACATATATATATAATTGGAATATTTGGAATTATATTTGTAGTAAAAACAGTTTTAAGTCTTAAATTCTGATGGTTTTATAGGATGTGCTCAAGGACTGAACTTGAAACCTTTGTTTCCACAACCATTGTTTTTTCTTTCACTCCCATAACCCTTTCAGTCCACAGAAAGAATTTCCTGTATTCTTATCATTTTTTCCCCTCCTCCTCACAAACCCATCTGTGAATGCCTCATTTTCTACTTTGCCATACATGTGTTGGTTTCTTTTTTTCTCCCATAGCAAGAATTCATCTCAAGAAATAACAAAATGAATAGCTTTCATTCATTTAATTCAAGATGTGTGAGTGGGAGTGCTCCCAAATAGCTAAACTATCTAGGTTAAAAAATGAATCATTAGACTAGATGTGACAATTTTTGGCACAGTCTTTCCATTGAATAAATAAAATAATCAGAGCTTATGGTCTGGGCCTGGGAAGTGCATAGTAACAATACTATGAACTCTTTCTATGCCTGCTATCCCTCAGTGGCCACATGGGCTACATTCTATTACCCTTACAAAGTGAATATTTAAGCCGTGTGGACCCAGCATAGCAGACACAGAACATAATTACCAAAGTGGAGTGGGGGAAAGAGAGTCCCTAGTGTTAGTGTCCAAACAATCAGCATTGTGATTTAGCCTTCTGGGGGCAAAAGTTACATGGGAAAACCGGTTTAGAGAATAGGGTGCCTCCAGTTCTTGAGTTTAACACATTGTCAGATGGGTGGAATAAGTTCTTGTTCTAACATAGCTCCTTATTACAAAATACCACTCTACCACGCCAGTGCCAGGTGCTTTGTGTCCTAGGTGGGTGTTAGAAGTTTGGACACGCAGCCAGGAGTGCAGATTGGAAAACACAGACTGAGCGGTGTGCCAGAGTCCCCATGGTAGTGTCGTGGTGGCTCTGCAGTAGAGAGTTCCTGAAATGATTATGTGGGCTGTGGGAGAAGCAGAAGTCACAAAAAAATTTCCAGAAGCTCTGCCCCATCAGAAGAGTCAAGATTAGAAGGGCTGGTAGAGCCTGGAGGCCTCTTGGCCCTGAAAGACTTGAGAAGGACGTCATAGAGTTTGTCACTGGGCACCTGCAGGGCCATGTGAGGGAACAACAGCCCACTGATAGCACTTCCAGGGTCAACACCCAGCACAAACCCGAAAGCCAGAGTGACACCAGGTGATCCCCTGTCCCCACATGGAGGCCATGATTTCTTTACACAGTGATGTCATATTGAAGAGGAAGAAAGGGAGTAGGTAGAAATTTGAAAAGATATATCTAAGAACAGACCTAAAAACATTTTAAGTTTTAGAATCAGATTAAATTTATAATTTAAGCCAGCAGTTAGTTGTTTTATTTTTCCTCTCTGAGAGCCTACATAGTGAAAATTTATTAAGAACTTCAGATAAATTATAAACAAGGAAACAAGAAGGAAAGAAGGAAGGAAGGAAGGAGGGAAGGAAAGAAAATGTGTGTGAGAAGAGACTTAGTAATTATACTAATTTGTGATCTTAAAATAAATTAATTCTTTCCACACCAGGGGTGTGTGGAGAGGGAGGATTGACTAGGTGGAACACGGGATTTTTAGGCAGTGACACTATTGTGTATGATACTGTAATGGTTGATTCACGTTGCTGTATGCTTGCAAAACCCATAGACTGTACAACACCTAGACTGAACCCTATCATGAACTACAGCCTTTGGCTGATAGTTGGTTTATTGATTGTAAAAATGTACCCCAGTGGAATGGGATATTAATATTGGGAGAGGCTGTATGTATGTAGAGGTTGTAGGAACTCTTTGTATGTTATGCTCAATTTAGCTGTGAACCTAAAACTGCTCTAAAAAGAACATTCAGATCCAGATTCAGAAAACCTAAAGTTCTAACAGTTTTTTTTTTTTTTTGAAAAATTCCATCACATTTGACAAATCTTGAATCATTTACTACTCAATGTCTGTTCTAACAATTAAAATCGTATTTACATCTTCCAATATGTATTGCAAAGAGAAAGTCAATTCTCACTCCATGTGTTAGTTTTTTATTTGGGTAATAGGTATTATAATGTCTCCCCTGCTCTCTCAACAGGTTTTATTTTTGAGATTCAAAAAATATATGGTCAATGTGAAAGTTGTGTGTAAAGCATAAATTTTTATCATCAATGACAATGTTTGTTGTACCTTTTGCCTAGAGTCACTTATTCTCTCAATGCATACTTTCTCTCTTGGTGTCTTTGTCTCTCTGTCTCCATCTCT
Organism: Eulemur rufifrons; assembly: GCF_041146395.1. Taxonomy (NCBI): domain Eukaryota; kingdom Metazoa; phylum Chordata; class Mammalia; order Primates; family Lemuridae; genus Eulemur; species Eulemur rufifrons. The sequence continues at coordinate 7,951,311 of NC_091007.1, read as the reverse complement.
GTTTCTCTTTGTCTCAGGTGTGCATACACACACACACACACACACACAGAGCATACAATGCTTCCAGGGCTAAGATCTCGTTGAATAATAGAGGTTAGGGACTATAGATAGACCTGCTGCGAAGGGTCCCAGGATCCTTTATTGCTCTGTTGCAATAGCATCTACATGTCATTTAGTGCCATAATATCTAATAGATACTTCAACAAGGTAATGAAACGAGTGCTGAAGTGACGCTCTCTGCAGCTGCAGCTCTGTCTGCCCTGTCTGATTGTGTATGGAACACAGATGGATGGCTTTCCACACAGATGCTGTTGAACTACAACAGGAAATCAAATGAAACATGACAAGGGCATCCTGACACATAGTTTTAAGTGATGGAATACAACTTTGCTGTGATCAAAAATTGTACAAAAAGATTTTCTAAGAAACCAGTTTATGAAACAAATAACTAATCAGGATATCTTTACTCAGGAATAATTCTGGGTCTCCTTTTGCATTTTACTGCATTTGTAGTGGAATTCTGCCACCTCAAAACTCCACGGTGCCATATGTGATAATTCCATTCAAATTTAGAGCATAGAGTAGATGAGGACTCTCAGGTATCAAAGGCTGAATAGCCTCAGTTTTAACTTAGCGCCTCATCTTTTTAACCCGGGAGTAATGAAAGCTGGTGCTTCTTAGTGGGTCTTTAAGAAAAAAAAAATTAATGAAAGACAGTGAAAGAGAAAATGAGAGAAAATCCCATCATAATTTGTGGCTTAGATTTTCAAACCATGAGATAATTACTTACAATCTTTACTAAACTCAAAGGATGTGTAAAAAACATTTGATTAATTAAAAATTGGGAGTATCGAGAAACTTTATATCTCTATGAATACTGATTATAAATTTAATCCCTTATCAGAAAGAGATTTAGATCATAAGTCTGTTTTGTGTTTAGTCATCCCATGCACAACGAACAGTGACATTGGTATGAGAAATAAATGGACTAAATTAATATTTTTGTGTGATTTTGTTCTTATTGGAAGTTTTAGAGAGTATAGTTTTTAGGTAAATTATTTGTAGATTTTTTTTGGATAAAGTTAGTAAAGTCTTTGGGAAGGTTTCATAGTAAAAGCAAATTTTAACAAATGTTAATATGAACATTTGGTAGTCATTTCTATCTGTATGGAGCCCAGAAAAATAAAGAAACATAGACCTCAATCAATGCCTCAATTACTTGATCATGGTGATAAAATGATTAAAATATTCATTACCTTTTTTTTTATTTTTGGAGGAATATTATAAATGAAAGTAGAAATTTGATAATACATTCTGTACCCATTTAAAAAATCTGCACAACAGGATGTTTCTGTGCCCTCTTTTTGATACTGACTTGGATAGCACCTTTGACTTATGTATTAAGGGAAAATGGAAAATTAGAAGTATCCAAGTGAGGTGAAAATGAGTTCAGGAAATGAATATTACATATACAAGCACCCTCTTGTTATCAGGTTAAGAAGTTTCCGGACTCCAGCCAAAATATCATAGCACTCAAAATTAGTCTGCTTAGTCAAAGTAAAACAAATATAAAGTTTCTGAGGCAAGAAATTTATCAAAAGAAAGACCAAAATTTCAACTGAGCACTGGAGAACATAAAGCACTTTGGAATAACTAAACTGTTTAAAAAAATGCTTTAAATTCATTTAGACCAAATAGCAAGACTCATAAATGCCATAGTGTGGGCAACAGGTTTTAAGCTAACTATATCCTCAGTCAGTATCTGCTAGAATCATGAAATATATGTCATTGGATGTAGTATGTATGAATACAGACAATTACCTTCACCCAGTGCCACCATTCAAAAGGCAAATGATATTCTTTTTTAAGGGTAGAGTAGATTGAACCTAATTGATAATGATGAAATGTTTACTTGACTTGAGGTTATGGGCTTGGATGGTGTTTTCAAGCTATATTCAAGGTGGCTATATAGAATTCTCATTAAAAACAAGAAAAATATAACAATTCATTACCAACATATATGAACAAATAAATAATAGAGTTGTAGACCCATCAGACTTAGCTGTCTTACCGCTACTCAACTGGATGGCAAAATAGCACTGATAAAATTGTATGTAGCACTACCCTGCTTCTAAACTTTAATGGCTTACCTAGAACAATAATTCTCAAAATTTTTGGTTTCAGGAACTTTGTATACTCTTAAGAATTATTGAGAACTTCAAAGAACTTTTGTTAATGTGGGTTATATTTTTTATTTACTGTATGAGAAATTAAAACTTAGATATTTTTTAACAAAAATATACAAATACACACATTTCCCACAAAAATAATGATGTCATTTCATGTCACTTAGCCTCTAAAAAATTCCATTGTGCATTCATGAGAGAAGGAGAACAAAACATGAAAATGATGTTTTAGTATTATTATAAAAATAGTTTTGACCACATGGATGTCCAGAAATGGTCTTATGTCCCAGGGCTCTACAAACAACACTTAGAGAACCATTGGCCTAGAAGACACAAATTCTTGCTATAATGTACATACTTCAAAATCCTTTCAGTCCTTCATATTCAGCCTATTTCTACCCACTGTCCTTCTGTATCTCCTTTCAAACTCTGTATTCCGTAGTAATATCCATTTATCCACCCTTCAACACAAATGTTCAGTGCTTTCCTATGTTTCTGATATTGCTCTAGGCAAAGAGCAAAGGTTTAGTTCTTGCCTTCAAGATGTGAGAGTATACTGAGCAAAACAGAAGCATAACTTAATAATTGTGTATATTTCAGAGGCACCGTATGGACTCATACTAATACTTGCCTTATGGTGAAGAGTAAATCAGTCAATACATGTATAGTGTCTGCCCCACAATAAATATTGAATAATTGTTATTGTCACAGAAATATAAGGTTGATAAAAAGTAAACACCTTTGTTTCCCTAGCTGTTATATTTCCATATCTAGAACAGTGCTTGGAATGTAACGTCAAATGGTACCTATTTGTTAAATGAAAGAAAGAAGGGATCTTCAGTCAAAGTGGGTAAAACACATTGTCAATAGCAGCATCATTTTACCGAGAAAATAAATTGCATTTACAGATCACCTGATCTGGGGCCCTGCCACCTGGGGCTGTGATGTGAACTGAACCCTCACATTTTGACTGTGCAGATCTCCTTGGTCTTTGAAATGTTCAGTGGATGGAGGAATCCTACATAGAGATAATGGGTTTGCAACAGTTTTGAGATGTTGGCTCAAACCAGTATCCATTTAATTGGAATAAAGTGGAAGATAACTTTTATCTCTGTTTTGTAATATAGATTTTACTGGTTATACCTCTATTATAATACTTAGTATATTATACTTACATGTCTGCATCAAAAACTAGCATGAAAAATCTGATGTAGGTTTAGAGACATCAAGTGAAGTTTTAAAGAAGAGATTTTACATAGGCTGTAGTGTTAGACCACAGGATGGGTTACTGAGGACAAGAGGTCTCTTTTCTGAAAGTCTTCCAGAAAAAGATATGGTCCAACCTAAATATTAAAACCATTGCAGACTTTTTAAAATGTTGCCTTTTGCCATTATCCTCTGTTGTCCACAAAATTTTGCAGAAAGATAGATCATATTAAATGGGAGGGAAATTTTCAATCTCTCCCTGACCATGCTATAATTCATAAACATGTTCTTTGTAAAGTATATTGGTTCTTTTTAAATAGAAAAACACTGAAAGATAAACAAGAACCAAATCCATATTAAATTTAGAAAAGGAAAATTTGTGGGTGGAAAAAAAATCTACAAAACCATCGAATGCATTTTGCTGTCAATACATCAACCAAAAGGAAACTCAGCCTTTTCTAAATGCTATAATGGTCTTGAAAACCTTCCTGTGTAAACAGATGAAATGCCAGCTTTTTAGGGTTGACTCATAGAGTTGCCTACTCAGGAAAACAATAATGATTTAAAAGTGATTTTGGACGACATTGATTTTTGAGCAAAGGATGGAAGTTGGATACAAAGACAGAGTAAATTAACTAGAATCGCTTGATATGTGGATGGATAGAGTATTGATTTGGAAAGGTGGATTTGTCCTTACTTTATTTCACTTTATTTTTTCCCTAATACTACCTTCTCTTAGATCATATTTTTTGTAAATTAGGATTTGCACGCACTCGCTGGGGACTCACTATGTGCGGTTATTTTCAGGTTCATTATCTCATTTAATCCTCCCTACAAACCTGTAAAGCACGCACTGTTATCCCCAGCACGTATGAGGAGAATGAGATTTACAGAGGTTAAGTGCATTATCAAGGTCCTACAGGTTTAATTGCAAGAGGTAAAATTTGAGTCCATGTCTCATAACCCTTCCTTTTATGATAATTAAAGGTTAAATCTAGGTTATATATTTCTAAAGCTTTGTGATTTTTATTTTATTACTTTTGTAATAATTTGGCAAATGTACCTACAAGGTTCATAATTATTTTTCTTATTTAATATAAAGTTACATTTAGCTGGTAGTACTACAATTATTATGACATCTTATAGTGAATTCCATTTAGATATGATTAATCATATTAATCATTCCCCAGGGCAAAAATCTGTGAACTTAACCATATTTTCCTTCTGTTAGGTATTTCTGTTGCCCACTCAGCGATTTCTGAGCTAACTGGGTAAGGCTCTACCTTATGGCTTACAAGAGTCTATAAAGGTATTATATTCCTTCCATGTCAACGCAGAACCTATGCTGCATTAGTCCTAATTTAGAAAAATGTAAAGTGGTGCAAAGATGATTTAAGAAGTTTTCTCCTTTCTCTGTGTTCAGAGCCTCGCCCTGTCCATGGCGTGTGCACCACGAGGGGAAGACGGCAGAAGTCTAAGGATCAGATAACATTTTGCTGGTATTTGTTTCCCTCCTGCATGCTCTGGGGAGCTTTCTGTTGCTCCATATCTTCTCTCTCTGATCACTGGCAAAAACATCTGTGGGTGTGCTTCTCAATCCATTTAATACCAACACCCTGCATTCATTTTCAAGAAGAGTGCTCTGTCTTCTTCTGAAAAATATAATCCAACATGCTCTTTTGCTTAATACACAATTTCTAAAGTAGCTAGTGTCTTAGACAAATGTTAGGTCAAGGCTGACTTGTTTCCCTTCAAAAACTTACAGATATGAACACACTAAACAGACATGTGCGTTTTCAGAGGCATATGAAACACAGATACTGTGTTAGCTTTCTAGGCACACACTATAAAAGGAAATTTCTGCATATTGTCAAATCAATTTGCATCTTCATAACGTAAAGGAAAATGAGAAAGCACTGTTACAATTAGCTACTAGCACATGGTGCTTTATTTTTATATTAAAGATTACATTCACAAAATGTGTCCTTAGGGGAAATTGAAGGTGAGTGTGCATCGGGGTTTGAACATCTGGTTTCTGTTTCTGTCGTTCTTATTGTGCTCTGAGTTATTTGTCTTTGGTTTATTGGGCCCGAGAACAAATTAGTTAGTTTTAACCAAAATGAATCATGGTGTGAAATAAGAGTTGCCTTGAAACTTTCCTGGTGTTCAGCGTCCCTGCAGGGCTCCAGCAACACAGCCGGCTAAACTGGGGCTGGTCCCCTTCCCAGGCCAGGACGCCAGCTGAAGTAATTCACCACAATTGGGGGAAATGGGCAAAAAATGGCATCTTTAATTAATGAGAACCTCATATTCTGGTTTAGAGCCTGAGCTATCATTTGGGACACAGAGAGAGAGAGAACACGTGACAGTTTCTGCTGGTTGCACAGTTGTAGTGCTAGAGTACAAACCTGGAAGGCAGGAAAGGTGGTGGTGGGGGGGAGAACTGTGTCTGGGACTGTCAGAAGGGGACATTGTTGTTGGCCTCTCTCATGAATACAGTGAGATACCGGAATACGCAGTTAATATAAAAACAAATTCTATGTTGAAATTGGGGGTTTATTTTCTTTGGAGGGATTAGGTTTCTGGATTTCATTTTTGTTCTAAAACCACAAAAATGAAGGCTCTACCTTCTGCAAGAACACGTACCTTAATGGATGGAGAGTTGAACTGGGTGACACTTGCTGAAAAGGTCAATGTTCAAGGGCCCTTCTGCTGTGATTGCTTCTGTCAGACCCCAGACCCCGGCGCGGCGCCGCAAGAGCCGCAGTTGACTTTCTTTTGTGTAGGAAACAGACACTGATAACCACAGCAAAAAAGCTGTAGTATGTAAAATCCATAAGTAAGTGATAAACATTAAAGGGGAAGCAGCCTCAGGTGTGTTGTTTTGGTTTGGTTTGTGTTGGTCTTAGCAGCCTAACAGGATTGTATCGTTTCTTGATTCCCACATGTCCAAGGTCACCTCTTTCATTAAGAGAATAGCCAAGATGAGTCTTTTTCTGCAATTTCCATGATGGACAATGAGAAAAGTAAAAGCAGCTTGTAATAGTCCCACTTTAAAATGTTCACATTATAACTAAAAATGAAAATTAGAATTCGGGCACACACTAAAGAGGAGGCCACAGCTTTCAGCTGTCATGGAATGATTCATCGTTAATGTCAAATAGTCTACATAAATAAGAGAAATGTTTGACAAAATGGCATTCAATGATTGTAAGTGGTAATGATGAGAGATGTGTAGAAATTTTTTTTTTTTTTTGAGACAGAGTCTCACTCTGTTGCCCAGGCTAGAGTGAGTGCCGTGGCATCAGCCTAGCTCACAGCAACCTCAGACTCCTGAGCTCAAGCAATCCTCCTGTCTCAGCCTCCCAAGTAGCTGGGACTACAGGCATGCGCCACCATGCCCGGCTAATTTTTTTCTATATATATTTTTAGCTGTCCATATAATTTCTTTCTATTTTTAGTAGAGATGGGGTCTCGCTCTTGCTCAGGCTGGTCTCAAACTCCTGAGCTCAAACGATCCGCCCACCTCGGCCTCCCAGAGTGCTAGGATTACAGGCGTGAGCCACCGCGCCCGGCCAGAAATTTTTTAAATGCACAGAATGGCCGGGCATGATGGCTCATACCTACAATCCTAGCATTTTGGGAGGCGAAGGCGGGAGGACCACTTGAGGCCAGGAGTTTAAGACCAGCCTGAGCAACATAGCATGACCCTGTGTTTAGGAAAAAAAAAAAAAAAATCCTTTTTTTTTTAATTAGCCAAGTGTAGTGGCATGTGCCTGTAGTCCTAGCTACTAGAGAGGCTGAGATGGGAGCATCGCTTCAGCCCAGGAGTTCAAGGCTACAGTGAGGTGTGATCGTGCCACTGCACTCCAGCCTGTGTGACAGAGTGAGACCCTGTCTATTAAAAAAAATGTACAGGATAAGTTAAAATAGCAAAGTGCATGGAATTATGGATGTAACAATTAAAAACAGAGTGCATGTGTTTGTTAATATGCACAAATGAAAATAGTTAAACTGGATGCCATTTATAATTTCTTTAATTTTTAATTTAAAATACTTTGTTAACATTTTATTATTTTTTATCAATGCCATGATAAATGTTCAGAGAATGTTAACGTAATAGGTTAATGAATTTTCATTCTTACCGTATTTCAGAGGCTTGGATGGAACAGGGTACAGAGAATGTAGTTTAGTTTTGTACCCAAGAAAGAGGAAATGGGTTTGCAGTTCCACCATTAGTCTTTGCAAAAGTTGGTTCTTCATTTAACAAACCATCAATTTTACCACTTCCTAAGCATAGAACGTTCTCATTTCTTCCACAAATGAAACAACACAAAGGCTCTCCCAATCACTGCATTCTGGCTCAAAATCGGAGTCTTTGGGTGATGCACAGGCCTCTCCACCAAGAGGAGGGGTCAGGTATCAATCAAAGTAGAGAGACATCTCTTAAGGAAAGTACATCCTCTGTATTTCCTAGAACTTCTGACAGCCGTGGCATGACTCTTCTAGTGTACAGGTCCATTTCCACATCCAAATTTTGAAGGGTAAATGATGCAGTTTGTGAAATCAGAATTACCTTGATCTTGATTGTATTTTATTTTTCAGTTGCAGTAGTGTTTTAAAAGTCAGTGAGGAGCTGCATAACCTTTTATTTCATCAGTTAAGTGATGTAAACTAGCAAGTCCTTAAGATGGAGAGGATGTAAAGTTGGCAAAAGTACATGTTGGGTTTTGCTGAAAACAACAACAAAACATGTTGAGATGTAATGAAAATGAAAGCCCAGCAGTGCTTTCCTAATGTTTAGAAACAGAGAAAACCTCTATAACTTGGCATATAAATGCTCTTTAAAGAGATTTGAGTTAAGACTTATATAAAATCCCTGCTTCTCTCCATAAAAGCTCTGTGAGCTACAATATAAACAACTATACCCAGTCCCTTGGGAATTTGCCAAGTGTAAAGATGGAACAAGCCATTTCATTTATTTTTTCTAGACAAGTAAGTGTGTGCTTTCTTCTTGGCCTCACATGTTTTTAGGAATTTTCAAAACCTGAGTTTCAGGAACATGAAATCTGAAACAGATTGTCATCTTCATCATTTAAACCCATCATTTAGGCAATAGCATCATTCACCGCTTTTGACTAGGGTTATGTGTTTAAAAAACATCTTTGTCACTGTTGAGGCACAGGGCATGTATCTTCTCTTTGAATTTCTAGACATTCAAATATTCTAATTATCTAGAAATGATCCAAAAAATGTTTTTTTTGAAAGTCTCAATATTCTGTTTCTTTGTTAGATTTTTTCCCTGTTATTTGTAGATATTACACAGTTTTCTTTCATCAAATTATTTAATTCTACTTAGACCTTTTTTTTTAAATACAGAAAGTTCCTAATCCCTTGCATCTGAAATGTGCAATTTAGGCACATAACGTGCATTTTTTATTATTATAATGTGATGAGAAACTTTGTTAAAAAATCATTAAATATATTACATGTCCTTACTCATATGTGAGAGCTAAAATAATTGAACTCATGGGGAGAAGAGTAGAATGTTGGTGACCAGAGGCTGGGAAGGGTAGCAGGGAGTGGGGGATAAAGTGGGGATGGTTAATGGGTACAAAAATATAGTTAAACAGAAGTAATTAAATCTAGTGTTCAGAAGCACAATAGGGCGAATATAGTTAACAATTTATTGTACATTTGAAAATTACTAAAAAAGTAGAATTGAAATGTCTCTAACACAAAGGACTTGTAAATGCTTGAGGTGATGGCCACCCCAGTTGCCCTGATTTCATCATTACACATTGCATGTTTGTATCAAATTTCACATGTACCATAAATATGTAGAATAATTAAATTAAAAAATTAGAAACTTGTTTAAATGTAAAAAATAAATAAAATCCAACTTTCCCCAGTTAAAAAAATAGATTCAATAATATAAAAGTAGTTTGGGTTCATCATAAAATAAAACAAAATTCACTGATTTGTATGCAATTAAAAATGGAAATCTGTCGTCTTCCTTCTCATCCACCCTTCATTATCTCCCCTGCTAATCCCTGGCTTTCCACAGACTAGTGTGTATGTAGCACTATCATCAGGTTTAAATCTGTACTTTAAGGCCATTTGTAAACATACGCTATGCAAAATAGATGCATATACAACATACTATTCCATGACTTAATTCATTCGTTTTAATATTTATTGGGATAACTTGTACTGAATTTATAAGACACGTTCCCTAAAATCTCAGTGGCTTAGCGCCATGTGTGTATTTCTCTACTCTGCCGCAGTTTGATGTAGTTTAGCTGGGGTTCTTCCATATTTCAGTTATGTCATCTGGATCACATGGGCTCAAAGGCCACTGCAGCAGGGCATAAGAAATACCTGAGAGATATACCAGCTCTTACCATCCCTCTGCTCTGAGGTGACACACATCAGTCCCACTGATAGTCTATTTTCCAGAACTAGTCATATAACTAAAAACTTCTACAACGGAGGCTGAAACATAAAGGCAAAATATTTCAAAATTGGATATTTCTAACCTTGGATATTTGGTGAGCATTCAATAGGTCTGCCACATTCACTAAATATGTTCTAGGTGCCTCTCCGTGTTAGTAAATATAACAGTAAAGTTTTTTAATCAAATACAATTTTTATAATATACACAACATTCAAGCATTTATTTTTGTCTATAAAGCCATGAAACTGCAGTTTTCAGAGTGTAACTTTTTACTGATATGAAATGAAATATCTAAACAGGTGTCCAGATTATCTCAGGTCTCTAAACATTCTAATAAGAGAAGGTAAGAGGGATTCAGGACAAGAATACTAAATTGAGTATACATTTATCTTTCTTGTCACTGTCTTTGGGGATGAAATCAGTGGCCCTGAAGCTAATGGCCTCAGTGGTATTCGGGCTTTAGAAAAATAAGCTCAATGATGGCCAACTGGCTACGTACTGTCTTGAACCTGCCTAACTCTGTTCCACACTATTTGTGGTCAATATTGAGAACAGGAGACAATGATCTTCACCGGTTGCCTATGCTTCCCAAATTTAAAGCTTCTGTTGCTCTTATGTAAAATTTTATCCATTACTGGGTACCTATGAAATGTCAGGTTTATTCTATATATTATCTATTTTAATCCTCAAAGCAATTCTATTGGCTAGCTACTGTTACCTCATTCTACAAAGAGGATTACTGAAGGACGTTTAAGTAAATTTAATCAAGTCACACATTTAGAAAAAGTTGGATCCGGAATTAAACCCAGATCTATCTCAGTTAAAAGTTTATAAACATCAGAACTGTCAAACAATAGGAGTAATCGAAATTTCCGTGTGCTGTGATGTGTTCTTGCTTTATACAGACACTAGTATGAATAAGCATGTGAACCAAGGGAACATTTTTCATCTATGTGGTTCCATCTCCATGTCATCAATGGAATGAATGATGATGATAATTAGTGACTATGTGCTGCAATGGGTCTCACACTTGAGTGTGGTATTCGTTTCCCATTCCTGCCGTAGCAATTGTCACAAACATAGCAGCTTAAAATAAGCATAAATCATCCATCATTTCATAGTTTCTGAGGGTGAAAAGTCTGGGCACAGTGTGGCGCAGCTGGTTTCTCTGTTTTTAGTCTCACAAGACTGAAATTAGGGTGTCATCAGGGTTTTCTTCTTTTCTGTAGGCTGTGGGGAAGAATCTACCTCTAAGTTTACTCCGTTGTTGGTGGAATTCAGTTCTGTGTTGTCGTAGTGCTGAGGTCCCCATTTCCTTGCTGGCTGTCACTGAGGGGTGATGACCTCCAGCCAGTCCTTGCCTGTGGCCCATCACATCTCCAACAGTGGAGCTTCAAATATCCCCCTGCTTGGAATCTGTCTTCCTTTCCCCTGTTGATGTATCTCTTCTGCTTCCTCTTCTGCTACATCTCTCTGACTCCAGCCAGAGAAAATTCTCTGCATTTAAGGGCTGCTGGGATTAGACTGGGCCCACCAGATAATCCAGGTCCAGACCCTTAATTACATATGCAAAGTCCCTTTTGTTGTGTAATGTTACATGGTTGCAGTTTCAGAGATTGCAGTGTGACCTTCTGTGTGGGTAGGCAGGCCATCAGCAAAGCCACTGGATGCCTTGCTAAAGCACAGACTGCCGGGCCCCACAGTCAGGGTTTTAGGTCTTAGGATGGGGCCCAAGAATTTGAATTTGAACACATTTCCAGGTGCTGCTGCTGCTACTCTGCAAACCACATTTTGACACTCAGATCGAGAATCATGCCCCCCAGGCCAAGAAGCCAACTCTGCAAACCACATTTTGAGAACCACCGATGCAGAATTTTCCAAACTACGTGAAAATTATTAGTGTGACACCTAGCGTAGATGATTTTATATTTGATAATATAAGTTGAGAAACACTGGCTGATTTTTCTTGCTGTTGTCATTGATCTTTTAACCTTGAGAATTGAGTTTTCAAATTAAATATTTGTGTGTCATATAACAGCTATTCTCCATTTGGTTTTGTTATGTGTGTTTAAGGAAAAGCTGAATACTATGAGTTTTAAACAGAGCTGCTTCAGATGCATTATCTATTGTGGGCTATGAAATTCTAATAGGGTGAGTTGAATTTTAGAAATTTCTGATGATCACAATGGAATAAAAAAAGTCAGAATCAATCCATGGTTTTCTATTGTTCTTAGAGACACATTCTGGATCAGCGACCACATGGAGGGCATTACTTTTAAAGTGAGGAAGCCGCCTTCTACAAGGTGGACCACAATAGCTCCGCAGGAGGTGGTATTGGCCATGCCAATGATCCGTACAATAAAATTCTGTGGCTTTTTGTGTCAGAGAGCTAAAGCGAGTGGATTATTCATATATCTAAAGTCTTTGAAATCATATGTATTCTTTTTTTCACTTATAAATCAACGAGGAAGAGAAATTAATCACCAGATTATCACATTATTGTAAATTAAATTGCTCTAGAAATAATTTTCATCATCATCAAAGTTAGTAATGTATTTGAAGAAGGAGAATACAGCCTGCTTTATTCATTTGAGAGATGATACATATGAGCAAAGTGTGCTGTGAACATTCTTAGGCTCTTGAGTTTAATGTCATGGAGGGCAATTACTACGTGTAATTTTTATCTAATATTCCCTCGTGCCATTGTCCAAAAATGCAGATAGTGAGTTAGCCGGGCCACTGTTCTAACCCTCCTGGTATTCTGCACTTATTCAGGAAAATGTTTTGTGAGCAGTAGAGATATTGATGGTCACCTTTATTAATAATTATATTCCTTTAAATAATTTTAAAAGTACAGTCACATATAAGACCCTCTGTAACACAGCAATCTTGAAGAAAGTGGAGAAGTGAGCTGTAAGAGCATCTCCTGGAAAAGTTCCAGGCAAAGACAATAGCAAGGGCAAAAGTCTGAGGCATAAGCCTGCCTTGCGTGTTAAACAAATAGCAAAAAAAGTCAACATAGCTGGAGAAAACAAGGAGAATGAGAATATTAAGAGATGACATCAGAAAATTACCTGTGCACGGAAGGCTGAAGGTTGTGTAGGAACATCTTTCCACTCTGGGCTAGTCGGAGAGCCAAGACAGTGTTTTGAACACTTAAGTCCCAACCTCTGTTCTCGTGCCAGCTACACCGGAAGTATACTGTGGAGAAGGCTGCTAGTTGGGCTGGGGTGGGAGGGGTAGTGTCACAGAAAGAATTTTAGAAAGATATTACAATAATTCAAGCAAAATTGATTACAGCAAAAGCCTGGTGCCTTGGACCAGGATAATAAGGGTAGATAAGTGATCAGTTTCTGCAGTGCACAGCTCTGTCTCCTGGCAGGGCACACTTTGGCTGGTCACCAGAGCACAGCAAAGCTTTCCTGCATCCTGGCTGGTAGCCGGCATCTGCTATCTCTGTCGCGTCTATTATAGCAAGAAGCCATCAAGTTATTAAGTACAGTAAGCCATTAACCGAAATCAATTATATGCACACCACAGAACTGAACACATTGGACTGTTGGAATATGTCTAATTAACATTTGTCTCATTGTGCTGTGGCTCAGAAAGTTAAAAGAAATTGTCTGTGGTTACAAAAACGTACACAAAAGTAAAAATAATATCAATGAATCCACATGCATTTGTAGTTCAATAATATTTTATGATTATTCTTCTTTATTATCCTGCCTTATTACACACTCACCCACTCCCCGACTCACTGCCTATACACACATGCACATGGGGTTACTTTTTCTTAATATTTTCAAATAATTTCAAACTTCTAGAAGAGTTGCAATAATGGTCTAAATAACATTTGTTTCCCGAATCATCCAAGATCAGGTTGCAGACACATGTATGGATACTTCAGTGCTCATATCCCCACAATAACACTTTCCTCCATAGCCACATCACATCCATCATAATCAGGAAATAAACACTTTACTACCATCCAATCTAAACCTTTTCCAAGTTTCTTCTAATTTCCCAGCCATCTTGAACTGCGAAAGAATCACTTGTTACACCTTGTGGGCATGTGTTCCCAATCTCTTTTCCTTGTGGACTATTTCCTCAATCTCCTCTTGACTTTTGAATACTTGACACCCTTGAAGACCAGACACCTGGCAGAATGTACCCCAATATGTTATCTTTCTGGTGTTTTCTCATGAGTAGATTCAGCCTATGCACTTTGGCAGGGGTATTACAGAAGTGATGTGATGTGCTTCCCATTGCACCCAGTGGGTACACAAGTTAGCTTTGCCCCAGTACAGGTGACGTTAACGTCAATGACTTGATGAAGTGTTGACTCCTTGGTTTTCCCACTACATTTTCCCCTTTTTCTTCAACAGGCATTTTGTAGGTAGATACTGGAAGAACAGGGAAACATCATCCTAGAGTCTAAAACTATGACAATTGCCAAATGGTGATCTTCCAAATTCACTGCTCATTTTACATTTATTAGTTGGCATTATACTCTATGGAAAAGCTTTCTCTTTTTCCCACTTATTTATCTATTTCGTATTGGTGTGAACTCATAGACTGCTATTTTATTCAGCAGGTTATAATCTATTGCTATCATTATTTATTCTGATACTCAAATTGTCCCAAATTTTTCCAATAAAAGCCCCTTCATGTTGGCTTTTATATTCTTTTGACATATCCCCAGTATTCTTGGAGCACTTCTTTCTTTTCAGGCAGAAAAAGATTTTCCAAGCTCCTCTTCTACTTTTCCTGCCCAGCCCTGGAATCATCCATTTCTGTAGAGTCCTGGTTCCTTTTAATGAAGAATCGTATTCAGAAAGCAAAATCAAGAGTTGGAGATGTACATACACATACTTGCCACCAGCATTTACATTTTTACTTGTTGGTATATATATAGTTACATATTGAAAACCAAGAGTACACAAGGATACCCCTAATTCCAATTTGACACTACAGGGTTCTTCTCTTAATAGTCTTTTCCTTCCCTATATTTGTAATTCCCTTCTCCTGTACTACAAAATTTGCCTCCCATTATCCTCAGTATATTGACTCCTTGCTCAGTTCTCCTATAATATTTGTAAGCAATGTCCCTTCCCCTGTGGGGAAGCAATGTCCCTTCTCACTGCTCTAGGCCTTCTGCCTCTGTGGACTCTCTCCACTCCATCACCTTCCTCTCCAGGGGCTGCATTCCCCACCAGGCTGTTGCTGTCTGGCTTGACTACTTTCCTCTGGGATTCTGATTCCATACTTTCCCCAATTCTTTCTCACTCAGGATTTTGGGCTGAGTTTTCAAGGAAGAAGGAAAAGAAAAATTTAAAAAAGGAAAACTTGTTTCTGTTCTCAAACCTGATTCTTTGGACCCCTTGAGAACGTGTTACATTGTGCTGCAGTGTCCCCTAAAAAATATTATTATGGGATTATTATTCCACTGAACAATTCCATTAAGTTCTGCTCTTTTTCTCAATAGGTTCAAAAAAACCCAGCATGGATTGGAAAATTACACTGACATCTATGAATGAATAAAATAGGGATGTTATTCATTGCCTTTCCCACAAGAAAGATCAATTGTCTGGGAATGTACCCCAGTTAATAATCCACTTAGGCAGAGTGGCAGGGGTCCAGGTCATCTGCAAATGTGTTTCTGTGGCATACACCACAATCCCACAAATGTCTGTTTTAACTAAAATTACAAGGAAATCCCAATATCTTGATGGATACGGTCCATGTGACCATAAGTGTCCATCACACTATTTAATGACCTTTTATTGATCAAATGAGAGTATTTATAGTACTAAAAGAAATAATATTTATACACTAATATAAATTAATTCATCATTATACAGTGAAGAATAAGAAACTCTGTCCATAATATTGTGTTTTGGATTTATATTAGGCTTAAATTTATTTTTTTAAAAAATGCATCTTTTTTCTTTCATTTTCAGTTGGCATGTGAAATAATTGTATGTATTTATGGGATATAGAGTGATATTTTGATACAGGTATATAATGTGTAATGATCAAATTAGGGTAATTAACCTATCCATCCCCTCGAACATTTATCATTTCTTTGTGTTGTGAACATTCAGAATCTTTTCTTTCAGCTTTTTGAAAATATACACTAAATTATTATTAATCATATTCACCCTACAGTGCTACAGAGAACTAGAGCTCATTTCTCCTCCATAGCTGTTAATTTTGTATCCATTAACCAACCTCTTCCTATCTTTCCCTCTCTTGTCCCCTTCATAGCCACTAATAACAACAATTCTCTCTACTTCTTTGAATTCTTGTTTTTTAGCTTCCATATATGAGTGAGAACATGGAATGTTTATCTGCCTGCGCCTGACTTATTTCACTTAACATCACATCCTCCAGGCTCATCCACATTGCCACAAATGACAGAATTTCATTCTTTTTTTATGGCCAAAGAGTATTCCATTGTGTATATATGCCACGTTTTCTTTATCTACTCATCTGTTGATGGACAAAAATGCATTTTTGGTGGCTTGTAGTATTCTCTTGATTATGTGTATCTCTTTCTCTGAGAACCATTTAAAATGTTTGATAATAAAATAATTTTAAAGCTAGGTTACATGTACAGTATTGGCAAAAGAGATATTTCTCTTTTCATGCTCAGATATTAGTCTCTTACCTAGGTCAGATATTTGCATAGAGGTTTTTTCCCCCTCAATAGAAAAAAGTGGCTACATCCCTTCCAGAATGTTCCATGTGAAGTTCCAGTTCAACTGAACAGTCTATCCCCACACTCTCCACTTGGTAGTCTCTCTTGTATTCTGTAGGATGCCATCTCATGCTGCACGTTCCTGGAGGCTGCCCTCCCTGAAGTTGCAGACTAACACCCTGAATGCATACGTGATGGACACGGCTCATTTTCACTTTGCTCGGACACTCTGAGGTGTGAGAACCTCCCATCCTGACCCTTCTCTTGTGTTGCTACTGACTGCATTCCCTGGAGGTGCTAATCTCTCAACCTTCCTTCCCGTATGGCCACTGACCATTGCAGTTCCATAGGCTTCTGTCCTTATCCCTGTCCCATGTCATTCTGCATGTCTCTCATGAGTGCTTCTGTCTACCTGCATGGCATCTGGCACCATGAATGTGCTCATAAGTCACAAGTGTACCTGTCCAACCAAAATCTTTGCACACAAATATATCCAAAGTCTTATTGGGCATATTTAACAGGCTATGAGTCCCCTGAGAACCAGAACCATGTCTAATTTATATTTTGTGACTTCAGCACAAATCAGAGTGCACACAAAGTAGATATTTAATAATCATGTCCTACAGGAACACTCAAAGTCCCCTTTTACCCCAAGAGCTTACTCGACTTCCAGTATTACTCACTACTGAGTGGGAAGCACGAGGTGCAAAAGCATAACAGTGGTAGTGCATAACGATGGGCTTTTCCCATTCCACTAGCTTCTGCATTGAGTCTGAACGGATCCATCATTGCCTCTTTGTCTTCATGGCTTCAGTCTCAAAGGCCCTCATCTCATCTGACCAGGCCCATTGCAATGATCTATCACTCTCTCTCCCTCTGGTCCTGACTCACTCCAAAAAAGTCTCCAAAACTGCTGCCAATAGTTTGTCTCTAAAAACAAAATCTCTTAATACAACCCAGTATAAGATATAATGCCAAGAGTGAACCCAAATGTAAAGTATAGACTTCAGGTGATCATGTCGCGACAATGTCGGTTCATCAGCTGCAACTTGTGCACCACCCTGGTGGGGGATGTTGATGATGCGGGAGGCTCTGCGTGTGGGGGAGGGCTTGGGAGAGGAAGTACATGGGAAATCTCTATACCTTCCCTTCAATTTTTCTGTGAACCTAAAACCATAAAATCTTTAAAAAATTAAATAAATGATTGAATTAATAAAACGGATGGATTTTAAAACAAGGGAAAAATACAATATCCTTAGAAGAAAAATTGGAAGGAAACTGAGCAAAATGTTAATGTTGCTGCTGGGAGGTAGAATCATAGAAAATTTTCTGTTCTCTGTTGTGTGTTTAGAATAAGATCCTCAAGTACAGTTTCTTAGGTTGTACACTGCGCAACTCCAGGAGGCCTCATTTGTCCCTCTTCATACCTCCAGCTTGTATAGTCTTGTTTCTGAATTCTCCCTTCTTGGGGAGCCTCCTATATGTTCCATCACAGCACTTAAATGCTTTTTTTCACTTATTTTTCATAGTTCTGTATCCAAAGAATAGGTACCTTCCTCAAGTTTAAATATAATCAATTTTTAATCTTTTCTTTTTAATTTTTTTTTTACTTTAATTCTATCCCAGTATCATGCTCTGGTCCTAGATGGTGCTCAGTAAAAATATGCTGAAAGAAAGAAAAAAATAAATGAGGAAACAGAAGAGAGATAAAAAGAAGATGGTCTGATTCTATAGCTTACATTTAACACTGTATTTCATTCATTGAGGGACTTGACTCAGAGAAGATGTGTGATATGTCATGTAGGCTCATTTGTGCATTTTTGTCTTTTCTTTTTTCCTTTTTAAATACAACTCCCGACTGGAAAATGTGTGCATTTTGATTCAATACACACACAAGAGAAGTTCATGAATGAGTTTAATGAATGAGATATGGACTTCTGAAGACCTGGGATGTTTCCAACATCAACTGAATTGTTGTGCAATGGTGACGATGCCAGGGCAAAGCGCTCTGTGTGCAGAATATGCAGACCTCAGTATTTAAGGGTGTAGACCCTGGAATCAGTCCATCTAAATCAAAATCATAGCTCCATTATTTACCAGCTGAGTAAACTAACCCCAGATTCATTTTTTTTTTTTTTTTGAGACAGTCTGTCGCCCTGGCTGGAGTGCCGTGGTGTCATCAGCCTGGCTCACAGCAACCTCAAACACCTGGGCTCAAGCGATCCTCCTGCCTATTTTTTCTATTTTTAGTAGAGACAAGGTCTCACTCTTGCTCAGGCTGATCTCAAACTCATGAGCTCAAGCAGTCCTCCCACCTCAGCCTGCCAGAGTGCTAGGATTACAGATGTGAGCCACCACCTCCTTTCATTTGTTAAATGAAGATAAAATGAGTATCTGCCCTCAAAGATAATTTTAAAGATTTAATTAAATAAGCTATGCAAGGCATTTATTTGTAATATCAATGGAAACTTAATAAAAACTTGTAATTATTATAAATGAATTGAAATAGAATGATCAAATCAATTATCTTGCATATCCTTTTTTCAAAATAGAAAACTACTTTAAGGTGTTCTTTTCTATGTCATAAAAATCTGAGAATTTGCTATATTTACTCAACAATATACAGATATCAATCTTCCATATTTTCCTTTCATAAAAAGAGATTTTGGCTTATGTTATATTGTTTAACTTTCATTCCCAATTTTAACTTAAAATATATATATATATATATATATATTTTTTTTTTTTTTTTTTTTGAGACAGAGTCTCACTTTGTTGCCCAGGCTAGAGTGAGTGCCGTGGCGTCAGCCTAGCTCACAGCAACCTCAAACTCCTGAGCTCAAGGGATCCTCCTGTCTCAGCCTCCCGAGTAGCTGGGACTACAGGCATGCACCACCATGCCCGGCTAATTTTTTCTATGTATATTTTTAGCTGTCCATATAATTTCTTTCTATTTTTAGTAGAGATGGGGTCTCGCTCTTGCTCAGGCTGGTCTCGAACTCCTGAGCTCAAATGATCCACCCACCTCGGCCTCCCAGAGTGCTAGGATTACAGGCGTGAGCCACCGCGCCCGGCCAAAATATATATTTTGAAGAACAAGTATTTTAAGAAAATGATAGAAGAAAAATAATATTTTAGTTAACCTTTGATTAATTCAGTATCTACAAAGAAATCCATTCACCAACAGAGAAAAAGATCTTTCCTAGAAAATGTTCCACAAATTTACCAAAAAAATTAAGCCTTGAAATTGTTGATAATTCCTACTTGTTAAGTAGAAAAAAAAAAAAAAAGCTTTTATCTATGATTTGAACTTCAGAAGATATAGCTTCATTAGTAATGAAGTTAAAGTGTCTTTCCAATATGGAGAATTTGGAATATTCTGGAAAATTCTGGAATGTTTCCAGAATTTCTACTTGCCAATTATTATCCCATCCCTAACTACACTTTGGGGAAAATGTTTAAAATGATAAAATGCTAGGAGCAGATTCATGCATACCTAGAAATCTTGATTCCCATTGACCATATTTCTATGCAATAAATGTGATATGATATTAACCAAGGTTTGTTTTCTCCCTTAATATTTATGGCTAAGGAATAAAATTCTTTGTCAATAGCAACTTTCAATTTTATTGACCACCAGTTACCTTATAAATTCTGATACATACTATAAAACATTATACAACTGCCAGGAAACTTTTGTTATTGCTGTTTAAATACACAAATTCAAATGATCCATAGTGTAGTCTATTATATTGTCCTACTGATAACTTCACCAAATGGTTTCTTTCTTTGGCTGATTTCTTTGCATACCACAGTTTGTTAAACCACATTTTGGCTCACCAGGCTTCCAGAAGCATGTCTTTACTACTCATGTACCCCTTATCCTGCAAGTGTTGAGGGACTGCTCAGACCAAATGGGAGGAAACCCAGAGCACCTTCCCTTAGGCTAACTCCTGCCTCTGCTTTTCCTGCCTACGTCAATCAGCCAGAGATTCCTGAGGTTTTGCAAAATGTCCCATTTTGTCCTTGAAGAGCTATCATTTTGTGAAACATTTCTTGATTTAGCTTAGGTAGAATAATAGTCTAGAGATGTGCACCACAGAGCAATTTTGTGTATAAGGATGTATGGGGAAAACTGTCTCAAATTACTTCTTATCTGACATATACATGGACATTTACATGTCCATTGCCGTATTACAGATTCTGAGAAGCTCTACAGTAAAGAAGAAAGTTTAAGTTTGTGAAGTTTCCTAAATTTCTTTAATTAGTAATTTTTGTAATGTCTGTTATTTATTATGCCTATCCTTTGAGAAGTAGAGGCTTCAGAACACCTGGAAAGCCTGCATTTTTATATTTTAGCCCAATTGGGTACATCCAGAAACCCCTGGCTAGAGAGAAGGCATTATGTAGATGCAGAAGCTTATATATCCCAGAGCAATAATTCAAAGAAGTCAATGGGCCCTCTCTCTGAAAAATGGGCACTTCTAAAACAAGACATAGCCCTATTTTAGAGTTAATTTGTCTGTTTATATTTATTCTGAATGAATTAAAAGGAGCACAGAAAGTGTACCCATGGTTTTAAAAAAGGATCTTTATAACTCTAAAAGATGTTGTCACAGATATGTTTCATCAATTCATTCAAGAAAAGAAAGAAAAATAAAGACGTTTACTGATAAATGGATAAGGACTTGAACGTGTACGCACATGCAAATGGAAAACAATCAGGTAAAGACAAGTGCTCCTACCTGCCAGGACAAAAGGAAAAAAAAAAAAAAATGAAGTAAGTTAAATATTTAGGTGGCCTTATCTTGAAAACATATTTCACTTGTCCATTTCTGACAACTTACCATAAACCAAAAGTGAAAGGTAATATTGTCTTTCTAATTTTAATTCCATTTTTAAATGGAATTGCCAGCAATTGGTGTAAGTCTTTTTCCATTCACTGTGTTTCCATTGGCTGTTTATAAGGGCAAAGCATATAGAAATAGGCAACAGGAAGCAGATATCAGATAAACACAGGAAGTAATTATTGAGCAGGAAAGGTTGAAGGAAATAGACTGTTTTTGTTTCGTTTTGTTTGTCTTCCCTGGTGTTCCTTCTGGTATGAGGCATCAGCAATAATGAAGGAAATAGATTTGTAATTTCAGGATAGCTATTGTTTATGTAGTGTTGGCATCACTTTTTGCTCACGTCATATTTATTTTTAAAAGCAGAGATAATCATTATCCTGAATTGAATACAGTTTGTAAAAAATGTGACTTTCAGAATCTAGAGATTCTTTTGATTTCTTTTTGGAAATTAATATAAAGAAGAAAAATTCCATCTGAAAAGGAGGCAAGAATTTAAGCCCTAGGTTGTATCGCCTGGGTTTTAATAAAAGGCAATCACAGAAGAAATAAAAAGTACTCAACTATGGTGGTATTTTCAATAAAATATCTCTATCACCTGAGCAAGATAAACACAGGTGTTCAAACGGCTAAACTGTATCTTAATCATAAGAGAATTTGTCTTGAGATTAGAAGAAGACTGAATTTGTTACAATGCTTAAAAATTACCTAATCGTTTACATTTTTCATTCAGTATACAACTATTCTTCTCTGTTCATTATCCCCCAAATAACCCCTGATACTATATAATCAATCATCCAGATAGTATGTGATCCATATTTACTCATCTTCAGGTATACTTGGAATTTTAAAAAACATAGGGATTTTTTTTCCCCCCTACACCATCATTTTTATCTTAGAATTGGCTAGATTTTCACCTACCTGACCTGGTTGCCTAGCTGCCATAAGACACAAATGACCTTTTAAAGTTGAAGTTGGATGATAAACAACTGGGAAGAGCTCTGCATTGGAGTGAAGGGTGTACAACCCTAACCATAAGTGTTTGGGTATAACTTTCTGTCCCATCAGGTACTGCAGCATGGGCAGAAGAACCCTAGCTTGGAGTCAGGTAGCCTTAGATTTGCATCCTAACTCTGCACCTCCCCCCTGTTTGTCCTTGGACAACTTACTTCAACTCACCAACAAGCCTTGCATTTGTCATTTGCAAAATGGGGACGATACTGTACATCTCAAAGAGTTGTAGTAAGAATTAAACAAGATAATGGATAAAGGACTTCAAACATAATGTTTGGCACATGGCCAATGTATCTTTACTCATACTATCTGCAAAACTAGGAAATTTGGTATCATAGTCTATTTGTGCTGCTATAACAAAATGACACAAGCTGGGAAATTTATAAAGGACCAAAATTTATTTTCTCACAGTTCTGCAGGCCAGGAAGTCCAAGCTCAAGGTATGCATAGTTTCCATGTCTAGTGAGGGCTGTTCTGTCTGCTTTCAAGATGGTGTCTTGTTGCTGCGCCCTCCCGACAAAACGAAGGCTGTGTTCTCATAAGGCAGAAGGTGGCAGGGAAAGACGAGCCTAGCTAGTTCCCTCTGCCCCTTTTATGAATGAATCGCCTCCTAAAGACCTTACCCTACAGTAATAGCACACCGGGCTTTAAGTTCCAACATAAATTTTGTAGGGGACACAAACATTCAAATCATAGCATTTGGTAAATGATATCTATGTTCTCTCTTAGTAATACCAGTATGTTTCCCAAACCTTAGGAATTATATAGTGTAAAACAATTGCCTCACAATTCATTTCCTGTGTCAAGTTTCTGTATTTCCAAATGGTGACAGAAGAACTTGCCAGCCACCAGCCAGTGGCTAAAAATTCTCCCCTCCCATTCAGCCCCATATAAGAAATTGGATCAAACTGATAGTCTTTCATTAAAGAGAGTAAAATTATATCTGGCCACATATACCCCACCATTTGGATTAGAGATTAGTTTCTCCAGAGTTCTCCAGTTAGTATGCAGTTATCCCCATGGAGTGAACATTAATTGATTATGAGACTTATTACATGTTTTTCTGATTTCTTTTCATCATGACATATAATTCAAATTGCAGTGAGACTCAGAACAATGAGGTTAGATGGAGGCAGGAAAACACCAAAGGGAAAAAGCATTATCAAAATAATGTAAACCAAAGGAATTCCGGGCACAGTTTGGGCAGCCAAGGGGGTAAGAGCTACCAGAGTCATTTGTCTTAGAGCAAGTTCTGAATTAAATATAATGGGAAAGAACAACTGAGTTTCGAGTTTGTGCCTGTGCTCATGTGTGCATGTGTTGGGGTGGGGGAAGGGAGGAAGGGAAGAGAAGAGTTTTCTCACTCTCTAGCTCACTCTCTAGCACATGTTATTAATATGGGAAAATCGTATAAAATCATGCTTAAAGTTTTGCACATTTGCTTTGTCTCACCTTGTCTCTCCTGATGATATGTTATGAATCACCAGGAGAAAATAAAAGTCATTGCAAATGGATAGATATGTAGACTTGTATCTCTGAAGGTGACTTTCTGCTGCTGAAGTCAAGATTGAATCTGTATCCTGTGCTGGTATTTAGTGGGATGCTTTTAAGGTTTAAATGAAGAGTGGGTCTTGAACAACTTGAATCTTTCAATGAAAGCAGTTATAGCTTCTTATTAAAAAACAACAATAATAAGGTATTAGGCCAATATGTCCCCTGTTAAGCAGAATCATGTTTTGTTCCCTGAATTATTCTAGAAGACAAACCAGCTTGCACCCTGAGAGTGACATGGTGAAATATTTATGTTGTCACCGGATTTGATTATTAAAGTGTTTTTTGCTCTTCCTGTAGACAGGCTGTTTGTTTGTGAATAATTCTGTGTAAGTGGCAGACCTGTGGCTTGTTTCCAGCAAGGTCGCAGTTGCAGACTGCAGCAACATGATGTTGATTCTATTTTCTGGGTTGTGCTTTGAATAGATTTTGTTCCATGGAGCATGTGTTAGGCAGACTAGAATTTTTTTGGTGATCTGCTCCCACAGCTCAAACTCTCGCCTCTAGCTATCTTTTAAAGATTCTACAAATCTTTTGCCTCTGGGGTCTTCATGCTTGTTTGTGACTTTCAGAAAGTTTTCCTGCAGATAATGTGTTTTCTCTGAAAATCGATAATAGTAGGTTATTAGATAATGTCACCAACTGAAAAAGCTCTTGTTAAGGTTAAAGCTACATCAAATAAGCAACACAAAGCTAATTACTTGTGTCTTTAAAAATACTCTTTCTCTCATACATTGCCACACATGGCTTATCTAGCTTTGTCGTTCAGCTGTTCTTTTGAATCAAAATTAAATTTCTTCCTCATATGGAAGCGGAATGAAACAGTAGCAGCTTTTTTAGAGAGTCTTTAAAATCATATTTCCCATTTGTCTCTCTCGTTATTTCTTTTAGGACCCACTTGCAACTGGTTTTTGTTTGTTTTTCTGATTTCTTTCTTCATCTTTTTGTGTTACCTCTCTCTTTTTACCAGCTTTGACTTTGAAGATTAATCTTAGCTGCTTCTGTTTTTTAAGTCCTCTGTATTGGTTTTTTTTTCTTTCTTTCTTTTCTTTCCTAACATATTTTTAAAATGTCACTTACAACATGTGTTGTTTAAGTTATGTTCTTTAAATTGATTAATTCTAACTATAACTACTAGGCCTAGGTTGTATCGCCTGGGTTGATCCAGCAATCCCATTATTGGGCATCTACCCAAAAGAACAAAAGACATTCTATAAAAAAGACACCTGCACTCAAATGTTTATAGCAGCACAATTCACAATTACAAAGATGTGGAAACAACCCAAGTGCCCATCAATACATGAGTGGATTAATAAAATGTGTGGTATATGTATACCACGGAGTTCTATTCAGCCACAAAAAAACAATGGTGATATAGTACCTCTTGTATTATCCTGGATAGAGCTGGAACCCATTCTACTAAGTGAAGTATCCCAAGAATGGAAAAACAAGCACCACATGTACTCACCATCAAATTGGTTTTAACTGATCAACACTTAAGTGCACATATAACAGTAACATTCATCAGGTGTTGGGCAGATGGGAGGACGGAGGAGGGGGTGGGTATATACACACCTAATGGGTGGGGTGCGCACCGTCTGGGGGATGGACACGCTTGAAGCTCTAACTCGGGTGGGGCAAGGGCAATATACGTAACCTAAACATTTGTACCCCCATAATATGGTGAAATAAAAAGGAAAAAAAAAATGAGGCAAATTCTGGCTTCATATTAGCTGTGCTAAACAATCCTAAAAGATTTAATGACCCTTTCTTCCCAACACAATTCCTGACTTGTATAGTCCTGGAGTGAATAAATCTATCTCTGTTGCACAGCCTTCAAGTTGAAGCTATGTTGACAGAATTCACTGCATTGCAGAATTTTTCGATGACTGCATTTGTCACCAGATCCTAAAATCTCACACTTTGCAAGTTCATGTGTTAGGCCTCAGGGGATCCCAGAGTTCTATACTTCAGTGCTAGGGTTTGCTTTATGGCCATATCATCAAGTCTTGTCATGAGTTTTTATCAATGGAAGCATTTTCCTTGGCATTTGACTCTCACCCGACCCCATGTGTTCCTTTAATACATTCGCTTCACTTAAGTGAGGAAACCTTCTGCAATCATAGGAAAAGATTTGCTGTCAGTTGACTGAGGCAGGACTGTAAATACCACCCCATAATTTCAAGTGAGAAAGATGAAATTAGAGCCATTTTCCATTCTCTCTTCCCCCTTGGGACCAGTTTGAAGCAATGCTGTGAAGTAAATCTTCTGCGGCTCCCAGAATTCCACTTTTGAGCTTTGCTCTGTGGTCATAAACACAGCAACTGCTTACAGTTTGCTTTGTAACTCGTCAAGCTCGTCTGTGATTCAGAACAGAACGCCCAACGTACTGCACATTGTCAGTGCATTCAGCTAGTGCTGTGGCCTGACTCTAGATACAGAAATTGAATAACTGATGCTGTCTTGTTCTTTGTTACTTTAGATCTTGTGGTGGGATCATTGGAGCTGTCTTTATGGCTGGCTACTTTGGTTACATTCCTGGTGCCCATTTTATCCCACAGGAATGAAGTTATGTCAGATGATTACTGGTTCTGTAGGAGATGCTTTAGTCCTTGCTGGCCAAAATCTTGTCATAGCTGGGATGGCTGCTCGGTGATGCCAGATTTGGGAAAGTAACAAAAATTATGATTGATGGACCAAATGAATATTATAATTCCTGTCACCATTTTGGCTTGATGCGGTGCAGTTGTGTGCTATTAAACTTATAATTAAACTTCATCTTCTCAGACCACTTGACGGTTCTAAAGTGTCAGTAAAAGCAACTCTCTTTCCTGGAATAGAGAGAAATAAGTTAGCTGTGCCAAGGTCCAGGGAGTTTAAATTTCTGGGCAGTTCAAAGAATGAGTCACTTTATCAGAGCCGGATCATTTCTGAATCTTGAAGGGCTTCTCTTATTAAGAGAAGGAAATCTCCTAAGTGAAACATCTCCACCCTGGTAGAGGGGTGAAGGGTACGGGGTAGAGTCCGGGGGCTTTCATCTACCTCATCTTTTCTTACATGATTAGAGAACCCGTTTCTGGTGATGTGCTTTCACTCTAGGTTAAATCACAAAGTTAGTTTAGTTTCATTAACAAAAAAATCTCAAGGAGCCACTAAACACCAGCCTAACTTCTAGACATAATAAGGATAGGGAACATTAAAAATATGGTGTCTCTAGGGCCTTTGAGGTACTTGCAATTTAGTTCGGGAGACAGGTCATAAAATATGGAGAAGTTGAATAGTGCACAAGTTAATCATAACATGACTCAACTTTAGGAGAAATATTACAAGGCACTCATTAATTAATTACCAAATGGAAGATGTCGTCAGTTATTGCTTTGGCTCTAATTTAGCTTAAACAACTACTAGTAAAACAGGCTGAATTAATTGTTGAGCTATCCAGTGATTTTTGATGGACATAACACAGCCACAGTAGACAAAGATGTATGTTAAAGAATGATGTTATGGGCACCTGTCTTTTCTGCTACTCTATAAATGATACTGTTTTTAGGCCAATAACGCTAAGATCTCAGGTCTACCAAGCCTCTCGACCCAGCTCTGCAATCCCTATAACAAGAAGCTTCCGCTGCTTGCTTTAAACAAAAAAATTCTCATTAGAATCCAAGTCCAATTCTTAGAGCACTAATGTCACGATTCTTTTGATGAACAACTCTCCCTGCAAGCTGTTGGATGTCAGAGCTGAACAGAAGAAATACTTATTAAAAATTTTTCAACTGGGCTTTCCTTTCCAAAATTGAAGTATAGATACTTTGATAAAGGATTGAGATATAACACGGCAAAACACTGTGCATCTATATTCCTTCTTTAAGTGAAGTTATCAAACGCTGGTTGAGAATTAGGAAGTGCTATTCCCCTCAGGAAGCTTTTAGCAATTTAAAACACAAAGAATTTAAGGTCATGTAACACTAAAGCATTGGGTGAAAATGTCAAACAGTAATTTGGACATTCTTTCATCATATGCCAAATGACGGGGGCATTTCCCTATATATAAATGTTACATAAGTACTAACGAAAACTCTGTCGTGTTTCTAATAGGACAACTAGACTTCAGCACGTTTGATAGTTAATCCACTCTTTTAGTTAGGAACAACCTTCTGCAAAAACAGAAAGTGAGATTTATACATGGTACCTTTAGAAAACCGCTATTAAAGGACAAGCAATAGATAATATCATTAGCAATCACATTAACAAAAATTTATTTTCTTAAGATAGGCCTCTGAAAAAGTCTCATCACTATATATGATTTGTTAAAAATTTTTATTGTACAGCACAGTTTCAATTGTTTTAGGGGACATAAAGAAATATAACACATGTTCACTGCCTTAAGAAACATTCATATACAATTAATAATTTCATGAGATATAATTTTCATACATTAACAGCCATGTGAGTTGTGTTTAACTCACGCTAGTTTTTTTTTTTAGTAAGAAATCTTTTATTGCCAGTCTTTTTGTTTTGTACAGTTTTGTTTCAGAGTATTACATGGATACAAACACTTTGGTTACATAAATTGGCTTTGCACCCCCAAGTCAAATCTACAAGTGTGCCCATCCACCAGACAGTGCCCACTGCACCTGTTTACCTACCCCCTCCTCCCCACTCCCACCTGCCCACCACCTGATGAATGTTGCTTCCATATGTGCACATAAGCTTTGATCGAGTAGTATCAATTTGATGGTGAGTACATATGGTGTTTGTTTTTCCTTTCTTGTGATACTTTTACTTAGGAAAATTGTCTCCAGTTCCATCCAGGATAATACAAGAGGTATTAGTTCACCATTTTTTATGACTGAGTAGTACTCCATGTATACATATACCACATTTTATTAATCCACTCATGGATTGATGGGCACCTGGGTTGTTTCCACATCTTTGCAATTGTAAATTGTGCTGCTATAAACATTCTAGTGCAGATGTCTTTTTTGTAGAATGTCTTTTTTTCCTTTGGGTATATACTCAGTAGTGGGATTGCTGGATCAAATGGTAGTTCTACATTTAGTTCTCTGAGGTGTCTCCATACTCCTTTCCACAGAGGTTGTACTAATTTTCAGTCCCACCAGCAGTGTATAAGTGTTCCTGTCTCTCCACATCCACGCCAGCATTTGTCATTTTGGGACTTTTTGATAAAAACCACCCTCATTGGAGTTAAATGATATCTCTTTGTGGTTTTGATTGGCATTTCCCTGATGGTTACAGATGTTAAGCATTTTTTTCATGTCTTTGTTGGCCATTAGTCTATCTTCTTTTGAAAAGTTTCTGTTTATGTCCTTTGCCCACTTTCTAATGGGGTTGATTTTTTTTCTTGCTGATTTTCCTGAGTTCTATATTGATTCTAGTTATCAGCCCTTTATTGGATATGTAGCATGCAAATATTTTCTCCCATTCTGTAGGTTGTCTATTGGCTCTAATGATAGTTTCATTGGCTGTGTAGAAAGAAGCTTTTTAATTTGATCAGCTTCCATTTATTTATTTTTGTTGTTTCTGTGATTGCTTTTGGGGTCTTGTTCATAAATTCTTTGCCTAGGCTGATGTGTATAAGAGTTTGTCCAACATTTTCTTCTAGAATTCTTATGGTTTCATGCCTTGTTTAAGTCTGTTATGATTTTTACTTTCTTGGAGGAAAAAAGGGAGAAGCCAGTCATAGCCCTCTGAAAATATAAACATGCTTAGGGCCCCTCTGTAATTACTCCAGCGGGTTCTTTCTCTCCCATCAGCACAAGGGTGCAGAGCAGAGAGGGTGCCCTTATTCTTTCTATAAACGCAGCTGCTTGTAGCCAGAGGAGGCAATCAGTAATGGCAGCATTTACCCAGGCACTGTCAGGGTATACATAAGAGAAATCCAATCTGGCCTGGTTAAACTGATCTTGTACAGAGAATTTATACACCACCCTTAACCAAAGCAACACATTCCCCCGGATACAGCTGGTGCAAAGCTGCAAGTGGGCCACTCTAGGACTCATCATGATTGCTTGTTTGAGGGTATGTGTCTTACTGTCTTTGTGAATGAAACAGAGGTGCTCTTTCTCCATTACACAGCTCCTGCTTTAGTTCTTTTTCTTCATCTCCTCTTTGATTTTTTTAAATTTCTTTTCCGCCTCCTCTTGCTTTTTTAAAAAATATTTATTTCTGGTAGTATCCAGAAGAATAGTGAAGGGCAAAGAGAATCCTTCCAATTCTATTTTTGCTTCGGAAAAAGATGCCCTTTTCTTATGCTGTGATTTTATGATGTTGTGTCTATGTTTAATTTCCTGGAAATTGGTTAGTATAATATGATATTTCTTTTGAAAAGTCATTCATTGCATGTGGAATCAAGAGGGAAAAAAATGGAAAGTAGTGGAGGAGAGAGGGGTGGAAACTGTTCCTTGCCTTAGGCATCTTTCAGCTTATTATTCAATTTCTGTTCATTGAGTAACTAAGAAAAATAAACACTTGAATGTTTCACTTGGCCTCATAGGTGGTCTCTTATAATACAGAAGTGCCATTGCTGGTATATTTTCTGTTTCTCATTTGATAAAATGCTACATGTGGGTTTCAGATGGCAGAGGATTTGGGCACCACATGTTTATTCACTGTACTTGATTTTCTTATTGTTGATTTCAGGTGGTTGCACTACAGAACACCCAGAGTCCTCATTAATTTTGAGTCTTGGCCCTCTCCTGTTTCTGCATAAGGACACTTTTAAATTTCCTGTTTTCTTGTTGCAAAAAGTACAGTGGCAAAATGCACACCCCATCCTAATGAGATGCTCTGACTCGCCTTCCCACATTTTCTCTCACATGCATACAAAGAAGCGCTCCTCTAAATGGTGCATCATTTTGACCCAGTCCAATTTTCTAAGTAAAGCATCCATGCAGCAAGGGGCATTAGAAAATGACCCAGCTAGCTCAGCGAGGTACACAATTAGAATGAGTCACCAGGTACTCACAATTCTATATGATAAGTATCTTTCATATATTTCTATGACTTTCTGTTTCTACTGGCACCTCCCTCATGCAGGCACATTTGTGTTCAGATTATCATAACAAGCTTTCTAACTGCTCTTACTACTCCCATTCTCACTTGTGATTCATTTCCAACACTGTGGACAATGTGATTTTTCTACATTGCAAGTGTAATTACCTTATCTTCAAGAAAGCGAAGCAATATTTTCCCATTCTTATAAAATTCCTACTTGTAACATATCTGCCCTTTGCCTGTTCTTCAGCCACACATTTGGCAAATTCCTTTTAAGTCTACATAGTCCTTCCTGGTGTATACTGGTTAGCCTTGGAATGTTCATGCTCTGCCTACCATACTCACCTCCCCCACAGTGAGGGTCCTCTTCTCATGTTTCCATATGGGTCCTCTTGCTTCCCTAGCATGACTGTCATCATGCTTTATTGTAATCACTATTTAATTCAGTCTTCACTCGTAGAAAGTCCCACGAGAGCAGGGACACTGTCTGTCTGATCTCTGGCTTTACAACATGCCACAAGGACTAGCCCAGAAAAGAAGTTCGATAATTCCTTTCAAATGAATGAACAAATAAATGCCAGATACTCATACCGAGACTTTTGGGCAGAAAAGTAACATCAGCTGTAATGGAGTCAAATTGCCAACTATCTAGAAGATAAAGAAGAAATTGAGAAACGAACATTCTTTTGCTGAGATCCAAATTCAAACTGGAGCTGGGGACTTGAGCTGAAAGCTAACCAGAAAACACCTTTCTTCCTCAAAGCAATCTCTAAGGACAAACGGTTAGGAATGGAAAATGCAATGCCTGCTATGCGTTAGACAGCAGGATGGATTCTCTGGTGAAGCCTATAACAGATAATTGCTTCCCGATTTGTTTCTTACCCTTAAACTCCTAACACTAAATCACAATTGTCTTCTTATTACATACTGCTGGACAAGAGTGTGTTCAAGATCAATATGATTCATAACTGAGAAAATGTCGCAATGAAGACAAGGGCCCATGTAGTGTGCTGAGGCCACTGTGTACGGAGGAAAAAAGCTTCGATCCACTGGGCAGTGGCCCCAAAGTTTACAAGTAATTGGACACAAAGGGACTTCTGTTAGGGATTACTCTGTGGAATTTTGCACTAAATTCCCAAAGCATTTACCGCCCCCCCCCCAACATTTTGTGATTTGGTTGAAGAAGTGTTCATCTTACCCACAACCTTCGTGATATCAGAGAGTTCATTCACGTCTGCTCTCACCACTTCCAGCTTGAAGAATCCTGATCCTGAGTACAGTAGTTGCTCAAACACCATAATCATTTTTATTGTCCTAAATAATTCAGATGCTGTGAAGGCAAACAAAACACCATGTTTTACTTTTCATTTCTTGATAATTCAGGGCCTACCCTTTTGATTTATGAGAAGCCAGGGTGTTTTCCTAATTCACTTCTTCTTATATAATCTAAATCCACAAGCATAAGAGAATAGCTTTACCAAGAAGGGTAACATTTTTAAAAAGGTGCACTCTGAATTAGCATGGTTTCTTGACCCTAATTATTGCTTCTTTGCATTAATTGATTCATTCATGCATATAGTTACTATTAGCATTAGTTAGAAATAAATTTTAAAGTTATTAGAATTAATCACTTGATTTTAACAGTGATAAGACTTTTGGCTTGATGGATAATATATGGGAGCAGGAATATGGCCAATTTTATATCTACTCAGAGCATAAATAGTTCCCTATATTTTGGATCTCAAGTTACCAGGAAAAAAGAATCACTCAGTTCAAAACTATTAAGCTGAAATTCCTGGACAAATCATTTGCCATTTGAGATAATATATTAAAAAGGTTTGTGAAATGCTACCTTAGCAATTAATATAAAAAATGTTAAGTACTTCCTACCTCCCTAGATATGTTTATCAGCTGTTTTGTTCCCAGAGCCATATTTTGCAAGATCCATGTATTTTAATGAAGAAATTAATATTGTCAGAAGGAAATCGACCTAAGGGGTAAGGCTCCCCACTGATAAAATTTGAGGGTAAAATGAGAAAGCAGAGTACCTGTTGAGGCAGAATCCTGCCATGGAAAAAATTTGTTTCAAAGGTATGCAAAGAAAAACATTACCTACTGCAGGCGTAGCCTGGGACCACACAAACTAGCAAGATACAGGTCTAGTTGTTTTGGCTACATTTATCCCAGAGGTAAGATGTACTCTGGGAAGATTTTGAACATTGGTCAACATGTTTCAGCTTAATATGATCAATAAATATAATTTTGATTTCTCTTTGATTATTGAAAACCTAGTATCTACTACTTACTGCTTAGTACTCTCTGGGCACAATTGCATTATCTTCATTTATCCTTACAACAATCCAAAGATGTAGATACAATATTATCACTGTTTTACAGATGAGAAAATTGAGTCTTATAGGGGTTGACACATTTCTTCTCTTCACACGACTCATGTCAAGAACCCAAGTGTGTTAACTTAGAGAGATTGAACTCTTAAACAC
Source organism: Eulemur rufifrons (assembly GCF_041146395.1). Lineage (NCBI taxonomy): Eukaryota > Metazoa > Chordata > Mammalia > Primates > Lemuridae > Eulemur > Eulemur rufifrons. Next base: position 7,917,835 of record NC_091007.1, on the reverse strand, counting down.
AATGCTACACAGTGACCTCATTAATTCATTCTTTCAATAAATATATATTGTGTATCTATCCTGAGTCAAGCACTGATTTTGAAATATATAATTTTAATAAATAATTATGGTAAATATTTATAATGTGGATCATTTTTTGCTTTGTTGAGGAATATTTTTTATATAAAAATGATTTTAGTGCCAAAAATATTGGCCACCTGGCCCCTGATCATACTGCACACATTTTTAGTTAGTTCTTGTCAGGTAATTGTCAATGCTGCAAGTTAACATGTAATTTCTGAGAATCTGCTTTGTGATTCGGACTTTTCCCTGTTTTGTGCTACAACAAACCAGGCCTCTGCCCTCATAGGATCCGTAGTGGAAGATTAAAACAGAAAACGCAGCATTACCTTAGTGTGCAAATGTGACGGGAGAGGGGAAGGATGACAACCCATGCAGGATACCCACAGTAGAGGCCTGAGCCCATCAGGGAGGGCATCCGGAAAACCAGAAGTCTAAGGAGTCAGAGAAGTCCAGGGGGTTAAGAAGAGTAGGGAAAGTGTGTGAGATGCCTGGAATGAGCAAAAGCAGACACATTCCAGAAAAGGAGAGAAGGTGGATGGGGCAAGACTGCAGAGCCATGAGGGTATATACACAGAAAGACGCACAGGAGTGGGGCCATTGAGAACCAGGGCCAAGGGTTGTGCAAGCCAAGATAAGGAGATTAAATGAGTGGTCTTGAAACTTTTCATTCATTTACTTTCTAAAGGACTTTTGGAAAGCTGTGTACTCATTGCACAGTTAAAAATCACATGTTTAAATAGTTGTACCTTATTCCTTTGCTTTACTAATTTTTTTTTTTTAAAAAAAGAACTGATCACTTGATATGAAAGAAGGGAAATTTAGTTAACTTACAGTTCCCATTCTAATATGTCTCATAGGTGTGTGCGTGTGTGCGCACGTGTGTGTGTTTATCTGTTGGTTGTATTTGTAATTATAAATAATAATTCTGAATCTCTATTTTTGATCCACCAAATTCTGAAAGCATCCTTAAATGCCTCCTTCTAAGCTGAGGATATTGACACCATGCTTGTCATATCCTACATTTCTTTAGGTTCCACTTATCATGAGAGTAACAATATTTACATTCAGCAATCACAACCAAGTTTTCTGTGCTTTGTCTAAAAATTGATTAAGACCTGAACATGAAACATGTCACATTGTTCTGATTACGTAGACTTTGTCCAATGCTGGTCCAAATGACGATACTAAGATGAGGCTGCCTCTTCATGGGACCAGTGTAGATTTGGGTCATGTAAAAAGAGTGTTTTTGCCTTTCATAAAAGCCATCAGTTGTTTACAATCACGTTGCTCTTACCTTGCTTTATATATCAGCCATGTATTTGCTGAACAATTATTTCTTTTTCCTGGAGTTTCTAATTCTTTTTCATTTTTAAAAAATACATTATTTTCTCCCTTCTTTTTTGAATAATAACCAGACTTTTTCTATGAAAATCCTCTTTTGTTCTCCAAGATTTCTCTCTTGGAGTCTCCATCCTATTTCAATTTGGACTGGGAAGCCACTGTCTCCCTGGAGCTTCTCTTTAGCACTGTCCTGGTTTGGAGCCACTCTTAACAACAAGGGATCAAGCTTAGCTCGATATAATAATAACGGCACATCCAGTAGGACTTTAGATATACTAGTCTGGAGTTTGTGATAGATGATATCTGAAACTATTTGCAAGTTATTGAATGTAGAAGTTATCAAGATTGATGGAATCACTCAGCTGGGAAAACCATTCTGATAGTATTAATAATATCGGCTGTTATATGAATTTGAATATTAATGTAGTTAATTATTTCTTCATGGTTCAATAACATTGGGCTTATATCAGAAGACATTGAATGTTAATTACACATATGTAATTAATTACATAGAGCAATAGAATTAGTGATTTCATCATTATACTATGGAATGCAAATAGTTTAGTCTAGAAAACAATGCTAAAAACATGTTGTAAAGTTTATACTTTATTGTCGAAACAAGGAAAGTAGAATGGGATTTTTAAAAACAATTGCTTATTTAATTTCTATTATAACATGTTGCACTTTTAAAATGATTTTTTTCAGGAATATATTTATATGATATATATTATTTAACAGTTTTCCCCATATTTACACAGGGTCCATATGTATACACTAAAAATAGCCTTAAATTAATTCCCTTAGAGGCTACAATATTTATAATGTTACCAAGGCTCTCTCTGAATACAGACATCCATGAACACACTTCTGTTTACTCCTCTAAGCTCACCTTAGCCTAATCTAAATAATATACCATAAATGCATTTAATGTGTATATAGAACAATTATGTATGCTTTTGGTTGTAAGTTTACCTAAGCTACCAATGGCCAAACTTCAAGGTAACTGCTTTGATCAAGAGTACTTCTGTGAATTATTATTTCATCACAAAGTCAAGGGTCTTTCCACATTCTTTTTAGGTGGAAAAATCTTTTTATATTATCTGAATCTCTTATATTAAATTTAAGGTTAAAATTTTTCTTTTATTTTACAGTGAACAGGAAGGGGGCAGATTCAAATGGCAGACTAAAGCTGTAAAGAACGTCCTTCCTTTGTACATAGAGGAAGTAGCAATATTGTATATATTTTTATCCAACAATTTACAAACTAATGAACCTGTAATTATATAGAAGGCACTTTAGTACATAGAGAAACTACAAATTGATTTCACTGAGCATTAATATTTCTCAATAGTAATTCTCAGAAGGTGATCTGGAAATAGGTCTTAAAGAAGTGACTGACATGGGTTCACATCGTAACTAAAATGTTTCTTTTAGGCATAGAAAATCTTACTATGAACTGATAGCAAGAGAAAAGCTGTTTAATAACATAAAATATTGTAACTGAGCTAACAGCTTCCTGACAAGCAGTTTCCAGATAGTTCTAATTTCATGTATTTAAAGCCCATGCTTTTTTTTTTTTTTTTAACATCATGGATAATCAGATGTAAAATCATAAACAAGCACGATGAGGCAATTAATGCTATCTCTGTCTTTGTTGACAATTTTGAAGCAAGATATAAAGAACAAATTATTCCGAGCCTGCCTTTCACTTTGCATTAGAAAAGAACTAGGTTACGAAAATGAACTTCCTTTCATGATATCCAATTTAGCAAAAAATTGGGAATTTATTTGGTATAGAACAGACATAATTACTCCACAAGTTTTCATTTTATTACCACTGTTTACTTTTTTATAAATGGACAATTTGGTTTTAATTATGTGAGTTTTATCACAATTTCTAGCAGTTAATTAAGAAACGTGAGTGTTCTTTAGAGGTTAAAAACGTTATTTTTAAATAAATTGGTATTCATTGATTATATATAATAAAGTCTGTCAATCAAGATAATAATCACTTTAAAATTTTCAGTGTCTGGCTAAAGATTTAGCTTTGTTTTTGTGTATACATGAGAGATAATACAATCCCAATAATCAATATAATAGATAAATCTAAAGTCTTTCATTTGTGTAGGCAGTTGTTTCTTAAATTCATGTTTAAATTGACTTTACTATGAAGAACTATTATCTAAGTTCAAATGATCTACCATAAAGTTCTCCTAAACTGCAAAAAATGTCTCATGGAAGATCTATTTTAATTAATGTATGAAAAATTCGTTGATGTACTTTTCACTTATGTACTCAGTAAACAAGAATCACACACATGTTCTATACCAGGTCTGGTTCAGTTAGTTTGTATACATGAGCGAACCAAGTAATCAATCATCTACCTTTATAATGTTCCCATTTTAGAGGTGATAGACAAGAAATAAATTATATAGTGTTACAGAATGCAGTAAGTCTGTGGGGGAGAAAAGAGAGCAGATCAGGGTAAAAGGTTTGGATGTGCACAATGGAGGCAGATGGCAATGTTGGATGGGGTGATCTGGTGAAAGACATGAAGTCAAAGACTCTAAAACGGTGAGGGAGTTGACCCAGCCCAAAAGAGAGTTTGTGGTCAGAAGAAACAACCAGCCCTGAGGTGGGAGAATGTCTGGTGTGTTCAGAGAATCACAGGGAAATCTGTGTCTGGAGCCAGATGAGCTTGGAGGGGAGTACTTGGAGATGAGGTCAGAGAGAGATCTGTGGTCCGAATGCGGAGGGAAGATCTTATGGTAGATCATGGTAAAGACAGTGGCTGTTATTCGATATAAAATGAAAAGCCATAATAGCATTCTATGGAAAGGAGTATCATGATTTCATTAGTCTTAGAAGACTCATTCTGGCTGCATTATTGAGAAAGACTGCAGTCAGGATAGAGTGGAGTAGAGAGACCACTTAGGAGGTAATTATGTTGCTGCTGGCAGCTTTAGATCAGAGTGTTAGGGAAGGCAAAAACAAGCATATAGATATAGATGCTGGACATGTTTTGAAGGTAAGGCCAGCAGGATTTCATGTTGTATTGGCTGATTGTGTGGGAGGGAGAAGTCAGAAATGAATCTGCAGACTACAGCTTGAGAAATTAGAAGAATGGACATCTAGGACTTTCATAGCTAAAGAGGAGAGGTCAATGCCTGACTTCAAAGCTTTAAAAGACAGGCTGATTCTCTTGTTAGGGGTTAATGCAGCTGGTGACTTTAAGTTGAAAACAATGCTCACTTACCATTCTAAAAATCCTAGGGCCCTTAAGAATTATGCTAAATCTACTCTGTCTGTGCTCTAGATATGCAACAAAGCCTAGATGACAGCACATGTGTTTACAGCATGATTTAAGCCCACTGTTGAGAATTACTCTTCAGAAAGACAGATTCCTTTTTTTCTCTGCTACTGCTCATTGGCAATGCACCTGGTTACCCCAGAGCTCTAATGAGATGTACAAGGAGATTAGTATTGTTTTCACACCTGCTAACACAGCATCCATCCTGCAGCCCATGAATCAAGAAGTATGTTTGAGTTTCAAATCTTATTATTTAAGAAATAGATTCCAAAAGCCTCTATCTTCCACAGATGGTGATTACTCTGATGGGTCTGGGCAAATGAAAATGAAAACCTTCTGGAAAACATTTACCATTCTAGGTGCCATTAAGAACATTTGTCAATCATGAGAGGAAGTCGAAGTAGCCATGTTAACAGGCATTTGGAAGACGTTGATTCCAACTTTCATGGATGAATTTGAGATGTTCAGGACTTCAGTAAGGACTTCTGCAGATGTGGTGGAAATAGCAAGAGAACTAGAGTGAGAAGATGTGACTAAATTGCTGCAAGATCATAATAAAACTTGAATGGATGAGGAGTTGCTTATGATGGATGAACAAAGAAACTGGTTTCTTGAGATGGAATCTACCCCTGGTGAAGATGCTGTGAACATTGTTGAAATGACAACAGAATATTCAAAATATTATGTTAACTTAGTTGATAAAGCAGCAGCAGGATTTGAGGACTGATTTCAATTTTGAAAGAAGTTCTGCTGTGGGTAAAATGCTATCCAACAGCATCACGTTCTACGGAGAAATCTTTCATGAAAGGAAGAGTTAATTGGTGAGGCCAGCTTCATTGGGATCTCATTTTAAGAAATTGTCACAGCCACCCCAACCTTCAGCAACCACCACCCTGATCACGCAGGGGCCATCAATGTCGAGGCAACACCCTCCAGCAGCAAAAAACATTACGATTCACTGAAGGCTCAGATGAAAGTTAGTATATTTTTGTAATGAAGTTTTTTAAATTAAATTACGTACATTTTTAGACACAATTCTATTGCACACTTTAAGATTACAGTGTGGTGCAAACACAACTTTTATATGTACCAGGAAACCAAAAAGTTTGCCTGACTTGCTTTGTTGCGATATCTGCTTTATTGCAGTGGTCTGCAACTGAACCCTCAGTGTCTCTGAGGTCTGCCTGTATCAAAAAGATCAGGCACAAATAGCTTTGTAAAGTAAAATTATACTTCTAAATTATTCATTAGTCCAATAAAAATTATAATTGAAGTTTAAAACAAATTAACGTTGAATTATCCCAAAATTCACTATTACAATGTGTGTATGAGTTTCTGCCATTTTTAACGCATTGTCTCTCACCTCCAAATACACCCTTCTGTTCTCTGCTGGTGACACTGCAACAGACACCTCTGCAGACTGTATTTCAGCACTTTTCTGTTGGATTCCAGTCAGGGAACCAGAAACAAAGTAGAAAGGAGGAGATGACAAGAGATTGCTTGCCCTGGTTCCTCGCTGTAACTGTAAGCACCAGCTAGCAGTGGCCCATTCCCCAGGCTGTAGAAGTTTGTTCTAGCATTTTTAGGACTTCCCCAAACCAGCCATATTGTACCTCTTTCAGAGGCAACATGGGTGGTATGACTCCCATCTCTGGAAGATCCTTCCTGTGAGCTTCTGTTTTCTGATGCCCCAACATCTGCCCTCTTTTCCTCAACAATAAAAGTTTCTTACAACTATTGCATTTAGTTTACGTCAGTGTTCCTGTCTTTCTTCTTCAGTCATTGAATATTTAGTTAAGTCCCTCTGTTGATTTCTCTCGATAGAAATACCTAATACAGTCCAGGCTTCCCTGATGGGGCAATGATTATTTATAATTTAAACCATTAGGCAGAGGGCTTTCATCATTTTAAAAATATATGTTAGACAAACAAGATTAAATCTTATTGGGCTAACTTTCATCTTAAAAATATTAATAAGAGAACATCAAAGAAACTCCAAAGAAATTAGAGTGATGGAGCAGAAATTTTGAAATATGAAACAGCCAGTAGAGAAGAGAAGTAATTCAAAAGCAGTTTGTATACAGAATATAAAAGCAAATTAAATAAAAATGTTTTCAACATGTATATTGTGAGCAATAAAACAGACACCTATAAATTTAATGCTGATTTGATAACATGAAGTCAATTAGTGAAACTGATTTTACTAAAAGATTAAAATAGAAAAAACACACAAGCATATTGATAATTTCAAAAGAATATTTATTTTTCAACATGTATTTATTATAAGAAATCTGAACAAAATAGGAACAAAGGGAAAACTTCCTTATCTTGATAAACATTTTCTAGCAAAACATTTTATCAACCGTCAAAACTTTCTGATGCAACAGAGTCAATATTTTTAAAGTTAGAATACAGAAAGGATTTCAACAATCACTTTCTTATTCAAAATTGTTCTGATACTTCTAGTCAACATAATAAAACAAGATTAATGAGCCATAAAAATTGAAAAGGAATAAAAAATTGTGAAGGGGTGTGTGTGCGCTTATATGTATATATAATAACTGACAATTCTAAAATTTATGAGGAGAAGACAGCAAAATATGTTTAAATTAATAAATTAGGTTTAATTTTATTTGCTATGCATCATACAAAGATTGTAAACTGTGATTAATCATATGCCAATAGAAATAATACAGAAATATGATCTAAGTAACAATAAGTTATAATTCATTGCATTATTTTTTAAAAAATTCTCCCTGAATCGTAAGTTTAATAATTATTTTTGTATTGTACACTAGCCCTTATTCTCTAGGATATTTGACATTTTTGAAAGACAAATTTAAAAATTAGAATTTGTGTATTAGAAATTGTATTTCTTGAGTCCTAATATAGTTGTTACCATTTGCCTCAAGTTAAAAGCAATAGAAATGTTTCTAACTGGTAATAAAAATGTAATATTAATCTTTACAGTCATCTTGAGAGTCTTCTAGGTGTAGGTTGAAAAATCACATGGACTGAGATTATAATCCTCGATTCCTCATTTATTACTCTTGGGAAATTGAACTAACCACATCTGCTCTTCTGGGTTTCACTCTCCTCATCTGTCAAATGGGTGGATTGAACTAGACCAGTGATACACAATTTTTTAAACAGAAAAATATTTTTATTAGAAATTAATCTATCCAGGAATTCAAAATACAGAACACACACAGGCAGAATTGCTTTTCTGGAAATAGTGCATACAAAGCCCAGAACTCTACACCACATCCCCCTATTGTACATGTGCTAATTTACAAATGATCACAGCCCGGAATGACACTCAGTTAATACCTATTTGAAGCTACCTCATAACCAACATCTATGGCATTTACTTGGACTCTGTCAAAAAAAAAAAAAAAAGTGCTGAGAGTATAAGAAGAAATTTACACAATCACCATTAGTCATTACAAAGAACTGTTGATTTTCCTGTGTAATTCCTCTGTAAAGTTTAATATTGATTCCATCTGTTGTTTTTAGTACCCTGTCCTTGAGCCAAACACTGATACATTTGTTGTTTTTAACAGGCCAGGATGGGGACTTAGGATCACAGTTGATCCTAAACACTGCATCCAGGAAAGCCACTCCAAAAGGGACAAGCAGAATAATGATTTGTTTGTTTTTAATGCCTTCAAATGGTAGGAGTCAGACTCGACTGTGTGAAACTCTGGCCAAATTCAGATTTGAAGAGGATTCTTCTTCTAATCTGTGAGTGCGTTAGTGTTTTGAGATAAGGGTCATAGCAATTACGGAAATAGACTCAAGCTTAACTCTCAGCCAAGCTACATAGTGATAGTAATTTGAGAATAATTCAATTGGATTGGATTACCCTCCTCCTTAAAAATCTTCAAATTAAGTCTGCAAGATAAAAGCCAAAGAAGTTTTTAACATGGTTCTATGATGCTTTATAAAAATATTTTAAATGATCAATCTTGACACAAAAATATGCTTCTGAAACTCCATTCACAGATTAAGCAAAAAAATAATTTATTGGGTTTTGACTTGAATCCCATATAAATGTATTGAGCAATTTCATCAAAGACCAAAAAAAAAAAAAACAAAAAAACAAAAAAACCAGAGTGAAGTAGAAGTGAATACATTTTTCTCAGGAAAAAATTCAATTGATTCATACTGCTATTTTACTGATCTTAAAATGGCGAAGCATTTTGGTTTTACTTTCGTCAAAGGGGAAAAAAACACATGCTTCACTGAATAGAACTTTTGACAAATTATATGTAGTTATATGCCGACGTGAATCTTTGTAAAGGCTTGAATACCTATTTTATGCAGTGTTTTCACTGCAAAACTAGTGCTAAACTAATAGGCCACCTATGACATTCATTTTATTTTGAATATAATATTTGTATTCAATAGCTCTTAACTGAATCATATCAGTTATTATCTTTAATAATTCACTCTTGAATTCTAAGTCTTTAAAAAACGTTATTTTCTTTTTCTGAAATAATAAATATGATTGCTTATAAACTGTGATCAATTTCCTTATCAATATGTGACCTAATTATTTGGAGTAATTTATAAAAAACAAATATCCATATTGGCTGATATTTTAAGAATATAATGTTATTCTTTTATAAATAATGAATATATAAAGATTTTATATTCTGCTTTAGAGCACACTCATATTGTCAGTGAAAATTTGAAATGGTAATGATGTTTTAAAAATTCAGTTTAATACCCAAAGAATTTATAAACTATGACTGATATGTTATAGTAAAAAAATCAGTGGATATGAGTTATAGCTACTAAAGTCAGAGTTCTTAAGCAATGAACCCTCTTAAAAATGTATACATTAAAATTCTGGGTAGAAAATAACTAGGGTGTATGAGGGAGAGTTGGGGGATTGAAAACCACCTGGGAGCGTCCTGAGTTCCGGAAAATAAACTAAAAGTCTGGGTATTCTTTAAAAACAAAAGTTAAAGGAAAGGACAATGGAAATAAGAAAATAAGAACATACGAAACAAAGTAAAAAGAAAAGACATATGCATAGTTTGTTTCATAAATTTATACTTCTTTTGAAGAATAATTTGAAAGGCTAGAACAGTATTTGGTACATAGTATGTGCTTATGCTTAAGAAATATTTGTTTAATGCATGAAAGAAGGTAATACTATTGTGATAATTTATATGAATTCAGTAGAAAATCAGCTAAAAGAAAAATAGGCTTCTGCATATACCATAAGATCTACAGGATGTTCATCTATGAAATAAGATCTTACAGCTTATCATTTTACCTACAGAATAAATACTGATTTGTTTGTTTTGAAATCCCATTTATAATGAGTCCTATGGCTTGTTCTCTACATGTATTTTACTTTGATTAATAAATTCCAGTATTAGTAGGTGCTCTTTGCCTACAATTTTCTGAAACAGGAAAATGCCTTGGGATTGCAAATAATTTTAAGCCAGATTCCTCCAACATAAATCTTGTAGGCAAATTTGTCACCCTTATAACATGCATCTACACTTACACAAAATGTAAATAAGCCCTAACGTAAGACAAGTGCAAACAGATTCTAAACTTTTAAAAAAATTATCTTGATAAACTGAGATTTTTTACATTTTCAGGTAGGTTGACTTAATATTGCTCATTATGTGTTCATCAAAAAACACTGAAGTGCTTGTGGCATGTAAGGCATTGTGCTTGCTTCTGAGTATTAAAAGGTGGTAAAGGTACAGTCCAGTCCGTGCATTTAAAGAACTCACTTATTCTGTGTGAAAAAAGCACAGAAACAGTGAAGGAAGTAGAGACTGAGGAGGTTCCGGGTTAGAAAGACATGTCATGGAAACACAGAGAAGTGTATAATTCATTCTTTTTGAAAGAAACCAAGAAAACTTCCCAGGGCAGATTTTATCTGAGATAATGTGGAAGGATAAGTAGAAGGTTGACAGGTAGTCAAGGGAGATATGGGATTCAGACAAAAAGAACATGAGTGGTGGCTTAGAATCGTGATTATGAAGTGAAAGATGAGTGCTTTCGTGTTGTGGGAACCTGGTACATTGATGACAATAGTAAATCATATACCAAGCAAGGGAGAAGGAAATAAAAACAGGAAGGGCTTTGTACACTATTTTAAGGAATTTTCAATGCCTACTATGTATGAAAAGAGAATCAATGACTTTTAAGGAAAGGAGTCCCATAATTAGATCTCTAGATTGAAACATAGTGGTTTGGAGACTGGATTGTTTTCCCAGAGAACAGAAGCAGGAAAACCTCTGGAAGCTGTGGATATCGCCAGGCAAGAGCTGATGAAACCCAGAATTAGAAGAGTGTCGGGATTGTAAAGAAGGATTGTATTTCAAAGATATTTTAATGAAAATACAAAGGATTTGATAACTGACTTGCAAAAACCAAAGGGAAGAAAATTACAGGACAGTTTCATGTTTCAGTTAACTTTTGCTGAGTAACAGAACACCCCAAAACTAAATGGCTTCAGACAACAACCATTTATTATTGCTCATGAACATGTTGGTCGAACAGGCATTTCTGCTGAGCTGGGCCTGGCCCAGCTGATGTTGGCTGGACTTGCGCGTGTGTCTGTAGTCAGTTGCTGGGTCAACTGGGGACTGGCTGATCCAGATGGTCTGAGCTGGGATGGCTGGCCTCTGCTCCACGAGGTCTCTCATCCTTCAGCAGGCTAGCCCAGGCTTTTCCACGTGGAGGCTGAGTGGGGTTCTGAGACAACTAAGAGAACCATGCAAAGCCTTAGGCTCAGAACTAGGACATCGTCACTTCCTCCACATTCTATTAGCCGAAACTATACTTGATGGGATGATGGGAGGAGCTACAAAGCCACATGGCCAAGGGTTGCTGATTTAGGGAGGAGCAAAATTAGAACTGTCTTTGATAACATATTAATAGGAAAATAAGGTCCAGAAAGTGGATTGGATTTGAAGAGGAAAAAAAATCTTTGAATGTATTGAGTTTCAGACTTTACCTGAACAGCTAGAAAAAATATTCAGTGAGAAACGAATTCAGGAAAGATAAAGTGACTTGCACAGGTTATGTAATTCCTTTCAGATACATTACTCCTAGACCCAGAATTCAGTCTCCAATCCAGCATTCTTTCTGTTAATCTGTTTGTTTCTTTAGAAGGTACGTCAGGAGGATCAAATAATCAATTCTCATTCATTCACTGCATTCATTATTTATTGATTTTCTTTCTCCTCTCCTTTTCTCTGTTTTCTCCCTCCCTTTCCTCTTTTTTTTCTTTCTCTCCAATGTTCATTGAATACCTAACATGTGCTAGATGCTGTAGGCATGGACAAAAGACATAGACCTTACCTTATTTCAAATTTGTTAGTTCAAATTAGATTATAATGTAATTAGTAAGCACATTGACCACCACCCTTCCATAGGGAGATATTTATCTGTTTTGAGCTTCCTGTTGGTGATGATTTAGACAACCAGCCCCACTTACCTTTTGGCAAATAAATGAGGACCATAGAGAAGCAGACTGAATATAACTAATTCCAAACTACCTTTTGTAACTTCATTAAACATTTCACTCCTGAAGCAGGAATTAGAATCTTGTGTGGCTGCTAATTAAAGTACATGAAGCCTATATTTTAAGTTGCCTAATAATAAGAAACTGAGCAGGAGTGTGTGGTTTCTCACCACAGCCATAATAGTTTTTATATATTTAATGTTTCAACTAAAGTGGTTTTAAATGTGTGATATTTCACTGAGTGAAGGTATGATCTTTTTTCAAAAAACAAAGATCATCTTATCCAATAGAAACAAAATTAAAACAAGCTTATTAAATTTGAAAAATTCTTTTTAAATATGTGTAATGCTTATTTAAGAAATAAAGCCCCCAACTCACTCTTGGCTGAGAAACTAATTCATTTACTAGTAGTCATATGCTAGAGTCTCAGTTTTGAGTGAATTATTGAGGAAGATGGATTTCTGCCTGTTGAATATTGTACCGATCTCAGCTGTCTTACTAGAGTTGAAAAGCTATTCCCTCAAAGTCAGCTGAGGCTATTGCAGTTTATGCATTTATCCTGTGTGCATGCAAGTTCTTCCTAGAATCCTCCATCTTTGGTGATCCTGTTGCTCAAAACTCTCTCTTCAAAAATATGGGTTAAATAGTTCAATTAAATGTTTACATTGAAATGTTTAGTATTTCAATATTTAATATTTAGATATTTAAAATTAAAGAAGGATATATGCAATCTTTATTTGTCAGTTAAATATTTAAAAATTAAAGGAGGAATACAAAAGGTTTCAAGTAATAATGCTAATTTTATTCTTTAGTTCTGGTCAAAATATAAAACATTTACCAAAGGAAAAAAAAAAGAAGAAGAAAAGAAAAAGAAAGAAAGAAATAAGGAAAAAAATCAAATGCATGTGGAGATTAGTGCTGTTGTTTAAGCATGGATTACAAATTCTATACAGTATTTATATTTTTTATACTCTTTGCCTAGCACACCTAGTTGAAAAATCACTATGTCTACCCTAAAAAGTAGAGAGGTCTATATTCCTACTAATATTCTTTGGTTTGCCTTGTCCTTTTAACCAACATGTCTGATCACGTTAATATAGATCTAGAATACATTCTGCCCAGAATACATTTATTTTTATGACTTTTTTCCAATGGATTATTTTTAATAAACTAACCATAACTTTTGGCATCTCTGAGTCTCTTGATGTACATTTTATCCTCAGCCAGAGTGGCATAGGTTTGGCCTTGTCAAAAATAGAATGGGCAGACTCACAAGAACACTTGTCTAATGCTAGAGGGCAGTAACTGTGATTAAAACAGTGTTCTGCAGTCTATATTTCAGCTGCTTCTCAATTCGTGGGAAAAATCTTTAATGATTGCAGCACCTGGTGAGTTTCTATTTTCTATTACATGAGGTAAGGTCTATTAACAGTTGGATAAAAGATTAATGGGTGAATGGTTTGCAAGTATATAACCCAAAATTTCCAAATCAGAACTAGCAAGAAGTAGGGAGAGGGAGGAAAACAAAGTAGAGAAGAATGAGAAGGAAAAGGAGCAGGGAAAGGAAGAGGAAGAGGAGGAGGGAAGGAGAAGGAGGAGAAATATTATGGTATCTCAGGAGCTGTGCGCTATCCGTCCAGCCTCTGGCTGCATGACCACTATGTTGGAGCAAGACTGTGGAACAGCACCTGCCTGGGATCAGGCAAGCTGCAAAACTAAATGTCCATCAATCGATGATGACCCCCATTCTGGTCCCAAATGTCTCCCACCTGAGATAGGCGGATACATCCCAGAGCTTCCCAGCAAGTGGCCAGTGAGCTACAGTTACTGTCCAGGAGTCCTGGAAGACCAGCTCCTCTGTTGCAGCAACTGAGTGCTGGCTTCAGGGCACTTAGCGGACCCCTCGCTCCCTCTACAAGCTGGACCTTGAAGGCGCACCACCAGTAGGGTGGGCTGAAACCTTGTGTGACACTTGATTCAGGTATTGTGGTCTTCCCATTCTCCTCGCTCCCTTTCCTAGGTTTTTGAACCTATCCTCTCTCTTTTCCTTTGCATCTTGCTGTGTGATTTAGCAAACCACGTGACCTGAGCATCTTATTTTGGTCTAAGAACCATTCTGTTCCAAGACCTCAGAGCTAATTTGCTGAGAGAACATTTGGAGGCTACCAGGACTTCAAGGACATATCCCCACCCTCCCCAAAATATAATTGAATTTACCTGGTGATGTTTCTGGATCAGGGAAAACATACTGAGTCTTGTTCATATGAGATTTTTTAGCAACAAGAAATTCAATTGCACCCTACTGATCTGTTGGTGGCTTTTTGTTGTATTTTGTTTGTGCCAGCTATCACCAACATGTCTGAATTATATTTCTAGCTTTCTGAATGTTAAAATGTTCACTCTCCTCAATTACCACAGCAAATGTCTCATTAAAATGTCATAACTCTAAAGCACATTCTCTTGCTCTTACAATTTAATGCTTTCTCAAACATGCTATTGTTTTGAAGAGGATAGCAGTATCACATGTAGCATAACTTATGGAGCTCCTGGTGCTGTATGCTAAATGCTGATATTCCCAGGGAGCAAAATAGAAGACGCTATTTCTCTCTGAACCTCTCCACCTGCCACCGTGCTCCCAGTGTATGGGCTCACAGATGTACATGAATTTTTTCCTCATTTTAGGTAAAAGTTGCTCAGTAAGTTCAACATGTACTAACAAAAATTGCTGGAACACTAAGTCGCAAATGAATAGAAGAAAGCCAAGTTTCCAGCTAAATCAGACAATTCCATTACTTGACTAAGCAGGCTGTAAAATTTATGTGTACAGTGCTAAAGTAATGGAGCTATGTTGCTCTAGACTGCTAAAAGTAACACACAAAAATAAATATTTTAGGCCATCAGTTGATGAGTTTGATTAGGTGACCAGGGAGAAATAAATTCGACTATCAGGTGAACACATTTTATCTTTAAATAGCATGTTCATGAGGACTATAAGGCATAGAATAAAAAATTAAGATTCAGTCTTGGGCACTTGGCATTCTATTGTCTCTTACAAATAAACCTTGAGAATTTGATTAAAAATATCTAACAGAGACTCAAGATACCTAAATATCCTTGACCCCTAAACAGGTCTCCTCTCCTGTGGAGGTTATTTCTCTTTTTAAGCTCTTGTTAAGAAAAGACGGACCTAAAAAAAGTCAGGAATGAAGGGAATCCCCACCAAAGCCAAGCAGAGTAGCCAAATCTCCATCTCCACCCAATGGGCTGGCAGTTAGGGCTAAGCTGCCCTTAGGTTCAAAATATTCAGCGAATTAATTTCTTTGGTCTGCATGTTACTAAATGTTGTCGAGTATAGCGGTCATTTTATAAATCTTAACATTAGATGACTACATTATCACAGGTTGTATAGTTCCATGTAGTACATGAGAATTTTTATATGTCCATGATCGTGTGGTGGCATAAAAATAAAATACTTATCTATAGGATTATTGTCTATCTAGCTAGATATGAATAACTTTTTTTTTTTTTTTTTTTTTATTTTTTTATTATATATATATATTTTTTCAATTTAGTTTTACAGAATCAAAGAGTCTAACAGTATATCTTGTTAGATACAGTATGTCCTCATAATGTATACATTATTTCTTGTACAATGATATGAAATAATATGGGAAATATTCATGATAAATTATTAAGTGAACAGTGCAAGTTAAAAACAATAGTTTCATATTTTTTTCCCCACCCCCCCTTTCCCGAGTCAGCACCTTCAAGTGTTACCACTCCCCAAACGGTGCGCAATGCACTCATTGTGTAGGCATACCCCCATCCCCTCCCCCACCCCCCACCTCAGTCTGATGTCCAATTGGTGTCGTTCCCAGATTTGTATTTAGGTGATGATCAGGGAAACCAATTTTCTGGTGAGTACATGTGATGCTTGTTTTTCCATTCTTGGGATACTTCACTTAATATAATGGGTTCCAACTCTCTCCAGGAGAACCATAGAGATGTCGTATCTTCATCATTCCTTATAGCTGAGTAATATTCCATGGTATATATATACCACAGCTTACTAATCCAATCATGTATTGATGGGCATTTGGGTTGTTTCCACATCTTTGCTATTGTGAATTGTGCTGCTATAAACATTTGGGTACACGTGCCTTTGTTATAGAATGACCTTTTTTCCTTTGGGTATATGCCCAGTAATGGGATTGCTGGGTCAAATGGCAGGTCTACTTGAATCTGTTTAAGATACCTCCATAATGCTTTCCACAGGGGTTGCACTAGTTTGCAGTCCCACCAGCAGTGTATTAGTGTTCCTGTCTCTCCACACCCACGCCAACATGTGTTGTTTTGGGTTTTTTTGATAAAGGCCATTCTCACTGGGGTTAAGTGATATCTCATTGTGGTTTTGATTTGCATTTCCCTGATGATTAGAGATGTTGAACACTTTTTCATATGTTTGTTAGCCATTTTTATATCTTCTTTTGAAAAATTTCTATTCATGTCCTTTGCCCACTTTTTGATAGGGTTGCTTGATTTTTTCTTGCTGATTTTCCTGAGTTCTAAATAGATTCTTGTTATCAGTCCTTTATCTGATGTGTAGTATGCAAAAATTTTTTCCCATTCTGTAGGTGATCTGTTTATTCTCTGGACTGTTTCTTTGGCTGTGCAGAAGCTTTTTAGTTTAATCATGTCCCATTCATTTATTTTTGTTGCTGCTGTGATTGCCTTGGGGGTCTTCTTCATAAATTCTCTGCCTAGGCCAATGTCTGTAAGAGTCTTTCCTACATTTTCTTCTAGAATTCTGATTGTATCACGCCTAAGGTTTAAGTCTGTTATCCACCGTGATTTGATTTTTGTGAGAGGTGAAAGCTGTGGGTCCTGTTTCAGTCTTCTACAGGTGGCTAACCAATTCTCCCAGCACCATTTGTTGAATAGGGATTCTTGTCCCCGGAGTATATTCTTTCCCGCTTTGTCAAAAATTAGGTGACTATATGAGGATGGTTCTATATTTGGATTTTCTGTTGTGTTCCACTGGTCTGTGTCCCTGCACTTGTGCCAATACCAGGCTGTTTTAAGAACCACGGCCTTGTAGTATAGTTTGAGGTCTGGCAAATTAATACCTCCCATTTTGTTTTTATTGCTTAAAATTGCTTTTGCTATACGGGGTCTTCTTTGATTCCATACAAAGTGTATAATTATTTTCTCTATGTCTGTAAAGAATGATGTTGGTAATTTAATAGGGATTGCATTGAATTTGTAGATCACTTTGGGTAGTATAGACATTTTAACAATGTTGATTCTTCCGATCCACGAGCATGGTATATTTTTCCATCTATTTGCAAGTTCTGCTATTTCTTTTCTCAGTGTTTCATAGTTTTCCTTATAGAGGTCCTTTACCTCTTTAGTTAGATATATACCTAGATATTTTATTTTCTTTGTTGCTATTTTGAAGGGTATTGAGTCTTTAATTTGGTTTTCCGATTGACTGTTATTGGCATATATAAATGCCTCTGATTTGTGTATATTAATTTTGTAGCCTGAGACTTTGCTGTATTCGTTAATCAATTCCAGGAGTCTCTTGGTTGAATCCTGGGGGTTTTCCAGATATAACATCATATCATCAGCAAAAAGTGAGAGTTTGATCTCTTCCTTCCCTATTTGGACTCCCTTGATTTTGCTCTCTTGCCTGATAGCTCTCGCAAGGACTTCCAATACTATGTTGAAAAGTAATGGAGACAATGGGCAGCCCTGTCTGGTTCCAGTTCTAAGTGGGAGTGCTTTCAGTTTTTCCCCATTCAGTATGATGTTGGCTGTGGGTTTGTCATATATGGCTTGTATCATTTTTAGGTAGGTTCCATCAATGCCTATTTTGTTAAGCGTTTTTATCATAAAAGGGTGTTGAATTTTGTCAAATGCTTTTTCTGCATCTAATGAGAGTATCATATGATTTTTGTTTTTTCTTCTATTTATGTGGTGAATTACATTTATAGATTTACGTATGTTGAACCACCCCTGCATCTCGGGGATGAAGCCCACTTGGTCGTGGTGGATTACTTTTTTGATAAGTACTTGGATTCGATTTGCTAGTATTTTATTGAAAATTTTTGCATCTATATTCATGAGGGAAATTGGTCTGTAGTTCTCTATTTTTGTTGAGTCCTTTCCAGGCTTTGGTATTAATGTTATATTGGCTTGGTAGAACGTGTTGGGGAGAACTCCATCCTTCTCAATATTGGAGAATAGTTTATGTAGGATGGGCACCAGTTCTTCTTTGTATGTATGGTAAAATTCAGGTGTGAACCCATCTGGACCAGGGCTTTTCTTTTTGGGAAGGTTTTTTATTGCTGTTTCGATTTCAGTTCTTGATATTGGTCTGTTCAGGTACTCTATTTCTTCCTGGTTGAGCCTGGGAAGACTATGTGTCTCTAAAAATTTGTCCATTTCCTCCACGTTCTCCAGTTTGTGTGCATAAAGATTTTTGTAGAATTCATAGATGATATCTTGTATCTCTGTAGCATCGGTTGTGATTTCTCCTTTCATGTTCCTAATGGAGGTTATTAGAGATTTTACTTTTGTGCTCTTGGTTAGTCTAGCCAGAGGTGTGTCTATTTTGTTTATCTTTTCAAAGAACCAACTTTTTGTTTTATTAATTTCCCTTATAGTTTCTTTGTTGTCCTTTTCATTTAGTTCTGATTTGATCTTAGTAATTTCTCGCCTTCTGCTGGGTTTGGGATCGTTCTGTTCTTCTTTCTCCAGCTCTTTGAGTCTATTCGTTAGGTTGTCTATTTGCATGTTTTCTGTCTTTTTGATATAGGCATTTATGGATATGAATTTTCCTCTCAGGACTGCTTTAGCTGCATCCCATAGATTTTGATAAGTTGTATCTCCATTGTCATTTAATTCAAAGAAATTTTTGATTTCCATCTTGATTTCTTCTTTTATAGAATAATTATTCAGGAGAAGGTTATTTAGCTTCCATGACTTTGAGTAAGAGTGAGGGTTTCTGTTTGTGATCATTGTTACTTTTATTCCGCTGTGATCTGAGAAGATGCATGGTATAATTTCTATTTTTTTGAATTTTTGAAGACATGATTTATGTCCTAGGACATGGTCAATCTTAGAGAATGTCCTGTGAGCTGATGAGAAGAATGTATATTCTGTGGACTTTGGGTAGAATGTCCTATAGATGTCAGCCATGCCCATTTGTTCTAGCATTCTATTTAGGTCCATTATGTCTTTGTTTATTTTCTGTTTAGAGGATCTGTCCTGTACTGTCAGTGGGGTGTTAAAGTCTCCAGCTATTACAGTATTATTATCTATCATCTGGTTCAGATCTAGTAGGGTTTGCTTTATGAATCTAGGTGCACCTAGGTTGGGTGCATATATATTGAGTATAGTCATGGCTTCTTGTTGAATTGTGCCCTTGACCAGTATGTAGTAGCCATTTTTGTCTTTTATTATTTTTGTTGGTTTGAAAGCTAAGTTATTGGAAATTAAGATTGCCACACCAGCTTTCTTTTCGTTACCGTTTGCTTGAAATACCGATTTCCATCCTTTTACTTTCAGTCTAAATGCATCTTTGCTCGTTAGGTGGGTTTCTTGGAGACAGCAGATACTTGGCTTGTGCTTTTTTATCCATTGGGACAGTCTATGTCTCTTGAGCGGGGAATTCAAGCCATTCACATTTATTGAGAAAACTGATAAGTGAGACGGTTTTTTGTTCAGCTTGTTGGGTAGAACTTCATTGCAATGTTTTCTCTCCTGAGCCATTGTGGTATCTGGAATTTGATCTTTAGCTCTTGAGTAGTTTTACATTCGTGGATCTTTCTTGTGCTGGTCCGTGTGTAACTCTCTTTTGAGTACTTCTTGCAGGGCTGGTCTTGTCTTGGTGAATTCCCTCAACCTTTGTTTATCTGAGAATGTCTTGATTTCTCCTTCGTATAGAAAACTTAGCTTAGCTGGGTACAAGATTCTAGGCTGGGCATTATTCTGTTTCAGAAGCGTGAAAATGGGGCCCCAAGCTCTTCTTGCTTGTAAGGTTTCAGCTGAGAAATCTGGCGTAATTCTGATGGGTTTTCCTTTGTAAGTTACCTGTTTCTTTCTCCTTACAGCTCGGAGAAGGGACTCTTTAGTGGATATTTTGGTCAGCCTGATGACTACGTGGCGTGGTGTTTTCCTATTTGCTATGAATCTCCCAGGGGTCCTTTGAGCTTCTTGAATCTGTATGTCTAGAGTATTGGCAAGGCCTGGAAAATTTTCCTCGATTATGTCTTCAAATAGCTTGTCTAACCTTTGCTTATTGTCTTCTTCACCCTCAGGGATGCCAATAACTCTCAAGTTAGGTTTCTTCACATAATCCCACATTTCTTGAAGACTCAGATCATTTCTCTTACTTTTTTGATCTATCTCTGTGACTGACTTATTTAGTTGAAAGGAGTTATCTTCAATTTCTGAAATTCTTTCCTCTGTTTGATCTACCCTGCTTTTGAGACTTTCCACAGTGTTTTGTAGCTCTCTGAGTGAATTCTTCATTTCTAGGAGTTCAGTTTGGTTTTTCTTCAATATTTCAATTTCTTTAGTGAATTTTTCCTCCAAATCCTGAATTTTTTTTGCATTTTCCTTGTGTTGTCTGTCCATTGATTCTTGTATATTATTTAGCTTGTTTATGATCCATAATTGGAATTCTTCCTGTGACATGTTGGTGTTTTGAGTCTGGTTTGTGTCAAATGGTTGAGAGCCGGTATTTCTCTTTGGGGGTGAGCTTTCTGTTTGATTCTTTGTGCTTCCTGTGTTTTTTCGCTGGGCCCTTCCCATCTAGCTTAATCGTTGGATCTTTACTTATAGATTTAGTCTGGTTAACAGCACTCTCTGTGCTCTATTCTTAGGCTGTGGAGTAGTCTAGGTATATTGCTTCCTTTGGCAAGAGGGGAAGACTGTTGTGAATTGTTTAGAAATTTTTCTATTTCAGTTGGGGGACTGCTTCTGATGGGTCCAATCCTAGAGGATTGGAGTGATCCAAGACTGCTTTGGTGAGTTAGGACACTGTGTTGTAGTCTTTCAGAGGGCAGGCAGGGTCCACACTAGTAGTGGGCCAAAATTCTCTTTGTTTGTTTGTTTCCCTTTGGTTCTTCCTCTATAGGGGTGGTTTCTGTCTCTATCTGCAGGAAAAATACTAGTTGTGGGGAGTGGATGGTGCCCTCGCTCGCTCAGCGCCCCATTTGCCGCAACTCCCACAGGCAAAAGTCTGCCTTGGCCCAATGTCCCCAGGGACCAGGCTCCACACTCACGCTTCTGGAGAAGTAGTCAATGTTTAGACGTGGGTGGGGACCCTATATAAGGTCTGTGGACCTGGGGAGGGGGCCGTCCAGGGAGCCTCTTGGCACCCTATTGCTCCGCAGTGACTTGGCTGTGGGCCCCAAGATGGCTATTGCGCGCCCGTAGATCGCCGGCGTTGGGAGTGACTACTCAGGTTCCGGTATGTACCAGAGCCAGGGGCCTCAGACCTCACTTGCTCTGTTTGTCCCACGCTGATTCTCCCTGGATTCACACCGCTGTTCCTGTGTGGGAGCGGTCCTCTAGCGTTGTGGCAGGTCCGGATCCATGGTTCGTCGCCGGAGCGCAGATCCAAGCAGTCACCGCCACTCCGCCATCTTCTGTTTTAAATTTTTGATGTATTCATGTTTATGACACACTTCCCCTTTCATGTTCTTTTACCAAAAATATTTCAAAGCAGAAATTTGTTTTTTCTCAGATAACATTTTTCACCTGTGAAGTGGCACACAATGAACAGATAGAAGGTTATAAGTGCAGGACTGAGAAAAGGCTTGCTTTCACACATCACGTAGCTTATGCCCCCAGCTAGTTAAATTCTGTCCTGGCATGCAGATAATGAATATGTTCTTTAATGTAGTCACTTTCCTTTTCTTGCAGAAACTTTTATTTTAGATGCCATTCCCGATTGCTTCTTTGAGAGTTGCTGAGAAGTGCTCGGTTCTTCATGGACTTTTGTTGTCTTCTATGAATAACTTTTATTTTCTATTTTTCCCATGTTTTGATTCCAGGTAGGCATAATCTTAGCATTACTAATTAACAAATTATTTAAAATGTGAAACAAATAATTAAACAAGATCCATGTTTACCAAGAAACATACATTTTTTTTTTAAAGAACTTTTTAAAAAGCTCTTCAGAAATATGAAAAGAAAAACAGATTTTAAGAAAAGCTTACTGGGTATTTAGTCTGTGCCAGGCCCTGTGCTAACCACTCTCACATGCTACATCATTTTATTTAATCCTTTCTCATCAAATAGCGTCTCCTTTCTTCCCCTCTGCCCCCAGTGGTTTCTTGCCAATGTACACTGTACTAGGACGTCATAAACTGGATATTTCTACCACAGGCATATTTACTCACCATTCCCATGCTCTGGAAAAGCTTAGCTGACACTTTACAAGGGCCTTGATGAAGTGACAAGTGACTTGGTAATGATGACATCATACCTAGGCACAGCAAACTGATTTTTCATTTAAAACTACACAAAGCCTGTGTCTCTAGCATAGATTAGTTAATGTCAATTGAGTTGATGAAATGGGAATTACGTCATTTACAATTTAATGCCCTAGTTACAAGGTTAAATTAAATTTAAATTTAACAGAAAATAAATGCTACTCCCATAGAAATGAAATAATCTACCAGTTATGACATAAATCAAAATAGATTTATTAGATATATATCTTTCTTTCACTGATGAGTGATGAAAATGCACCTCGTTTTTAAAAATGGAGATTGGCTTGATTATTCAATTAAACAATCAGCAGCTATTTATTGACTGCCTGTAATATGAATTATTAATTTAAAATAGCTCAATTTCTGAAATCTCTATAAGATTCCCAATTGTTATATGGATATGTAGTATGATTTCTAAAGATATTTTTGGCCCCACTTATGTGAAGTTTCATGTATACCTAACAATTCTTGGAATAAAACTTTAAAAGACACCACTCACAGATTTGTTTTCCCTTGTAGGTGTGACTACAATGGAAATAGAAAAATTCAGTAATACACGAAGGCCGCATACTATTCAGTTTTATCCAGAATTGTGTTTAGTTTTGACGCTATAGAAAATTCAAGTAATTTAAGCATTCATTATTTAAAAAGTTCTTTATTAGCTGATTTGTCTGTTATACTTACTAATTGTCAATGAACCAATGTTTACAACTCACCACTAAAATGTATTGTGAAAAGTGAATCTCTTTGCAGATGAGTTGAACTGTGAATGTGGGACACACAGGTCTATCCACCCATTACTCTAGCCATCTTAGAGAAGAGCATTCCACAAATTGTTCATTCAGTGGTCCCTCATTGTTTACAGAATGAAATTCAAAGTCCTCCAGGTGGGCACAGTGGCCAACACCTGGAATCCCAGCTACTTGGGAGGCTTCTAATTAGGAGGCTGAAGCATGAGGATTGCTTGAACCCAGAAGTTTGAGGCTGCAGTAAGCTACGATTGTACCACTGCAGTCCAGCCTGGGCAACAGAGCAAGACTCTGTCTCTGAAAAAAAAAAAAAAAAAAAAAAAAAAATTCTTTCTATTGGCATTTCAAAAACTTCCGCAATTTGGATTAAATGTAACTTTCTATACTTATTTTTCACTATTTCAGTTTAGACACCCGGTGCTAAAGTGAAACTCAAATAGTAACTATTTCTTGTAAGTTCTCTAAATTTATTTTTTAATAGACTATTTTTTACAGCAATTTTAGGTTCATAACAAAACTGAGCAGAAGATACAAAGATTCTCGTATAATTCACCGCCCATGTATGCATGGCTTTCCCTACTATCAATGTCCCACACCAGTGTGGTACAGGTGTTACAACTGACGAACCTACGTTGACATAGCATGCCACCCAAGGTCCATTGTTTATGCCAGGGTTCATGCTTGGTGTTAGAACATTCTGTGGATTTTGACAAATGTATAAAGACTTTGTTCTCCTTCAGTATTGTTGTTACTATTCTTTGGTCTCTCCCTACAAACATTAGAATCAATTTGTCAATACATTTTTTATAAAAAACTTTCTAGGATTGTGATTGGAATTGCATTGTATCCATAGATCAGACTTGACAATATTGAGCCTTCCTTTCCAAGAACGTGAAATGTCCGTCCATTTATTCAGTTCACCTTTTATTTTATTCATCAGAGTTTTGTAGTTTTCCTCACATGGATTTTGTACATATTTTGTTATAGTGTAGCTGGGATAAATCTCACTTGGCCGTGGTATATAATTCTTTTGATACATTGTTGGATTAATTTGCTAATATTTTGCAGGATTTTTGCATCTACATTCATGAGAGATAGTGGTCTGTAGTTTTCTTTTCTTGTAATGTCTTTGGTTTTGCTGCTAGGGTGACATTGACCTCATAGAGTGAGTTAGGAAGTGATCTTTCTGCTTCTAAAAGAGATTGTAGGCCGGGCGCGGTGGCTCACGCCTGTAATCCTAGCACTCTGGGAGGCCGAGGCGGGTGGATCGCTCGAGGTCAGGAGTTCGAGACCAGCCTGAGCAAGAGTGAGACCCCGTCTCTACTAAAAATAGAAAGAAATTATATGGACAACTAAAATATATATATATACAAAAAAAAAATTAGCCGGGCATGGTGGCTCATACCTGTAGTCCCAGCTACTCGGGAGGCTGAGGCAGTAGGATCGCTTAAGCCCAGGAGTTTGAGGTTGCTGTGAGCTAGGCTGACGCCACGGCACTCACTCTAGCCCAGGCAACAGAGTGAGACTCTGTCTCAAAAAAAAAAAAAAAAAAAAGAGAGATTGTAGAGAACTGGTACAATTTATTCCTTATATGTTTGGTGCAATTCACCAATGAACCCATCTGGGCCTGGTGGTTTCAGTTTCAAAAGGTTATTACTATAATTATTGATTAAATTTCTTTAATAGCTATTTGCCTGCTCAACTTGTCTGTTTCTTCTTGTGTGAGTTTTGGCAGATTGTATCTTTTAGGGAATTGATTCATTTCACCTAGGTTATTAAATTGTGGGTATAGAGTTGTTCATAATATTCCTTTATTATCATTTTAATGTCCATGGGATCTATAGTGATGGTACCCTTTCATTTCTAATATTAGTAATTTGTGTCCTGTCTCCTTTTTTCTTAGCTTGGCTAGAGGATTATCAATTTTATTGATCTTTTCAAAGAACCAGTTTTTGGTTTTATTGATTTTCTCTATTGTTTTGTTTTCAATTTTATTGATTTCTGCTCTAATTTTTAATATATCTTTTCTTCTGCATACTTTTGATTTAATTTTCTCTTCTTTTTCTAGTTTCCTAAGGTGTGAGCTTAGATGATGGATTTCTTTTTTTCTAACATATACATTCTATGTTATATTAGTACTACTTTTGCTACAAATCATAATTTTTGATAGATTGTGTTTTCATTTTTATTTACTTCAAAATATTTTAAATTTCTCTTGATGTTTTTTTCTAAGACCTATGTGTTGTGTTATTTGGAAGTATTTAGTTTAATCTCTAAGTATTTGAGAATTTCTCAGTCATGTCTTTGTAATTAATTTCTAGTTTAATTTCATTGTGGTCAGAGAACAGACGTTGTATGATTTCTATTTTTTTAAATGTGTTAAGGTGTGCTTTATGGTCCAAAATGTGGACTGTCTTGGTCAATGTCTCATGTGAGCTTGAAAAGAAACTGTTGCTGATTGATAGTAATCAATAGATGTCAATTATATCCAGTTAATTGATGATATTTTTTAGTTCAACTATGTCCTTACTGATTTTCTGCCTGCTGGATCTGTCCATTTCTTACAGAGGAATGTTGAAATCTCCAATTACAATAGAGGATTCATATAGTTCTCCTTGCAGTTTTATCAGTTTTTGATCATATATTCTAATGCTCTGTTCCTAGACACAGAAATGTTAAGTGTTGTTATGTCTTTTTAGTGAATTTGTTGCTTTGTCATTATGTAATACTCCTCTTTATCTCTGATCATTTTTCTTGCTGTGAAATATGCTCTATCTGAAATTAATAAATTAATACTGCTTTCTTTTGTTTAGTTTTAGAATGGTATATCTCTATTTCTTCATGTTTTTTAATGTGTCTGATATTTAGAGTGACATTCTTGTAGACAGCATATAGTTGGGTCTTGTTTTTTACCTACTCTGATTGGTACATTTAGACCATTGATGTTCAAAGTGATTATTGATATGGTTGGATTAATATCTACCATATTTGTTACCATTTTGTACTGATTCTTTTTTCTAATTTTTCTTTTAGTTTTTTGCCTTCTGTGGTTTTAATTAAGCATTTTGTATGATCCCATTTTCTCCCCTGTCTTAGCATATCAGATATACTTCCAGTTTTACTTTTTTTAGTTGTTGCCTTATATAAATGTACAATATACATTTATAGTTAATCCAAGTCCATTTTTGAATAACACTGTACCTCTTCATGTGTAGTGCAAGTACTTTATAATAATAATGACGGTTCTTCCTTCCCTGTATCATTGCTGTCATCTGTTTCATTTATATGTAAGCATGTATAGCACATGCATGCATGTGTGAGTGTTCAAGCATACATAATGGCATAGATTGTTGCTGTTGTTATTTTGAATAAACTGTTACACATAAGATCAATTAAGAATAAGTGAATCTTCACTGAGCACTCCAGTTGCCCCCTTCACAAGCCTCATATTACTCCACAGGGAGGCAGAGTACTTCTCTCTCTCTCTATTTTCCAGTTGTCTCCGACTATGCTAAGGGCAGACCACCTACCTTACCCTCTCTTGACTTTAGATAAGCTAGAAAGTGATTCCTAAGGTAAGAACTTTTAGATTTATCAAAAATACTTTTTGCATCACTTTTCTAAAATCATTGTAAACCTACACATTAGGCCTCTCACTCCCCTTGAGTTAAGCATGTGTTATAAACCTCACCATATGCTACATACAGCCCTTGGATGGTGATGAGACATTATATAACCATTTGTTATACTTTTGCACTAATTATGTTAAGAAATAACAAGAGAAAGGTGTCAGAATTTTTATAGTAATAGTATTACATTATTAAAAGATTTGAAAATTAGATCCATTACATCAAGATTTTTCAGATGAAAACTCAAAAATGAAAACTGGCAATAAGACATTATTGCCTCATATTTAATTTTGCATGAGAGATATTCAGGGTCGATATAGCAGATCTGCTTGATTTAAAATAAATGTGCTGATGATTATTTAAAATGTTTGAGCTCTGTTTTTTTTTTCAAAGTTACTAATAAAATTCAGTCAAGGATAGTATTGAGAAGGCTATGATTTTGAGGTAAAGGGTAAATGTTTTGAAATGGGAGACATAATTAAGAGTCATCATTTCAATCCAATTTAATTTGAAGAATGGCTTACTGCTTTATGAAAAAAACAAAACAAAACAAAACAATGAAATGCCCTAGAATGCTGTACTGTATTGACATACCTCAACTCTCAGTGGACAAGGATTAAATCGGTTAACTATGTCTTTTTAAAACTCCATAAGATTTAATGTGACCATGACATTTTTGCTTCCTCCTCTATTAGGTGTGAACTCTACTAAGGGTTTATAAAGGTGTTTTGGGAGAAACAGAATACAATCTTTGCCAAACCTCACTGAGTAAGGATTTATAGAGGAGGATTTGTATAACTTAAGTCAATAAAGTCCCCAAAAGGAGTAATTGGAACATCTGGAATCAATAATCTCATAGGACTAGTTTCCTCCCCTCAACTTTTCTTTTCTTTTGCTTCCTGGCAGGTTATCCAGCCAATAACTCTAGGAAGTTATATTTGGTTTGAGAATTGAAATATATGTGGAGATGCAGCTGCAAACATCAGTTTAAGGTCAGAATGAGATCAACTGTATAGAGAATTGAGGAGATGGGAGTTTGAAATCTACTCATTTTATGTGTATTTTTTTCAATTACAAAATAAACAGAGCCATTGTAAGAAATAATAGCATTTTAAAATCAACATTTAAATAAAACAAAAATAAATCCTCTGTAAAAATGAACTGGACTCGAAAAGTTAGGGTCGTGTATTATTAATTTGATTTGTCTCAATGAAGATCCAATTGTTGAAATATAAAGGAACATTTCACCTAATCTTATGAAGTACATTAACATTGAGTTGAGGCACCAAATCAATAAACTGTGAAAAAGAATGAACTCTTTACTTCCTTCCCTTTTGAATTTGGTATTACTATTTAGCCAATTGCTCAAGCCTGAGAGTCTTCCTTGACTTGTTTCCTTATCGTGAACTTTTCTAAAATATAAAACATAAAATGAGGCATTGGGTGGTGTTCTTTCTGTATTTTGCTTTGCTATGATTTTGCTTTGGGGATCAGGGGAATGCAAAGTCAAGAAGGGCAGAGATTTCTTGCTTGTTTTGTTCTCTATGTGCCCAATGCCTGAAACGATAACTGGTATGTTGTAGGTGCTCAAAAATATTTGTTGAAACGTTCATAGATTGTAATGTCAGTGACATCCTGGAACAGAGAAAGATGCAATGAAATCAGTCTGTATTGATCATGACATGAGAAAAAAGTGCAGGAAACTTTGTCACCTTGTGTGAGTTGCTTAACTTTTTCAGATTAAAGTTTTCTCACCTGCAAAATAGAGGTTAATACGAACACTGATATCACAAGATTGATGTACAAAACATTGGTTGCTTAAGTCCTCTCCTCTCTCTTTCCTCCTTCCTCTGAGTAGATTCTCACTGAGGAAGAGAAGGCAAGGATGCTGGCACAACCAAGAGAAAATAGCAGTTTTCGTAGTGGAGTGGCTGGAAGAAAAATGGTTATCAGGGACTCTGGGAGCCACCAGAGTCTGAGTGATCTGAGGCTGGGGTGGAGGAGAAGGGCCGAGAGTAATGTGTGGGTCAGAGAAAACAGCTACCTCAGGAGTTAGACCCCTCCAGTGAACAACCGTCATTCCACAGTAGGGGGCTAACATGGGTGGGGAAAGTTCCCATGCCTTGATTTATCCTTGTAATTTTTTGATCTGAAATTCTACCAAAAGACTGATCAGTTGAAATTGTTCTTGACAATGAACCGTAAAGTAGCTGCCAACTTAATAGTTTAAATAAGCAAAGGTTGTGAACAGCATCAACTCTACAGCCTGAAGTGATTGCCACTAAAATCTATAAAATTATTAAAGCCCCGTTACTAATATACTGGACTGTCGACCCAATAAGACCACTGTCTGTAGGAAGCTGGGATCTCTAGAGATAGGACACATGGAAAGGAAAGAAAGAATGGAAGATCAAAAGAAAAAGAACAGATATACTTGTAAAATCATAAAATATTAGTCTTTCCAAATCTCTAACCCTGAAATCACATTTTCAAATGCACATAAAATCAGATGTCTTCACTCTAATAGCAAAGCTTATTATTATTCATGACAATTTAAATGTTTATTCCAAGAGCATAAGTGATTTTTATTCATTAGCTGCTTTGGATATTTATGTATTAAAAGGTCTTTTAAAAGAGTTCCATTCCAACAGAATTTTTTTTGCATAGGGAGGTTGGCTGAAGGACATAAATATTCTAAAGTTTTCATTCAATTCAGCAATTCAGGTTAGTTCTGCTAACTTGAGTTAATTCTGTGAGTTCAAATAATAGGCCATAAACTCTGATTAATGAATGGATATCAATGTTGTTTTATAAAAGTAGTATTATTAATTCTGATCAAAGTGTGCAGTCACTGTGTTTATGCTTAAAATCCATAAAACCTTGTTGTCACCTATTATTTATTTCAAAAAAGGCATTTGTGGGGATTGATTACATTGAATTGCGTTTTATTTCTGCTCACAGTCCAGAGAGTGAAATGGGAATACTATCAGCATAGTCTTTAATAAATTTAGAATATGTTGTGGTTTTAAAGGTCCCCAAAATTTGTTGACAATTATCCCATATTCAAAATATTTAAGTATGGGATACTTGTCAACATTTTGAACAGAATGAACTGCCAATTCTATAACTTTGAAATAAACTTTACTCTTTCTGTTTTAATATGTTTCAATGTCTTAGAAAATATGTACTTTTTAATTTTCATCAAATTTTTACATAGTAGAAGTTTAATAATGGATCATTACATTAAGTGGGTGTATCTGGATTCATTTTAGTAAACTTTTAAATTTTATAATAGTTTTGTTTCAAAATGATTTGCAGAATTATTGCAAAGATAATATTGAGTTTTCCCATATACCCACACCCAGTTTTCTCTATTATTAACATATTACCATTTGTCACAATTAATGAACTAATATTGACACGTCATTATTAACTCAAGTCCATATTTTATTCAGATTCATTCAGTTCTTCCCTAGTGTCTGTTTTTATTTCCAAGATCCCATTCAGAGTAGTAAACATTATATTAATTGTCCTATCTTCTTAGGGTCCTTTTGACTGTGATGGTTTCTTGGATTTTTCTTGTTTTGGATGACCTTGACATTTTGAAGATTACTGTTGAAGTATTTCATAGAATGTCCCGCAATTTGGATTTTTTGATGTCTTTTTCATGATTAGACTGGAGTTATGGGTTTTGGGAGGAAGACCATAGAGATGAAGTGCCATTCTTATCCCATCATATAAAGGCTACATTCTATCAGCATGACTTGTCACTGCTGATGTTACACCTTAATCACCTGGCTTGAAACAGTGTTTGTCAGGTTACTTTGCTCTCATCTTCTGCGTTGTTTAGCATTGTAAGAAACTATCAAAATGTCTTCCAAAGTGGTGGTACCAGTTAGCATTCCCACCAGCAATGAATGGGCGTTCCTGTTACTCTATATACTAGCCAGAAATCACCATGATCACATTTTTGGTGTTTGGTTTTGTTTTGTTTTAGTTTGGTTTGGTTCTTAGCTGTTTAAATAGTTGTGCAGTCATAATGTTGAGCATCTTTTCATTTTGAAGCTGAAACCAGAAGTAACAAGAATTCTAGCAAATTACTGTGTTTCACAAGAAATTGTATTCTTGAAGGATTTCACAAACACTTTGATTTGGGTCAGAAAAGATTTTATTAAGTCAAATAATTCATAAGGTCATCTAGGTTCATGCAGGAGCTGTTGACCAAAGCTACGTGATTTGGAAAATCCTCCTAAATCTCTGATTAGAATGCATGACATTACTAAATATCATGAAGTTGGGAGCAGACCATGATTCTTTTCTATTGTGTACAGTGACTCAAGAATTTAACCAGTAGTTCACCTCCAAGGATCATGGGATTTCTAGGTATAAAAGTAAGGTACATCTAAGAGTTGTCAATTACTCAAGAAAATGCACAAATACACTCCCAGAGGAGGTAAATAAATACATTGCTTTGTTCTATTTTTTTCTCAGAAACATGGTATTGAATATATGAAGTTGGGTAGGGAGTTTATCAAAAAAGGCCTTAGCGGTTAGGGAGACCTAAAAGTAGAAATTACTGAGAATTGCAATGTGAAAGAAACTTAAATTTTTAAGACTCTGAAATCCTTTTGTCAAAGTACACAAATATTTTTCCTTTGTAATAATGATATAATTTTGATGGAATTTTATATTGTTAAAAAACAATTTGCCAACCCATTTTGAGCTGTCATTACATAAAACTATAGTTGACCTTTGAACAACATGGGTTTGAACCGTGTGGGTTTACTTATATATGTTGATTTTCTTCTGTCTCGGCCACCTCTGAGACAGCAGGATCAACCCCTCCTCTCTCTCCTTCTTCCTTAGCCTACTCTACCTCATGATGATGAGGATGAAGACCTTTGTGATGATCCACTTCCACTGAATGAATAGTAAGTATATTTTCTGTTCCTTATGATTTTCTTAATAATATTTTATCTTCTCTAGCTTTATTGTAATAATACAGTAATAATATATATACCATACAAAATGTATGTTAATTGACTGTTTATGCTATTCATAAAGCTTCTGCTTAACAGTAGGCTTAACTTAACTATTAGTAGTTAAGTTTTCAGGAGTCTAAAGTTATATATGGACTTTTGACTCAGTAGGGGGCTGGCACTCCAACCCCTGTATTGTTCAGGGTCAACTGTATATTATATTCAATGGTGCCATTTTAAATGAGCTGGAGTGTTTGTTAATTGTTACCTGGGTGACTCTGGTAAACCCAAATTAATTATTTATCTTAATAATGATTGGGTTATGTATCCTTTTAAAAAAGAACTTCAAATTTTCTTTTTAAGAAATGTTTTCTTCTATCTTTACAGCCATGTTATAATGTATTAGTATGTGGACAAAATTGCAACATAATACACAAAAGTGAAGAAAGATTTATCTTAGGTTATGACTGATATTTTTTCCCCCTAAAATTTTAACTCACAGTGATATCACTCTAAAAGATGGCTAATTTTTACTGACAGGCATTAGGAATAAGCCAAAAAAATCACAAAATAGACATTACAATAACTTGAAATGTTTTTACAGCTGCCGATATCATACCATTCCCTCACAGAATCCCTTGTACTTCTCTGCGAGGCAGTAACCTCAGGAACAATTAGGGAAGTATGTTTCTTGGAGCTGGATAATTAAATGCCAAGAAAACTCACCACTCAATATGTAATTCACTCAACATCTTGTTGTTTGAAGGAGCCAGTGTTCGTATGTAGGATGGATTGAATTCCTAACAACATCTGGCATGAGCAGTGGACTTGGCCCTCACCATAATAGCATTACATTCATGGTCAGAATGACAGCTAACTGGATGGATGGAGCTTGTCTCTAACGGAGCAGATTCATGACTACCGCATAATGAATCAGAATGTTATAACCTCTGGTCACATACACCCTGGCCTGTTGCTCCTTGCAAGCTATATCAGGGGATGTGGAGTAAATTTCTGTTGTCAGATCTAATGGTGAAAGATTCTGGTTTCCAACTTACTGGGAAAGCAAAGTAGAATTTCCATTCCAATAATCGGGATCAAAACATTTCTTGATCGCCCTGGTCAATTTATTCTGTCACTTAATTAAACCCAAAGCATTGCAAATCATGTCAGTAAGCAAAAGAGAGACTGCCTCTTCAACCTTGAAGCCAGTCCTTGAGACGAATATCTCACAAAGTTAGTTAAGTTCTAGGATATGCATTAAAGGAGGATTTCTCTAAGGGCTTTTTCACGGGTTAAACAGGGATTAAAGCAAATGGCAAACAAAGTCACAATTAAGAGTTACAAGAGAAATCAAAATGCAAGAGCAAATTCATACAAAGTAATGAAAAGTAGAATTCCCACCACAGAAGCTCTCTGACACAATGAAAAAAATCTAAGGTCTGGGAAAGGGAATAGCAAAATTGCTTATATTATTTGAACTTTTTCTTAAGCTGAAAAATAATCTATAAAGTTGTCTGAGTTGAGCACCCTTGGATATTAAAAAGAAATAATATGCACTGATTTTTTTAAAGTTTGAATTTTTTTTTTCATTTTTCCTTTCCTTTCCTTTACTTCAATATATGCAAGCTTTAGCAAAGCCCAAAATGACTGAAAGGAGAAATACAATAATGTGGTCTTGGTTGATGACTATGCACCACGCTAAGGTGTATCCAAAATTAATATTTGTTCCCAATATTAAAATGTCCTTGTCACTCACATACTGTCACCTTTAGGCTACTCTAAGTTTACACACTTCCCCAGACTAAGCTCATGTTTGCAAGCATTTGTAGGTGTCTGATGTTAGTGTGCAATGAATAGTTTTACACTGCCTTGCACTGTTCATTCTCTCCTTGGAGTTATGACGATATGATGATAATGACTTAAGAGAGTGGCTGTTTCCTGATGACATGTATTTATAAAGGCAATGTGCGTTAACTTCATGGGGAGGTAGGAAGCATATTTTTAAGAAGACTAACAGATTAGAATACATTGCATAATGACTGCTGTCCGTATCACAGAGCACAGAACGCAGTGTGCACTCTGTATTTTAAAACACTGAAACTGTAATTTGGTATTTTTAGGTTAATTTACAATAGTTCCACCAGGAAGGAATCATTCAGGAGGCATTATATAAATTGTTACACAGCTGAAAAATGAACATGAGGGTTTTAGCATCCTGCAGGTTGCTCTATAACACAATTCTGGAAAACTGCTGTAACTATTAGGGGTGGGGAGCTCTTTACTGATTCTTTTCCAAGGAGTTAAAATTACTCAATATGTAGATTTCAGATTATGAAAAAGGATAAAAATATAGGTGTAAAAACTGCAAAACTGAACCTTGATTTTTGCTTCAATTAGTAAACCCCGGCATTTAAAATCTATTTAAAACATTTAATAGCCAGTGGCATTTTTGGAAGATTTTACAACTAATGACATAAAAGGAATCACACAAAGTGTTTATTAAGCCTTTTTTTTTTTTTTTTTACCTACTAAGACTCAGCCTTTTAAACCAATTCTTTAGTAATTAAAACATCACCAACAACTCAAAATTGTTTCAAAGTTTTCAGAGCTATGTATTCAACTCCAAATACCATAATACCAGTGTAAGTATTCTGTAAAAAAGGGAAAATTAAGATGAAGATATAAAGGTAATAGAAAAATGACACCTTACATATTGTTTTAACTTAACTGTATGTATGTAATTCATGTATATGTGCCAACACACTGAGATTTGAGACCCAGAAAACCCTTTACCCTTCAGTATTATGGATAGGTAGGCATACCATCCCATTTTTCAGGATAAATAGCTACTTTCTGGCTAATGCTTCACATTAACCCATCAGAAGATGAAAGAGGGTATGGTTTTTATTTGATCATTTTATCTGCCATTGGGCAATGTTTTTCAGCAAATATTTTAAACTTTATTTGGGAAATATCACTTGTTTTAGGAAAAAATAAAATGAAGTATGAACAAATATTTAAATATGAAAATTTAAATTTTAAATTTTAATTTTAATTTAATATTTAAATATGAAAATTTTTAAAAAGCAAGAAACAACTGATAGGGCCCCGATGATATCCATTATATAAAGCCATTAGCCTTTCCCCACTGTGATTTAGGAAAAGTGGAGATCAACATGTACAGTTCAGTAGTGTTCCTAAAAAATGGAAAGATAGCCCTTGTATTGTTTTGCACTGTAAATAAGAATTACCACTTATTTACTGCCCAAAGAACTGGTGTATACATACAACCATTAACTAGGCCACATTCATTCAAAAAGATATGTTTTTAATTTGGAATTCTGCAGTGTACATGGTCACAAAGAATACATATAATAATTGACTTTCCACACCAGTGATTCTATAATCATGAAAACACAGATCCACAAGGACATAAAGAAAAGAAATAACAGCAAGACTCCTCCATCTTTAAGTCAAGGAAAGCATGTTGGCTTCTTATAGTCTAAATATTTCTGACGTCATTTTAAAAGAATCTAAATTCCAACATAATTGGGTGTGCAATGTTTAGAAAGCACACACTACCAGTTCACTGAAACACTAAAAATGCATTACCTTTTATAAGAGGTATTCCTCTTTTTGCCCTTCTGATTAAAAAATAAATAAACATTTTAGTGGATTCACAAAGTGTTATAGGCCCTGGACACTTTGTCTCATGGATAAGTTACCCTGTTTGTAGGTATTAGGGCAGTTAATTGAGCAAATTCCTGCTCAGTAGTCTCAATTTTCTCAGTGAGACTTGAGGCAAAATCTACTGCATAGAATGAGTTGAATTATAGACAAAAAAGTGGTCCATTGGGGTTGAAATTCAGAAATGCAAGAAGGAGCTCACCAAAATCCAGATGAGAGGCCCAAATGTAGGATCTTCAGTCTCAATGACTATTTGATTTTTCTTGAATGTTATTCAGCAACTTTGGTGTAGCAGCAGAAGAGACAATGTTAGATTTATACAGGGTTAGATTTTGCAAGAAATATTAGACAGAAAAATTCAGACTGTCAGATCAATGGGGAGAAAGTGAATAAGTGATGCACCCTGGGAGCTGGGTTAGCAAGGGGAGGGCAAAGACAGAAGGAGCCTGACAGTTTGGGATAAAATGTGGTTGTCTGAGAGCTGTATTTTATTTCTCTGTTTTGTATTTTGCAGGAAGTTTTGGAGCAATTGCATAGTGGGTTTTTGGGAATAAGAGAGTGAATGAGCTGTGAGCAAGGTCACCATGGTGAAAATTTGAAAATATAAGATATCTATGGTGGAGAAATTCCAGGTTGCAAAGAAGTCCGGGGAGTGGATTGTTACAGTGGAGTGGTAGGAAAGATCATTCCTATGGATGACTTTAAGGGTTATACATGAAGGAGTTGGACAGAAATTGGCCCGAGAGTTTTACCAGGGCTGGAGAGAACATTCCTGAGTCAGGGGCCAAAACAATCAATGCATAAAAGGAGAAACGCCAGAAAGCAGAGAGACAGCAAGAAGACCTGTTAGGCCAGACAGAAATACTACAAAGAATTGTTTGATTTGTTCTTTTTTGTTCTTTGTATTTTGTCCAAGCTTACTAATAAATAACTGAGTAGTTGCAAATATAAGCAGGAAAAGTGACACGTATATGTCTTGTTCTTGTGCTTGTATTGTTTGGAAAGGAGAATGGTAAGTTGTGCACATGGGAGAGGGCTGCAGGAAAGGATGTGTTCTCCAGTAGTTGGTTTCAGCCAGGACTAGCAAAGGGAAAGAATATGTCATGGAAAAGATAGAGAGAATAGAGAAATTTGATGACAGTGGAAAGGTTATGCAGATGGGAGGCTTGGTATAAAGGTTTGCAGAGGAAGAATGAGATTGGGCAAAAATGATATGGCAAAGCTAGAGTAGGAATGATTTCTTCCTGGAGTTTACATTTCTAGTGGTAGTCAAGGATAAAGGCAGTGAGAAGTATGCGATATTTTAGCTCCGACTGAAAACTATGGCATGAAGATACTTCTCTGCCTACAAAGACAAATCTACTGCATGCTGCCAGCTCATCAATTTTTGCAACTGTAAGCAATTTATCTTTCTCAGCAAAGCTTAGCCTTGTTCATTCCTAGGTCAAAATATAAAAGGACCAGAACTCACTAGATCCCCAAAGAAGCAAAAATAGACACCAAGAGCTCTCACCTGGATGTTAATGGTATTCTCTCTCAAAAAGTGCTATTTTTTACTCCTTCTCTTGGACATTTTATGAGTTAATTATTTTTTAATGAGTCAGTCTCAGAACTTCACTACCATTTAACCTTGTTTCTATCAGAAAATTGATTAAAAGTTCAAAACATCTGATTTTATAAAAAGGCTTTCAGAAGCAAACGCACTTAAAATCTTGGGGCATATCATAGTGCCAAGATTTGTGATATTGGTTGGAAAAAAAAAAAAGCTACACTGAACCAGAAAAGTCAATGTTGGTTCATGTTACTGAGGACAACTCAATGGATTATATCCTTATTTCTTTGGTGTCACAAACTCCCAGTGGAGTTATCTTTTTTGGGATGATTTGTGAATAATTTAATACATGATTTTAAGCAGTCATTACTTTGCTTGACATGGAGTATTTTGGTGATTGTCCTGGTGTAGGTGATAGTTTATCCTTTAAAATTTATCATCTCTTGATTTTGCCCAAATAGTTTCTTATTTATCAGTAATTATATGACCTTGCCCTGCACATAAGTCATTTACTTTTGCTTCTACAGATGGGATATAGGAGGATTACATGACCATCTATCCATCTGTGTAAGTTTTATGGTAACAGAAAATCCCCTGAAGTCAATAAATGTTTCCTCTCTAGGTCACAGCAGTGCTTGAAATTCCATCATCGGAGATACATTGCTTTAAGTTCATTGCTGCCAAAATAACTTAAATCTAGCTTATCTGGTATTAAATTATTGTGATAAATAGCTGAGAACAGTACTCTTAAAGGCAGGGCACAGGATCACCACGGTGAAATCATCCAGAGCAATGGATTTCAAGCATTACTTCTCAGCATAATTCTTAGAGTGGCTCTGCAAATGTTGGACTTAAAGTTCTATTTTGGTGAGGTGTGTTAAAGAAGAACCAGAGATACAGAACTTCTTGATCTTTATTCTCCAAATTCACTGTTTTATCTAGCTCTCTCCTTGTGTTCCTTTAAGGCAGTATGGAGAACAACTCTGCAAAATTAGCAGCTTTGGTGTAAAGAATAATTGTTTTTGTAAAACTCATTTATTTGACCCCAGGGAATGAGGCTTGATATTAAAAGGTCTGTTAGACCTTTTAACTAAACTAAAATATGTATTAGTCTGGAAAAGAGAACAAAGTGGATGGGTTCTCTTGTAATCTATCTGTTCAGTGATTTGCTCGACTCCATATTCTCACCACTCTTCTTTCCTCCCCAGTATTGTCACTGTACAGCATAGAGAGCAACTAGGGAAGGAGGGAGGACACTGCTGTGGGGCCCTTGGTCCCCACTAGATAAAGCTTTTCTAGTCAAAGGTGGGGTGTGATATCCAATGCTTAATGAACCTCAATGCCTCCTAATGTGTCCTGAATGGGGGTGCTATAGTTACAGGCCATATCATGACTCGGGGTGTGTGCATGGACGTGTGTGTGTGTGTGTGTGTGTGTGTGTGTGTTTCTGTGGATGGGGGTAAGAGTTTAGGGGAAGAACATTAAAGGATAGGGCAGGCTTCAAAATAAAAGAAATAGTGAAGCCAAGAAATGGAAAAGGGCAGGTTTTCATAAGTGTACAATCTTGTAGGATTATTGCTCTGGGGGGTGGTTGCAGGACTTGAAATGCTGCTGTGGCTTTCCCGGTTGGCTGACCTGGTGGCTCACCTGGTTGGCAAGGGGCAGCAGTTGGTCCCACAGCCCTTTCAGCCTCAACTAATCGTTTTCTTCAGCTCTCCCAAGTCTTGAGCCAAGTTCACATTTAGCTTCTCCTCCGGGACTTCCGCACCCCATGGTGTGCTAGTAAACTAGCTCTATAGGGGGAAAAATATATAATCCTCATATATAACATTTGCCAATTCCAGAGTGTAAACTCTCCAATTATGGCCGTTTTTTACTGACAGTTTAACAAACAGGTGGCAACGTTCCTGCGTATTTGACAGTTTGCTCTCCTGAGCCAGGAGGAGCCCCTGCAGCTGCAGCTCACTGTCTTCCTGCGTTGACGCAACCAAAGGGCCCTACATGCTTTACAGACAATTGTGGATGCAAGATGAAAATGAGTCTTGTGTATTAAAGGGAAATAAGATTTTAATTTGTAAGTGCTGTTCTAAATTATTGTCGAATCTATAACAAAAATTATTAGAAAACCATTCTAAAAGGGTACAGCATCTGCCTTCAAAGCCTGTATATTTCACTGCTCTTGGATGGTTACTGAATGAGCAGTTAACCAGATGTGAGCCTTTCTTCAAGGCAATAAGGGTTAAGGGCTAAGACATTAAACTGCTACACTTTACAAGTAAGCTGAAAAGTTACCATTTAACAGCTCTACTATCTCTGTTTCTTTTTTGCACCTTTAGGGCTTTTATCAGATGCACGCTAGCTGGGTATTGTTATTTAAATGTTACCTCTGTTTCTGTAGGGCTTCTCTCCAATTACAAGTTTCTTGAGGATAAGATCCAGGGGTCAGGTTTTATCCCTAGTCCTTCTGGATCCCAGCACAATGCTTCACCATCAGAAAATGTGCACCCAATGAAAAGCAGATGTTGAATTCCCTGAGGTTTTAAAGGCCCCTGTCAAGTTGGCAAGCCTGCACTCCCTGGCTGTTTATGAAAATATTAAAGATCGTCCTATTGCCTTAATGGTGACTATTGGGTAAAAATGGAGGGAGCGTAAAATGGGGTTTCTCATCATGCAGAAGTTTCTGTCTGGTCAGTGAGTTTATAGGTTACAATGAGGCAAGGAGGAAGGAGGGATAAAAGGATAAAACAAGGGAAAGAGAAGCCGGAGATGATGCCAATAAAATAAGGCTCCTTACTTTGATACTGTCCCTGGTAGGATGACTTAGGAGGACAGATGAAAGTGTGTCCTGAAACCGAAACCCTACACAAAGCTGGAGGGACAATGTGGTTGCAAGACAAAGATGACCAGAGAATGGAGAAAACAGAGAAATGCATGAGCTTAGCCAGAAAATCCACAAATGACTCAAACGTAATGGGATGAACCTCCTCGGTTTTTTTTTAGAAGTAGAAATAGTCTGATAGGAAACATACTTATAGACTATGTTAATAACGATGAAGATTCATAGCCATAGAATTCTAGAATTCTATGAATAGAAGGGACTTGAAACATACAACCTGTCATATTTCACAGATAAACGGAGAGAGCATGCAGAAGTTGCTCCGATTTCATTTCATCAAAACACGTAGAGCACTAAATGTATTTTAAAACTAATATTATATGTGGAAGGAACAAAATGTCAAAAGGATCAGATTTTTCCTCAGAGCTTATTATCTCACAAATATAAAGATAAGCACCCCAATCAAAGCCACTGTGATAGGTGCTGCAATTGCTGTGCAAATGGTTAAGAATCACAGAACAGGAAAGCATCAGTTTGGACTCACAGGAGAGAGATTGTCTGAGCTAGGTTTAAAAGCTAGAATATTCACTCTTAGCAGATTTCACTAGATTATCAAATGCCATCATTCGCGAATTTCCTCAATAACCACACACATTTATCTATTAGCATACTGCTAAGATTGGCCTTCCTAAGGTTATTCTAATGGAGCAACCTAGAGATAATGTCTATATTGAAGGGATAGCAAGGATGGGGTGGGTTTGAGACATCTGGTAGGGACTGATTCACAGATAATGAAGGGACATAAGGAAGGAGAATGCGGTCAGTGGTTAGCACTTAGATCACAGAGAAGCAGATATGTAGCAGAAAAAGAGCATGGGTTTAATTTGTCCATGTGGAATTTATGTGTTAAGATACTTCTACACTTCAGCGATTACTATATATTTATTGTTTCAGGTCCTTTGTTTTTCGATAATCCAGACACCATTTAGTCAACATGTAGTTTGCATTCATCAAACTCTATAGGAATCACTTGATTTCAGAATATCTTCAATCTGAATAGTTTTTTTCATATGTTGCACCAATAAATTGGCCAGAAAATTAAAAAGAAAACCAAAATATTATTTATTATATTCAGGTCTCTCTCATGCCTCTAAGAAAAAAGTGTGATTTTTCTGTTGTTTTTCTGTGTTATCCTTAATAGAAAATGGTCACATAACAATAATAGAATAATCATTTTAAGTTTACCAAAATTCTAAACATACTGACTGAATTTAGAGAATCTTTGGTTTTCACTAAATGGAAAACAATTCTGAATAACACCTCTACTTCAGTTGAGGGTGTGGGAGGCGCTCTTCCACACAAATTTAATACTTCTTGGAATCCGCAAATTTTTTTTAAATCAACTAAATCCCTCAGTTTTATAACATTTTAGAATACCATAAAAAATAATAGTCAGCATTCTATTACAAGCTGTCTCCTAGTTCACATAAGTGTTTAAGTAAACAAAAGTCTCCTCAGAAGACAATTTTAACTCAATGCTATTGCAGTGCAGAACAAACTCGCAGCAGCCGTGGGTGCTGTGGGATTCGGAGGAGAAAAGAAGATTTCTACTCGGAAAGGTTTGTATTTCCCAACAGAGGAAAAATGTGACCAGAAGTCAACTGTAACCTAATAAATTTTCCAAATATAAACACACAGAATATAGGGGGATGTAATACCCAAAATACAACCTAATGGGTTAACAATGTTAATTGGTATCAAACCTGAAAACAGAACTTTGAGTTTTTTATGCTTCCTTCCTCTAAATTTCAAATATTTTACTAATGACTTAAAATCATAGAAATTAAAACCATTTTGTAGCATGAACTACTGAGAGCCATCTCATATTTCTTGAAACTGATCTCATGTGATGATTGGAGCACTATACAGTCCAGATTCTGCTGTTATTTTTCCTTTTTTTTTTTTTTTTCCTTTTCCTGGATTTTTTTCCCCAAGCATCTAATTTACAAATTGCAAATAGTTGCTAAAATTTAGAACCTGACTCTTTACTCCAAATTTATTCCTTTTTACATTCTCTCTCATAGAAACCCAACTAAATTCTTCAAGTTCATAACTCATTGCCATTTCTTTGACGTCTAAATCTCTCTCTGCAGCTCATAGTTCCTTTCTACCAGGTGCCCACTAGCCTCCTTGCTATCTGAGGGGTCCATGATCACTCTGAACTCCACACACCTTGGCACCATGTCTTAGTCCCATTTCTTAGCAGACATCGTACTTCTCACAACCTACACCAAGAAAAAAAGGGGGCGGGGGAATATTTTATTGCTGTTCTTTCCTAATTACTCTCGTTGCTTGGAGTAGCAGGGCCACATGCATGGATTCTCAACCTCAATACTTTAGTCCTCTGAACTACCTTACATATTGCTGCCAAATTATCTTCTTAAAATACTGGTTTCATCATAGCACCACCGAACTCAAAACATTTTAATGATTCTTCAGTAGCTGTTCTATATAATCCACCTTTTAGCAGCTACAGCTTGATCTGGTTCCTTGGAAAACATACCACACAGTGTTTCCGAAGGCCAGTACCCTACTGCCTGGCAGATTGCACCCCTCTTCTCTTTCCATCTGCGTGGAATCTACCAGTCTTTTCAGAAAGCCTTTCTGGGATCTTTTCTGGCATTGTCAGTCCCTGCATACATTTTCACTGAAGCCCACTGCTGATTTATTCTGTTCCTGATTATCTATGAACACTAGTGGTACTTTAGTTTGTATGTGCCTCTCTCGTGTTTTCAATTTATGCATGTGGTATGTGCAGGAAATGTGAAGAAATATTGCATTCACCCCATCATGCAACCAGTGTAATGCACACAGTGTGTATTTAACAAATCTGCTCAATGCATTTAATTGAAATCAACAAATATTTATCAAATATCTATTACAACCTATTTACGTGGATATAAAGAAAAGTAATAGAAAGTTCCTACTTTAAAGTGTTAAAATCTGTGGGGAAAAACATCATGAAGAAAAAACTGAAAAAAAATTGCTCATGGTTCTATTGATTTTTGATTATCTGAAATCCATTTGAAGCATGCAGTTTTCTCTCTGTGATGATTAGAAAATTATACAATAAGTTAAATTGACTATGACAGTAGTGTCATTTGCTCTCTCGTGTTAGCTTAGTACTCATAGTTTCAATATATTCCAGTGCCCAGCACCTGCGATTCTCTGCCTGAGGGGTTTCTTTGGCCCTGGAACCTATTAGTATCAGGAGTGTCCTAATCTCAGACTAAGACATCCAGGGAGTTAACTCTCTAGGAAGCAGAACTCAACAAGTGAGTCTCAAAGTCAGTGTTTAAATATCCCACTTTTTTGATCCCAGCAGGATGCAACCCTAGTTGTCTTCAGTGGTAACCTACACATTAACACACCCTCCAAATACTTTTTTTCCTTTCCTCTCCCCTTTTTCACTTTCCTACCAGTTCAGGGATCCCTTCCCATAGAAGTTACATGCACAGAAAAACTCATCTCAGTTGTACTTCTGGAGAAAACCCACCACAGACACTAGATAAATCACATAGTAGGACCAGTCTAATGGAATATACAGTCAGGAACGATACTCTATATCAGTGCTGGCATATTTTCTGACGCTGGCCCTTACTCAGAAGCTACAGTATAACTTTTCTTCTGAAGACATATTGCAGTGTGTAAGAGCTTGGCCTATGGAGTCAGAACAGCATTGGTTCAAATCCTGGTTCTACCTTGTACCTTTGATAACTTTGTTAAACTCCTTAAGACCTAGTTTCCTTGTAGGCTTAATAGAAACAACGGGGATCTCTATTGTATAGGGTTGCAGTGAGAATTAAATAAAACATACACATGAAGCATTTAGTATGGTACTGGGTATATAGTCAAGGAGCAATGAATGTTAATTGCTAACTTTATTAAAGAATTTGAAGCATGCTGAAATGTCTTTCATTCTGTATATATAAAATGCTTTAGAATGCACCTACTTCAATACTAAGAAATTCAACTTTACATTGAAATCTTAGAACATGAATTTTTGGAAGCCTGGATATACACAGGGCAATGTATTCTTCAGAAGCTTGTTTGTACCGATTATTTGAAGGTGTAACCAATTATTTGAATGGTAATGGCTGCAGAGTCCTAGTGGCTGAGTGTGGGCTCCACAGATACAATCCTGGGCAGTTTTTAAAAGCCCTACAAAGAATCATTGTTAA
This sequence comes from Eulemur rufifrons, assembly GCF_041146395.1. Lineage (NCBI taxonomy): Eukaryota > Metazoa > Chordata > Mammalia > Primates > Lemuridae > Eulemur > Eulemur rufifrons. Next base: position 7,873,436 of record NC_091007.1, on the reverse strand, counting down.
CATTTCCAACTGAGTAAAATAATTCTGTGAGCACTTTACATATAGTAAATATTTAGGAAGTTAATTAATCATTGGCACTTTGAGATTCAAATGCTTTACGTTACAATTGAGGTTATAAAATATGTTTAAGGAAATAGTAGAGATTGTTTACTTCAGATAAATGTTTTCCACAGAGACATAAATTGGCTGGAGATTTTTCATGGAAAAACAGATTCCGTTTCTTTTCCTCTTAGTAATATGAACTTTTGGTCCTTTTTTTGTTATTATTTCTGGGTGGGTACTGAGCTCATGATTTATGTGAGAAGCTATTGGAATTTCACAGAAGAAGCTGTTGGAAAATATTTCAGTCTTAAAGTTGTTGTGACAACATTCCTAAAAAAGAAAGATTTTAGTAGAATAGAGAGATTTTCTTGTTTCCATTGGGAAGCTTAATGAAATACTTCATTGGATTCATGAAAATTAGAGATGTCAAGGTCTCCCAGGACGTTTTTTTTTTTTTTTTTTTTGAGACAGGTCTCACTCTGTTGCCTAGGCTGGAGTGCAGTGACACCATCATAGCTCACTGCAACCTCAAATTCCTGGGCTAAAGTGATCCTCCTGATTCAGCCTCCCTAGTAGCTGGGACTACAGGTGTGCACCACCATGCCCAGCTCATTTTTTCTATTTTTGGTAGAGAGGAGATCTGACTCTTGCTCAGGCTGGTCTCAAACTCCTGGCTCCTAGTGATCCTCCTGCCTCAGCCTCCCAGAGTGCTAGGATTACAGGCATGAGCCACCATGTCTGGCCTCCCAGGCCTTCTATGTAATCCTTACTGAAACTGACCATATCATCAAGTTTGTCCTCAATTTTTAGTTCATGCTATCAAAATGCCTTTCATTCTCTAAGTTAATTTTGATGCTTCAGATTCTGCTACAAATATCGTCATTTTCAATGCATCTCTATATTAATAAGTATTTTAATTTTCACGTTTCTCCTATCATATAGTAAAAGGTAAACAATAGCAGGAGTAGAGAAATAAATAGGCAAAGAACCAAAGAGATGGTTAAATTGTTTATTCCATGGTCAAATATTGGGAGTAATGAAGACATTTTAAGATATTCCTTAACCATAAAGAAGTAAAATATACTTCAAGAATAGAAACATCAAAAGAAACCTTTTATTGGTCCCACTTTTTTCCTCTCATAGATGTGTGCCAAAGGAATGCTGAGGACAGTCAGAGGTGTGGGACCCAAGAGATGGACACGGTGCTGGGGACTTTGTTGGCCTTAATGAGGCACAGACCTGTTCATCACCCATAGTTTTGTCCTGGCAATTCTAGAAGCTCTGCCTGTTTCAGTTGCTCTTCTACGATCTGTTCTTTACATCTGGTGTCTCTCATCTATTGACTTGGAGTGAAAGACTTGGGTCTCAACACAAAGAAAAGATAAATGTTTGGGGTGATTGATATCCCAATTGCCTTGATTTGATCATTACCCATTGTATACAGATATCAAAATACCACATGTACCCTCAAAATATGTACAACTATTAAGTAGCAATAAAAAATTTAAAAATATAGAAGAAAGAAGGTAGGGAATGATTTCCAACAAACAAAAGTGAGGAGCATTAATGGAGCTAAGAGTGGAGATTCAACTCCAGTAGTGAAAATATGAAAGAAAAATGCATTGTGTTTTTCTTGGAAGCTCCTCTAGGCAGTACTTATTATGCAGGCCCAGTGGATAGCTCAGGAATATTTACTATTTTAATGTTTAATATAAATATTTAATATTTATTGAAAACAATAAATATTAAACTTCAAAGTGACTTGTTTGCATGGGCCCATTAATTCCATCATCAGCTAGCTGACTCAGAAATCCCACTCGAAACTTCTCATCCTTGCTATGGAAAGCGCGCTGACCATTTATAGTAGGTGTAGCTGCAACAGGTACTCAGTAGCAAAGAAGGTGCTGGTAGTGTTGACATGGATCAACAGGATGGGAGTTTTCTGTTGATTCTTAGCCATGTCCTTGTTTTTTTATAGCAGCCAGCTGGACACCAGCAGTGCTAATATACTGAAAATCCTTTTCTTTTTATCCATGGCATTAATGACAGAGGGAATACACAACATAACGTGCACACAACACGCACACACACACGCACATACACTCCTCTCACTGAGTAGTTCTAACGAGGCATGGTAAGAAATGCCAGCAGGAGGGTAAGGGAGGTGGAAAATCTTATTCTACAAGAATTTCTGTTCCAGGCAAGAGTGCCAGACCACCAGGCCTGAAGTGTTTGGACAGTGCCAGAAGCAACAGGTCTGAGGGAGCCGAGCTTTGTGGAGGCAGAAAGAACAAGGTGGAATAATTTTTCAGCTCTGGAAGGTCAGAGAGCAGCCTGAGAGCTCAGCGCTGCTGCTAATTATATATTTTTAAATGCCCTTTAATGGTTCCACTCTTCTTTTTTTTTTTTTTTAATTATCAAGGAAAATAGATTTGGGGAAAGGGGTTAGAGGTTGGCAATTAGAGGAAGGAGAGGCTGGGTATTCACTTTAAAACAGATGACTTTTTGGTGAAGAAAATCTCATCATTTTGGTATATATTTGATTTCTTTAAACCAGCCTCAATCAACCAGTCAAGATGTACCATCCTTTCCAAATTTCCTCTGCAATCAGAAATATGATGTTACAAATTCATTATCATCACGATAAAAATTAAAACTTGGAAATCACATGCAAACCTGAATGATAGAAAAACTTTGATATATTTTAATAGTGGGAGAATGCCTTTACAAAGTAACGTATTTTCCTTTGTTGAATTCTTTCAAAATTAAATTTATGGACCATTCATACATTCCAAAAGTGCAAGGTCACTGTAATGTCTAAGTATATCATATGACTTCAGGAATTCAGACATGGCAATTCTTTCTACTAATGCATTAATCGTATAATTGGAGAGTTTAAGTATTAAATGTCAAAAATCAGTATATTTATATGAAATTCTGAATATATTTTGAATTATTTGCTGGTAATTATATTGTTTCAAGAAGCAAAGCATAGAAATGTTTGTTAAAGATTTTGGGACAAAAAGCCAAAACCACTTTGTATAGTTACCAGAAGGGACAGCAGTTTGGTATAATATGTCAGCTTCCTGGCTCCAACTGGTCTAAGTGGAAAAAAAAAAAAAAAACCCACACAGATATTGCCTGAAAGGAAAACAGTCCTTGTCCTGCTATTTGTTGAACATCAAATTTTCTGCAAATCAGTTCAGTTTTCTAGCCTGGCAATTTAAAATCCTCATATCTGTTTTTCCTACCTCAAACAATAGATCTGAAAAGAAGGTAGAAACACATATAAAAGTACACTGAAAAATACACAGAATTCTACCACAGAAAGTTCTATTATTTTTATTTGGTTTAGTGACTCATATGAATCATGCTCACCGTGGCTCCATGGCAGATTTGTAACATTTTTCTTGGTTCCAAGCCTACCTTCACTTGGATGCTCTGTAGTCTGGGTTTTTATGGAGGAGACGTTCTGACTTTAGGTGAAGTGGTATGTGAATTTGGATTTATAGCAGTTTTCCACAGAAGACAATTGACCTCTCCCAAACATTAGCCCAGTTCTTTAAAAAGTGGATGGTATTCCTTCTATGAATGCATTTAATCACCTTCATAGGCAGTAACATAATTGTAGCATGGTATTTTATCAAGAGATGGACCTCTCTTGATTTTCTCAAATAGATGATGAAAGTTGTTGTAAAAGGTCAGATGACTTTGTAAGATATTCAGTCAAAGAAATAATGACTAAGACCCTGAAGGCAAATACAACAAAAATAAATAAATGGGACTTAATTAAATTAAAAAATTTCTGCACAGCAAAGGAAATAATCAATAAATAGACAACCTACAGAATGGGAGAAAATATTCACAAACTATACATCTAACAAAGGACTTATATCAAGAAACTACAAAGAACTCAAATCAGCAAGAAAAAAACAAACAACCCCATCCAAAAGTGGGCAAAAGATACAAACAGAAGTTTTTACAGAAGAAGATAGAGAAATGGCCTATGAACACATTTAAAAAAAATGCTCAACATCACTAATCATCAGGGAAACACAAATCAAAGCCATTATACAACGAGATACCACCTTACCCCTATCAGAATGGCCATGATCAAAAAGTCAAAAAACAACAGATGCTGGCAGGGATGAAGAGAGATAGGAATACACTGTTGGTGGGACTGCAAATTAGTACAACCTCTATGGAAAACAGTAAGGAGAATCCTCAAAGAAATAAATGTAGACCTACCATTCAAACCAGCAATCCTACTGCTGGGTATCTACCCAAAGGAAATGAAGTCATTTCATCAAAAAGACATCTGCACCTGAATATTTACTGCAGTGCAATTCACAATTGCAAAGATGTGGAACCAACCTAAGTGCCCATCAATTCACAAGTGGATAAAGAGAATGTGGGGTGTGTGTGTGTGCGTGTGTGTCAGGGAGTACTACTCAGCCATAAAAAGGAATGAGATAATGTCATTTGCAGCAACTGGGATGGAACTGGAGACCAATATCCTAAGTGAAGTATCTCAGGAATGGAAAAACAAACACCGTGTGTTCTCACTAATAAGTGGGAGCTAAATGAGGGGTACACATGGGCAAAAAGAAATTTAAAGGACATTGGAAACCAAGAAGTTTGGAGGGTAGGAGAGTGGAAGTGGGATAAAAACTAACCTATTGGGTGCAATGAACACCATTCTAGTGATGGGCACTCCAAAGCCCTGACTTAAGCATCATACAAGGTATCCATGGAACAAAAATGCTTGTATCCCCTTAATTAATATTTTGAAATTAAAAAAGGAAAGATACATGAATAAAAGGTAAAAATAGAGAGAAAAAAAGAATAAAACTAGGTCACTTGGGTCAATATGAGGCTTGAAAATTTTTGAAGAACAGATCAAAGAAGAAAATGAACCACTTCAACAAAATGGTCGGCTCTCTTACCATCCAAATGATGGTTGATCATTCGGATGGTAAATGAACTCTGTATTAGGTGAGCCAACAAGTTGAGGTTGAGGTGTTTTCTAGAGGCCTGGGCAGGAGTTGCATGGTAGGCTGGGGGAGTTAGAGACACGATGATGATACTACCTGGACTCTCTTCTTCCCTGGTCATGGTTCCGGTGTTCTCCCTGCCTTCCATTACTCACTTAAAAGTTCTCTATTGCGAAAGTGTGAGATGAGTCACAAATGGATATTAGTACTCTCAGGAGCCCAGATTGCATTTTAATGAGGGCTCTGATGTATGAACTAAATGAATCTTTAATGTGTTGATGAGGTACTTTGAAGAACAGAGTGTTCTCCAGGGACTTGAGACAGTTCAGGACAGAAGAGTGCTAACATTCTTCTGTCTAGGGCCTGTTTCATCCATTCAAAGGAGAAAGACTGACTCATTCTAGCAAGAATTTCAGGCTCCCAGAACAAGCCATTTTAGAATTTGTTTAAATTATCGGTTTTATAGGTCTTTGAAAGTCATACACAGCAAATAAAATAAATCTGGCCCTGCTTCTCTCGACTTCCAACTTGAGTTTTCCCTTTGCGTTGTAACCTAACAACAAAATCTTTGTGATTTCAATAAACAGATATTTTATTCCACAACCAATGTGATTAATGGTAATAGTCTGAAACACGTTCTTATGATGTCATGATTGTTAGCAATTCCCCAATAGACTGATCATTTTAGAGTAGGTGATTTTTTTAATTGTTGTGTTTGTATTATTCTTTGTATTTCTAATACCTAGGAATGTACCTGGTATGATAATAGAAACTAAATCCATATTTGTTCATAAATGAATAAAGGAATGCGGTAAACATATAAGACAATTTAACAGGTGCTCATATAGAGGAGGTGCACTCATATCTTTATATTCAATAACTTTTATATATGAAATAAGAATGTTTGGACTTAGTATAGCTACTGCACAGAGTTGATCTGATACCAAAATCTAAATCTAAAACAAAGTTTATTAAAAAATAAAGTGTTCTAAAATAAAATTTTCACTCTTCAGCAACTGTGTGACCATACTAAATCATACTCACGTCCTCCAAAACCTAACTGCATGTGTCAAAGTTGATTCCCATGGGTGCTGGTCCTTTCCAGACAGTACTGTGTGAAAGAAATTTTAATCTATTTTCAGTTCTCATCTGTATCTGTATCAATTTATTCTAAAGGGCAAGTCTCCAACTGAGCTACTTGCCCATTTAATCATGTGAAAGTGGAAGACAGTCCCTACAGATAAAGTCACAAATCAAGTAATGGTTACAAAATGTGATGCCACAAGAAGACTCTTATGAAATGTGACAATAGGATAGGGTAAGGAGTGCCCAAACAAGTGATCAGTTGAAATAAAGGGCATTTTCATGAAAACACAAGAAAAAGGAGTAACATTCCATGAGGTTTTAATAGAAAGGGAAGCAAATAATTCTATGACAAGAGGACAAGAAAACTGAATGGCATTTCATTTTTTACAGGAATAATTTACTTAATAATTTAACAACTGCCTGATACATACCAAACACTGGTCTTGGCTTAAGGGAAACCTTGGCAAGTGTTAAAATCTATTGAGGGAGGCATTCAATAAGCTAGAATTAAACAATAGCATTTTCCCCCCACAGGCTGTGGCTCAAAAGCCTGTTCACCTTTCTGTCCTGCACTGGCTAAGACAGGAAAAAGGAAAAAAAGGGTTCAATCTGGAATGAATGAGAAGCCAAAGGGGTAAGTAGGCCAAAGAGGGAGACATTAGCAAAACCTAAGGGTAAACCGTAGAGAAAGTCAAATGCATAAAACTCATGAGTAAACCCATGCAGAGGACCAAGAGTTCTCACACTTCCTGAAAGCAGCCGTCAGTATTGTTTTAGTCTTGTTTTTGATGGCAAACACTTACTGGTGCCCAAGGTCATGACCTTCAGGGGGCAGTAGTTCACTGGTATCCACTGGAGATGGGAATGGCTTACGGAGCTGTAATTAGAATAAAATGTGTAGAGATTTTTTACACGGGTCATCCAGAAAGTGACTTTTTCTCCAGACACAACTGGGTAAGTGTTTTTCTGATGCCTACTTTTTCATTATAATGATGCCTCGGGGAATCTATGAAGGAAAGAGAAATTTAATCTGGCTGTGAGTAAGAGTGCTGCTAGAAGAGCTTAAAATTCTTTAGCACTCTCCATCCCCCGCCCCCCCCCCCACCAAAAAAAGAAACAATGGACTTAAGTGTTTTCAAAAATGTGCTGACTTCTATCAGAGTTTTAAAATAAACTGATAGGAAGGCTACAGCTCCTACGCCTTGCCCCCTGGGCTTGGAGAGGAAATTCTCCCTGAGTTTGGGAGCTCAGGCACCTCTTCAACTTAGCGGGACTCAGTTCAAGGTGATGGGCTCCCCCAGGTCTCCTCGGAGTGGGGCCACACCAGATGGGAGGCGCTGGACGCACCATGTCCCCACCACTCTGGGACCCCCACGTAAGGCCTGGCCTCACAGGTCCAGCTGAAAGGAACTCTACCAAGTTGTTTCTGGCCAGGAGTCGTTGGCTCTGACCCAACTAGAGAGTACTTCCTGATTCCTTTTGATTTTCAAACTAAGGGCAAAAGAACTTAGAATCCTCAAGAGGTTTTCCAGTATCTTTCACTTGTTCTGTGTGCAGGATAATGACTTGGAGTAAGGGAGGGTTCCTGTTCTCACGTCAGCACGTGGCGGTGTCATACCTTAGAGGAGGGAACCAAGCAGAGTTGGCCCAGGCACTGTGAAATTTTGTGAATAATTAAAACTCTTCTTTGCAGTGCTAGAGACTAATGGGGAACTCTGCTCAGAAGATTCTAGAGTCATTTGATTATTGGCAATGTTACTTGAAAGAAGTGAGGGTGCAGAGGTGGGACAGTGGTGGGGGGAGGGCACTGAAAATTGTCTCTACTCAGAAGCAAATCGGTATTAGAGAGATGCAAATCAAAATGACAGTGAGATACCCCTTCACACCCATTAGGTGGGCTATGATTTAAAAACAAACAAACAAACAAATTCCAGAAAACAACAAGTGTTAGTGAGGCTTGGGAAATGGGAACACTTGTGCATTGTTGGGGAGGATGTCAAATAGTGTGGCTGCTGTGAAAACAGCATGGAGCATCCTCAAAACCTGAAACGTAGAATGACCATAGGACCCAGCAACTCCACTCCTGGGTATTTGCCCCAAAGAATTAAAGCAGGGACTTGAACAGATATCTGTATACTGACGTTAACGGCAGCATTACTCACAACAGCCAAAACAATCCAAAGGCCCATCGACAGAGGAACGATAAACAAAATGTGGTCTCTACACACAATGGGGTGTCATTCAGCCTTTAAAAGGAAGGAAATTCTGACACCTGCTACAACCTGGATGCACCTTGAGAACAACATGCTAAGTGAAACAAGCCAAGCACAAAAGGAAATATACTCTATGATTCCACTTAGGGGAAGTACCTAGAAGACTCAAATGAATAGAGAGAAAAAGTAGAACGGAGGTTGTCTGGGACTGGGAGTGTGGGGGAAGGGGGAGTTAGTGTTTCAGTTAGACTTTCAGTTTGGGAAGATGGAAAATTCTGGAGATGAGTGGTGGTGATGGTTGAATTATAATGTGAAAGTACTTAATGCCACTGAACTGAAATCTGAATCTTCTTGCTCCCAGGGGGAGTCTATGTTTCCCACACCACTTGGCCATTTCTTCCAGATAATACAGTAGGAAGAGAATGGACCTACTCTCCAGGGTTGACCACCCCACTCCGTAGCATGTCACTCTTGTCCAGTCACTGTAGTGATGTGAGCTGCTCCATTCTCATTTCTACCATGGAGATAACCCTACCTTACAGAAAGCCAAACCCTCATTCTTATTGTTTGGACGTGACTGTACCCCTTGGAGCCTCACGTAACAAACGTAAACCCGTCTCCACGCGCCAGACAACTAACTCTCCAAGTTCTCACATCTTTCGTAAAAGTGACGTTGCTCCCAAAACAGCTCCCTGAGTCTGTGTCCCGGTGGTTGATATTTTTCTAAATGAGAGGTTCAAAACTGTATCATAGATGTGCAGCAGAATTTTATAATACTGACAAGCAGCACAAATAGATCTTTGTCTTTTATGTATGTTCCCAATATATAAAAGTATATATTTTGTGCATAAAACAAAAAACAGATATCAAAATGCTCTATTGAAATGACTCCATGAAGATGCCTATGAAGCTATGAAATGTCCATCTTAAAAGTAAGTTGTTCCTATAAACTGCATACCCTTAATGACTTCTCCTGATAAACCTAAGTGGTAAGTGAGCCTAAGGTGGTGATATTAAAAGAAATACTTTAGAAATTTAAATTTGGCATCAAATGTATATGTTTATATAGACATATAATTTATATGTAAGTATATAAGTATAAATATATAAGTAATATACGAAACTAATAAAAGAAGATTTTGTTAAATAAATACATTTCATCAGAAAGTACTATAAATGTAAGCACTTATTTATGGAACCATTAAGCGTTTTCCATTTGCAAACCAAGGATAGTGTTCAATTTGAAGCTATAATAGTCATATGTATTGCTGTGAAGTACCATATGAAGATTAACATTTTAAAACTGCATTTGAAAATTATGAATTAATTATCGGTAACTAATCAAGTACTTGCTTGTGTAGCACATTTTTGATGTATTGTCCCACCTATTCGTTTTACTATTTCATATAGAAGTATTTATCAAATTGATCGTTCAGTGATCCATATTTTTTAATAAGGCCACAAAAATAACCAGGCTGACTTGTTTAGTCTTCAATATTTAGTATCCACAGCATGAATTACAACACTCTTTATATTTTGTTCCTCAAAAAAGGTAGCCTGTATTGTCCTAGAGTTATTATATCCTGTTATTATATCATATAAGCAAAATGTTTTTCAAGAATGGCATTTTCCCATGTATGACCTATCAATCATATACTGTAGAATGGAAATGAGAGATTAACCTCTCCTGGAAAAAAAATACTATTGATCATAAAGCACACAAAGGTTATGATATGGAATTTACTTATTTTATATATAAAGAGAGTTTGTGTATATGTATATATATACTGTTTTTTATACATATAAAATCTTACTAAAGATCCTATTTTTTGTTTCTATATTCAGATTTTCCCCTCTTGTTTTTAATTCATCATTGGCTCCTCTGAGCTTCATCAAAACATGCTACAGGGTTAGGAACTAGAGAGAAACATGACACAGGTGTGATGAAAACTCCTTTGTATTAATTCATGAATTAAAATGAATCTCTGATGTTGCAGATCCTTCCAGATTTTCCCCCTGACTTAGTTCGATTGGTAGAATATGACATTACTGTGTTTTAGTATGTTAGCCCTTTCTTTGACATCAGAATTTATCATAGCTTTGGACACGTTGGATTATGATACTTTCTTCTTTTATGGAAATAGATGATCAGACACAGAATTCTTGTAAATTATTTCTAAAAGCGGAAAGGAATAGTAAGATAAATATTGTAGGACAAGCGGATTCGAAGATTGAATTCATTTGTTATTTCTAAAAACAAAGCATTAAATTTTAATATTGCATTTGTTCATGACAGTTAAAGTTCTTGAGTGGAATGCAGAGATCTTTTATTTCAGCACCGTCCTAATGCAGGATTAGTTTATTTTGGTAATTTATTATTGTTAGAATTAAATCAGGCTTCAGGCTTTCTCAGTTTGAGTTGAGCATATGCTTTTGCATGTGTGGTCCTGTGGTCTAAGGCTGTGGCAGACTGAAGATGGCCACAGATGCTTTAAAGTTTTCCCAGCAGAAGGCAGTGGCTTTTTCTGAGGCTGGTCTGCAATGGCTTCGACCAACAGTGTATAGCAAATTACCACCATGACAGTTACGAACCTGGTCTGTAAGAGAACTGGCCCCTTCCATGCTGGAATTTGAGAGCCCTCAGGCACCTTATAGGTGTTTACTACCCTACTGAAGAGACCCCATTGTAAGGCCCTAAGAATGCATAAAGGGACCCAGCAAAATTTAGGCTTCCAGATGCCTCTGTCAAGGCACCAGGCATATGCATGAAGCCCTCATGACCCCTCCAGATAAGCTTGGCTACTGGCTAGTCGACTACCACTCAGTGACCCAAGATGATGCCACCTGGAATGGAAGAATCACCCAGAGGAGACCTGTCTGAATTCCTGACCTATAAAATCATGAGACATGATAAAATGGTGGTCATTTTTAACCTCTTGTTTTGGGGTAGTAGTTAGGCATCAATAGACAACCAGAACAAAATCACCAAGGGAAGTGTTGGCATCACCAAAATGGCCAACAATATTAATGGTATACAATAATTTTTGAAAAACAGTAAAAGCTAAAATTTAAATTCTGAGTTTCCAGTTCTATATACAGTTGGCCCTCTGAATCCTTGAGTTCTGCCTCCGTGGACTCAACCAACTACGGATCAAAAATATTTGGACAAAAAATGCATCTGTTCTGAAAATGTACAGGCATTTGTGTTGCCATTATTCCCTAAACAATACAGCATAACAACTCTTGACATAGCATTTGCATTGCATTAGGTCTTATAAGTAATGTCTAGATGATTTAAAGTATCCAGGAGGATGTTCATAGATTATATGCAAATACAATTCCATTTTATATCAGGGACTTGAGAATCCATGGATTTTGGTATCTGGTGGGGGTCCTAATACCATTCCCCTACAGATACCAAGGGATGAGTGTATATGCCTTCAAAATATTGTAATGACCCCAAAACCAACCCAATGAAAATTCAAAATAAATAAGTTGATTAAATACATAACTTATTCCAAATCAGTCATTTCTATACAAATAAGTTATGTTATTGGCTTAATTTTCAACTTTGATCTATTGTGCAGGTCAGAGCAATGTATATTTAATAACCTGTGGACTTAAGAGCCAATGTGTTTTTAACAGTGTTTGGAGTAGAAGAAACTAAATTAAGAAAAGAAGAGAATACATGAACTTTTTGAATGCGGTGGTTCAGGTTATCAGAAAAGATGCAGCAGCACCTGATGGAGAGAGTTTAGCTCATAAACTGGTCTCCTCGGACTCTATCACGTCCTTGTTTCTTTACTGCCTTGGAGCCTTCTGCCTGGAGTCCCTTCACTTCTCTCCTATGGTAGATGCTTCTTATGTGGCTTCATGAATTACTTAAGATTGCACACTCAGTGACATTTTCCTTTTGACCATCCAATAACAGAATGCTTAATTCCTTCCTTCTTTACAACTCCATAGACCTAGGGACAAACTACATGAATCTCTGGATGTGCATCTTCCTAGAGTCGGGCCATCGTAGGTCTGGTGGTGGGGAGCAACACAGAGGTGCAGGCTTCTTCACAATCTTACGGCTTTATTGTCATAACACAAGGCCTTGTAGGGTGCAGGGAAAGAAAAGGCTTCCTGCTGACTCAGCCCACTTGTCAGGGAGCTGGAAAGGCAGGTGCCTATGTGTGCAGGAGGGGAAGGATAACTGGGCATATGTGAAGGATGTCTAGCACACCATCCTTTACCAGTAAGACACAAGACAAAGGTAGGAAGTAGAAAACATGTGAGCAATTCAGTTTCTTTATAAACACAACCCTGTTAATCTTTATAAATCATTCTTATCTGAGATAAAGCTATTTGGATAGATAAGCCCATGTTCACAATGCAGGAAACAGTGCACATCTACGAATCCTAGAACTTAAGAAACTTACAGATTGTATTGTTCGGACTCCTAATGTGGTTTACCTGGGGGAACCAAGGCCTGGCTGGGGTCCTGTAGGTAAGCCAAGGATACACATCCAGTGAGTGCCTGAGGTAGGATGGATTCTCTTTGTCTAAGCTCTCATGGTAACATTCTTTCATAGATGATAAAGAAACTGTGGAGAGAAGGGAAATTTGAAATCCAAGGCATTTACCTGTCTTCCAATGGTTTCCACTTTTTTCCATTTTCTTTCTGGTCTGAAATTTCTTAGTCTAAAAGTATATTAAGTTCAGGACTTTGAATCTGGAAGTATACACACACACACACACTGAATATGACTTTTGGATTCACAAGTGTTGAAAAGCATAACTGTGAGTTTAATTTTTGTTGTTGTTGTTATTTGCTAAGTAGAGCTTGGGATTTCTTCCTGCTTGCCAAGAATTTCTTATAAATCGTTTGCTTAATGAAAAGAGGCTTGAGAAAGATTCTTACTTTGAAAAGATTATGATTAAAATTCTTAGAATTGCAACCCACAGGGAAGAATATTATTCTGAACTACACGATTTGAAGAAAGAATTTGTTTTAAAAATCAACTCTACTAATTAAGTTTCCAAATTCATGCACAAAGTTGTCTTAATTAGTAATTCCATATATATGCACACACGCACAGACACACACACACACACACACACACACACATATATATATATCCCATAGCTGTAGAATGAACAGCTTCCTTAGCACCTGAGCTATGAGTCATTTTTGCCCAAAGCAAGCAAGGATAGTGAGCTACACTACAGGATAATAGAGACTTAGGGGAGAAAAAAAGACTAGCATTATTTTAAAAGGATAGTTTATCTATTGAAGTAGCTATCTGTCAACTAATGCTTTCTAAGCACATTCTTTTAAATAAGAAAAAAAAAGAGTTTTGCATTGCTCAATTTCTTGAATTAAGATAGATTAAAAGTGGAGATTAAATATAATCTTCATTCCCATAGTCACTCCCGTGTACCCTGCTAGGTACTTAGGTAGCGCTTATATTCTTTGAGTCCACTAGAATTCCGTTTGCCCTGTCATTATTTCAGCAAAAGAAGCTATTTGCATGTGTGGAAACATTATTTAGTTATAAATATTTAAGGTGTATGTTTTTCATCTTCTCTTTTCTTACCATCTCTTTTCCCCTGGCTTTTCTGCAGTCTTGGCATGTGGAATTGGTCAATTTTTTTCTATAACCTGATTTGTGTAAGGGTGCAAGAGGAAGAATTTGGATGGGGCTGAAGGCAGAATTTGCCAGGGAATCTGATCCCTTCAAATGCCCCATGCTAAGGCCACTCCACCCAGTCAAGGGAATATCACACTCCAGTCACCTTTGGTTTGTTCTCTAATTACCACTCCACCCTGGAGCTCTGAATATATTCCGTTAACATCCATGCTTGTCTCCTTTTATGTGCTTTATGGTGTGGTAGAGGCTGGAAAGCTTAAACCCTGTTTCCCAGACTCCTATGTAAATAGGCTCATGGATACAAATTAGATATATTCATGCTATACCTGGAACTCATCTCTGAGATGAAAGCCACCAACCTGCTGCTATTTCTGCTGGCAAGCAAGGTCCCAGGGACACACACGGTGACGCAGGCTGTTGAGGCAACTTCTGGAATCTACTTTCTGGTCACTGTAAGGGGGCTTGGGGGTGGTTGTGGGAGTAGAGATAGCAGTGGTGGTGGCTTCCAAGGCTTTAGGGTCACGTTACGGCAGTGGTTTCTAAACAAGTAGAGCCATTGGTAGTCCCAAGTCATGCTATGTTAGTCCTTGCAAAAATGTTGTATGTCTTGTAGTGAATCCCTTTCTGCTTAAAATACCTAAATCCATTGGTTGTACTGAATCTGTCTGATATGCCTAGAATATGGCAAGCCCTGGAAGGTTTCCTGCTAATGCTGGTGTTACCAGGTGACATGTTAGGATTTCTTACTCTCAAGGGTTTATCCTTGGTTTTACCCAAGCTCCCCACTCAGCCCTTAAGTTTACTTGTTTGTTTGTTTTTTTGATATGGGTTTTGTTTGGAGGGAGCATCTATTTTACTAGGTTAGGAGGGACAGGCAGGGTCCAGGATCCTGTTGTATTTTACCATCTTTCGAATGATTTAAAAACTCATCAATAAGAAATATGCATTAGGCTAACTTTCTTTGACAAATTCAATTTAGATCTTTCCCAGAGGCCTTATAAATTCAAAGTGGAAAGAAAATGTACAGTTAATTATATTTGCAGTTAATTTGTTTTGGGTCTTTTCATAATATTATATTTTTGTGTATGCACTTTATAATATAAGGTCTTATTTTTTATAAACATATTGTGACCATTTTAAGCATTTGCTCTTTGGATCAATGACTATTTATAGTGTTTATTATGCACCAAGCACTTTGCTAAGCACTAGAGAAAAAAGATGAGTGAGACAAATTATCAGTTTTGTGGCTTTAATGAACATTATTGCATCAGCAACTTGCATTAAATGTATCGAAAGTGCCAATACCCTAAATATAGTAACCTATTTTTCTTATACCTCATTATTGAAAGGGAAGAATGAAGAAAAGTGATATGTATTTGTTCTGTTACTTACATTGTTTCATCAGTGGTCACAGAAATCTTAATAAGGAAATATTATTCAACTTTTACATATGGGGAAACAAAGATCAGAAACATGAAATCACTTGGAAATCATCTTTCAGCCCATTTAATGATGGCGCTGAATTCTAAAATCCATGTTCTTTTCACTTCCCCCTGCGTTTCCACAGGAGATACAATTATAAAAGAGTAATTTTTAGAAAAATGTAACATCCATATTGTCTTACATGTGAACGGTCTTAACACATTTCAAAGTAATTTTTAGGTACATTTTTTCATTTAGTAGTTTAACAGTCCCAGGAGATAGATTGACAGGACTGAAATTGGTGTACCCATTTGATAGATGTGGGCGATGGAGGTACCTAATCTAAGTTTTTACATTTTACTAATTATATCAGGTTATTATTATTTTTTTTAATTTCTCAAAAGTCATGTAATTTCTGAGTGAAACAGCCAAAAAATTCCTTTTATATTTTTTGATATATTTTTTTTAGAGATGGGTCTCAGTATGGTGCCCAGGCTGGTCTCAAACTCCTGGCCTCAAGTGATCTTCCTGCCTTGGCCTCCCAAAGTGCCGGGATTATAGGGGTGAGCCACCATACCTTCCCTTAAAGACTTCTTTTAAAAGGACAACTATTTTTACTTGTCTAAACATTTTTGGGTAAATACATTTAGCAAAATTTTTAAAAAATTAATTAGGGAAATGCTTGCTGACAGTCTCTGTGGATAATATTCACATCAGCTTTACTTAAATGATAATACTTTTATCCATTTTTCAAAATTTGGTTGAAAAATGAACATGAACATCAGGAAAGATGTACAAACAATGTTTTAATTAATCTTTTTAATTCAGCTGAGAAATGAACATCAGGAAAAACTATATGAATGCATCCATAGAATTTTAAAATAAATATTACTACACAATGGCACTAGCCTGTGAATTAGGACTATAATGGAAGCATAATGCTGTTGAGTTCAAAAACAAACATGCTTATTCTTGCCCCTAAGGCTTTGCTCTGACTTTACCCACCTCAGTATTTTTCCAAACATTCTAACTATAGACTAGAGGGAAAAGCAAGCACTATGCCAGGTCCAGAGGGCACTGCCCCCTGTGTAACTGAGCGGCATCCAGAGAAAGAAAAGGAGTGAAGGCATGGATGGAAACACGCATCTTACAGACATGGCATTCAAAATGCATGTGGTGCCCTTGAAAGAAGGAAATGAGAGTGATCAAACAGGAAGGTTCAAAGAGACCTTGGAAATCATTGACACTGTTCCTTCTGCCAGGCAAAATTATACTAAAACCACCCGGGATTGTTTCAAAGTCAGCTATTTGTCTTTGGTTGTTTTTCTGTTTTACACTAGTCAGAATTTGTTCATTTTTAATCTCAAAGTTATTTTATACTTCAACTATTTTTTAGAATTGTCAAAATTGCTTATTCATGGAGTTGCAAAATACACCTTGCCCGCATTCAATTCTCAGCCCCATTTAAACTTACATATTTTGATTACCCCTGTGTTGAGGTGATGAATTGATGATTACCTCCTTAAATGTCACAGGCAATGTGAAGTATGACTGGATGTCAGCTTGTTGTCTTTGATGCATTTCACATTAATTTCAAGGTAGCTTTCTTAAAGATAACAGCCAAGAGGGAAAATAGAAGAATAATTCTATGAATCTCATCAGAGCTGTTCAGAACATTAATTCCTTCAAAACTATGGTCGCTGAAAATTCAACTGAGATAGCAGAGAGCTCCCCTCTTAATATGATACAGGAGCAATTCAGATTCTACTGCTTTCACACACACACACACACACACACATACTCACGCACAGACACACAATTGAAATCTAATTCCTAAAAATGTAAAATGTTGCCAAGTCTTCCAGCTATAACTTATCAGAGCTTTGAGGGATTTCCAATTCACACTTTCATCTTCCTGCCAACCATGTGTCTATACGCAGTGGCTTGAACAGCCATGTTGTTCTTCCCAAGATATATTTTAATAACATAGGTGCTGCTAATTTTAGAATTCTTGGGTGGGTGCATCTAACTACTGACAAACATGTTGTTTTTATGCTTTGCAAATTATTAGCAATCAACATATAGTGGATTTTGTAGCACAGAGAGAGCTCCAACTAATAAACTCTGTATCCTAATGCTCCTAGAATTTGATGTCATTTACTAAATGAAGCATATAAAACCATTTCTATAAACAGCAAAATGAAGCCATGATAGTGAAGACTTATAGCAGGAAGAGCATGTGGGGAAATATGATTGACTGAAATAAGAGGTGGCAAGATGCCTATTATCAACTTCACCCCCCACCCCCATGCATTTTCTGTGCCGCAGTCTTGCTTGACTTAGTCTGACTTGACTTAGAGAATTTGAGGAGACCAATTGCAATTGTAACCAGATAGGGCACTAACGAGCAATGCAGTGGCATTGTATTATCATTAAGCAAGGATCTGATAAATTGGCTGATATTAAAAAAAATTGACTCCCAATATCTTTGTATTTTAAAAGCAGTGTTGAAACAAATAGCAAATGTTTATTTAATTTTAGACAAAGATAATAGTTATCCAGAGATCTTGGCCCATGGCTCACATACCATATGATTTCAGTTATTGAACATTTCTGACCCTACTGAGTAGGAAATGCTACGCTTTGGCAACTCCACTGGATCACCCAGTACAAAGCCAATAGCCAAGAAGAAGATCTTGACAAAAAATGTTCTCAGTCCATGTCAGCAACTTGTTTTGATTACATCCTCTAGCCACTGTTATGTTTAAGGGATTTGGGTGTCTATTTCTAAATCTGATGATGAATTTCTCCCTGAGATGCTTTGGTTT
The DNA here is from genome assembly GCF_041146395.1 of Eulemur rufifrons. NCBI lineage: Eukaryota > Metazoa > Chordata > Mammalia > Primates > Lemuridae > Eulemur > Eulemur rufifrons. Next base: position 7,855,212 of record NC_091007.1, on the reverse strand, counting down.
ATAGAGGCCCAAATGGAATGATCACACAGTAGGCCAGAGTTTCCGTAATCTTCTCCTCAATGTTCTACAGCCAATAATATTCATAAGAGCAAACAGTGGGATGTTCACTGTATTCCAGAAACTTTTAAAAGTGTTTTACGTTAATTCCCTCAATTCTCCTAACATGCTTATGTGCGAAGTGTGGTTATTATCCCTATTTTACATATAAGGAAACTGACACACAAAGAGATTAAGTAAGTTGCCAAAGGAAGTAGCAGAGCTGTGATACATACCAGGGAGCCTGAATCCAGAGCCCAATATATTCTAATATCTCTCTGGAGGCCTTTTCAAATTAATCGACTGATAGGGGATAAGTTTCTAATACGGATTGCAATAGTTACTTACCCAAGACACCCAGTGATCATAATTATCTGTTGTCTTTCAATATTTCTTTTCAATTCTGCCATGTTTGTTTCTGCCGTTCCCTGTTGAAGACCATAATTGACTGTGTACGAAGATGTAGCCGTCTTTGTGCCAAGAACATCCTTTCTCAGTAATCTCCTAGGAAGATTTCCTAGTACATGATTTACTACATAATTAAAAGAAGATGTTCTGCTTTGACACCTACTTACAAATTCCCTCAATTTGGAAGAGAAATCACAGCTTTTTAGGCTCAAATGTAAAGCTTTTATTTTCTAAACTGAATATGTTCACGATTTATTTTCACATTAAAGAATATTACATAGATTCCAAAAATATAATAAGGGAGGCTCTATATTTAGAAATAAATATATTTATATTTTATTTTCTATTTTAAAAATATTTTTCTATATTTTATATTTGGATATAAATATATAGATATAAAAGCATGGTCGTGAATTAATTTATTAACAGTGTTATTTATGATAGTACATGTCAGTATAGCAGCAATTGTTACTCTGTGTCATAATGACATAATTTCTAAAAAAAAAATTGACTTCCATCTTGACTGACTCTTTTGGCAAAAAAAAAAAAAAAAAGAAATTCATAAGCCAAAGATTAGTTTGACCCAGTGGAGCCCATTCATCAATTTTTAATGTATTTTATGTTAACACTTTTTGAGAAGTGGCAAGCTTCTCTTTGACATTGTGTTCTTTTTCCCAGAAATGTCCACTGACCTACAGCTGACATTCTATGGGAGAAACATGTGCCAGAGATTGCAACAGCAGAAAGATCATGTGATGTCAACCCAGGCCATAAATTGGTACATGAACCTGTTGGCGAATTGTAGTATATCACTCCCTGTCCATGAGTCAGTTAAGACAAGAGTGCCAATTTTAGCAGATGTGTGTTTTCTGTTTTCATAATGCAATATGAATGTGAATGATGATTTTCACAAATGAATCTGATTGTCAGTCTAATCTGAGTTTTCTTAATGTTGAGAATGTTTTACCACCTGCATGAATTGAAGCTGCTTATAAGATGACTTTTGTAGCATGAGGTAGACCAACTTGGAAAGGTAAGAATTTATGGTAAATTGGTAAATTATACAAAATTTGTTGTTTTTATTTTTCAAAAAACCTTTAGAAATCAATGCACTAAAGAAATAATGTAGATACTAAACATTTTTTATATTGATTATCAATTTTAAAATTTAAAATATTCAATAGGGAGGGACAAAAAGACCTAGAAATGGATGAATATGCCTATTTTATAGGCATACTATAAAACATGGTGTAGCTTCAGGGAGCTTACGATAAAAGTTAAGGTATAAGAAGATAGCTTTATGTGGAACAACTAGAGCAAATAGATTAACATTAATAACTTACCATTTAGGACCAGAAAAAAATAAAAATAAAAACACTGTGGTCTGCAACTCACTTGATAAAGCTTCATGGAAAAGTGAAATCTCGATGATCCAGGTCTTAAAAATGTAGGATTTTAATAAAACCAAAGTAGTAAGGTGATACTGAGTAAATAGAGTTTGGTATGAGAAGGTAATAGAACAGGAAGGCACACTAGTTTTGTAAGGGAGATACTATTGGCATTTGAGAAGTCTTTAAGAAAACAATTTAGCAGCATTTAACAGACTGGTTTGGAAGAGGAGGATGAGAAGTTTGGGAGATGAGTCTGAAAGTTATATCAAGAAACCGAGTGTGGGCTGGGTGCGGTGGCTCACGCCTGTAATCCTAGCACTCTGGGAGGCCGAGGTGGGAGGATGGCTCGAGGTCAGGAGTTCAAGACCAGCCTGAGCAAGAGCGAGTCCCTGTCTCTTATTAAAAAAAAAAAAAAAAGTTGAAAATAAATAAATAAATAAGAAACTGAGTGTGAGGAGAACAGCTTAAGTAGAGAGAAAATGTTGAATCCAAGCATACTTCACAAGAAATATCAGCAGAACATCATACTGGTTGCCTTCGATAGTTCAAAGAGGAATTAGAACAGATAATTCTCAAGACAGTTTAGTGGGCTACATGAGGATTGAAAATGTTAATGGATGTAGGGAGATGACAAGTTTGCTTTTTGTCCATGTTTTTGAGGAGAAAGTGTCTTATTAAAGTTACTATATCAATGTGCCAGGTTTTTATAACTCACCCATGAAAATTTGTAAGCTCCTGGAAGCCAAGATGTAGGTTTTATATATTTTTTGTAACTCCCACAATTGCAGCAATCATTCAATATATTTAATATATACTATTTAATGACACTATATGAGTTGGAAATATTGGAAGGCAACTAAAAGTTCAAAACTAAAAGTATAGATAAATTATTTATCATGATCTTCAAAGGGATAAAGACCTGAAACTGGATCTTCAAAAAGAGAATGTGTCTATGGAGGAGAGGAAAGCATTGAGGCCATAACTTTGGAGGAACAGGATTCAGAGAATGCAGCTGAAGTTGTAAGAGAAGGACAGTGAAGCAAGAAGCAGCGAAGTAGAGAACCATCAATGACAAGAGACTGCTCAAAAGGGCAGCATATAAAGTGTCAAGTGCAACAGAAAGATATTTGACATTGATAGAAGAATAAGAGAAGACTAATAATTTTTGCTAAAAATAAGTGAGGATAAACCACAGTTTTGAGAACTTTGGCCACAGATAAATCAAGAGTGCTCTCTGGGTAACACAGCTATGTATTAGACTACGTTGGTTCAACTGCATTGACCCAAGCTGGCCTTGCACATAGAATTTTCTGCACCAAGATAAGTCAATGTAGCTAACTGCAGGGCTTGTGTAAAACATGTGCAATTGTTCAGAAGCTTTTACTAGTTTGATGTTATCAACAGAATGGAGACCAAAATTAAAGCTTGAGCTAGGATTCCACCAAGGGGACTTGTAACATGAAAACCCTTTCTTCTCACTCCTGGAAAACTAAAGACATACTTGTGCTTAAGCCTACTTTTTCTCCTGACTTTAGTTTCATGTTGCTTTAAAATAACTTAATATCAAATAAAAGCATTCAAACAGTTTTAAAATAAATTATAAAGGGTTATACAATGTCAAGACACTACTAGCGGTGATAACCATAGCCGTGGTAGTAATAGTAGCAGTTATAGTAGTAGCATCAGTTAGGTAGCATAGCATTAGGTTAGGTTAGTATATGAAGTGTACAGGTAGTCTGTATTACTAATTATCTGTTATGGTTTGGAACATTTTTTGTGTAAACCCACAGCCACAGAAATCCTGAACATAGGGTGACTACCTTTTGGTTTTACTAAGTTTTGTAGATTATATTTACCTTTAAATAGAAATACTGGCTGAATTATGTTCCTAACTGCTACTGAATAATGTTCATATATCTATTTTACCTCCTGACTGATACAGTAGAGGCTGGGCTGGCGTAGCAAGTGCAAGCATCAGAAAAGTAATTTCGTAAAAAAAAATCTTTCTTGAAAGGTCAATATTTATTTAGATTAGCAAATTTTTCCTTGAAGATTACAGAATACCATAGGATTATCCTGCTTTCAATCACTCCTCAATATTGTTTGAGACTGATAGCTTCATGGAATCTAAGTGTGGATTATACAGAAAAGGAAGAAGTAAGAAAAAAGCGGGAAGGGAAGGATGAAATGAGAAGAACAGAAGTTAACCACTGACAAAGGGCTGGTGAAGGACTGATCTCGCCCATTTAATCTTAGGAACCTCTAGAAGAGTGTCTTACAATGGGATTAGATCTATCCTCCTTTTTGATATCCATAACGATTTCAAATACGCAGGATTTTGTGAAATTTTCCCTTGGGTGCAAAGGGAGGCAAAGGGAGGTCAGTCATACTCCTCTCTAACCAAATTCTCACCAGCCCAGTAAACTTTGTATACCTTTATATTTTATACTCTGATTTATGAAAATCATAGTTTGAAGAGAATTCACAAATGTCTAAACTTGAGGGGACAGTTTTTCTAATTAAAAGAAACTGAAAAAAAAAAAGTCAAGAGAAATATAACCTAGCAGGATGTAGGTGATAACGGCAGGCAAGGGGAAACATCTGGAAAATGTACAGTGGGTAATCATAGTCCCACTCTTTCTGGGGATGGAGCGTGACTCTTGCTCCTGAGATTTACAACCCTGAAGCAATACAAGTTCAACATCTGCTTATGTATTCCCAAATGGCGCATGTAGCTAAGAACAGTGCTTACGATGTTGATTACCTTAGAACTGCATAGGCAGTTTCTGCAAATACAACATATAGTCTCCATGCCCAGATGGAACTGCTATTGGAGAAAGTACTGCCTGGGCAACCTCCAGGTCCATTTGAGAACATCACTTACTGTTAGACCCCACGTGCCAGCCTGATTACACATGGCAGCACCATCTACTGAAAGCACAGAACTGTCAAAAACTTTCTTTCATCTCAATGTTTTTGAGGTTATTAAAAAAATCTTTAGAAGGATCACAACTGAATCTATTCTGTAGGAATTTATTAAGATACTTTAATAAGATAACATTATATGACAACATAAAATTTTTTGTTACGTGAGATGCTAGTTTTTGAGATTTTTATCATTTCCATATTACACACGTTCAAAATTTTAATCATACATTAAGAAAAATACTTCACTAGCCATTGATAATTGGGAAGAAATTTTCCTGGACATTTACTCCATTTTCTTTAATTTAATGCATATAACTGTAAAATGGTGGCTATTACTAGCCCTCATTTTATTAATGCAAGATAAACTAGAATTTAAGCCCAGTGGTACTTTGTTAAGCTTATTGGTCCTTCTGCTCTTTTTATATAGCATTCAGTAGCTAAATTCAATTGGTTTAAGTAAAAAAAAAAAATCATTTAGGGCAGAGATAAAGCCGTTACAATATAGTTGTCTATTGTTCTTTCTAGCTATTAAAGTGTGATCAGTAAGTGATTCATATATAAATTGTTTTGAGAGATTTCATTTTGCTTATCTGGCCTTGCCTCATATCACAGATGATTATTTTGAGATCTGACAAGGCTTAGCTAGCTGAAACTCTCTATTGAATACTCAGGTTGGAAATCTTAATTTTGTATTCCTGTGCCTTGGAAATGGACCAACTGCTCTAGCAGTTGTTATTGTAGAAAAAATTTTCAGTTTAAAATATTGAGTGAATACCCACTTTTATTCTTGATAAAGTCTTGGAAGGCAGTGATTCATTAGGATCCTTTTTTCTTCAAACAGTTAAATCAAATATTACATTGAAATTGGCTACAATTCTGAATAACATATGTGTAGCCTTAAACTGAGGTACTTTATCTCAAATAACAATCACCTTTAAGCTATCTTATTTCTTCTGACATAACCTACTAAAATATTATATTTTTACTTGATGGGACAGTCTAGTTTATATGGTGTTAAAAAGTTAACCCTAAAATCTCAGTGGCTTAGTAAACAAAATTTCTTATTTATTCACCCAAAATGTGCTGCAGGTCCAGGGTTTCTCCAGGGATGCTTTCTTCTGAGTAGTGACTCAAGGATTGATTCTGTTTCCAGCTTGAGGCTTCACAGTATTAGCACAATCACCTTGGCAGGGGATGAAAGAGAGGGAGATAAGTCATGCTTCAAACTTTAAAGAATATAAATCACTTCTGTCCAATTGGCCAGAATGAATCACGTGGCCTCAAAATAACTGGGAAAGAAAGGTTGGGAAAGAAAGCCTGTCTGTCTCACTAGGAATATGGAATAAGATTTAGACGGCAAAAATCTCAACAAAATCTTACCAAATCAAATCCAGCATTATATAAAAGGATAATATAATATTCCAAGGAGGGCTTATCCAAGGAATGAAAGACTAGCTCCACATTCAAAAATTAATGTGATTCACCTTATCAATATAATGAAGCAGGAAAAGCATATTAGCATCATATATATACAGAAAAAACATTTGACAAAGTTTATTATCTGTGCATCCTAAAACTCTCAACAATTTCAGAATAAGATACTTGCTCAAGAAGAAAAGGAATCTACAAAAAAACATTATAGCTAACGTCATACATAATGGTGCAAGATTCAATTCTTTCTCCCTAAGATTGAGAAGATAAATCCGTCCTCTCTTACTACTCCCATTAACATCATATTGAAGGCCCTACCCAGTGCAATAAAAAAAGAAAACAATAATAGTAATAAAATGAATATAGAAGAAATAAAACTATTTGCAGATGACATAATTAGGTATAACATTCTAAAATATCTATAAACAAGCTATGAGCACTAATATGTGATCTTACCAGGTCATAGGATATAGAGTCAATATGCAAATCCTAATCACATTTATATATACTAGCAATGAACAATTGAAAATTAAAATTTTTAAAGTATAATAAGATGAAACTCTTAGGTATGAATCTAACAAAATGTTCAAAATATATGTGCTTAAAACCATAAAACACTGATAAAAATTTAAAAAGAAGAGATAAGGCTGGGTATGGTGGCTCACGCCTGTAATCCTAGCACTCTGGGAGGCCAAGGTGGGCAGATCACTTGAGGTCAGGAGCTCAAGAGCAGCCTGAGCAAGAGCGAGACCCCATCTCTACTAAAAGAAATAGAAAAAATTAGATGGGTGTGGTGGTGTTCACCTGTAGTCCCAGCAACTTGGGAGGTTAAGCAGTAGGATTGCTTGAGCCCAGGAGTTTGAGGTTGCTGTGGGCTAGGCTGATGCCGTGGCACTCTAGCTCAAGCAACAGAGCAAGACTCTGTCTCAAAAAAAAAAAAAAAAAAAATCGGATTTGCTGAGATATCAATTGTCTCTTAATTTATAGACTTGACACAATTCCAACCAAAATCCCAGCAGGATTTGATGTAGAAATTGACAGGCTGTTTCTAAAATTTATGTAGAGAGTCAAATAGTCAAACAATTTTCTAAACAAAGTTAGAAGCCTCATTCTACCCAATTTCAAGACTTAGTATAAAGCTACATTAATCAAGACAGAATGGCATTAGCATAAAAATGGACACACAGATAAATGGAACAGAATCAGGGATCAGCAAACCACAGCCCTGGGGCCAAATTCAGCCACAGTTGGTTTCCGTATACAAATCTCATTGCAACATAGCTAAAATTATTCATTTATTTATTGCCCATGGCTGCTTTCATGCTAAAATGGTAGAGTTGAGTAGTTGCAACAATGATTGTATGACCCCTAAAGCCTAAAATAATTACTTTCTGGTTCTTTTATTAAAAAGGTTGCTATCCCTGGAATAGAGTTTCCAGAAAGAGACTCACACATCTATAGTCAATTAATTTTGACAAAGGAAAAAGACTAAGTGGAGAAAGGATAATCTTTTTAATGAACAGTGCTAGAACAATTGAACATGCCATATGCAAAACAAACAAATACCATCATCATTGCATTGCATTATTTTTAAAATAAAAAAAAAATTCAAAGGGAACCATCAACCTAAATGGAAAATCTAAAATTATAAAACTGTTAAAAAGATTAAACTGAAAAAAAAAAAAAGATTAAGCTAAAAAAAATGACAATACAAAATACCAGTGAGGATTCAGATGTATATATTTCTGGTAAAACTGCAAAATGGTAAAGCAACTTCTCAAAGAAGTTGGGCAGCTTCTCATAGGGCTAAACTATACTTATTATATGACCCAGCAACCTTACTCTTGGGTATTATTCCAAACAAAACAAAAACGTTAACACAAAAACATGTATGCAAATGTTTATAGTGGTTTTATTTATAATCACCAAAAACTACATACCACCCACTTACCCTTCAACTGGTAGATGGATGAACTGTGGTGCATCTAGACCATGGAATACTGCTTGTTCAGCAATGAAAAGGAATGAACTACTATATAAGCCACAACATGAATGAATCTCATAAGTATCACTCTAAGTAAAAGAAATCAGACTCAAAAGACCACACATTATTTAATTCCATTTTTAAAAATGCAAAACCTTCAGGATAGAAAAAAGATAAGTGGCTGCCAGGGAAGAGTTGACTTTAAAGCAGCACGGGGGATTTTTTAATGATAGAACTAGTCTGTATCTTCATTTTGCTGCTGGTTGCATGACTATATGCATTTGTCAAAAACTCACAGAGCTGTGCCCAAAGAGGAAGAATTTTGCTGTGTGTAAATTTTAACTTCATAAAAAAGCAAAACTTTATTATCAAGTTATATTGGACATATATTAGTGTACTAATGGATAATGACTTAATCCTGGAGTTAGACAATTTGGGTGCAATGCCAGTTGTATCAGTTCTGAGTAGGGTGAACTTGGGCAAATTACTTACCTTATTGTACCTCAATTTTCTTGCTTCTATTTTTTTTCTAGCATCAATGGCAATTGGTATTCTTGCTTCTAAACAGAAATAGTATATAGCTATATCATAGGATAGGAGAAACACCTAAATGAGATAATTCCTAAAAACTGCTTAAGGCAGTGTCTATCAAGTAGTACATATTCAGTCATTGGCAGTAGTTTGTAGTAACAGGATGCTCACATATGCTCAGCACAGATTCTCTCCCACTGTGATGATTGTCTCTTGTCTTATTTCAACTGATCTGTATTTATTTTAAATATCCACCATTTGCCAAATACCAGAGGGAGTCAAATGCAGAGCTCTTGTTCTTGCAGAGTTTACAGTCTTACTGAAAAGATGAGTTAGGCTCATGCAAATGTTTAATTAATCAAGACCTTATCTGTTTTCCAACATATGCTGGCATGATATCACATAGAGGCATGGCATGGAGTCTTTGGGTACAGAGATGCAAAGGCCTGATGTCTACTGAGACATCTGTTCTCAAAGATATTACAGCTTAGTTGTAGAGATAAAAATGAACACAGACCTCAAATCACTAGTATATAAAAAAATGAAAGTGCAGTAAGAGAAGTAAAATTTAAATGCTGAAGGTTTTGGAAGGGATAGAGACAAAGACATTTCTTTAAAAAAGATTATAATATGTTTAAATGTCAAAAGGAAATTATGGTCAAAGATGACTTGAATTGTTGGAGGAATTCTTCTAGACCTGTTGGATCTTGAATTGCTCTAAAAGAGATAGAAATGTTATAGATAATTTAGAAAAAAAAAAGGGCAAAATTGTAAACTATTTGCAATATAAAAGAATTTATTAATCCCCAAAACACTAGGAAATATAGTATTGCTATGTCTATGGTATCATGTGGGTAGAAGCTATTTTACCCACAGTCTTTTGTTTTTATTTTACTGTTTCAAAAAAAAGGATCTGAGTAGACATTCTGCCCCTCTTCCCTCCACCAGGAGTCTAGAAGCATCTGTTCTGAAATAGTGCCAGGGTCCCTTGTGTCGATTACCACTGAGTCTTGTCCAGTAGTTTCTCATACACTTTTCCTGTGAGCGATTCATTATTTATTCCCACTGATTCACACAACTCCCTCTGGTTGACCGCACAGAGTCCAGACACCAATGGCTTTCACGCTGACATTCTGGTCACCTCCCACACTGTCTCAGAGTAGTGTTGTCCAGTGGGCAGAAACCAGATTGGAATCTGGATCATTCCTAATAGTGTCTTTAGCCCACAGTTCAGAGAATTCTAATACTAAACACACTCGGCTGTGTGTGTGTGTGTGTGTGTGTGTGTGTTGGGGCAGGGGATGGGGAGGGCATTGCACAGCCCTGTGACAAGATTCTGTGTATATATGAGAAGACGTCATCCTTGGACATTTATGCAGGAACAACTGTTAATTGTCTGCTGAGAGTAAAAATAGAATTGGCTTATACTACAGCTAAAACAGTGTATCTGCAATTGCAAAAACATTTGTTCTCTCAGAGGAACAGTTTGTTTTTATTGTTCTTATGATGATGATTTTGGTTTTTTTTTTTTTTTTTTTTTGGTTTCACTCCTTACCCCCACTTAGTGCCAGCAAAGAAGGTATAGGAACTTAGGTAAATCACTTCACCTCTCTGGGCCTCTTGAATGTAACGGAAAAATGGCTTAGACTATTGGTTGTGTTTCGCCCTAGCTCTATATTTCTCAAGTCTGAAGACTTCAGGGCAGGAAGTTCACCCATAGAGTGTGTATAAAGAGCCCGCCTCATGGGAGTTGATCAGCAAATGTCAGGTCCCTGTTCCCAAGGTTGCCCCTCAAATTCCTGTCCAGCCTTAGAAATGTATGATCCTACAAAAGAGTATTTGGAAGGAGGAGGAAAACATTGATGGGGGCATAACTAACTGCAAAAAAGGGAAGAATTATTACAATAGGAAAGGGTACCACACTAACCCCTCCATACCAACTTGGTTTAGAAAGAGAAGAAATGAAAGAAAAAAAACACACACAGAAGTTCATTGTACAAAGATTAGGAGAAAAATGAACATGAACCGGAAAAGCAGTCTCCTGCGTCCCTGAGGACTGAAGAGAACAAGCTAATTCACAATCCCTGTCATCTGAGCCCTGGGAGTATCACTGTATCCTTGTCCAAAAAATGGCCCCCCCTGCTGGGAAGTCTGAAGTCAGGTATTCAGGATTGCACAAAAGTACCAGATGTTGCAATCTTGGCCTATTGTTTATGCACATAATTAGACCCACACATACTTCTATTTTGAACACTGCTGATATATTTTCAGCTAAATGGCCCAACAAACACATGTTTATAGAGAAATAAAAACTCAAATTTGCCACAGATTCGAGCAATAAGCTATTATGCGTTAACTTCCTCTGAGGTGCAGTTTATGCAAATGAAAAGCCCACAGCCGTAATTGCTGCTGGCTTTACCCAGCCATAAGTTAAGACCTCAGAACAAAGTTATTTATTCAGTACAGAGCCAAGGGACCAGTTTGAAGTTTTCAGGGAGATAACCTTTACTCTGACTCCTAGAAAAAAAAAAAGCAACCAAATACGATTTACATTGTGTATGAAAACAAAAGTAACTCTTGCTCTAAAACATCCCTTATTATTTCTTAAGGAAAAAAAAAAAAGAAAGAAAATACCATTAAAAGTATGAGATTCAAAATAATTCAACTGCAGAAGAGAAAAATATAAATCTCTGGATCTGTCACATTATTAATCCATCCTAAAAATTGTTATAAAATGCAGCATTGTAAATAGAGAATATTTTCAGGAGACAGGACACACAAAGAAAATTGTCCATGAAATGAGGGTTTCGAACTCTAAAGGGATTCATATTTTTCACAAATAATCGAAGAAGGATATTGTGGGGGGATGAATTGTATTGAATAGAAAGGACACCTTAAAATAAGAAAATATTTTTAAAGATGATGTAGGTTTCTCATCCCCAAACATCCAGACTGTCACTGTGTTTGTGCTGTGCACTTTTAAGGCTTTTAGTTTCAAGGAAACAATGACTTTGCACCAAGAATATATATATTTTTTGTTCTTTATCTTCTTAGAGAAGAAATCCAAGGAAAGCAGGAAGAAAAACAAACCTAATATTTTAAAGTCAAGTTCTTTTCAGAGTCTCTCATGGAAATAAACCATTACTATGTCGGCCAAGAGAGAGGCCAGGCAAGGGAGGGGTGGCTAGGGAGAGAGGGGTTTGCAAGAACTCAAGGCTCCTGTACCCACCATTAGTATTATGAATCCTGGGCTTTAATAGTGCATATGGGAGCTACGTCTAGAAGAAAAGCAGGGCATTTGGTTTATTTTGTTTTGACATGAGCTGTGTTGCTTCCTGGTCCCATCCCCTGTAAGGCTGAGCAAGAATTAGCAACAGGCTGTGAATGTTAGCACACAGCCAAAAACAGGCCGCTTCGCCTCTGCCCAACCGGACACTTGCCAGGTGAGGCCTTTCAGCGCCTGAGGATGTTAACACAAATGGCAAACTCCTGGTCTGCAGGCTGTGGTTCTAATCCAAAATAGCTACGATTCTTCAATTGTTATGGGAGTAAACAGTCACTACTTTACATGCATTGGTTCTATTCCTTTGACTTCTTCTTTTTCCCTTTTGAAAAAGTGGTAATAATCCCAGTGTTTTCTCACCAGTATTGGATTGCCCTGTTGCAGCCAAATTTTACGGTTGCAGAAAGCATTAGCAAATCAGGCCAAAAAACACTCTGACTTTGATTTAATATGAAATTGTACATTGCATTTCCAACTCTTTCCATCATTACAATAATTATTTGGCTTATTTCTGTTTTCATGCTGACTGTAAAAAGTTTCCATTTTTTTTTTTTTCAGAAAAGCAATAGCGTTCGATAGTAAACGAACGTATCTCAGATCCAAATAAATAAATTCGTCAATAGTACATGCTCACATGGCACTATGCTAATAACTTTTTATAAAGACTCAATGTTATATTATTTTACCCATTAAATTTTAGTATTTAATGCATTCACACAAATAGCTTAGGTTTTCTGGTTTTGGGATTCCCTGTAAGAAGTGAAACTGTCTTTTTCTCTCTGTCAATATATTAGATGATCTCTATTATATATAATACAATAGCATATATATGCAATGTATAAAATCATATAACACAAATTGCATAAATATTACAAACAAAATTTATATTAAGTATGTTTTACTTAGATGAATACTTCAAGATAAGTCAATTGTCAGATATTTTATCTTCACATTGTTATTAAAATGAACCATATATATATTCATATATATGTATAAATCCCTTGGTTACACAATGAATCTTTTTACAAATTGTGCTCAACACATGACAAAACACTCACAAAAAAAACACAAAAAACCTCCAGGTATTAGATAGAAACTGTGATCTTAATGAAAAATTATGCAATGATAATTTAAAATAGTGTTATCAAAAATACCCTATTGGTTGGGCCTAGTGCAGCGGTGTTTACAACTAATTGATCACAACCAGTTACGGATTCCTTTGTTCCTTCTCCACTCCCACTGCTTCACTTGACCAGCATTAAAAAAAAAAGAAAAGAAAAAGAAAACAGTACCCTATTTTCTGAAGTTAATATTTGCTTATTTTTCTGCAGCTGTATGTTTTTCTGTTTCTGATAATACCTAGCTCCACTGCAATTTTTCTATGTTCTATGTGGCAAAGAAATATTCTTAAACAGAAATGAAACTACAGGCGCATAGAGTGGTTAAGTATTCTGTCTCTCTGAGCAAAAAGAAGTGAAATCAGGTTATCTATGAAACTCCTGTGGGGCCAGAAAAGTGAAATAAAAAGACAGAGCCATGGAGATAGTGACACCTGGCATCCCACAGTCCACCTCAAAAACAACTAATGGAGTTATTGCTCCATGACCTATTTTGTCCACCCTACGGTTGGCTGCCATGTAACAGTCTATTTTGGGGATAAAACTCTTGCTCAATCAGAGTATCCTTCATAACCCCTTGAATCTGGGAATTGGAATTGCTCAATTTTTTAGCAATTTAGCAATTACCTCATTAAAGGTAAACTTGTAGACCATGTCTAAATATATAACAATACAACTGCAAAGGGTAAGCCCCCACTTCCTATTTATGACAGAGACCCTAGAGAAACCCACTGTTCACTGTATAATGTTGTGCCAGTAGACTACTACTCATTCATTTGGCCAAAACTTAGTGCTTTGAACCATTTTACCAAGAAGTACCCAACTGAAGTCTAAATTAAATTATGTACGTTTCAATAATATCATACCAAAGGTTTTTTAAATAGAAGATATTAAGAGAACTAGAACTATAATTGATGGTTAGAGAAGATAACCATACACACTTCCTAATATTAGACCTGCATAAAGACAGAAAGGTCTGTGTTGGCAGAAAACCAAGCAGTTGCCATTGGAAAGGAGGAGGTCTCATCCCTGAAATGCTCATTAGAGTTCACAGAACCATCTGGCCTTGATACTTCAGAACTGAGTTAATGACCAAACTGGTGGTTACATCCCATGACCTGTAAGATCCTTGTAATCTTAATGTTTCCATGAATACCTGGAAAAGCATTTCGCAAACTGTGTTCCTGTGTCCCATGATCAAACAAGTATAAAAATAGTGTGTACATTTTCCCCTGATTGGAGATTTTAAAATGTGTATTTGAAAATTTAAGATTCTAGAAAATTCTGCAGTAAAGAAATCTGCCCAACTTTGTCTAACCCAGTATTTTCCAACTGTTTTACTTTTCACAAAACATGTTATTATCATGCCATTGAGCGCTCATGTTCTGACATACCCTGTAAGGCAATGTCAGACTAGAAGATTTTCCTTCTTAAATCTAGCTCATTTGTTTTGGTGAATCTAATCATCCTTAAAGAGGTCTAATTTGTCATTGCTTTTGGAAAAGTCAAAATTCTTTAGACTGTCACTCAAAGCCAACTTATTCTTTTCCTTTCTAAACTTATCCCTCCATCCCTAAAAAGACTATTTTTCAGTGTATCCAGAATGCATAATACTTTTTTCCTCTCCATATCTATAACTTACACGTTTTTCTCACTTCCTTTGGCATCCACTCAAGATTTCAAGCCTCATCTTCACACTCATTTCGTAAAGCCAACTTCCGTCTTCCTGATAACTTCAGGCTGCACTGGCACAGTGTAGAATCTATACTACACATCTTAATACTTAAATATCGTTTTTTGGGATTTTGTTTCTCTCTCTTCCTTCCTTCCTTTTCTACCTTCCTTTCTTTGTTTCTTAAATCTGTGCTAATCTTACCTATTCAAATTGGTCAAATTGATTTTATGCTTTTTGCAAAGAAAAGCCATGGCTTATATTTAGTTACATATTCCCTAGAATAAGAAAATTTTGAGTTATATAAAATGGATGTCTTCCTTCATGGAATTTACAATCATTTAAATATATGAATTGCACAAAGAAAACCATTCCTTCAATCAAAAGGAAACAACAATTAAGAAACCTTTACTATTGGAATTTATGCTACACTAATAATAAGAAATGCCAGGTTCATAGTGGATACTCAGTAAATCTGTTGAATAAATTGATCAATGAATAAAAAAACTCTTTGATTTTACTTTATCACATTCTTTTTCATATTCTACTCACATTTAAGTGTATGTATTTGCTTTGGTGGAAGGAGAGGAGGTAAAGGATCTATTTGTTTTTCACAAGATGTACAAAACTACAAAATCTGAACACTGATGGAATTATAAGTGTCTTAATGAAATCTTTTCACTCATCTGGATGTCTATGGGTATTTTCTTGTAATTTAATGTTTTGTTTTTTCTTTGGTTTTGTTTTCAACAAAAAATCCAAATTGTCTTTATTTTGATAAGACTGATACTTTTCTGGGCCTTTTGTTAAAATTTCCAAACCCATACTAAAATGAAAAGTGTGTGTATGTGTGTGTGTGTGTGCACATGCACGTATATTTTTTAATCTTGATATTTATTCATATCACTCAGTTAAATATGTTAGTTTAATTCGTTTTCATGGGGCATATTTTTATATACTTGGTTCTCAGTGAAACATTTAGTTCTAGTTTTAGGCTTTGTTGTAACTTTCTGAAATATTTTTAAAACAAAGTTTTTTTTAATCATTCACCTAAGTGAAATGATTCACCTAAGTGAAACAAAACTAAGTGTTTGTTTACATATGAATTTCTATCACTCATTAACCTTATATTTTTTTATCTTCAATAAAACTCACCCAAGATTTAGGACTATGGCAAAACCAAGTGAGCCTATAAGCTATATCTATCAGACATACTGTGACCTATTATAAATTAATGATTGTCACTAACTGCCTACTATATTGATGTACTGCAATGTTATTTTCATAGAAAATGGTATCTAACAGATCTAAAAGAAAAGTTGCTCATATTTTCTGAGTGCTGACTGCTATCACCAAAATCATCTTAAGTAATGTATTCTGTTAGTTGCCAAAAGTGTGAGTGTCTGTATGTATGCATGGATGTGTGTCCACACGCAGGTGTGTGTATATGTAGAGAGAGGAAATATACATTCTATTATTTGGCTAACTTATGTGAAATGTGTGTCTGGAAAAATGTACAAGACATCACCACCACCAGAACTCCTCCACATCTCCTGTCAAATGAGAAGCGCTGATCAAAAGATATTTATTAGGATAAGCCTTTTGTTTATTGAAAGAGTGAATTCTATCAGGTCTCAGAGAAGGAAGGAGTTCAGTCTTCCATAGCACGATATTGAGGTTCCAATGTTTCCCTTCAAATCAGGGCTAAAACCCCTATTATTATAATATTTCATTTTTATTATGGATTCAGTGAAACTGAGGATACAACCTAGAGACAGATGTAAAGTCACAATTAAAGGTGGAGGTGGGAATCTCAAAATATTAATATTTCAACTGGTTGCTAGAGATTATTTTTCTAATTCTTCTGTCTGTATCCGCTAATGTTTCCATTCATGCCAAGATGAAATGGAGGATGTGATGTAGAGTGAAAAACGTTATCTTGTTTGACTCCAGACTCATGCAATGGCTGGGCCCGTATCGGCTCACTGTGCAACCAAAGGCAGGTGAACTGGGGCTTCTATTTCATATCGTTCTTAGGAATCTTGCATTCATATGATTGCAGGGCCATGGTGCATTTGTGAGTGAGTTCATAGGCACATGTTTAAATGACTCTCCCATGTTCTCTCTCAGACATAGATAAACTTGTCAGCCACTTACAGAGTACTGAAAACTGTTCCAGCCCCAAAATATCACCCCTATCAGCCTGCCAGTCACTCAGAAATTCTCTAGAGGTGACTCACCCTTTATCTACCCTAAGTTCCTGTTAAATGCCAATAGTTTTAATTTTGGGAAAAGTAACATATTATTAACCCATTAGTGTATCTCAGCTGTTTCTGTAGCCAACAGGATTTTCAAGGAAAGAGACAGATGGCAGAACCCATAATTGCAGATTGATACAGATCATAAGTGAGTTTTGAGTGACATGCTTGCCAGAGAGCACTGTGAGAATGATGGTGGGGAACACTAGTCAACGTCTAGGTAAGAATAAGCACCTTGCTGTCATGAGGAAGCCAAGATAAGAGACTCTCCTTTGGAGGCAAGACTTGAAGAAATTATATGACAACATCCACCATGATAATGACTATAATTGAGACATTAAAAGATGAGTGAAACCTAGTAAGTACATTCAAAGAGATACCATTTTTACTTGAGTAAAATACACAAATAATAAAAGCACAGAAATTGCTATAAATTATTAGTATTTGTCTAAATGAACAAGTATCTCTGTAGAAGTACTAGCAATGGAACATAGAATTTCAAAGAAGGGTGAAAATGTACCCAGTTGTACTTGTCACTAAAGAATTTTTTAAAATGAGGCATTTTTTAAAGGCTGAGTAAGATGTTAGCAGGTCGGTATGATGGGAAGAAGGAAAAAGAGAATATGTCTGGTAGAGGACTGGGAGTGTTGGAAAAAATATTTAAGGACCTGCTTAGGGACCTGTGTGGGCTATAACACAGGCAACATATGAGAAACAATAGAGGATAAGGCAAAAGGGCTATTTTAAGGGACAATTTTGGAAATCATTGAATGTTGGATTCTGGGGTTTGTATTTAATGATGGAAACACACTGAAGTTTTTAATATTTTAAGCAGAAAATGACATCACTGGTACCCAAGTCAAAAAATATTAATCTGCAAAGATGGAAGCTGCATGCAAGGTTAATGACGTGAAGAGACACGAGAGCCCATCAGATACAACACCACAATAGGACCAGGATGCAGCCCGAAGTCTGGAAGGAACTGAAAATCAATGGTGGGGGGGGTGGATATTGAGGACATTTGGCAGAGAATCGTTAGGACTTGGAAAGTGACTAGGTTGTGAGAGCAGAGAGGACGGGAAAAGGGGCTCAGGACAATTTTTGATTTCTAATTCTACTAAGCTGTCACCTACGGTAGTCTGTGGAATGGGAAGAAAGGCCGAAGAGAAAACAATATAGCGCTTGTTTTCATTTGGTTTGCAATTGACACGTGTAGGAAAATTTTCTCCTTACATAGCCAGTGAGAGACTTTGGCAGGCAGTGGGAGATGTAGCTTTTGGATTCAGGAGATAGTCAGGCACAAAGGGCAATTGCTGTATGGAAGTTACAGGAAAGTCGACACCAGTTGACTAAAAAGCAGAATTGAGGGGTCCGGGTAAGTTAGGGAACACGTGGGGAGGGTGTGACCTGCAAGTTCACGTAGTATTCTTAGGAACAGGAGAGGAGATGAGAGACTTTAGGAGGTATGCAGGTGTGGGAATTAATGAAATGCTCAACTAGATGAAGCAGAGAATCACAGAGAAGAAATGTCTAAGTAACTCAATCGAGTGGACTCATTTAAAAATCACTGGGGAAATTGCTTACTAGCAACTTAATAATTTTCTAAAAATTATGTAATATGGAGCTACCACGTTTATATCTAGCTTCTTCTCTGTAGACAATCTCAAGAGCCTTAAAAGGAGAAAAATGAAGTACATTTTCTAACTTAAAGAAAAATGTCTATGTTCATGTGCTGCAGACTTTTAATCAGGAACTTATTACATGGAACATGCGTGTTCTCTTGTGCCTTTAACAGTTCTCTTGTGCCTTTAACAGTTCTCTTGTGCTGATCTTTCTTCATCAAGGTTTTCTTGACCACTAAACTCCAAACATCATCTTTGCCTGTGTGACCAAGAAAAATGATCTAAGCTGGACTTTAGCAGATATAAAAAATAACAATCTGCAAAGAAACTTGAAAGGCAAAAAGAAATGAATCTTCCCATTGACTCCTAATATATACTCATAATACTGTATGGCTGTCAGTGATTATTTTCTCCCTGTTTCTTAGTTTTGCACATGTTTTCTGATTATAATGAAGGTGTGAATTGGCAGGGGGAAGAAGGGAATATTAGAAACACAAGGTATTCCCATGATTGTTGCAGAATATAAAAGGACTGGTGAGTGAAAGAAAATAATCCAGTGTAATGGATTTTGTGCACTTTGAAATGATTCTTAAAATTCATTTGGTGCTTTATTTCATTTATTTCATGTATTTATTCAAAATATTTACTCAGCAAGAATATTTAAAGATAATACCCTAAATAAATACAAATTATAAGATGATATATACAGTATAACTCAAGATTTACTAAACATATATATTCTATATACATATGCAAGTATTTATAAATATCTTGAAAAGATAGGCCAGCCTGTTAATAGTGTTTTTCTTTGAATGTTCATATGATAAGTGATATTTTTTAATAGTTTTATTATTCAATTTATCTATGAGAAGCCTGAATTAACTTTTCAACATGAAATAATGTCGCATGTTTGTCTATTTTTGTGTGTATGTCTACTTTTATTTTTGTTGTTTGTTTTTTTTTACAGAAAGCAAACAGAAAACAACCTTGTCTCTTTTGTGAACATTAGTGTCCAGGTAAACAAAAATGATTCCTCTTATGGCAAAATTTTGAGTCGTTCAACAGATGAAAGATCTTTGGCAGGTTGGGCAATGGGTGAAGTGGGCAAGGGAAAACATGGATTTTCTAATTTCCTGCCTTTAAGTCATCACCTACACTACTGATGCAAAAGATTCAGCATCTTACAAAGAGTACACAACATGCTTTTTATTACCTAATCAAATTCCTACCCATGTGGCGCTGCTGCAATGAGAACTGATCAGATTCCTTCCCATGTTCAACTGTTATGACATACTACAAAATTCCATGTCATGAAAGCTGTCTGGAATACCACAATGAGAAACGGACAAGGCAAAGAACGGTGCAACTTACAACCACAGCAATAATAATCATTGAGTTTACTCGCCATTTATTTTTTGTAAAGTATGCATACAAACATGCATAACAATAACATTATTAAATGTTGGTGGAGAACCAACATTTGAGATTTACATAATTATTGAGCTTGGTGAAAGCAGAGTCTAAAAATCGATGATACATGAAGAGAGATAAAAAACAATTGCTTAAGAGCCATTTTCAACTACACTTCTGGAAAGTTTTAAGTTTTCCTTTATGTTTAATCATACTAGAATTGTGGTTTTTTTTTTTTTCCCTAAGCCAACTCTTATTCTATTTGGTCTCTAAGCCCCTGAGGTGCACACTTAAAGATTGGGAAGGAGATTTAGATAAGCCAAAGATTTTATGAATATATAAAATTGAATCTGGGCCATTTCTAAATATAATTTATTATTTTTCCAATACATAAAATAACTAACTTTTTTTAAAAAAAATCAATTTTAAGTCGTAAAATCTGAGCTTTTGCATCATTTGTTATATGTGATGTCACCAAATATATAATTAGAGGGTGGCTTCAAATATTATTCACTGGAGCTAATTTTGCCAATTAAAGCTAAAAGCATAAGAATAGGTAAATAATATAGATCATTTTTATTCTTCTTTGAAACAAAAGTCCTGTGGTACCTTTCCTGTCCTAGAAGATAATGCTTGTTTTGTAATAACTGATGTTTCTGGTTTACCTTTTTAACTATTAAGGAAGATATTTTCTTTCTTTATTTCCTTTTACATAATGCAGTTCTGCAGTTTAAATGCTAATTGGCCATTTTGGCGGAGGATTCCTACTTAAAAGGTTTGCCATTTAATCCCAAAGTGTCTTTTGATTTCTTGAGAATGATTAAATGGAAATTCAGCCCTGGTTCAGTATCATAGAAGCCCATGTGCGGTCCCCTGTTGAATTTCCATGGTTTAAGCAGCCTGCTGGGAAACCCAGGCTGAGATTTTATTGAATCGGGCCCTCCGTATTCACACTCAAAATAACCTCCAGCACACTGATAAAAATAATGACCCTTTTGCAGTTGTAAAACTTGAAACTATTTCTTAAATGTTAACTAATACTGAAAAGCTGTTTCTGCAAATGAAATGGGGGCATTGGAGCCAAGAAATCAGTCTGGGTGAAGACCTAGAAGTGACATTCCACTTTCTCTTTCAATCATCACAAAATAGCACACTTTTCCTCAAAGCTTATGAAGCCATCACTTTAGATTCTATCAGGAGAATGGTACCTAGAGATGATGATGATGATGGGCAGTGTCTTAGGATGAATATGCATCTGTACCTACATAATCCACCATGAATGACTTCTCAGTCCCCAGGGCTAATGGCTTCTGCAAATAACAATATTATTTAGCTGATGGAAAATAAAAGGTACAAACTCAAAGTAAGTGTTAAGAAATGCTGATAACTTGCAGTATTTGACATCCATTTCCCAAAGCCCTCAACATTATAAACACTTTCAGGTAAAACAATTCAGTTCTCTCATCTTGCTGATATTCTCTCACTGGCCAGGAAGTCTTTTATTCACAGCCAGTTTAATAGGCAATGGGAAATAGCCCTATTAGCTAAGTTTATTTATGCTGACACAAAGAAAAACCATGAAAAATCCAAGTTCTAAACTGTAATTTATTCCTGATAAGTAGTAAATCAGCAGGATTCTAGTGCCCAAGTAGGGACTTGCCGTTAAACAAGAACTGAAACATAATGAGTCTCATAAATGTTCCCAGTGTTATGGAGCGGTTATTTATACATGAGCTCATTCAGCAAACCCTCCTGCTGGTCTGGCCGTGATAACCTGGTGTACCCAAGACACTCTAAGATATACAAGAATAATTTTGACCCAATTCTAGAGTTAAAGTTCAAGAAAAGTTTTCTGAAAAAATAACATTTGCCTCATTCCACGAGGTTAATCCAGTCACTGCTTCCAAGCTATTCTGAACCTCTAGGTTGATTTTAAAATGCCGAGTCCTTTGCTATTATTGTTGTTGAGGATGTTTTTGGTAAAGGTAACAATTGTCTACACTATAGTATATGAGATGTCGTTAAACTTTTGGCAATTTTTTCTCCAACTAAAACAGAAAATGGTTGACCCCATAAGAGATGATGTAGAAAGTTTATAGAGTAAGATCATGGTCTTCTTATTGCCAAAGTAAATTATGGCCCAATATAGTACATACATCACATGTGGGCATGGGAACAGTTACACATTTATGCAGAGGGTATGACAAAAAAAATTGGGCCTTTCAGAATTACTGTCATGGAATATCATATTGAAATGATCAAAAAGAAACCTGCTGGATTCAGAGGAAGGAGGACTAAACTTTAACGTCAGATCCTCTGTTTTCTAGCCACCTAAACTACATTAACTCACATAAACTCAGTCATATAAGTTTTATCAGTAAGAGAAGAAGCAGGAAGACATGAATACTGAACAGGTCGAGGGATGCAGGGGAAATTCTGGAACATGAAAGCACTGTTAATTTAGGGTAGAGCTAAAGGGCACATAACAGGGGGGAGGCCTGGCGACCTGGTAGCAACATGAGTGTCTGGAGTACTTTGGGAGAAGGCGGTACATAAACAAACAAAAAAGGGAGTGCTAAATGTGAGCTGCTACCCTTTTCCCCCTCTAGAGCTGACATTGGATAGGCTGTAAAATATCACTGAGTGTGTAGTCTAAACCCCATGCAAGCATGTGACCACTGGTCTCTGCTTCCGGCCCACATACCCCTCCACATGTGGAGTTACACCTGATTCTGAATGGCACTGGTGTTTTCTAGTAGATCTGGCCTTTTGCTTTCATCAAGGGAGAAGAGAGAGAGAAGAAGGACATCGTTTTCTTACTTACTTCTAAGCCCTGTTATGCAGGCTTTTTCCATAGCTGAGCTATGTATATAAATTCTCAAACAGGCCAAGCACACACTACCAATTCTGTATAACCCTGGCTGAACTATTACTGAAGGGAAAGTACAAGTGGGAGAAGAAAGAAAGGGGAAAAAGGTCAGAAAAGGACTCCGGGGTGTATTTTATTATACCAAGAGTGTACCTGATACAAGTTATAAAGATGCAGTTCTCATAGATCAAATCCTGGGAACAGGGTCGGCTGCTTAATTCAGGTATTCAAGATGGGGCACTTTCATGAGCTCTCTTTAAATGTAAGTGCATATTAGATTGCTTTGGGGGGGAAAATGCCCATAAATTCACTGAGCATGGTAGTCTGTCATTACCTCTTTTTATTTTCTTTCTATGTTGAAGAGTTTGCTGTTTATAAGTGGGATTTCAATGTCCTAAGTCTTTGTTGAGACGTACTCACTTGAAAAAGCCATCCTCAACAAGGGAGAGATTTTAAGGACTAGCAGAAATGGAATCCAAAACAAAAGGGATACTCCCTATGAATAAGACAGCTTTGGCTTCTCTTCTTGTGCGTCATGCATTGTTTCCAAAATATCCTTGGCTCCCTAGCTGGGAAACTTGTGCCTGTCAGTAAATCTCCTTATGTTGATTTGCATGTCTGTGTAGGAACATCTCAATCTCTATGACCTCCTTGAAAGCCCTGTCTTCGTTTACCTAAAGTCTGCATACATTGCATTTCACAACTGGAAACATTAAGCTACAGGAATATACACAAAGTTATGAGAACAGATTATACAAGCAATTTCTTAAGATCTATTTCCTCCCTGGGAAGGGATCGAAAACATAGTTATTTCCAGAACTCTCTCCTTCTCACTCTTTCCCTCTTCCTTTCACTTTGCTCTGGAAAATAACTAATTTTGGGTTGCGTATTCATATCTATGCAAAACTCAAAGAGAACTTTGAAAGGTGCAGTCCAAGTCCTATAAAAATTTCATAGACTTTATTTCTGCACTGGGAAAAGTCACCATGTATTTTAGAATCAATCATTTATTGAAAGTAGATTTTTGCAGACCAAAAAAAAACCCAATAAAAAGCACCTGTTTTACCTGCCTTTGTGCTCTAGGAGAGATGAAGTCTTCAGAGCAATCATAGACACACAAAATAATCAACTGGTCCAACACAAACCAGACAGAAACCTCACCCAAATAGAAAAATTGTATTTTTATGGAAGAGTGGTTCTTCCCATAAAAGCAGAAACTATTTCTAGTAAGAAAATTTCCAAGAGCCAAAAAGAAACTCAACGATGCTTGAATCTCCACTGTACGGCAGATTCTGTCTGCACAGCAACACACCCTCCCAAGCCCACTCCGGCACATGCACGCCCTACATTATTGATGTAGGGAGGGAAAATCAGGATGCATGTCTAGACATCTTGCAAGATGGGACAGCAGAAAAAAACTAATCAGAAAAAAACATCCAAAGAGAGAACGGATTTCTTAGCTACTGGTAGCAAATGGGAAGGGAAAACTTAAAACATAATGTAGTGCTAAAAATATTTTTAGTGAATTTACAAATAGATTTCAGGTATAAAATCAGGAAAGAATACTTCCTCACTGCTGACTTGAGGTCCCAGTGTGTAAATAAAAGGCTGAAATCCTGAAAAGGTACCAGTGGTCTGTTTTGAACACCCAAATATAAACTCAGCGAACCTGATAAATGCTAACTTATCCGTGTAATTTCTAAGACACACCAAGTCCTATGTTCCCACTGCCCTCCTTTATTGCCTTCTTTTAGACTCAGTATGTTCAGTAATTCAAAATATTCCCTCTGCTAGCTTGGTGGTTATGCATTCTCTTGTTATCAGTTCAGTGGCTTCTTAAGGCATTACAATTTACAATATTGAATAGTAAGACTTACAGTAAATCAATATTTAAGCACATCACAATGAAAAAACATTATAATGCCTTCACTGTATTTGCTTTCTCAGAAATTGTGTGCTGTTGTTATCATGTATTTTTATTCTCCCTATATTTTAAACAACGTGAGACATGATTTTCTTATATAATAATAGAAGATATTCATTTAGATTTTCCCATATATCCACTCTTAATTTATTTCTTCATTTTCATTCATTCCCTTCCCTCCACCTGAAAATATATTTCTGAAAAACTCTTTTAGTATTTTGGGGTGTGCTTGGGGTGGAAGGGTGGTTAAAACTTCATTTCCTTTTGGCCTTTAACAAATATTTTCTGGCTTCCATTGTTTCTGTTAAGAAGTCAGCTGTTAGACATAATATTGCTCATTCAAAGTTAAAGAATCTTTGTTTCTCTGGTTATTTTAAAGAACTTTTCTTTCCCTTTGCTTCACATAGTTTTACAATGTTTACCTAGCTCTGGCTGTTTTCATATATATGTTGCTTAAGATTCTTTGTGCTTCTTGGATCTGTGGCTTAATGTCTTTCACCAATTTTCAAAAAGTATCTCTTCACATGTTGCTACTGCCTCATTCTCTTACCTCCTCTCTTCAGACTCAACTCATGTGTATGTAATCTATTATAATAATATTTTACAATGTCTTACACATCTCTTAGGCTCTTTTCTACATTTTCCATGCATTTTCCTCTCAGTGCTAATGACTCAAACATTTTTTCTGACCTATATTCCAATTTATAAATTCCTTTTTTATAATTGTATATAATATGATACTAAAGTCACCTATTAGATAATTTGTGTTACTGTATTTGTCAGTTGTAAAATTTTCATTTGATTCATTTTTATAATTTCCAGGTCTCTGATAAATTTCTTATAAAAATTATTTAATTTCTTTACCTACTAATGACAGATAATGTCAAAATCTCAATTATCTATAGGTCCAACTTGACTGTTGTTATTGTTGTTTTAGTTTTGATCAATCCTAGTTTTTCCTTCTGATTGAATACAAATATTGTATATGCAATCCTTTATAGGAAGTTTCAATATTCCATTTTAAATTATTTATGTTGCAGAAAAATATACTTTCTTCCCCTTCTAACTTTTAGAAAAATCTGCTACTTAAGCAATGGCTTTGTGTGAATGTGAGTGTTTGTAAGTGTGTAAGCATGTGAAAAATATGGAAAAATACTCAGTTTTAGTTGATGTAGTATTAACTAGAAACACTTGGTCTGGTATAGTGTGGCATATTAGTCTGTTTCCAGAAAAACAGAACCAATAGTGTGTGTGTGTGTGTGTGTGTGTGTGTGTGTATGGAAAAAGAGAAAGAGAGAAATTTATTTTAAAGAGTTGACTCATGTTGTGCCTCAACGCAAAGGACTGGGAAGATTGAAATCTTCGGGGTAGGGCAGCAGGCTAAAGCCCTAGGAAAGAGTTGACGTCGCAGCTGGAGTCTGAAGGCAGAGTCTAGAGGCAGAATTTCCTCATCTCCAGGGGACCTCAGTTTTTTTTTTTACAGCCTTCAGATGATTGGATGAAGCCTACATCATTATGGAGGACAATTTGCTTTACTCAGAGTCTACTGATTTACCTGTTCATCTCATCTCAAAAATAACCTTCACAGAAATATCTAGACTGGTATTTGACTAAGTATGTTAGTACTATTGTCCAGCCAAGCTGACACATAAAATTAACCATCACATTGGGTATGGTGTGATGGCTCATAAATCAGGTCAGAGCCGTAGTTTAACAAAGAGAACATATCCTGCTTCGACAAGAAACCCTTGCATTTTCACAAGTACTGCAATGGGGTGCTTGCTAATGCTTACAGATCTTAAGGGCAGACAAACTCATACTGAGTTTTGAATATAATTATTTATAGTCTATATACATTTTAGTATTTTGTTAGCTAATGTAGAAATAGTAAATCACACACACACTAATACACTGTAGTCAATACTGGAGTGCTCTTCCAAAACCCCCTTTGAGGCTAATGGACTCAAACCCCAGCTTGTAGGAATATTTGTTCCAATACTTACAACTGTGTCCCTCGTTGGGAAGTGTTCAGAACTGCCTCAATCAGGGTTATGATCTCTGCTAGATAACAGACAATGCCCAATCACTGACTTAAGCACCTTACTACAATTTAGGAAAATTCTGAGAGGCAGTTCCAGCTCCAGCTACGACGTTCCCCACAGGAGTCCCTAATATTAGATTTGAAGCTTCACTGAAGGTCCACATTTTCCTTTGTCCGTTCTTGCCTTTCTCATCTTCTTATATTTTTTCCAGAGCATTCCCCAACAGATTTAGTGTGCTTAAATTAGGTACATATTCCTGGGAAGCAGAAATTCGCATGTGAAATCTTTATTGGTGAGTGTTCTCAATAGCAATACCTTAAGAAAATAAGAGTGGAGAAAACATTGACGTGTGATGCAATTGCAACTAAGGCTTTATCCAGTCCCCCAACTGGGATGGTTCTTCATAGTGTTCCTGAATTGAAGCAAGGGTCTAGGCCTTTGCACATCTGTAAGGAACCGATATTGCATGCAGAATACCCTGACAAGGGCCCACAGCTGTAGGTGGGGCAGGGTTTTTTTTTTCAATAGGGAGAGAATCATGGGAAGACTCCCTTTTGAGCCATCAAGCAGGCAACACTCTTGGCAACTAGGGTAATGAGTGCCTTAGTCCCGAAGAGAGGATCCAGGTAGCACACATAATGCTCACTATGTCACTGAACTCTCTGCCTCAGATTCTGTTTCCTGATTCCAAGAGTGGCCCTGGGAAGCAGACTCTACAATGTGATTTTGGACCTGGCTGCCTGACAATAAGGATCTGTTCCTTGTAATAGTTGGTGTATGAATAACCACTGCTATGCAGTAGCCGTCCAACTCTTTAAACTTTCCCTAATGTAAACCTTCACTGAGAAGAATACTAGAGGAAGGAGATGTGCTGGCTGGTGAAATATATCCTCTGCAAAAGAAATAATAAATTTAAGGATTTGGGAGGTTGGTAGCTGTTGCTAAGCACCAACGATTTGTTAAAAGAGATAATGTCAGACTTGGAGAGGTTAATTAGTAATTCAGGCAAAATATGAAAGCCAGAAGATGATGTCCTTGATATAATTTCCTATAGCTAGAAGGCAAACAGATCAGAGAACCAGGCTCAGGATTTAATTTTAAGAGCAATAAAGCTTCAGAGAAAGTATTTAGTCCTGCCAGGTCTCATCTGCCAGTGTGAATGGCCAAAGAAGGAATTAGTGAGATCCTGAGACTTGGGATTGGAATACCTGGGTATATGCAGCTCATAACCTTGAATTCCTAGATTGCATTAAACCTGCTGGGTCTGACAAAGTGGCCCACTCCTCCTTATTACAACATAGATCATGTAGAAGCCTCAAAATGAGGCAGGTGCCTTATAAGACAGTATTTGTCCCCACCTCCACTAAGATCTACTTCCAATGCCTTTCACTCTAAAAATGCTGGATTACATGGTGCAGAATATAAAGTTGACAAAGGTAGAGTTCCTGAATGTGGAGCATCTCCCATGTTACAGGATTTATCACCCTGGGAAGAACCTAGGAGACATCGTCCATACACTGGTAGGATGGATTACGGAAGACTAGAAAAAGCAATGGCTCACATGAAGTGAAGTAGCAATGTCAGAACTTCCACAGCAGGTGATAAATAAAACAATCAAAAAGTAGAGAGAATTGGATGTGTAAGAACAGAGTAAATCTGGAAATTCCAACAGTTAACTATTTTCATGGGAGAGACCAGAAGATACTCCATTTACCAAAATAACGAGATATGATAGTGACAAGGGCATGAGTGTTGCTGAGATGCTCAGTGGTGATTGTCTACTGCAGGCCAGGGATGATGAGAGGTAATGCTATTAGAGAGTTATATGCCCTGAGTGCAAAAAGGATAAAATAGCAGATGCCAGGTGTTGGTGCTAAACCCTCAGAAACAAAGTTTGACAAAGTCATTGTAATAGATGGTGAGTGTCTTAGTCTGTTTTGTGCTGCTGTAACAGAATGCCATAGGAAAGGGAATTATCCAAGTTGAGTCCACTCCAGCCATGCTGGCCCACATAGTGGGGCTGGGGAGGCCTCAGGAGCACTAGCGAAGTTCACAGTTCAGAGGCACAGGCTCAGTAAAAGACTGATGACTGCTTCCTTGCCCTCCTACAACTTACCACCAAATGGGACATCTCTTAGTGCTCTCGTGCCCGCTTTTAAATGGGCAAGTAAAGCAGCTGTATCCTGAGATGGACATGGTAAGCAGGGCTCGGATTCCTCAGGGATGCAGGTCTGGGACACTCACCAGGCAGACTTCACAGATCAGAAATGGGTATAGCTGGGGGCAAGAGAATCTTGAATAGGTACTGAAGAAAGAATTAATGAGATCAACGTATGACATTTCTCTTGTAAGTCTGGCCAGAAAACAAGACCAAGAAGAATCTGGAGACGCTCTCTGCACACAGGGTAAGCACTAGAAAAACAAGTGGATTTGTGCAATGCAAAGAGTGGATTGCACTGGTACGATGGGCATTTGGGTTGTTTCCACATCTTTGCGATCGAGAATTGTGCTGCTATAAACATTCAAGTGCAAGCGTCTTTTTTATAAAATGTCTTTTTTTCTTTTGGATAAATACCTAGAAGTGGGATTCAGAATACTAAATTTTAAAAGACAATTTATACTGTTTCTCTGATCTTGATGCCCTTTGCAACTATTCCCAAGTTAATGATTTCCACTGAGTTTGTTAACAGACTTGCCAATCTCTAAACCTGCCAGCAGATATAACTGCTGCAAATACTGTGCACACACAAGTACTCAGCCATGCTATCACCCTGGTTCATCAGTGTGGCACTCCATATTTAATGCTAGCCAGTTTAATCTAATTAGTTGCATGTACTTACACAAACCTAGATGGCATTGCCTGCTACACACCCAGGCTGAATGGTATAGCCTATTGCTCCTTGGCTACAAACCTGGACAGCATGGTACTATACTGAATGCTGTAGGCAACTGGAACACAATGGTGTATTTAAACATATCTAAACAGAAAATGTACAATAAAGATATAGTATGAAAGCTCCATTATAATCATATATGCAGTCAGTCATTGACAGAAACATCATTATGCAACATATAACTTTATATGTGTGAAATTCTATAAGAATACATAAACCAAGTTATTTTTGCAGAAAATAACTTTGAATATCCTCACTTGAAAATGAGGATAAATATATATTGTTTATATAAAAGTTATGTGACATAATCAATCCCCCAAAATAAAAAGATATCCATACCTAGGGTGATTATTTGCTAGTAAAGAGACGAGATCCCATCCAGATGTATATAGTACTATACTTACTGATATTTTCCTGATTTTGTTTTACAGTGAAATTTTAAAATGGCAAATGGTAAAGTAGGAAGGCTATCAGAACAGAAAACTAAATGTGTTTAAATTTTATTTTTATAATTATAATTGTAAATATATTCTATAAGAATTATAAAAACTTTTAATATAATAATATTTTACATATTGCCCAAAGATAGGAATTAATGGTGTGTTTGGTTGGTTGGTTAGTTGGTCTGCTGGCATTTAAGGTAAGCATTGGCCGGGCGCGGTGGCTCACGCCTGTAATCCTAGCACTCTGGGAGGCCGAGGCGGGTGGATTGCTCAAGGTCGGGAGTTCGAGACCAGCCTGAGCGAGACCCCGTCTCTACTAAAAATAGAACGACATTATATGGACAACTAAAAATCTATATAGAAAAAATTAGCCGGGCATAGTGGCGCATGCCTGTAGTCCCAGCTACTCGGGAGGCTGAGGCAGTAGGATCGCTTAAGCCGAGGAGTCTGAGGTTGCTGTGAGCTAAGCTGACGCCACGGCACTCACTCTAGCCTGGGCAACAAAGTGAGACTCTGTCTCAACAAAAAAAAAAAAAAAAAAAGGTAAGCATTGGATGTAACTGATAGATAGTAGAACATTCAATCTTCCCATAGCAAAAAAATACTTGTTAGAAAATAATATAATTATGAAGGTATGATATTCCTGTTACTTAAATACCAAAGATTACAACATCTGCTATTTATATGCTCCTTTATTTGCTCTAAAATAAATAATAAAGTGCAATAAGTTACAGACAAGAGCAGGTTTATTAGATATCTAGCCTTCCATAACAAATCATATCCCCAAACAATATTCATTATATTACAGTTTCCTGGGTCAGTAGCTAGATGTGGCTCAGCCAGGTGTCTCTAGCTCTGGGTCTCTCACAAGGCTGTAGTCAGTATTGTCAACCAGGTCTTTGTCACCTTGTGTCTCGACAGGGGGATGTTCCACTGCCCAGCTTCCTCACGTGATTGTTGATGGCCTCAGGTTCTCACCGACTGTTGGCTGGAGACATCTGGTCCTTGTCACGTGGATGTCTCCTCTCCAATAAGGCAGCTGAAAACAGGGCAACTGGCTTCATTCATAAACCAGTGAGAAAGCAAGAAAGGGAGAGTGAAGACAGAAGTCACAAGGTAACCTTATCTCATTGTAGCCTAATCTCCAAACTGACTTACCAGCACTTTTACTAAAATCATTTCACCAGGTCCACCACACACGTGTGAGGAGGAATCACACAAGGGCAGGAGTACCAGGAGGCCAGGATTACGCAGACCCTCTTAGAGGCTGCCAACCACAGCAGAGCACTGCTGAAAATCATTTGTTGACTCTTACATAAATCTCATCATACAGGAAAATATCATTTAAGGCAAATATATTTTTTTTCCTCAAGGAGAAATATGACTTTGGATTATAGCTTCAGTTTGAAATTATACTTTTCCTGAAAATAAATCTTTATAGTCTTTCACATGTAGTATTGGATAAACTCTTCATTAGTGAGAATAATATATAAGACTTCAATGGTATAATAAATCTGTAGTCAATGCCCTGGCCAGGTCCTCCTTAGGAAACTCTAAGGCAAAGTCGTGATGCAGTCAATCATTATCTTAAAAATAGATAAATAATGAATGGCCTTCACAGAAAAGTTGCATTTGTTCCACAGATACCTGTTGTTATTTTTTATAAAAACCATAAATATTTTATTGTATGGCTATAGTGTGATATGAAATTCTTAGCTTAACAATGCCAGCTGGTCAGAACTCCGCAGCGTGAGGTAAATTGCTAGGAACGTGATCTGAGAGAACAGGACGCGCACTTGACCGTCCCATTCAGGTACCCACTGCGTACCGTACCATCCGGGGCTGGGAGCTTGCCGCAGGACCACCCTGACATTTCTTCCTTCATCCCTATTCCACTCGTACTCAGTGATATTCTTATAGTTTAGATCCTTACCTTTCTGCATAACTCTGGCAATTTGTCCCCTTGTCACTAGTCTCTCAAACACCTGCAAATCTATCCGATAGATCAAGACCATAATGGTCACACTACTCTCACCTTCAACACCCTTCATTAGCTTCCTGAGGCCTGAAGGAGAAATCCCAAACCAATTTTAATGATGTACAGGCTCTACTTCTTTTCTTAGACATATCTTTAATTCCTTTGTTAGCATAGACCTCCCTAGGCACAACCTCTGTTCAAGCCATACTGCTGACTTTGGTGTCCAATTAGCAAATACTATTCCTCTCTTATGAATTTATTCATTGCCTCCTCCATGAAATATATCCTGATTCCTATTTTATATCTGCTGAACTGTTCCTTGCACGGTTCCTTGGATATATTTCTATCACAATACTTTGACAATAAGTCACTCTGACTGTTGTAGTTCTATAAACTTTCTGAGGGCAGACACCCCATGGTGTTCCCGGAGCCTAGCATGTAGTAAGTGCCCCATTTCTGAATGCATGGGGATTCTATCACATCTCCAATCAGTCCTGAACTAGGGGCATTTTCATTCGTTTGCAAAAGTTTGTAGCTCTCTGAATTTGGAAAAACTACAGAAATTTGGGTGAGAATAACTTCCCTGTTTCTATAATTGTTTAGCTATAGAAATAGCCGAGAATTTCTATTGTTAGAGAATGGTTCCAAACTACTGGACTTGAAAGAATTAAAATTTCATAAATAGCAGTAACCTTGGAAAATCTTTTGATATTCCCTGCACAAATCAATTTCCGCAGATCCTAGGATCATTTGACTAGGATGTATTTGACTACCTGTTTTCTTGGAGTTGGTCATAAAAATTATTCCAAGTTAGAACATATAGCCAACATAGTCAGGCAAAGAGGCTGAGAACTTTTCACTTCAGTCTGGGAAGTCCCACCTTGGAAGACAGAGAAAAAGACAGAGATGACATAGGAATAAAAATATTCTCCATCAAATGCAAAGAAGTAACAACACAATAGAAGCAGAAGAATCCCTTTTTACTGAGAGATCTTAGACAACTGCAAATCAGTGCTTTCTAATAAACCATTCTCCTGGCAACTTATGAACAGAGCGGTCCAGCTGGCCACACATTGCGGGAGCAGGCACTTCATCTACTGTCAAGCAAAGGCCATCTACAATAGGCTGGGAAGTGGTTAACAATGCGGGCTGTGAGAATTATGACAAAGCCATTTTTTAGTTCATTCCAAATTCCCTGCAAGGTCAAAAGCAGCTTGCACTCTGCCTCTCCTAGCCTGGTGTGGTGAAGAGAATGTTGAGCAGAGAAAGATCTCTCTTATAGCCCTGGCTTCTCAACATAATTGCCTCATTTAACTCATAAAATAAAGCTAGAAGTAACTATAAAAAGAATTGAGCATTTATTATAAAACTCTACATAAACATAATTGTTCAAATCAATTCATACAATATGGAATTTGAATATAATTAAGAAATATGTTGAATTATTTCCTATATTTTTTCTTTCCGAACTCTTTCAAAAGGAAAATAATCTATTCTGTAAACTGTAATCATTAATTTTCAGGTAAAAGATTTTCTTAGTGATGCATGCAAAAGCTTTAAATACTAAGTTAAATTATCTTAAATATGAAAATAGAGGTATACCAATCTAGGAAACGTAGATGGTATATATTACAGCTGCTTGTGGAAAACTGTGTCTCATGTGAAGAGATTTGTAATATTTTTAAAAAATTCCTAGAAACCTCCCTCTTTTGATGCAGCCTCCTGCATCCAAGTGCACACATACCTGTGATCCGTAACCTGTCTGTTTCTTGTCTTACTGATTATGGCACAAGGAAAGCATCAACTGCCCCTTCAATCCTTCTCTCCCAACGCCAATGGTCAGATCAAAGCTACCTGTTCTTTATTCCTTTCCCTGAAATCTGTTCTGATCCAGTCTAGCTCTCCAAGGTCAAAGGAGCCTCTAACACTCTGCGTGTACCCTGGGTGCACCCATTCTGACCAAGCACCCTCAAGTGCACTCCGCTGTAAGCAGGATGACAAGGACTGTTGGTATTGGTTTCACTTCTCCCATGAAACTCCTACTTGCTAGATCTTGAAGTTTCTCCTAGAGATAAGAGGTTGAGGGGCTGTGAAAAGATGCCATTACGTTATCTAGTTAGAGAATAGATATCGTTCCACCCCTTGTCCATAATTTCATGTAAACAGTCACTCTTCATGACCCACCCCCCTGCCCCGCATTGTGTGCCTTTGATGCTTTCCGTCACTTTCCCTACTGTTGGAAAAGAGGATAATACGGAGTTTCCAAGCAGCATTGAAGATCAGAATTTTGAAACAGCAAACACTATTACAAAAGCTGCATGATAATGACACATGAACATTGGACATTCTTTAGCCAAAACGGAAAGGGATATTTGAATTACAATTTCTAACTAATAAGCCTCTGTTCTTAGGCGCTCTTACAGGTAAATTCCTGATAATATTTTAAACATAGGATCACTAGCAAATATCCATCAAGGGTCGTCATCCTGGCATGCCTCATTCTGATTGTGGAGAAGCAACTATTGCTACCATTTGGCACTCCAAGCAGATCAGAAAACATCTAGAAATAAAAATAAAACTTCCTCTGGAAGATAAGCTAATAGAAATATATTCTAAAACATTCTAAACAATACTCTTACAGTGGTCAAGATCAATATATTAGTATTTTATGTTCTTTGTCTCCAATAAGCATGTGAGAGCAAAGTATATCTGCCATTGCTCTTCAAATTTTGTTATTCGGCTTTGAGACTTGTAAATAATTATTTTGGAAAGGTTTCAAGTAAATATTTAAGTTGATTATTCTTATCTCATTGGTGCATTGCTTTTAAAAAACAACTGGCTGCCAAGTTAATAGTTCCAGTGAGTTCATCTTGAAAAACAGGGCATTCCAAGCAGCATATTATAAACATTAATGAA
The DNA here is from genome assembly GCF_041146395.1 of Eulemur rufifrons. Taxonomy (NCBI): domain Eukaryota; kingdom Metazoa; phylum Chordata; class Mammalia; order Primates; family Lemuridae; genus Eulemur; species Eulemur rufifrons. The sequence goes on along the minus strand of NC_091007.1, from coordinate 7,820,074 downwards.
GTTACTCTGAACAATAAGCTGTAATAATAGAAACAATCTAAATTATCCAGTAATGAAAGACCTTGTAACTGACCTCCTTTTGAAAATTAACCCATTCGCGGGCAATCCTGGCTTTAATAACATTTAAAAATTAAGAATGCTATGGCTTTGGGGAGAAAAATAAAATAACTTTAATTCAAAGAGCTTGTGGCATAGTGACAGAATATATAATTTAGTAGCATAGATAGATACAGATATATACTTGTATATGATGACAAATTTGGTCAAGGATCAATTTTAGACATTAAGAAAATTAGATTTTGAAATTATGTTAATTTTACTTGTTAGAACTTTTTTTATTCCAAAACAATAGTTATTAAAAATTGACATCATTTGAAGAAAGGGGAAAAAAAAAGGTATCATTTCCTATTACAAGGATTCTGTTTCCATTGTTAGTCCTGGGTTATCCAAGCATATTAATGGCACAAAAATGCCTTGACGTCCTACTTATAGACAAGTATTATAGGGATTCACTCATAGAAATGTTCCCTTTCGAGAAATTGTCTTTTTCTTTTGCTGGTTCTTCTTCTCAAACATGCCCCTGCATATTGGAGCTCCACAGGCTGCCTCTGCCCCAGGCCCTTTCTCACCCACATCAGTGACTTTAGTTACCTATTGTATGGTCCTCTTTACCAAGTTTATTATCTGCAGCCTAGACACTGCCCTTGAGTTTCAGAGATATACATTCATCTCCAACTCTTCAAATTTGCTGTGGCACAACTGAGTTCATCATCTTCTGTGAGCCTTCTTGTTTTCCTATATTCCTTGTCACCCCAGTTAGCTCACTGGCTAATCAAAACGCCTTGTTTTCTTCCCTTCTCTTACTCTTATTTCACATCTAACCAATAATTAAGACTCATCTTAATAGTGAGTATACCTAACAGTGCACACCATCTGGGTGACGGACACACTTATAACATTGACTCAAACTGTACAAAAGCAATACATGTGACCAAAATGTTTGTACGCTGGTAATATTCTGAAATTACAAAAAAAAAAATTCATCAATTTACTTCCTAAATCTTTTTTTGTAACATAATAGCTTTATTGATATATCATTCACACAGCATACGATTCATCCATTTAAAGTGTGCAAATCAATTTTTAAACATATTCACAAGTTTGTGCAACCATTGCCGCAATTTCAGAACATTTTCACCACTCCAAAAAGAAACACCATGCACAGTAGCAATCCCTACCCCATTCTCCCCAACTTCCCTAGCACCAGGCACCCACTATACTACTTTCTGTGTCTATAAATATTTCTATTCTGGACCTTTTATATAAATGGAATAATATAATAGGTAGTCTTTTGAAACTGATTTCTTTTACTTAGCATAGTATTTTAAAAGTTTATCCACGTTATAGCAAGTATCAGTGCTTCATTGTTATTGCTGAATAATATTCTATTGTATGAATATTTATCCATTCATCAGCTGATAGAAATTTGAACGGTTTTTACTTTTTGGCTATTATGAATAATGCCGTTGCACACTTTCTTGTACAAGTTTGTGTGTGGACATGTATTTTCATTTTTCTTGCATACACACCTAGGAGTGGAAGTGCTGGGTCGTATGGTAGCTCTACTTTGAACCTTTTGAGGGACTGTCAGATGGTTTTCCAAAGTAACTGCACCATTTTATGCTTCCACTAGCAGTCACTGAGGTTTCCAGTTTCTTTGCCTCCTCACAAACACTTAAGACTGTTTGATTTTATTATAGCCATCCTAGTAGGTATGAAATAGTACCTCATTTTAGTTTTGATTTGCGTTTTTCTAATGGTTAACCATATCTACCATGTTTTCATGTACATAATGGTTGTTGTATATCTAGAAGAAATGTACATGAAGATTCCTTAACTGTTATTAAATTGGGTTATTAATTTGGGTCATTTGACTTTTTATTGTTAATTTGTAAGAGTTTTTTATGTATTCTACATACAAGTCTCGTATATATGTTTTGAAAATATTATCTCCCATTCTATGGGTTGTGTTTTTACTTCCTTGAGGGTAGCTTTTGAAGCACAAATTTTTAAACATTTTGATGGTCTCAATTTATTTATTTTTTCTATTGTTGCCTGTGCTGTTGTTATCATATCTAAGAAGACTTTGCCTAACCTAAGATCATGAAGATTTATTACATTTTATTCTTCTAAAATTTTTATAGGTTTTATCTCTTACATGTATTGAGGACGATGATTTATTCTGAGTTAATTTTTGTTCATGGTGTGACTCCCAAATATTTTTAAAATTTATCTCCTCATTGCCAACCAAATGATCACTTCCTTTGTCCAAGCCAGTGACATTTCTGGCCTGAATTACCACATGAATGTTTTCATTGTTCCCTATGCTTTCACTGTAAGTCACTTTTATTCTATATTCTGAAACAAGTGATCTTTCTAAAATACACACCTCACTATGTCATTCTCCTTAACAAAACTTTTTTTAAGAGACAGGTCTCACTGTGTTGCCCAGGCTGGCCTGGAACTCCTAGCCTCAAGCAATTGTCCCACTTCAGCCTCCTGAGTAGCTGGGATTACATGCCCATGCTACCATGTCTGGCTAGAAAACATAATTTTAATGATGCAGTGTGTATCTTGGGCTTTATTTAGCCTTAGGCATACAATATTGAAAAGAGATACATATGAATAAAAAAAGTAACAAACTTAGGATCTTTTTATATTCCTAGATTTCAAATTATAAAATAAAAATATTAAGTAAATAATGAGAGATATTTTTTGCCTTTAGAGTTGAACAGCATCAACTTTGTGGCCATGCACCTAGAATTCAGCTGTGTGCATAGTGGGCCATAAATATTTACGTTGGTGCAAAAGTTATTGTGGTCTCTGACCATGAATTCTAAATCATTATAAGTAGGCTCAAACATATCTTTATTAATCAAAATAGGAACCATTACAATCAACACATTTTTGCCAACCAGAAATAAGTTTGTTTATTCCTGTAGCGTAAAAATCCATGCTTCGGGATGCTGTGAACTCTTGGAAAGCATTTTCTGCATCCTGCTGGTTGTGGAAGCATTTTCCTTGCAAAAAGTTGTCGAGATGCTTGAAGAAGTGGTAGTCGGTTGGCAACAGGCCAGGTGAATATGGCGGATGAGGCAAAACTTCGTAGTCCAATTCGTTCGACTTTTGAAGCGTTGGTTTTGCGACCTTCAGTGGTCTGTAGTGGGGCATTGTCTGGAGAAGGATTGAGCCCTTTGTGGTGACCAATGCCAGCTGCAGGCATTGCAATTTTCGGTGCATCTCATCGATGTGCTGAGCATACTTCTCACATGTAATGGTTTCGCTGGGATTCACAAAGCTGTAGTGGATCGGACCAGCAGCAGACCACCACACAGTGACCATGACATTTTTATGGTGCAAGTTTGGCTTTGGGAAGTGCTTTGGAGCTTCTTGTTCCAATCACTGAGCTGTTCATAGCTGGTTGTCATATAAAATCCACTTTTCGTTGCACGTCACAATCCAGTGGAGAAATGTTTCGTTGTTGCATACAATAAGAGAAGATGATGCTTCAAAACGATGATTTTTTTTTATTTTTGGTCATCTCATGAGGCAGCCACTTATAGAGCTTTTTCACCTTTCCAATTTGCTTCAAATACCCAACAACCATAGAATGGTCGACGTTGAGTTCTTGAGCAACTTCTTGTGTAGTTGTAAGAGGATCAGCTCCAATGAGGGCTCTCAATTGGTCATTGTCAACTTCCAATGGCCGGCCACTGCGCTCCTCCTCTTCAAGGCTGTCATCTCCTTTGCAAAACTTCTTGAACCACCACTGCACTGTACGTTCCTTAGCAGTTCCTGGGCCAAATGTGTTGCTGATGTTGCGAGTTGTCTTTGCTGCTTTACGACCAATTTTTCACTCGAATAAGAAAATCACTCAAATTTGCCTTTTATCCAACATCATTTCCAAAGTCTAAAATAAATATAAAATAAACAGGAAGTAATAAGTCATTAGCAAAATAAACATAAAGGCACAAATGCACATTAAAATGATGTATGACATAACCACATTTAAGAATGTATTCCAATATCAAATGGCAAATTTCAACAATGCTAAACCTGCAATTACTTTTGCACCAACCTAATAAATTTATTTCTAAGTGAAAGGATAAAATGTAAGCCTGATAGGAGAATATGATAAATTAAAACAAAAGTATCAGATATTGGCAGTGCTAAATATTGTGATATATTAAAAGTTTAATTTCTCAGTTAAAGAATGAGTATAAATTGAACCAATGTATACTAAAGTCAATATTAACTTGTAAAAATTTAAAAGAAAATTTTGAAAATCAGAAAGAATTATTGATCTATAGCTCTTATAGCTTGTTTCATGTGTCTTTAGCCGTGCGTTAAAATATAATTTTAGCCTTTTTCTGTATCCTAAAGAGATTATACTACATAATTCATGAATAAACTTAAATATTTATTTTCATAGCACTTAAATCTTGGTTTTCATCCAAGAAGTGACTGCAGAATTTACATGATGACTTGATATATAAAACATTCTCGTAACTCACAGGCATGCAAGAAAACCATCGCATGCAAGAAAAAAGAAAGATTTACTGAAACAAACATTGCATTATGAACAATATGCAATTTTCTCCTGGGAACTTACCCGTGAAACAGAAGCCTGTTCATTATGCCCTCAATGCAGCAATGAAAACGTACAGGTTGTGGGACAATGACACACGCATGAATGGCGAGAGTGTTAGTGAGATCTGACCCAGAATGATCTCGCATATGAATCTGCCTTTCTCCAAAGAAAACCCTGTGAGGCTTACAACTGACATTTTCCTTAATTCATGTTGCTGTCCACATTGACCATTTATTACATATGAGTTATTTTGTGAAATAATAGGAAGGGAAGAACTCTGGATTAGTGGTTTATAGCCAGGGAATTGAAAGTCAGAAGTTCATGCTCATGTCTGACAATGGCTTTTTGTATAATATTCGGCAAGGTTTTTGACTTTTGCAGTTAGATTTACCATAGATGGACTGTGTACTTATTATTTTTCCTCTCTTCTAATTTAGGAAAATTAAGCTCATTCATTTAAGCCATCAACATTTACTGAGCACTTACTATGTGGAAGACACAGACCCACCATGCTGGGGCATACATTCTGGAAAAAAAGTGTGTCTTAGGGCTTTGATATTCAGGCATTTTGATTGAAACAAACCAGTAATAAAATTTCTTTGCAATTTTAATAGTTCCAATTTGGAAAGGCCCGTGAGTGGAATGATGGTTTGGCAGGAGTGCTTCTCTAGCAGTCTCTGTGAGTTTCCTGAGTTCCACTAATGCTTATATTAGATTATGCAAAGCTGAGTTTGCAGCACTTGAGACCTGACATAGGATAAAAGAGTTTGGCAAATAACTCCATCTAACCCCTCTTAACTCTGACAGTCCCAACAGGCCCAATAAAGTTGCTAGCATTGCCTCCCAAATGTTGGGGGCACAGTGAGAATCTGATTCCTTCCTTACCATTCAAACACTACATGATCTCAGGCATGTCAATTTTTCTCATCTGTAAAATGGACATAACAATGATCTCATGTGCTATTGTAAAAATTATATAAAATAGCCATCGGCATTTAGAGAGTTCAGTAAACATTAGCTCCTCTGTGTCTTCCTCTGACCAGAAACATCTTAAATGCAGCTGTTACAAGTAATTGCAAATTCATATTATGGAGAAATTAGTTCAATATGTCTACCACCAATTTACAGAGAAACAATAATCACTTTGGACATAAAACACGAGATTGGTTGTGCTTGTCCTATGAGCCAGAACCTTCAGACTTTAAGCTGCTTGTAGAAGTGACCAAATACAGCATCCAATTTCAAAGCTAAACAATAATAATAATTATTATAATTTATGAGACTTAGGGGAGTTAATTAATAATAGTAAAATAAGGATCTGATGAGGTATTCAAGAAAAAAGTGAGTCACACGTTTCCACCACACCCATGACATTTCAGATGAGGTGTTTAACCTTATGAAACCTCCTCTCGTTAGTCTGGGGTTTCTTTTCACACAATTCGGTATTTTTAAAGTCAGCTGGTGCAATGTTTTCCACAATCGACTGCTAGGAATATGTTCTTTTCTCCTTCTCCGGGAAAACACCCCAGAGAATTTTATTATAAAGCTATTTCTGCAAGAATGAAAAGAGAACAGGCCGTGAGTGGAAGCTTCGCTGGACACCGTGGCAGGTCTGAGGAAGAAGAACAAGGCACAGCAGTGGACTCACACGGCTAGTGTAGACTCAGGCTTTTCCCCCACCTTAAAAGAATGCATGTGTACTACATAATGTTAAAGAAGAAACAAAAAACCCAGAAAATTAGAAAGAAAAAATTAAAAATCATCTCTAATTCCACAGGAAAAATCAAATGCAAAAATTGAAAATTTTGTTATATTTTATTTGAACGTGTATGCATAAAAGTTCATAAAGAAAAGTTTTTTTCTCAACATTATTATCAGAAACCAATTTTTAAAAATTTATATGAAACTAAAATTTCTCTTACTTTAAATCACTGTAGTGTATTTAGGTGTAAGAGTGCCATTTCGGTGCTAAGAAAAGTCCAGACCTCTCCCAACTTAGCAAAAAATTGGAAAGAAAAAAAAAATGATAGACTCCATGATGGCCAATAATAGTTAAACATGCTACTAAATAAAGAGTAGCAAATAACACCCCGGTATTTGGAGTTCTACCTTTTCATGTACTCAAAGACAAAGTAGTACATCTCCTACTTTATGATTTAACAAAGAGTGTAAGCAACGAGCATACTTTGATTTTATAATGAAAGAACACGAAGAATGTAAATTGGTTTTGATTTTGAACTACACCTGTGCATAGAAATGTGAAGAAAGACATTTGAAAAGATGGTGTCTGTGCAAATCTGTGTCTGATTTCAGAGCAATCTAAAATTTTATTCTTTCCCTCTGAAAACAAAGAGTTTTTGTTTTTCTTTAGATAATTGTTTCTTTTTTTTAAATTCAGAATATTGCAGGGGTACAAACGCTTTGGTTACATAAATTGCCTTTACACTTCCTGAGTCAGAGCTACAACTGTGCCCATCCCCCAGACAGGGGGGCACCACACCCATTAGGGGTGTTTTACCCTTCCCCTCCTCACCTCTCCCACCTGCCCGACACCTGACGAATGTTACCTCCATATGTGCCCGTAAGTGTCCATCAATTACTACCAATTTAGTGTGAGTTTTCTTTTCTTTCCTTTTTTTTTTAAGACAGAGTCTCACTTTGTTGCCCGGACTAGAGTGAGTGCCATGGCGTCAGCCTAGCTCACAGCAACCTCAAACTCCTGGGCTCAAGCAATCCCCCTGCCTCAGCCTCCTGAGTAGCTGGGACTACAGGCATGCACCACCATGCCCGGCTCATTTTTTGTTTCTCTTTTTAGTTGACTGGCTAATTTTTTTTTTTTTTTTTTTTTTTTTTTTTGTATTTTTAGTAGAGACGGGGTCTCACTCTTGGTAGTCTCGAACTCCTGACCTCAAGTGATCCTCCTGCCTTGGCCTCCCAGAGTGTTAGGATTACAGGCATGAGCCGCAGCACCCGGCCTAGTGGTGAGTTTTCAAAAATATCTGACAGCATTTTGTTTGTAAATGAGGAAGTGAATAAACAAACATCACTTAAGGGAATCTGAACATTCTGCTCTCTGTGCAGGTACCAGGTCAGGACACTATCCTTGCTCTTGGTTCCAAGCAAGGAGAAAAGACTTGGGTAAAATATGGCTGGGTTTTGAATTTTCAGGGCCATTTCTGCTCTAATTCACCTAAGATATGGGCACTTTTCCTTTCTGGGTTTCATTTTCTTTATTCTAATATATAAATGCATTAATTAAGTTATTTCATTGTAATACCCACAAGTGACCATTTCTTAAAGAAAATTGTTGGGATATAGAAATACCAAAGGGAAAAAAATTAGGGAAATCCTATGGGCTTTGCAATCACATTGCCAGGCTCAAAAAGGTCTACATCGTTCTAGACGTGCTCAAGAACCAGCTACTAAACACAGTCAAGGACTTTTACATTTTAACTCTCCAGGTCCTCGAAAATAAGTATTTGTTGGACTGGGTACTACATGTGCAATGAAATAAGTATAATCATATACTTAAAGTATGTATACACTCGAAATCACGTTGATAGATGGCTCATTTGTAAAAATGCAGTCTCTAATGTTTCAAAGCACTCACCACTGCCTGAAGGTTTTCAACCTAATTTATGCATGTTTCACAGTCAAAAAGGAAAATTGCATTTTAAAATATGAGTATGTCAAATTCCACAATTCTGCAGGGATGTTTATGTCCTTACTGATTCTAAATATTAGCATTTGGTGAACCTATGCAACTCATGTGTGTCTCATAGAGTAGCATGAGCATCTGTGACCCAGGAGGCCACTGGGTTGCCTTTGCCACTTTGTATCGGGTAGATACTCTTCATTCTTTTGTTGTTTAAGCTTATCTGCAATACTTCATAGTTAGCCTGCATAGACAACTATATTGTGAACTTTTCCCACGTCCTCCCAGAGATGGCTACAATCCCGGGTCCAATCCCACCAGTGATCTAGTCAAGCTCCTGGTTTTCTGTTGATGCCGATAAAAGATAATCTTTAACTGAATTAGTGCTTTTGCTCTGTGGAACTGGGCTAAGTGGGGTTTTTCTAAATATTTTAATTTATTTGCACCCCATATAACCTAGATAGGCATTTGCATAGCATATTTGTCTTTGCATTACTTACTTAATTTTTTTTTTATCACAACTTCATAACTTCCACTTTCCAGTTGAGGAAACCCAGGTTTTAAGAGGTTATAAAATGTGTCTAGGACTACAAATTCCAGAGTCAGAGATGGATTTCTGATTCCAAACCCTTTGTGCTATGCCAATTGGCTTCCTGTCAATACAGCCTTACTAAACCTTCAAAGAAGTTGAAGTAAACTTTTTCCTTTGAGGTTCTGAATATTTATCATATTTCATTGGTCCAGGTTTTTTGGCTAATGTCTTAAGGATGAAATTGAATTTTTTTTGTTCCTTTGTGGAAAAGATATCAGCATTTAAAAGTAAGGATTATATAGTATAGTTGTTTAGCCCCCAAACCTTGTGATACCGGACTGATGTTATCTAAGCTAGGGGTTAGTTGCAGAAGTGGAATAGAAGACTGAAAAAAATAACAATCAACAAAACCATGACATAGCTCCAGTATTTGCTGATAACGGCATACAGGATGTGACCTAAGATGCAAGGAGGAAATCCAATGAATAATATTATTCAAACTGTATGAGATTTTGTTTCAAAATCAAAAATTGAATTTCTTGCTTCTTTAATTTCCATCAATAGTAAATGCTTTACAGTTTCCAGGACATTTGAAAAGGAAATTGAACTTGAACAATGGACAGCAAGAGCGTTTATCTCTCATATCCAACATATTTATAAAAAAAGAATTAAACAAGCATTTTCTCTTTCAATTCTCCCTTGATAAGTTGTTTTCCCACACACTGTTATTTTCTTAAGCATGGACTGAAGTGGGCAAAACTATTGTCAAGGGAAATAGGAAGATATATATGTTATCTCCCTCTCTCTCTCTCTCTCTCTCTATATATATATATATATACACATGAGAGATATATATCATATATAATTAAATGATAAGTTTATGATACAGATTTATCTATATGATTATAAATAGCTCTATTATCATCTATCTATTTTATCTCATCTATGTATGATTTCCTTTGGCCACAGCTATAAAGTTCAGGGCCAAAACATCTTTTGCCTCCAGCAAATTTGGATAAGATCAGAACTGAAAAAATATGGTTTCTTTTTAATAACATTTTTTATTACAAATTAATTCACTTCGGAATTAAGAACCTTCAGAAAAGCACAGTGCAAATAATTGTTATGAACCATAACACTGCCTCCATCATTACTAAGTGTTCAAAGTCTGCATCACTGAATGCTTCTAAGATTAGGAACAAGGAAAATAGCTGGTGGTGGCTGTGGTTTACAGATTGGATTGTTGTCACCTGGGAGACATATATTTAAGACCCCCCCAGAAATGAAACTGCATCAGGGCAGGACATTTTTTGTTTGTTTGTTTTTTATTTCAGAATATTATAGTGGTACAAAGGTTTTGGTTATATGAATTGCTTTTGTACAGTTTGAGTCAAAGTTATAAGTTTTGGTTCCAGCTCTATCCAGGAAAATACAAGAGGTGCTATATCACCATTGTTTCTTATAGCTGAATAGTACTCCATGGTACACATATACCACATTTTATTAATCTACTCATGTATTGATGGGCACTTGGGTTGTTTCCACATCTTGGCAATTGTGAATTGTGCTGCTATAAACATTCGAGTGCAGGTGTCTTTTTTATAAAATGTCTTTTTTTTCTTTGAGTAAATACCCAGTAGTGGGATTCCTGGATCAAATTCCGGAGGCTGGGAAGTCCAAGATCAAGCTGCTAGTGGTTTTAGTGTCTATGCGCACCTGTTCTCATCTTCCAAGATGGAGCCTTGTTGCCGCATCCACACATGGCAGACAGGGTGAAGGTTTTGCCCTCACATGGCAGAAGGCTAAAGAGCAAAAGCGGACTGAACTCTGTGTGAAGCTGCTTTCACATAGCCTTAACACCATTCATAACGGAGGAGCCCTCATGATCTAATCATCTCATAAAGGCCCCACCTCTTAATAATATAATAGTATTACATTGGGGATGTAATTTCAACATGAATTTCGGAGGGCTACAAACATTCAAACCATAGCATCATTCCACAGCTTGGAGGTTTATGCTGCAATAATTCAGATATGTTCCAACAAGGGTAATCTCTTCACAAGCTGGTGGACCTTGGCACTTAAGGATTAGAAATAACCATGATTATTTATTTAAGGTTTAGTACTTCAAACCCTAGAATTATTTTGTCAAAGAACCTGTGCATTTGAAGGTTTCTGTCAAGTACATCCAGTGCCCACACCGGCACTACTAAATTGTAATTCCTCTCATTTCCCTGAACCCTGATCCAAATTCATTATTAGTGTGGCTGATTGTATTTTCCAAAAAAGGGCTGCACCTGTCCCCTACGCTCTTCTCACAATGTGACTTTGACACTCCCCCCCTCCAGAAGTGAGGTCTGTGTTCCCTCCTCCTTATATCAGATGGACTCAAGACTGGCCGAAGCATTGCAGCGTGATTTCCAAGGCCAGATAATGAAAGGATAGAGTTTCCATCTGACTTTTTTGGGGACACTTGCTTTTGGAAATCAGCTACCATGTTGTGAGAAAACCAAACAGTCACATAGAGAGGCCATCAGCAGGTGTTCTGAGGTTCCAGAAAACAAGCAATAGCAACCACCACATGTGTGAACAAAAAGCTTCTCCCAGCTGAGCATGTAGACACTGTGGAGCAGAGACCTGCTGTCCCTGCTGTTCCCTTTCTGAATGCGTGACCCACAGAATCCATGAGCATCATAACATGATCCTTCCTTTATGACACTAAATTTGGGGAATTTTTTAAAACAAGAATAGCTAGGGAGAACACTGCCTGCCTATACGTGTGTTTTACATTCTTTAATGTAAAGAATGGCGTCTCATTATTATGTAAATCAAATTTACTCAATTTCCTATTGGGCAAGTTTTCTTTCTTCTTTGTTTCTTCTTACTCTCTTCTCTTTTCTTTCTTTCCACTTGCGTTGCTTTTGAGAATTACCGCCTCATTAGAAACGGAAAAGATTATCACATTCTTCCTCCCTTATGATTCACCAATGACTTGCATGCACTTCCATTAATAATATCCTCAGTAGAATCATACATTACAAGAGGGTGGATGATACATGCAACTCAAAAAACCCAGTTAATATTTCTCCTAAATCTCTCATTTTCCTCTACTATTAATGATGTCAGGAAACTTCCTCATGACTTTCTACACCTCCTGAGTCTACTCAGAGAAGCCACGGGTGAGGGGATATTCTCCATCAGCTAGTATTCTTAACATTCCTTGTGCAAGTCTGGAGGTTGGTATAAAATAACTTTATTATCTCAGTATGTGATGCTATTATCTCAGTATTTCAGATATTAGAGGCTTGACTTTGCAGTTGATCTTAGTCTTATAATGGCTGATGTGCTACCTTGATTTTTCTCTCAGATAATACAGAGAAAGGTAATAAGATGAGAGATAGAGGATCTGAGTCTCAGCTATTTTTGAATGTAGGAATAAAACTAAAATTCTGTATGAGATCTGACATGTGTCACCAGGAGAGCTAGCAGTAGTTTGACTATATACAATAGTAACTGTGAACCAGGTAAACATACATTAAACCCCAAATTAAATGTATCTCCAATTCAACTTTTCCTTGAGCACATCCTCAGAATGTCCTGGGTCACTTGAATGCAGCCTGACATGAGAGGAAGTGTGATGGAAAGGAAGGTGGAGTGGAAATATATAATTGATTTTACTAAGAGCAAGTAAAATATTTAGAAGTGGAGGTGGGAGAGGCTGGGGAAGAAGAATTATCTATATTGATTGGACTGTCCATGTTCTAATTCAGACTCTACCATTCACTAGCTGTATAATCTAAGGCAAGTAAGTTAACCTTCCTTGTGCCTTGGTTTAATGTTACTATCCGTTTCTTCATAAGTTGTTGTGATAAGTCAATGATTAAATAGTTATTCAGTGCTTAAAACAGTGCCTGGCATGGAAAAGTACTCACAGAGTGTTCTCTGTTTCTGTTGAGCTAAACACTGTATCTAATTGCCAGGGATATTAGAGTAGCACATAGACTTTTCTACAAAACGTGTTATATTTAACTAGAAATGCAAAGATGGAATAACCCAAAGGCCAAGTCTCTGAAAAATAAAAGGGGGTACTGGATATACTACTGGCCTGTATTACTTGGCTGAACATATTTTTTCCCTATAGTCTGCAAGTCATATAAAGAAAGGTGTTTTAAAAATTAGGGCAGAGAGATGAAGGTTGAGAACACATGTTGGTGCTAACTCCTCCAACACCCTGCTCTGGTATGAATATTTGGGCTTACATCTATCATTTTATTCATTTTTTGTGAGCTGGCATTGACAGCTCCAGAGGGAAAAGAGAGAGAGGGTTAGCTAATGGTACATCATTAGGATAAAACTTACCCTAATGTATCCAATAGAGAGAAGTGAAACAAAAGCATTGATGAGATTTTGCCAAGAGCTAGTCTCTGGGACTCCAATGTTCATATGAAGTATTTAATTCTGCCCCAAATTATTGTTATTATAGGAACATAGAAAATGTGACTTTCAAATAGTAGGGGAAAATAAATCAAGAAACCTGGAAAAGGTCTAAGATCAAGTGACAGAACCAGAATTAAAATTGAGGTGTGATTCACTTAGCATGATTAATTCAATACCGTAGGTGTCCCAAGCACCTAAGACCTCAGTCCCTCTATTACAGTGTACTTCCCCACAAGGGACAAGAAAAATATACAAGACTATAAAACAAGACAAGTAGCAGGCAGTTGTTAAATACAAAATAAACACAACCAAGAACAAGTGGCCCTAGCATTTCAGGAAAAGAAATGTCAAGCATGCAAAAGCAGAAATAAAAATATAATAATGTCTTTAAAAATATGTCTGGCAAGTAAGCACAGGTCTCCATATTAGGGAGGATTCCCCGTGTGCCAAGGGTAGAGGCCGCTGCCCAAGCTGCCACCAGTGACATAATGAAATACCCCAGGAGCAAAGTCTCCAGGAGTATGACCCATGCTGGATCCCTATCAGCTAGCTTATGTTATGTTTTGGTCAGTTTCCAGTGATTTCAGAATAGTTGAGCAAATTACCCTGGAACAAATCACTTCAACCCAATAATACAGTATGAATTCTAAAAACTCCCTGAACTGCCATATGGTTGCATTGTTGTCTCTTTGCATGGGTGTATCCCCCACGCATTGTGAACACCTTCCGTGCAGGGGCTGTGTCCTATTCTCCAAGTTGTCCCAGAACCTAAACATGAGCTAGACAGTGCTTGGCATGCATGTAGTCCCTGAAAAAATAAGGTTTTGATTGACCAATAAAGTAATGAATAAGGGAAAAGATCTGTTAAGGCAGTCAAAATATATATATTTTGACTTATTATTTGACTTATTTTATAAAATAAGAATAAGCACAGGTTGAAGTCATATTTGTTAACACAAAGAATTTGTGGTAGAAAAAAAGTGGTTGTAGGACAGTTTTCTATAACAGAGATCTTTCACGTATGCCTTAAGGCGTTAATCAAGAGTTTTCTATGGACAAAGAAGGAATACTGAGCTTTAAGGGTGACAGAGGAGATCCAGGGAGTGCATCTGCGGTAGAAATGTTTTCTCCAGCTAACTTAAAATGTAAAACTGAAGCAATGTTTTTAGGCTGAGTATTTGCTTTTCGTGTAAGAAGTCTTACTGTCAGCATTCATCATCTCTTCGCCGCATCCATTCTTCCTGCAAAATAAGAAACTGAAATGGCAGAATGTCTCCTCTGAGACTAACAAGGAAAAATGGGACTCCGTCCAATCAGTCCAAAGATACCCTGCCCACAGCAGCGGTTCTCACAGGACAGGGTTACCGGAGCAGGGCTGTCACTGTGTGGGAGCGGGGCAGAGAACGCCCACAATAGGACAGCAGAGCGTGTCCAAATGGAATGCGGTGGGAACTTATCAGTGATTTCGCCAATTAGAGCTGGAGCCTTGGAGCTTAGCCCTGAATCCACCGCCAGGGAGTAGCAGCAGTACTAGCTAAATAAATGCTAGAGTTGTCCTGAACACTGCTGACATGCGGAGTTGAAGACATGCTCAGACTTTACCCCAAGGCAGCTGACGCCAAGTAAGCAGACTGTTGGATTGTGAATCACAAATATCAGCACGGGCTACTGTACCAGCTGCCCAGAACAGGTGGAAACTCCATGTTGTTACTGACCTCAAGTCGTGTGTTGAATATAAAGTGATGCAAGGCTTGAGCTAACATCTATGAATACCCATTCCTATATTTTTTAGCCTCTCTACTGTGAACACATGAGATACATCTCCACATACATCCCCTGATGTTTTTCTGTAGTTCAATATGAGAAATTCTGACTTATATTAATCTTCTAAGGGAGCTATGTTAGACCATTTGGAATTGATATGAAGATCTATGTGTATCTCCATAATGCAAAAGGGTATAAATTCGTCAAATATTCAACATCATAAAAAGCCTTATACTGCATATGTGGGATTAGACATTGAAATAGTCAAATCCCAAGAGTTTATAGTGTTAACATTTGCATTTAAGAGGAAACATGATATTAACTTTAAATAAATTCAAGACTTGCAATGCTTCTCTTAGGATGAGATGGCATATCTTTAATCAAAAGTGCCATATTCTGAGAGGATATTTATGAAGGAAAAATATTCAAAATATTGTAGTGTATAGAATTTTGGTTACAAAGAGTAAATTTAGGCTGTGGGGAAAACAGACTGATAAATTTGACCACCTAAAAATCCAAAATAAGTGCATAGACAAAATAAAATAAAGCAAAGTGTGAAAACACAAACAAAGCAAGAAGAAAAAAAAAAACAATACAAAAATGAAAGAAAAACAGACACAACAAGTAAATAAAAAAGGATAACATAATATTTTTAAAATTTGCAAAGATGTGGAAACAACCCAAGTGCCCATCAATACATGAGTGGATTAATAAAGTGTGGTGTATGTATACCATGGAGTACTACTCAGCCATGAAAAAGAATGGTGAATACCCTCCTGCATGGAGCTGGAGCCCATTCTTCCAAATGAAGTATCACGAGAATGGAAAAACAAGCACCACATGTACTCACCATCAGATTGGTACTAATTGATCAACACTTATGTGCACATATGGAAGTTAAATTCACAGGGCGTCAGGCAGGTGGGAGGGGGGAGGAGGGGATGAGTAAATTCACACCTAATGGGTATAGTGCACAGTGTCTGGGGGTTGGGCATGCTTGTAGCCCTGACTTGGACAGTGCAAAGGCAATATATGTAACCAAAGCATTTGACCCCCATAATATTCTGAAATTAAAAAAAAAAAAAACTCAACAAAAGTACTAAGACCACACACACACAAAAAAAAAAATTTGCAACTTACATCATAAGAGACTAATTTCTTTAATGTATAATGAGCTCTAAAGATTTAGAAGAGGGAAGAGCCCAATGAAAATATAGGAGAGATCTGAATATATAATTTTCCAGAAAAGGAACACAACATTTGAAAACAGGTAAAAAATATGTTCAACCTCTTTTATAAGTTTAACTTTATAAAAGCCAAACTACAATGAGAAATTTACAAACTAAAACCATAATTTCCTACCTATCAGAATGACAATAATTTAAATGTTTGACGAAACAGAATACTAGTATGACTGAGGGAAAACAGATACTTACATTTCTCATGGTATCGCAAAATGTCAAAATCCCTATGAAGGATAATATCTTTCACAATTACAAATGAATTTATTATTCAACCCAGCAATCCCACTCCTGGGAATTTATCCTAAATGCATAGCTTTAAATGTGCAAAATACCCCTTGCATGTAGTTATTATGGAAGCATTGTTTATAACACAAAATATTGCAAAGGAATTGTCTTTCTTCAAGCAACTACATAAACTATAGTCCTTCCACACACAGAAATACATGAGGTTGTAGAAATAACTGACATTTTCTATACACTTAAACGGAAAGATCTGCAGGAAATTCAAGGTGCCTAAGTCAGTATACTAAGCTATAATTTGTGTGAACCAGGTAGAAAGTAAGAAAACATATTCATGTGCAGTTATATTTACATAAAGAGAAGTTGAAAATGTATACACGAAACTAACAAAGGCAGTTGCTTATGGGGCAGGAGGTATAATGAGATGGACAGAGGTGAGAATGAAAGAAACGTTTTTAAAATATAAATCCTTACATAGTTTTCCTTGAGTAACGTGCAAATGTTAACTATTCAAAAATAAAATTAATTTGAAAAGCAACAGTATAATGTACATTTTGAAGGAAAAACAGAAAGCACCTGGCCGGGCGCGGTGGCTCACGCCTGTAATCCTAGCACTCTGGGAGGCCGAGGTGGGCGGATCGTTTGAGCTCAGGAGTTCGAGACCAGCCTGAGCAAGAGCGAGACCCCACCTCTACTAAAAATAGAAAGAAATTATATGGACAGCTAAATATATATATAGAAAAAAAAAATTAGCCGGGCATGGTGGCACATGCCTGTAGTCCCAGCTACTCGGGAGGCTGAGACAGGAGGATCGCTTGAGCTCAGGAGTTTGAGGTTGCTGTGAGCTAGGCTGACGCCACGGCACTCACTCTAGCCTGGGCAACAGAGTGAGACTCTGTCTCAAAAAAAAAAAAAAAAAAAAAACAGAAAGCACCTACTTGATGTGGGTTAATCTCACAAGTCAAGCTTTCTCCAAATCAAAGTTTTCCATTATAGTATTTTCCAGATAAATCCATCTGCCAGAAATCACATCATTCTCATATATATAATATATATAATAATATAATAACTTACATAATTATATATGGGTTATTGTATTATTTTTTATATAAATGTAATAGATTCATTCTTCTTTTTAAATTTGTAAATATTATGAAGCCAACAGGTGTTGTATTATTTTATAGATATTCATCTTATTCTGAATCAAACCACGTATATAATATACTCATTATTTATGGGGGGATGATTATATGAATGAGGGTATTCACTAATACGCTGTTGGCTATTAAGATGGTGACTTGATTTTCTCCTTAATTCTTCAGAGAATTTTTAAATTGTCTTCAGTAACGTGTGCTAATTTTATAATCAGAAAAAAATCAATAACAGTTGCTGTCAAGATTTTATCTCCCTGCCAACCCATCTGCTTCAAAGGAGAACCACTAATATATGGCAAGTGCAATTAAACTGAGCGTGTGAATGTTAATTTGGACGAAGATGCACTGAAGACCCCATGAACTTCAGCTCCCATGCGGTGCAGAAGGTGGCACACTCTCCCAACAACATCTAGGAGCTCGCCCAGCCCTGCCAGCACAGCTCAAATACTGGATTGTTTCTAAAATGAGAGAAATTTCCCAGAAACAAGCAATACCCTGGGCCCACCAGTCAAGGCTGAATTCTGAGTCCTCTATTGTAGTCTTTGCTAATGATATAGGCTGCCCATTTCCTTAACAAGCTGGGTTTGTTCATTGGAAAATGTAACAAATAATTTCAAGGTTATGTCACTCTTGGCAAGCGCAGTAACGCTGGTGGAAAAAGGAAGTTTTCAGAGCAAGGCAGAGACTGAAATCTTGTTTGGAACCCGCAGCCTACAAAGCCCACAGCAGAGCCATATTGTTTAAATTCACAGGACTCGCGGATGCTCACAGATACGGAATGCCAATTGGCTTTTAAAACGATATAAATTAGAAAAGATTAATTCGTTCAAATTCAGCCCCTACGAGTAGGGACATAGTTCTGAAATATACATTTTATTTGGTGTGTCTGTCCTTGAAATATTAGCTTGCCAAAGGATCCGTTGTTTTTGCTTCTCATCACAGCCACCTTTTCAGTATTTAAGAGATGGCCATTTGCAAGAATGTGAGTTCTGTATTTTCTTCCTCTTCTACACTTTTGTCATTTTATTGTTTATTAATCTTTCCTTCATTAGATAAGCAGAGAAAGGGAAATTGAGGTAAACTAAAATAATTGGTTATAGGCCAATTTTATGCAAAATGTGCTATTTCCTGCCCATGGATAATTACTAGTGCTTTTAGGTCAAATTTTATGATTAAATCTATTGAAACACTTCCTTCTATAGATAAGAGAAAGCAGAAAGGTCTCGTGCAATGACCTGGGCTATCCGATTCTGCCCTCACTTTTGCCTGTGGCTCATTAGGTGACCCTGGATAAATCATGTGTCTTACTCTCCCTTGTGTGTTAGGCAGTAGTGGAACTGCGGACTTTTTAAAAATACTTTCAGGGAAGAATGGGGGAAGAGAATTTAAAATGTCTATGAAATACACCAAGCTCCCCAAAGGATTCATTTAAAAATGAATTCAAGGACACATACATGCAGATTCATTTCTTCCAAGGAATCCTAAACTCCAGTCCGTGCGCACAACTACCAGCAGATTAGCCATGCACGTAAATCTCAGCTTGCTCTGAAGCCGAACACATTCCATTTTTCTAAGGCTCTGTCAAGGCATATTATTCTGACAGATAAAATCACGTTACAATCAACTCTAATTATGTCCCAAATATCATTTGTATGCTTTAGATTACAACCAGGATTTCGGAATTCTATTTTTTAGAGAATTTTTCTGTTCATAGCATATTCTGTAATTTGACTATTGCTGCCTTAATTATAAGGGCACTTGCCAATAACATTTGGCCTAGAGAGACTTCCTAAATCTATACTCCTAACAAAATACATGACCTCTCTTGGCTAAGAGAAGCCACCAAACATGATTTTGACAAAAGAAATAAATACATTCACATAAAAATTTAGTTTCAGCCAAGGGGGAAGGAATATCAATTTCCTTTTTCTAGTCTTGGCAAGAAACAGGGAAGGTAAATATGTGCCTAAAAAGAGGGAGAAAATACTATCTTTGTTCCTTTGGCCCACGTGTCCTCATGCAGTAAGACATGCTAACTTCGTTAGTGAGCGCTGGTGGCGGCCAGCATGAGGGACGGTAGGTAGTTTCGTCACAACACTGAGGCCTTAACCATTGGACCCATAAAGAAAAGAAGGCAATATATGAAGAGGCTAAAGAAAACTTGACAATCTGGTTTTTGTTTTTTCCTGATTTTTGTTTGTTTCTTTTTTGTTTTTACACTACAGTGCCATATAGCTCTGAAGCCGTTTAAGGTAGCTAACAATAAATCCTGTTTATTTTAAAAAAAAGTGTATTTCTGACTAATGCGTTTTACTTCCTGGATGCATATTTTAGTGAACACTTTAGAGAAAATTGACTTGTGTTTATCTGGCTAAGTTTCTTAATGGAATTCAGTAGCTCAAAATCTATTTCAGAAGTCAGCTGGCTTGGTAATTGAATAATATCTTTCATTGGTAATCCATGAATTTGTAGAACTATTTTACAGCTTCTGGGGGAGGAGTTTGGAGGAAAAAGGAATTCAAGGGGGGGATAATAAAAAAAAACTATTTTATCTCTATAAGGGCACAGTCTTATTTTAATGGAAAGTATTAAAATTTGAAACAATATAAATCTTGGAAAAATATAAGGCAAATAAGACACTAACGCAAAATGGGCTGAGGATTATTCAGAAAACCCCCTTAAACCTATACAGGCACACCTCAGAAATATTTGGAGTTTGGTTCCAGACCATGCAATAAAGTGAGTGTCATAAAACAGTGAGTCCCACAAATTTTTTGCTTTCCCGGCACATATAAAAGTTATACTATATGGTAGTCTATTAAATATGCAATAGCATTGTGTCTAAAAGAACAATGTACACATCTTCATTAGAAAATATTGCTAAAGAATGCTAATGATCATTTAAGCCTCTGCAATCTTGCCTTGGTGTTGATGGCTGCTGACTGATCAGGGTGGTGGTTGCTGAAGGCTGGAGTGGCTGGGGCAATCTCTTAAAATAAAACAAAAGTGAAGTTTGCCACTTTGATTGTCTCTTCCTTCCACAAAAGATTTCTCAGTAGCTTGCAGTGCTGTTTGGTAACATTATACCCACAGCAGAACTTCTTTCAAAATTGGAGTCAGTCCTCTCAAATCCTGCCACTTTATCAAATAAGTCTCCATAATATTCTGAATCCTCTGTTGTTATTTCAACAATGTTCACAGCATCTTCACCGGGAGTAAATTTCTTCTCAAGAAACCACTTTCTTTGCTCATCCACAAGATGCAACTTGTCACCCATTCAAGTTTTCTCATGAGATTGTAGCAATTCAGTCACATCTTCAGGCTCCACTTCTAATTGTAGTTCTCCTGCCATTGCCACCACATCTGCAATTACTTCCTCCCCTGAAGTCTCGAACCTCTCAAAAGCATCCACGAAAGTTGGAATCAACTTCTTCCAAACTCTTGTTAATGTTTCCATTTTTGACCCCCTCCCATGAATCACAAATGTTCTTAATGGCATCTAGAATGGTGAATATTCTCCAGAAGGTTTTTCAATTTACTTTGCCCAGATTCATCAGAGGAATCACTATCTACGGCAGCTATGGTCTTACGAAATCTATTTCTTAAGTAATAAGATTTAAAAGTGGAAATTACTCCTCGATCCATAGGCTACAGAATGGATGCTGTGTTAGCAGGCATGAAAACGTTAATCTCCTTGCACATCTCCATCAGAGCTCTTGGGTGACCAGGTACATTGTCAATGAGTGGGAATATTTTGAAAGGAATCTTCTTCCTTTCCGAGCAATACATCCCAACAGTGGGATGAGACCATCCTGTGAACAGATTTGCTGTAATCCAGACTTTGTTCCATTTACACAGCATGGGTGTAGTAGATTTAGCATCATTCTTAAGGGCCAGAGTAGTTTGGAATGCTAAATGAGCATCAGCTTCAACTAAAAGTCACCAGCTGCATTAGTCCCTAACAAGAGAGTCAGTCTGTCCTTTAAAGCTTTGAAGCCAAACATTGACTTCTCCTCTCTAGCTACAAAATTCCTAGATGGCTGTTTCTTCCAAAATAAGGCTATTTTGTCCACATTGTTGTTGTGTAGCCACCTTCATCAATTATATTAGCTGTATTTTACAGATAACTTACTGCAGCTTCTACATCAGCACTTGCTGCTTCACCCTGCACTTTTTTATGTTACAGAGATGGCTTCTTCCCTTAAACCTCATGAACCAACCTCTGCTAGTTTCCAACTTTTCTTCTGCAGCTTCCTCACCTCTCTTAGCCTTCATAGAATTGCAGAGAGTTAGGGCCTTGCTCTAGATTAGGCTTTGGCTTAAGGGAATGTTGTGGCTGGTTTGATCACCTATCCAGACCACTAACACTTTCTCTGTATCTGCAATAAGGCTGTCTCGCTTTATCATCATTCATGTATTCCCTGAAGTAGCACTTTTAGTTTCCTTTAAGAACTTTTCCTTTGCATTCACAACCTGGCTAACTGTATGGTGCAAGAGGCCCAGCTCTTGACTTTTCTCAGCAATCATTTGAGCTGTTGATTTCAGTGAGGGACATGTGACTCTTCTTTCACTTGAACGCTTAGAGACCATTGTAGGGTAATGGCCTGATTTCAATATTGTTGTGTCTCAGGAAATAAGGAGGCTGGAGGAGAGGAAGAGAGACAGGGGAACGGCCAGCTGGTGTAGCAGTGTGAACACACATGACATTGATCTATTAAGTTTGCCGTCTGATATGGGTGCAGTTCATGGCTTCACAAAACAATTACAATAGTAGCATCTAAGGTCACTGATCACAGATCACCATAAAAGATATACTAATAAAATACTATGAATGAATAAAACAAAAACGTTTGAAATATTGTGAGAATTACCAAAATATGACACAGAGACACAAAGTGAACACATGCTGTTGGAAAAATAGTACTGATAGAGTATTCAATGCAGGGTTGCTACAAACCTTCAATTTGTAAGAAACATAATACCTGTGAACTACAGTTAAGTCAACTGCAATAAAGTGAGGTATGCTTGTACTTTACTTCTGAACTATAACATATTTGATATATTTCTATTACTAACTATATCTTATATTAAGAATTCTGAATAAATGACACATGGTTTACATGTTAAATAAAACTCACATCCTGAATAAGTTCTCTATGCCGCCTCATTTTCCCAGGCTACAAAGTAGATACCCTGAAATATATTTCTGTTACTATTACGATAACATGCAGAGAATATAGAGTAGTATTTGAAAGATTATTTTATATGTTAACCCTCTTATAGTGAATTATAAAGTAATATGAGCCCTTTTAAGTGGAAATTTTTCATCAGAGTGATTTCATATTTCCTATTTTATTTGTCTCTTCCCCTTTTCTGCCTTAATACTTGCGGATTGTACATTTAGGCTAAACAGTGAACATATTTTAACTCTACTGAAAGTTTTTCAAAATTGCTTTTCAGCCCATATCATGAAAATAAAAGTCAACATGCATGACATAGACCCTAGCTATTTTAAGGATTAGGTAATCTAATATGCATCCCTATGAATTATATTATATAAAACATATACTATAACATTACCTAAACGTATGCTATATAACATATAATAAAACATGTAATATATCGTATAAAAGGAGGAAAACATCAAGGCTTCAGGAAATCTAATGACTACTGACATATATTATACAATATAATTTTTTGACCTATGAAGAAGAAAATCTAAGCTCCTTGAAAAAAGAATATGTAAGCGTGATGTATATGTTTATACACATACATGTGTGGCTTCATACAGCTTATATACAGTCATGCACTGCATAATGACATTTTAGTCACTAAAAGACTCTGTACATGATGGTGGTCCCATAAGAGTATAATACTATGTTTTTACTGTACCTTTTCTATGTTTAGATATATACAAATACTTATCACTGTGTTCCAGTTGCCTAAAGTATTCAGCATAGTAACATGCTGTACAGGTTTGTAGGCTAGGAGCAAGAGGCTATACCATATAGCCCAGGGGTATAGGAGGCTATACCATCTGGGTTTGTGTAAATGCACTCTATGATGTTTGCCCAATGATAAAATCACCTAAGGAATGTATTTCTCAGAAGATATCCCCAATTAAGCAATGCATCACTGTACATAAATACATATGCATGCCTAAAAAAACAAAAGCATATCATTTCAGGATGAAAATATGGGTAAACGGCATATTAGACACAATCAACTGATAACTCATTAAACAAAGTTGTTGATAAGATACTTCAAAAGGTTCTGTCGAAGAACACCAGGAAAGTTTCTTCCAGTGAAGGGAGGCTATGTAAAGGAAACCTCTGGGCATTAGCTTTGAACTCTATATACACAAACCTATTCAAAAAGTTAGACTGATTGGACCAGCTCATTTCAAGCACATCAGCTGTACAAGGAGACTCAACAAAGCAGCTGTTTTGTATAGTGGATGATCATGGGGACAGGGAGAGGTAAAAATAGCAACTTTTTAAATTAATTTTAAAGATGCTGGCTATAGTCTCAAAATTCATTCATTCGTATACCTTACCTCTAGGCTTACAGCTGAACAGATAGATACTTGAAATAAGATCTTTTCGAGGAAATTAAGGACCTGTGACTGCTCAAGTCTGGGGTTGCTATCTGTATGGTGCACACTGCTTTCTTTTCCGTGACATGCTGAGGCCGAGCACAGACAAGTGGCACGATATGACAGCAGCCAAGCCACTTGCCTGTTTGAGCCCAGTTTTCTCATACCGAAACAAGAACACTAAAATCGATGATTTTAAAATCCAGGGTGCGTTTACTCTATACCATAGAGTAAATCAGGGCAAACGAAGAACAATTGTAAAAATGAGACCAGTTTTTTGATGAATATACCAAAGTCTATAAAAATGATTGAGTGCTATTTTAAAAATAATAAAATAGCCAGACTTAAGTAGTGCTAACCATATGCCATATAGTATTCTAAGGTTTATACACAGACATATCAATTCTCATAAAAATCCTGTAAGGTTGACAAACAGATGGGACACAAAGATGTTAGGTCACTTGCAGAGATTCATGTATATTTTAAGTGGCAGAGCCAAGACTCAAACCCAGGCAGTCTGACCCCAGAGTATGTGCATTAACCCAGGGTTCTCCTGCCTCTCTCATTAGTTACCCCAAGCAGTTCCATACTGTCCCAAACTTTGTCCTTCTGAGAGGAATTAAATTACATTTCTGGTATATCTGTTCCCTTACTTTACCTTTAGGTACATTATAACCCCGTTTCCCCCAACTCGATTTATCCAAATTCTAGTTACCCTTTAGAACAGTATTATTCCAGTTCAGCTCCTCCCTCAAACCCTCCTCAATGTAGCCACAAGACATTGTGGTTGACGCCTGGTGCTCTTTCTGGAGTCAGACATATCTGATTCTCTTTCGCATCTACATCTTTAAAATGAGAAGAATAACAGTAATTACCACTAAGTTTGTTGTTAGGATTTAATACAAATAAGCCTTAGTGGAGTGCCCAGTAAGGAAAGAGTATTCAAAGCACTTTAGCTATCTTGTCCAATTCTGCCCATCTAGAATAATCTGTTCCACCTTTGCAGGGGTACAGAGTTTCTCAGTACCTAAAGCATGTCCTGTAGGGTATATATGATGGTGCATTTTTTATTCCATAAATTTTCTTGAGGATCTGGATACTGAAAAAGGGAAGCGTAAGACATATTCGTGGTGTATGCTCACAGTCTAATTGAGAGACAAATGTTACAAGTTTGTCATAGGGTGATGTTTTAAATGCTATGAAGGATATAAGAATAAAATTCTAGACAGTAGAGAAGTGGTTTCTGGAGGTAGAAGAAACAGCATACTTCTCAAGGTAGTCATACCTGAATCACATTTTGTGCCTGTCAATTTCTAACTGACTTTGGGAAATTTAATCTCACTGAGGCTTAAGCTTCTTCATCAATAAAAGTATGTTTTTATACTCAAGATTTATTATTTGGAGCATGAGAGGCAAGCACTAGTGGTAGCTAAAATGATCAACAATGTGATGTCAGGAGTGACATCTGATGGATTTTTTTTGTCCTCCATGGGACGTGTCAATCATTGAGGCTATGGCAGACCCTCAGTATGTACGAGTAGATGCATGCATTTTCATGTCAATTTACGCAGCCCATGTCAGTTTCCCTCCTTATCTCTGTTTATAGCCTTCTACAATGAAGAGGAACTGTTGTGATTGAAGCACTTTGGGATGCCAAGGTGGAATTGTTTTGTTCTAAGTCTAGCATCACAGGTGGAATTTCTCCTTGTTGGAAACCATGGCTTCCTATTTGTATTACATCTAGGTAAGTTGTACCATGTGTGGGAAAGTGGGAATGTTAAAGGAGTTGAAAAGTCCTGTCATCAATCTTTCCCATTGTAAAAAGCCTTTGATACGTGTCCTAGAAAATCTATGAGTGACCCATTGTGAAGGGGGAGACTAACGTAAGGGAGATGAGAAAGAACCTAATCAGCAGCTATGTTGTTTACTGTGGCTGACTTTTCTCCTGGAACGCCTGCTAGAAGATACTTCTACTTGTTCAAAATGATCCTGCTCAGCCAACAGAAGGCAGAAGATCAGAACCCTGAGATCTGAAATTCAGGGAAAATCTAAAGAAGGTGTTGGTCCAGGACAGAGTCAGTTGGTTGGTGGTGATATGAACCAATATAACCAATGGGACAAGTGAATTTAAAAATTAGTAATCAGCAGTCAAATCATTGATGCTAAAAGGAACCCAAAAAGAGAACTTTTAGAAATGGAATTTGGCAAGGAGGTTACCAGCCTTGGGCCCTGAAGTCTCATATTGGAGTCCTGGGGAAAGCTAGAAAGTTTATTGTTCAGAAAGTGGCTACAAGGTCACATGACCCAGAGAGTAGAGCAGATCACACAGCAGGTAAGAAAGTTATTAAAGAGCAAAGAAGAACACAGACCATGAGGGGAAAAAATGCAACAGTAGCCGATATAGCAGCAGTGATAATTTACAGTAAAATATCAAGTTCTAGCTTTGTAACAGTTGGATATTGAACTTAGACAAATCATTGAGAAAGAGACAGACAACCCAATGGAAAAATTGGCACTTCACAGAAGAAAACATTCAAATGGCCAAAAGGCATATGGACAGATTCTCACCATCGTTAGTCATTACAAAAATACAAATTAAAACCAAAATGTGATACCATTATATACCCAAAAGAATGAATAAAATTAAAACAAAACAAAACAAGATCTAACAACAGCAAGTATTGGTGAAAATGTGGAGCAATCATATTAGAAACTTTTATAGCTACACTTGTGCCTATACTGTGAACCAATAATTCTACTTATAGGTAAATACTCGTCCCTGCCCCCTTAAAAAAATGAGAGCATATGACTGTCAAAAGAGAAATTGAAGAATTTTCATGGCAACTTTATTCTAAATAGCTCAAAATTCACAATAGCTCAAATGTCTATCAACAGCACAATGGATGAAAAACTTTCATCATATTCATATATAGGATTCCTACACAGTAACAAGAAAGAATGAACAACGGGCACACAACATGGATGCATGGACAAATAAAAAGTACCACTGACATGAATTCTAACAACAAGCAAAGCTATTCTGTGGGGTTAACAATAATAATAGTAGATTTCATAGGGGATATTGATGGATAGGGATCCAAAGGGACTGTCTGGGATCTTGGCGATATTTTATATATTGATCTGGCTGATGATTACAAGGGTGTATATAGGAGTTATGCAGGTACATTTAGATGTAGACTTAAGATTTGTGTATTTTGTCTTACATATGTTATATTTTAAAGAATTTTTTAAAAATCCAAATAAAAAGAAAACAATTTTAGTCAAGAAGTCACTGCTGCCCCACCAGCAGAGAAAAACATAAATCTCAAGGAAAGGACAATTCAAAAGAAGGTGGAGCTGTGTTGAAATTTACTTCTAGGTGCGTGTAGTTATGAGAGCTTTCCCATTGCCTAGTGAGAAGGTATTAAACAAAAACCACACTTATCTCATACAAGTAGTAATTACACCTGTGTCTAAAATATTTATTGGCTTCACCTATAAGATTTTTGGCTCCTCTCAACTAATTTATTTTCTCTTTTTCAGGTTCTAGGTTAAAAAAAAAAAGAGGTCATTTAAACCTGACAGTAAGCTTTGATGATTAATTTGATGATTCTTTGAATGGGAGTGCTGCAATTTTAATTGCTTATTTTCCGATTTTCATGGTAAGTCTCTCAATTAAAAAATATAAACTTTGTAGAAATTATTTAAGTAACCAACTAAGTGTGTTAAGCTCCTTCCAGAAATGAAAAACTAGTGATCAAATCAAGTTGTTTATTCTGCCCCAAAATGGATCATTAGCAGCAATCACCATTAGGTACCTTTGGGTGAGCTAGGCAGGTTAGGTACACAGGGAGCATGGTGAGGCCATGATCCGATCATTCACCTCTGCTCATGGAATAGCTATGAGAGGTCCTCCCCCAGGAGACTCTAATTCCTTTGAGAACAGAAAATGTCCCTTATTCAACATCTCATTCTCCTCCTTTTCTGGCTCAGCTAATAGAGCTTGTGTTTTCTTTACTTAGCCCCATGCCAGACATGACTTGAAATGACTGGCAATGACGTACCTACAAATATAGACATGGAGGGCACTGGTGATTTTTTTTTTTTTTTAAAGAAGATGAAGACAGGATGAGTATATAAAACAGAGTCAACAGGAGATTTAAAAGGCAAATGCTGAAATGCTATGTCCTTCCCAGAGTCTGCTCAGAAATATGGCTCTAAGTTTTCTAGCAGCCAACTCTGCTGCAGGACATATTATTAGTGTTCAGTGCGTGTTGAGTACTGTTGAATAAAAATCACGATCATGTGTAACTTGAAGTAGACACCTAGGCTCTTTGCTTTCTGAGGGTCTTTCGATTTCTGTGTTTATAGCCTCTTTTGATTTGTGAGTTTAAACTTCTGCTTCATGAGCCTTTTTGCTTCTGATCTTCCGGCTTCCTGCTTCCAATCTATCCAGAGCTCATGCTTCTACCTCTGGTTTGTTTTGTTATTTGTATTTAATAATTTCGCTTTGAGATTCTTTACGGTCATGAATAAATATTGACAGCCTCTGTCCCATAGAAAATAAACCGTGACTTAAAATTTACAGCAAACATACAATCCAGTATTAGTGTCACATGCCATGCCAAAGTGGCTTTCTAAAGAAGGGTAACAAAAATAAAATAACTAAAAGACCTGGCCTCTGTTACTTTGTGCAAAATTATATAGGGATTGGACATGAATTTTACTCCTAGTAATGTGTGTTAATTATATATGAGGAAAAAAATAGAGAATAAATTGCAGACCATGCACACCAAA
This sequence comes from Eulemur rufifrons, assembly GCF_041146395.1. Taxonomy (NCBI): domain Eukaryota; kingdom Metazoa; phylum Chordata; class Mammalia; order Primates; family Lemuridae; genus Eulemur; species Eulemur rufifrons. The sequence goes on along the minus strand of NC_091007.1, from coordinate 7,791,005 downwards.
ACTTTAACAATGTAACAGTTGTTATCTGACAAGTAGGAATGAGAACAATTAATATTTTCTTTCTACTCAGCATTTTATAAAGTTCTTACAGGTGACTTGTATTTTTTATTACCAAAAATCGTATGTTAAACAACAAATATCCATTGGTGAGCATAACTAACCAAAAAGAAATATCTTTGACACATACATCTTCAATTTTTATGAATTATCTAGAAACTCAACTTTATTTTATTGTTACTGCCTTATAGTAGTCCCAAAAGAAATAGCTAAAATCAGTGTAGCAAATGCATAGACTGGCCAGCATGTCTCTGCTTCTTTTCAGCCCAACTCACATAACTGCACACGCCTATGTGCACCTGGATACATGATCACAGCTGATGCCGTGGCCCACACTGTTTACACATATGATAAGATTTTATTTTATGTTTGGCAGGTTAGGGGTTAGCACTCAAGTGCAGCGGTGCCTAATGTAGCTGCCCTTAATGTTTTATTCTAGACGGCAATTCAGCTACGGTTTAAAAAGAAAAAAGGAAGGACGAAAGAAAAAACCAAGAACCCTATTCTTCCATTGATACAGCAGGATTTAGAGGACAAATCCCTATTAGTGTTAATGGTAGTTGTGCCGGAGTTTCCCCCCTCGTTCACCCAGGCTAAGTGGGAAAATTTGACAGCCTACCCCCTAAAACATATACAGCAGCAATGATCTTGTCTTTTCAGATTTTTCTACATGTAAGCTCCCCAAAATCCTGTATTTAATGTATTTCACTCATTAAATTTGATTAGAGCAGAGTTGAATGATTTTTTTTAAAAACGCTCAACTAATTGTTTCTTAATTAAGTTGGGTAATTTGTGATTCAAAAAGGATGTTAGATTTCTGGTCAGGTAGGGCGCAGCTCACAGTTACTGATGGAAGAAAAGTAAGATACAGAATTGAGTTTCAGAAATCAATGCAAAATAATAAAAAATTAAAAGGGAGAAGCAGTCTATCAATAGCACTGCTGTAACAAAGGGGAGGCTTGTTTTATATTGATTAGCTGCTGTTAAATAATGCATCACTCCTTTCCAACAGTGCAGAACCTTGCAGGGTTGTTTATTGCAAGGGATGGTTGAACAGAACCAAGCAATCAATACTGGAGCTATAAACACACTTCCAAATGCAGTTCCGCAGCTCATCATCAGAGCGGTTCTCAGACCATTAAGCCTTAGGAGCCTGGAAGAAAGTAAGTAGATCACTGCTGCACACAATTCTTCACAAGTCCTTCTAGAAGCACTAAGATTTTGTTCCTGTTAAGATGGGACTAAAGAGGTTATTTATGAATGCTTCCCTACCCTTCACTTACTACATTGCATCTACAGATTTCATAGCATAAGTGAATTTTGCAGAATTTACCAGCCCCTTAGAAGAAGATACTTATCAGATGCACGTTTCCACTATTTCATTATCAACTACGGCAGTCATGTACTTGAAAAATCACCCTGCAATAGGACCTTAGCTCTATGATTCTTTTTAATTTAATTATTTTATAATTTAAAAGTAACAGTATACATTAGAACGAAAGAACCAGGTACATTATTATCTTCGAGATTCAAAATCCTAGCAATGCTTAAAATTTAGCAGCAGTAAATGTTTTCACCTTCCATGAAAAATAACCATACACAAAAATAGTATCTGGTATACCCTGATCCCTTAGACAAGACCCATAGGAATCGTAATTTGTTCTTTGAGGTTTTGATGGTAATAAAAGCAGAGGCAGAGCATCTGCTACCTACAGGTTCTATGATTTTAGGTAAAGTCTTCAGTCTTCTGAGACATTTCCATCCATAAAATGAGGACGGTAATATCTTCCTGTTCTAACTCATAAGGGACAAAAATAAGTTAATGTTCCTGGTAGGTTTATAAACTGGACAAGAACAAGCTGAAGAAAAGGGCTAACTAAACAGTTCTTCATGGGAACTAATACCTCCAGTGGTTATTGCTAATGAAACCAAAGATAAAAGTTATACTTAGGACAAGTATCGCAGAAATCGTGTATTAAATGAATCTCTTTTTATTAATTTGTTAATGGCATTTTGGTGTTTGTTTATTTAATTTAATTTTATCTTATTCCAGAAAGAATTTCAACTGGTTTAAACATATATAAACCATACAAGGTAACATGTGTTAAAAAAAAAAAAACAAAAAAAACGTGATAAACAACCACAACCAAAAAAGGAAAAAATAAGTGTGAGGCCAGGAAAATGCATACCGGCAAGTGATTAAGGCATGAATACAATGGATGGGCTGAGGAGTATATTCACAAAAGCTAACTGTGCACTCCTCTTCCCAACTTCACATTCTAGTGACGTTATGTTGGTAGCTTGAAATTAGCTATGGTGGAATAATTTACACTTCAGAAAGTGGCAGATGCTACAAATCAGAAGTTTCTTTTTTTGCAGAGAGCCAGTCATGAAGCATTTACCAGAATCACAGATGGGCTACGTATTTGGCTATAAGCTTCATAGCACCCAAAGAAAAAGGGAAATGTCTCTTACACAGTTCAATGTCCCTAGGATAATTTTTACCTAATTCATAAGGGGGATTCGTAACCATTCTTGTTTCTAAGCATAGACATTTCTTGCTTTAGGTTCTCACAAAAGAAATACTATATGAGGTAGTGGAAAACCCTCTCAAACTTCCTGATCTCCACCAAATTCAGCAAAAACGATTGTGTTAAGAATAGGAGTATTTTGACATCACATGTTTAAATTGCCATTGTACCGAGAATCAAGATAAATTAGGTAAGTTTTTTTTTCATGAAAGAGCATAAGTTATTATTTTTTTTAAAAGCACACTGTTATACAAAACAATTCAAAAGGAAGTCTAATCACAGTGGGATATTAAATAATCTCCACACACAGAGGAATTACCAGGAAAGAGGAGAAAATAGAAGGCATTACCCCTATGAATATCACCATCTCTCACAACCTGTGCACGTTTCCTAACTGAATGGCTATTCTAGGTTATTAATTGGATGTATGTTATTTTTGGTGAGCCTCTATTTGTATCTTCTGTTACTGTCAGAAAATTTCAAAGTACTTTACACTTCCTCCATATATATAGGTTTATCATAATGGATGTAATTTTTAAAGAACGGTGTGTTTTCTTCTTACTAAAAATAGTGGTCTGTGTTCAAAAACTTCATATTAGCTCTGTGTGTGAATATATAGCGATCTTTAGATTTATTTTCCCCTATAGGGCAATATTTCATGTCCTTTTCATTGGGCCAATTTTTATAAAAGTATAAAAATTTATAAAATAAATTCCATGATATTGGTAGATCTCCAGTCTATCATACAAGCTGATTTTTTTTTTCTTAGCCAAACAAATTTGGTCTATTCTTCTTTTTTCATCCTTAATACAAGTGCTATTTGCTTAGACAAGGGTGTCAGCATCATTGGAATTTCAGAAAAGGGAAAACACTTGTCAACACGTTTACTTTCCTTCATTCTCACTCTTTTATGCATTACAGATGCACCCATAGGGACACAAACACAGACACACCTATCTTGCCTGCCACTCACACGTAACACTCAATTTCCATCCTCATCCTTTACTCTGCTAACTGTTAAACTACAATCCATTCACACTCCCGATGAAAGAACACTGCTTAGAATATTGGACAGTCATCAACTCTACCTCTTTTACATTACAAAGAATAATGGGCAAGGGAAGAGATTATCTTTCAAGAGTTTGGCAAGAACATTACTCATTAGAGGGATACAATATATACTTTAATAGCATATTCACTCTGGAAAAAAAACAATAGATATATTCAGTATAAGAAATTTTTTAAAAGAGGAATGTACAAATATAGCTATAAACTAAAATCATATACAAAAAGGTAATAACTGCTAATGCTCTAACACTAGTCATCCAAATATAATATATCTATGCATACACACACCGATTCCCCTTTAATTTTATAAAATATAATTATAAAAATGTTATTATGTAAAGATTTCTTTAGTTGACAATATTTTGTAGGCATTTCTTCATGGTATTGTTTTTAGATTTTGTTTTTTGGATGTTTTTGATGATGGATCTCAATGCATGTTACCACACAAATAAGGAAAAGTTTCTTCCTTTTTTTAAGGGATAAACCTAATAATCCACATTTAGGAGATTTCAGATTCCTTTATTATTCAAAACATTCTGGGACTGCCTCCTTTGTGGTAGGAACAAGGTAGATTCAGGGGAGAACTGGCCTTGTGTGTTTCAGATCCCATAGAAGAGATAAACTTGTAAACGATGAATCATTATCTAGCAGAGTAAGTGGCATGAAGTCCTACCTCTCTGTATGTATGGAACCATTCATCAAATGGTACATTGAGTTTACACTAGTGTGAGGGATATCTCTAGGTGCTGAGGAACGAAAAATAAGTAAAACACAGTCCACGCCTTTCAAGAGCTTGCAGATGAATAGGGAGAGAGAAGCAAAAAGAGAAGTTTTCAAATAATGAAGGGAAAAATTAAATGAAGACCTTTTGAGTAGAATTGAGAAAATGTGATGGTTGATTGGGTGAAGAAGAGTTTCCCAAAACTCCATTTGAGGTTTCTAGCTTTAGCGACTCAATGGATGAATTTCAAAGATGTGGAAACAACCCAAGTGCCCATCAATACATGAGTAGATTGATAAAATGTGATATATGTACACCATGGAGTTCTACTCGGGCATAAAGAATGGTGAACTAATACCTCTTGTGTTAACCTGGAAGGAACTGGAGACCATTCTTCTAAGTGAAGTATCTCAAGAATGGAAAAATAAGCACCACATGTACTAGCCATTAAATTGAAACTAATCGATCAACACCTATGTGCACACATAGAAATAGCATTCATCAAGAATCAAGCAGGTTGTAGGGGAGGAGGGGATGGGTAAATTCACACCTAACGGGTACAATGCACACTATCTGGGGGATGGACATGGTACAAAAGCAATTCATGTAACCAAATCATTTGTCCCTCTGTAATATTCTGAAATAAATTTAAAAAAACATAAAAATAACAAATTTACTAACTCAAAGGAATTAATGGTAGGTAGTCTTGCTGTCTGGGAAGGGGATGTTCTGAAGGCCCACAAAATAGTTCACTTTTGTACCTGTATTCTATATATACATAAGGTCATTTCTGATTTAAACACTGACATACACGTACACACCTCAATTTTATAGGCCTTTTAAAAATGTAGCATAGTATGTGCATGTGTGAATGAGTTGAGGGCACTCCCCATTAGAAGAGCAGGCTTCCTTCTGGATGTTAGGGGAAAACCAAAATTCAGTAAAGACAAGATCCAGTCCTCAAGAAGAAAAGCTAGATAAACATCTAGTTACATACACAGACCCACTTAAATACAGGCAATCACTAATGTAGGGACGTCTGGAGATTGTGAACATGTTATTGAGTTTGATGAAAGATATGAGATATATCCCGCTTAGGGCCTGATTACTGATGTGTCAAGAAATTAGAAATATAACAACATGTCTAGTGCACGTTTGGAAACAAGAAACAGGGACCGCATACATTAAACAGGTTACTTAGCGTTAAACAATGTGGTTCTTTTTTTGAGGGAAGGAAAGGTCTGATGGGGAATTTTAAATGGACATTTTTTCAAGTAAATTGTCCTAATGCATGTGTGTTTATGTTTTAGGCCACCAAGAATAAACCTTTATGTCTTATAATGAAAAAGGAAACAAACCAGAGGCTCTGGTGACAACATTCTCATCAACTGATCAATATAGAGCCTTGCTTTGTGTATGTTTCTGTTTTAAGATACCATATATATATATATAGTTGATTCATTAACATTGAACTCATGACCAACAGCAGCATAACTCATGCCTGAATGAAGCTTATCTAACAGACATATTTTCTTCTTAAGACACATCCCAGCCTTCTTGCACTTTGGAACATGAGAACATTTCAGCACTATGTTCAGGGGCCATTTTAAATAGTGACATCACACTCACAAACACACAAAAATTCAAAAAAGTGACATTAAATAGATGGCAAAAAGAACACCTATTTATAGTATAAGAGTGAAACAAGAAGGAAGATGCCACCTTGTTTGACCCTCAGCTGGGAGAGTGCGTGTTGGACAATTCAAACATTTCCCCACCCTGGACGTGGCTGCAAATGATGCAAAGTATTGATTTCTGAGGTTGCAAATGTATTTTAGCAAGTAGTAAAATGGAATTCCCAAATAATGAGGTTCAACTGTAGGTGAAAAAAATCTCTGGTCAGACATGGAACATCACGCACCAAAAGAGAAAGGGGGACAAAGGGACAAGCTTCCTTCCTGGAGGCAGTTTTCAGGCTGCAAGGCAGAGAGGGAAAACCCAAACAGAGCTGGTCTTAGTTTAGGGGATAGAGTTCAGTTCAGTGAAGCTGATGCAGCTAGAAATTATAAGACAGAATACCAGAGAATAGAACGGGGGCGAAGGGAGTGAGAAAGGGAGAGAAAATGAGAATGTGTTCCAGAGATCTGCTGAGGCGTCCCCTGAGACTTTGGCTGAGTACCGACCTAAGCAGATGTGGGGGGAGTCCCATAAAGTCAGAAAGAACATCCAGATAGTAGTTGACCGCACCGTCCTTAAACCCAACTCAGCGATGGGAATAGTTTGTGTTTCCTCAGCCAAAGTAAAGAGACTTTGTAAACCTCATGACATTAGGCAGAGTCCTCAAAAGGGTGTAGCCATCGTGGTGGGCACAGCTAACCCAATGGCAGAGACTGCGGTGTTCCTGATGTTCTCAAGCTAAAAAGCAAGCTTTGACAGGATCAAACAAATCTGCAAACAACTGCATGCCAGTACAAAATCCAATGCTTCTGAATGAAACAAAATCCAACATTCGACACCAAAAATTTACTGTGTCTGATAATCAGTAGGAATTTACCAGGCAAAGAAACAGCAACATAAGATTCATAACAGAAGAAAAATCAATCAGTAGAAACAGGCACAAAGGGCAGAGACAATGCAACTCCAAGACAAAGATCTGAAATAACTACTAAAAATATTATGAATATGCTCAAGAATACAAAGGAAAATATGAACAGAATGAGGAAAGAAATGAAAAATATAAAAGATAAGCAGAACTATCAGAGTTGACAATTCAAAATTCAATAGAATTTGTAGGAGAAATAGACAAATAGAGCTTTCAATAGTCTTCCGTCAGTAACTGATAAAAGAAGTACACAAGTAGGCAAAATATCTGTAGGGGTGTAGCCCTGTAACTATTAAAGAAATTGAACTCATAGTTTGAAAATATTCCACAAAGAAATTTCCAAGCCCAAGAAGCTTAACTGGTGAACTCTATAAAATATTTAAGAAAAAAGATGTACTAGAGTCTAAAGACACTCTTTCAGAAAATAGATTTGGAGAGAACATGTTCCAATGTGTGTAATGTGATTAGCCTTGCCCTACTAGGAAAATCAGAAAGAGGGCATAACAAGAAAAGAAAACTGTAGATCAATAACCCAACAAACAAACATAATACAAAAATGTATGACAAAATATTAACAAAACAAATGCAGCAATATATAAAATAAATAATATAGCATTACTAAGGGGGCTTTATACCAGGAATATAAGGTTAAATACTCAAAAATGCAACATTATAATTCACTATATTAATGGAATAAAAATGAATACCATAGAATTATCTCATTAGGTGGAAAAAAAATTTGAAAAAATTCCAACATGTGTTCATGATAAAGATTCTTAGCAAAATGTGAATAGAAGGGAACTTACTTAAACTGCACTGTGGCACTCTTTGTTTCCTGACTTGAATAAAGAAGATAATATCTTCTTCCAAGGTCAAAGCTAGGCAGGTTCACTAGCAGCCCCTTGTGAGACTGACGGACTCATAAGCTCAGGATTCCTCAGCTGTGACACAGACCCAACGTGTGTGCCACATCCTCCTGGGCTACTTGGGCACTTGGAGGACAAAGAGAACATGATGAAGCTCATGCTTCCTGCTGTGTCACAAGTGACAAAATCCTTCATCACTGATGTGGCAGTCTAGTTCTTGCCGGAATGTATGAAACAGTGGCAGGCTCACTTGTTGGCAGGCAAGCCAAGCCTTCGCAGGTCTCTACAGAACTACTGATAAATGCAACAGCATGGGTGAATCTCAAATGTATTATGCTAAGTGACAGAAACTGCATAAATGACTGCATACTGTATACTTCCTTTTATATGAAACTCTAGAAAAGGACAAATTGTAGTGGTAGAGAGAAGACCAGAGGTTACCTGGAGCCAGGGTCAAGCAGAGGCATTGGCTACAAAAGGACAGGAAAGACATTTTGGGGGTGGTGGAAATGCGATAATGGTGATTTCATTATCTTTAATTTATGCTTTAATACATGTGATAAAAATATTAACAAAAATAAAGCTAGAATACCAATACTTTTAACATAGTGCATTAACTTTTAACATCCGCTTTTCTGCTTTGTTTTCTAGGGATCAATTACTGACTAATCATCCAAATTCATATTAAGTATTGAGATAATTTAAGTAGAATAAAACATATTTAGCTTTATGTATATATTTTGGGGGCCTTCTCCATTTTGCAAATACCTGTCTGTCTCCTATAGATGTTATTTAAACCAGATTTCTCCCTAGCAACTTAATTTTAAGCACAACCTAGATAGGTGGGAATTTCAATCTCAGTCACTTTTGGGGTTCCCTTGCTACCTTCATATTTTTTTAATCTAGGTGTGCAAAGTAGAGAAGAACCTTAAAAAAGAACCCTTTGATCTCTGGGACATAGGCATCACTTCTGCTGGGTCCCTTGTCCAAGCCTGCAAGGTCTAGCACTTCTGCTGATCCTATATGCTGTTGGCCACTGGAATGTTCAGGTGCATTGACACCATCCTTCCTAGATGCTCCGTGAGGCCATCCCCCTGAGGGGCAGCATCAAGGTGGTGTAGCATGGAAACACAGGTCCCCCGTACTTGAGGAACCTCCAGACGTCCGCCCTCGACCTAGTGTTGGAAAATGTCACTTCTCTATCCTGCTGTCACTTCCTATCCTTCAAAAGCCCTCCCTTTTTCCACTCCCATATACTTAACACAGTCTTCCTATGCTTTCAGAGCAGGATGAAAGATTGTCTCCAATAAACACTTTTTATGCCCTCCAAATGTATAAGAGAAAAAGGAATCTGAGAGCCTGAAAACTGTCTTGGCATGGAGAAATCAAAATGTAGAAAACAGCACAAATAGCTTGTACTCTTAATTCTATGGGAATGAAAAGAGAGTAAATGTTAACATCTCAATAAATTTTCCTTCCATATTCTCGTAGTTTCTATTTTAGTCTTGAATAATTAAATAACTTATTGGATCTGAATTCTTGGTCCTGGGTCCCAGTACATTTCTCTGAAATCTTCTCACCACAGCATTCCTAAATTAAGTATTCCTTTTTTTTCCCCATGAATTGTACATTTTAAGTTGAATAAATTATTTTGATTTTGCAACATTGCAAAGCCAAGTATGCAGAGATTAGAAGGTTCTTGAAAAATTAAAAGTATTTTAAGATAGATTTGGTTAACAGAATAACTTCAGCTTCCCTTCCAAACTTGGCATTTGCTTATACTTCACAAACCACTGCTCTTAAATTATATGCTGTTCATAATAGACATGGATATAATGGCTGGTCAGTCACAGCTGACAAAAACAGATTTGCCCAAACAACTTATTACATTCAAGACATTTTTCTCTGTTTATGCCAAACAGAAACTTTGGCTGCATGTGACTATTTCTGAGTTTTTCCATATATTGATATTGGTTTTAAAAAATAGAAATATTTTTTAAGGATAGCTACAGCAACCATAATGCAATATAATTTGATTTCACATGGCACACTTAGGAACTAAATTATAGTAACTCTGCTTTAATTTGTGGGGTACCAGAAAGCTATGTGGAACTTTCCAAATCAAACCAATAGATCAAATCCTGCCAAAATATCTTGGCCTTCCTCAGTACAGCACAAACTCTCCAGCGCATGATTCCTCCATGGGCTAGCGCTTATAATGAGACGTGTCAAATTCTAGCCATGGAATGCAATTCAAAGAAAACTTATGCTATGATTGGACAGCAGTGGTTTGCATCTCTGCCTGTAAATTTTTATGGCTTCTATACAAAGTGGCAATACGGTGTCCCAGAAATGGGATATGAGCGGAGCATTGAAATAGCTGAGCGATGAAACTGGCCCACCCACCAGCTAGCCGTGGACTTTGCACGTTTTGTGCTTTCTCTGACCTCGTCTTTCTCATCTGCAGAAGTAGAGGGTAAGACAAGATAATTCCTAGACTCCCTTTCAGTGCTGAAACTCCAAGGGACAAAATGATAAATGATTTCATTTAGTCAATTCCTATCTTTTCCTTAGAATAATAAATTCACTCCTAGAATAAAAATAATTGATTATGTATTTCTCTTAAAATGTGTGGTGGAGAATTGACAGAAGTATGACTGTTAGGATTTGGAGCCTGGGATTGCCTATGTAGTAGTAACAAAAATCAAGGCGAGCCAGGCATCATTCCAGCACGTTCCGTGTACAAACTCATTTAATCCTCAGAACCACCTTGTGAGGTAGGCATTATTATTATGATGATGTTACAGATAAACAAAAATAGCATAATAGAATTTCCAGTTAAAAAGTAAACCTGACGAACAAATGAATCCTTTATTTGTATTACCTTGGGACCCCCTAGTCCCCTCCTACCCACCTCTCTCTTCCACATAGCTCTTAACAGACAGAATCATTCCTTGGATGACCAAAACTCAGACGGAGTTGCACTTAGACAAAGTGATGGAAATTCAGAAGAGAGATGAAGATTGTCGGTAGATATATGGGAGGATTTCAGATCTTGGCTATACACCAACTCTACCATAATGACCACACACGTGAGAAAAGAGGAAGGTCAAGGCTGGAAACACCAAGAATTACCCAGTGGGCAGAAGGAGAGTGGGGAGGGGTCATATTCATCACCAGCATCTCTTTTCCCTCCACTCCCAGGAAGAGCGCTGTATGGCCCTGCCCTGAAGGAGTCAGGCGTGGTTATGACTTGCTATGGCCAATGAAATGGGGTGGCAGAAGCTTTAGGGGCCAGTTCGTTCTTTGCTGGACTTTTTTTCTGCCACTGTGACCGGCACACTTCAGAGAACCTGCCCTGATTGCAGGGGCTACCAGACAGCCATGAGACAACACGATAAATATAAATATACAGCACAACAGAAACAAATCTTTCTTCTCTTAGCCCACTGAGATATTCATACAGTAAGGAGAATTAGAAGGAGGGCACAGAAAAGTGAATGCTGAGCAAGGGGAGAGCTGTGCCACAAACCTAAATCACAGCGTGGGGAGAAAAGTCAAGAGCATCAACTACTAAAGGAGGTAGAGTGAGAGGACAATGGGGCAGTCCTTTTGATCTTACTGAAAGCACTTTCAGTGGAAGAGTAGGGACTACAGCTGGACTGCAGTGGCTGGTGTCAGTGCCAATGCAAGGAAATGAAAATAGTAATGCAGACAACTATTTTTTAAAAAAATTAAAGAGATAAGAGAAGTAGGAAGAGAAAAAACGAGAGTTGAGTAACACTGAATTGCACCCAGGAAGCAGCAGGGCATCCCATATTTACTAGGCAAGCACCTTAAGAACCTGGGGCAATCTAGAGTATGACATGCAAGCATGAAAAGCGATGGTGTCACTTGTGTCCACGTGCAGTGCACAATGAACCATGTTTTCTAAGCACACACTTCCAGTGAGTTATGTCAACTCATGAATGCTCCCCTAGACCTGGGTTACACACTCATATTTTAATGGGCTTATATATAGACACATGTGGCTACAAGATAATAAATATGATATCTAAATATTTGCTTTTCTTTCATACCTGAATCACAATTATGTCCAAAAGGATTTTAAATTAGTTATAGGCCAGTACCTAGCCTGGAGTTTGAACCCACACTCCAACCCTTAGTATCTTGTGCCACTGGTGGAGTTACTTAACCTCTTTGAACTTCTATTTATTACATAGCCTCAGCCAACACACACGAACACACACACACAAATATACGTAAACATTATATTTATATAACCCAACTTTTATTTAAAGCATATTAACATATGTCCAAATTTTCCATAAGTAAATCTACATTTCTTTAAAATCATTTATTCATTTTTTCTAGAAGTTAGAAAACAGTCAGGAAAAGAAACTTGCTGAAAATGCAAATTTTATTGGACAAAGGCAGCAAACAGTGCTGACGGCTCCTAATCCTAAAAATCACTTCAAATGTCCAAACAACGTGGAACGGATTAAATAGGTCAGTTTTTTTTTAATTCCTTAATTGAAAGCCTAGATAAAATATGGAAAAAATGTTCCTCTTATAGTAATTATGCTAACATTATCATAATTATTATAGATTTAATCCCCACAGTAACAATGCCTAAATTTTGTGATATTCTTCCTTTTCCTAAAAACTACGATATGACTAATTTTAAACATATATAAATTTAAGGTAATTTTGATTTGAAGTGAACATCTCAATTCTTGGAATACATGAAATCAAAGATGAAGAGAGTAATAGCTTTTCAAATTTGTCCAACGCGTATGATACTAGGGAAGGACCTACCTGGGTTTATCTTAACTGTTAAGAACAGAAACTGACTTTTTTTTTTTTTTTTTTGAGACAGAGTCTCACTCTGTTGCCCAGGCTAGAGTGAGTGCCGTGGCGTCAGCCTAGCTCACAGCAACCTCAAACTCCTGAGCTCAAGGGATCCTCTTGCCTCAGCCTCCCGAGTAGCTGGGACTACAGGCATGCGCCACCATGCCCGGCTAATTTTTTTTTTCTATATATATTTTTAGCTGTCCATATAATTTCTTTCTATTTTTTAGTAGAGGTGGGGTCTCGCTCTTGCTCAGGCTGGTCTCGAACTCCTGAGCTCAAACGATCCGCCCACCTCGGCCTCCCAGAGTGCTAGGATTACAGGCGTGAGCCACCGCGCCCGGCCGAAACTGACTCTTAAAATGTTTTGCTGCAGTATCCCAAAGATTATTATTAAATCTTGACTTTAATAATAACCTCTAACGTAACAAGAGTATTTATCACATGACATAAGTCACGGAACCATCACAACAATTTTAATAGGGAGGGACTTTAGAAGTCATTCAGTCCCTTGCATACAAGGTTTCTGAGGTCCAGAAAGAATAAAGGACTTACCCAAAGTCATATGTCCTAGAAAAAATGTATTATTAGTACCAAATGTGAAATGAATGACAATATATAACAGTTTTCATATTATTATAGTCTCACTAATGGTTAGGTCATGAGTGGGCTGTATTCATAGCCCAGCTGTGGTTTTCAATTGCAGCTTTTTCAATTCTACGTTTGCCACCCTAAGAGTCCCTTGAGCTTAACAGTTAAGATTCACATTAATGATGATGCCTATTTTGTTCTGCCATATTACCTCCTTTCTTCAGGCACCAGTCTCCCCTGGATGCCGTGGGACACTGTGTATATCTGACGCATCGAGAATGGGACTCATTTCACCCAATATACATGAGATCGTAATTGACAGATGATTATTTCATGAAAATAAACAGAGCATATGAATATGAACCAACCAAAAGCACACGTGACTAACCTTACCCACTCGTACACAAAGCACAGAAGGCGCAAACTGAGGGTGTGCAGGGGAGGCTGGATCACCATAAGTGAGTCCCCAGCTGCCCTCAGAAATGTCTGCAGAGATGTTCATGCCAATATGCATTCTCCTCTTACCAGGTTCTGCAAGCAAAAGTTTTATTAATAAAACATACTCAACGCGTTTGCTCTCTCATAAATCCTTCCAAAGAGTGAAATTCCAATTACAAGGAGCTATTTTATTTTATTTTTTTCTTAAACATTCTAAAGCGTAGCCAGTATAGAAATGGGAGGTGACAAGATGGCATTTGATCTGAGTCCATCCTCTGAAAAGATAAATGCCCAGAAAGAAGGCATTGAAGGTGTGTGTGTGTCCTTTGTGACTTCGAGTATATTTCACTCCAAATGAAACGAAATGCTGAGGCTCATAGGCTGCTCGAGTGTCCCTCACAGAAGGCCAATTAGCATCGGTGCCCAGTGGCAGCCCAGCTGAAGCGCCGTCTACAGGCGCTCACCCGTTACACACAGCGGGAAGTTGTATTGCTGTAAAACCACAAGCCACTGCTTTGATGGTTCAGGAGACCTTGGCCTTTTAAACGTATAAACAACCTTTCTTTTCTAATCTGGGCCATTAGAGGGAAATGCTGTGAAAGCCTGTATTCTGAAATAACCAGGTTTGCTCAGAGTCACGACAGTTTTCAATCTTGCTGCCAGTAACAGAAGAATAGCGTTCAACTAAAAATAACATGGGTGCGGGATGTGCCTTGGGCACCCACTGAGGCCTAAAGGGTTTCAGATTAATTTGAAACGGAGCAAAGGTGGATTTCTCTCTCTGCTTTGGCCCTTTTGTGGGTGCTGTAATCATGGGGGAAATTCATCTGCCTAATGAGCTCTAGGCACAGAAAGAAAAGAAACTGTAGTCAAGACCAAAACACTCATCACACAACTCTACAGCTTTTCTTTTCTAAATTATAATAAGCATTTATTGATTCTGTGCCATTCCTTAGTAATAGTTCTTTCCCATCTACAAAGTACTCATTTGCAATCAAGCACTATAATTAAAATAAATGAATAGATAAATGTGGATCATGTTTCAGTGCTTTGGAAGGTGCTAATAAAATTAAAGACAGTTTACAAGAATGCTATTCTGAATACCCTGTGACAGACAGATTTCTTACAGTGAGTGAAGTTGTAATTTTCAGACTTATTGCTTTTGGGGGCAATTGGTTGAACTAACAGATGATAATTCAAATATTCAAAGAAACCTTTGAATGTTCTGAAAACCCCTGAAATTGCAGATATTGAAACCATCTTTCCAAATTAGAGCTATTTTTTTTAATTTTCATGCCACTCTCAGGGGTTCCACTTTATAACATTTGCTTCTACCAGAGTCTGGGCTTTGTTTATGCTGATAAATGAAAAAAAAAAAAAAAAAAAAATCACCACCCTATGTTCTTCTAAAAGCAGAATGAAGCATAACCCAAAACCTAACTTTTAGGTTCATATGGGGATTAGGAACTGAGGAAGGGAGAAGATATAGAACCAGTGTCTGCAAAAGAAAATATGTTCCTTTGGGCTAAATATGAGACTTTGGTAGCCCCTCCTCCCCATAATTGAAAGCAGGCTCTTTCTTGAGCATGACAATGGGAGAATGAGGGTGGCCCTAGTATAGCAACGCAATGAATTTGCACTGCTTGAGCCATCATGGGTGAATCTACAGGAAACAGCACTCCTCCTGTCTAAATCCAAAGATTGACTAGGTAGAAAGATATTTTATAGCTTTATTGGAGTTGATCATTTTATTACTGGTCATTTTATTTATTAGTTCCCCTTTTAGAAGCTATTTATTTCTCTCCAAAAGTGAAATGTCAAAAGAATCCAGGACTTCAAAGTGGCTACTGTATATAATTTGACTTATGACACTCAATGTACCACTGCAGACGGTTTGTGAAATGCCTTAGAGTACATAAGATCTACTTACGTTTGCATTCTCTTTCATATATGACAGAAGATTTTAGATCTACTATCTCACTTGTTTCTGTATCATTATTTATTCTTATAACAACTTCTGTAAGACAAGTTTTACTATTCTATTTTGTATCAGAGTTGATCACATATAGTCATGCAAGTAGCAGTTTACATGGATTCCATATGGAGAAGACATTTGATATTAACTTCTTTGTTTCATTATTTCCATTTTCTTCCTAAATTTGATCAAAGAAAACACAAGCTAGTTAACTGACAACCCTCACTATTTCCTCTAGTTAGTTGAGCGTTTACTGTGCACCCCATACAGAAGCGCACACTATACCTACATTAGTAATTCTCAACCTTTTTGGTCTCAGGTCCCCTTAATACTCTTAAGAATTTTTAAGGACCACAATAAGCTTGAGTTTTTGCAGGTTATATCAAGCAATAATTACAATATTAGAAATTAAACTTGAGAATTTTTAAAATTTATATTAATGAATTTAAGAACAAGAATAATAAATGCTTTGCATGTTAAAATAAATAACATATTTTGTTAAAAATAACTCTGTTTTTCAAAACGAAAAAAATAGGGAGAAGTCTGACATTGTTTTCTATCTTTGCAAATCTCTTAATGGTTTGCTTAATAGAAGATACCTAAGTTTCTCATATCTGTGTCTGTATGTAATCTGTTGTCATACGTTCTTTTGTTTGAAACATATGAAGAAAATCCAGCTTCACACATATATGTGGTTTAAAAAAGGAGGAACATTTTAATGGCCTATTAAAAAATCTGTATGGAAATTCTTCTTTGAAACTGCACCAAAACTTGACAAATGGTAGTTTTTCAAATGTTAATTGCAAAGCAGGACTGAAACCCTTTCAATTAGCTTCTTTCCTCTCTTAACATTAAAATCCAATGGTCTGTCTTACACTTTGAAGGAATCTTTTAACTCACAAATTATTTTGTAACATCATGCATTGGTAATTTGGAAAATATTGGTTTGCTAAGTTATACAGATCTTCCAAGTGTTGACATATTTCACCATTTAATGTTAAAAAATTACAGTTGTTAATGCTGCCACTGATCTCATCAGAATAGTCTTTAAGTATCGGAAAGCTGTGAGGCTCACGGTGGCAGATACAAATTTTCCAAAATTCTAATTTTCACTTGGAAGCTCTAAGTTCGTCATTGGCCAAAAATACTGTCAGTTGTTTTTCTTAAAGTAACACTCTCACTTTTTCTTAACCCCAAAAGTATCTGCCAAATAGTGAAATTGGAATGACTACAGTTTGTCTGGCAGTCATTTTTTTAAATTAAAATGGTGTTCCAGGTTAAAATTAAAGGTGGCTAGTTCACTAACAACTCGGTCACTCAAATGCTTTTCCTGGAGAAAACCATCATTCTACTGTGTGCAGTATAATGGGTACTTTTCATTTGGTCACAGAGAATATTACAAAGATGTACACCCAATGGTTGAGATTTAATAAAACTTGTAATTTTTATTGCTTTTTCAAGGACATTCTTAAATGAAACTGGCTTTTTAGCCCCCATGAGTTTGTGATGGTGAAAATGCAATGAGTTTTAGCACAATTTGGTGCTTCTGCCCTGATTCATGCTTGGGTGCCAGCAGGTTTATTATACCTCCCTTCCTTCCCCCACACAGATTTCACATCATCCTTCCAATGTCAACAGAGTGAAAAAGACAAAGGAAGAGTTTACATTATGATGAAGATGACTTTGACCTGATGGAACCACTGAAAAGTGTTCCACGGACCACATTTGGAGAAACCACTGGTCTACAAAAAACTAAAAGGTCCTCATGAAAGCAACATAATATTAATTGAAAGAATTTGGAATCACATTGACCTGAATTTGGATCCCGGCACTCATTTCTAACTAGTTAGTTAATTTGCAGCATTTTTCTTAAATATCCTGGGACTTAGTTCTTTTATCTGTCAAATAGAATGACAAATGTAACTGACAGAAGTGGTTAGCATGGGCCAAAGGCTCTCCGCCACTTTTGGGGGGGCTCATAGTCGCTGATTCAATCTGGACTTACTGTGGGTCCTCATAATTCTCAATGTGATGCAGTTTACAAACATAAATGTGTATTTCAATGCTAGATAATTAAAAGATGGAGAGAAAAATATGAGACTTTCTATCCTCTAGAGTAGTGTTGTCCAATACACTAGCCACCAGTCACTTGTGCCTATTGACAGTTGAAATGTGCTTAGTTCGCTTTATTGGAGAACCTTACATTTCTGTGTGGCCCTGTTTCTCTCCACCATTCTTTCATTTGAACTTGAGGGACTCCTGCTAGCATTTATCGTAGAGCAGATCTAGTGGTATTAAGTTCTCTTAGCTTTTGATTACTTGGGAAATTCTTTCTCCATTGTTTTCGAAGGACAGTTTTGCTAAATACAGTGTTCTTGACTTTTTTTTCTTTCCATATTTTTAATATATCATGCACTCCCTCTGACCTGTAGAGTTTCTGCTGAGAAACCCATTGGTTATCTTATGGAAGCTCACTCGTATATGATGAATTGCTTTTCTCTTGACGCTTTCAAGATTGCCTGTTTATCTTTGACCTTAGGCAGTTTGAGTATAACATTTCTTGATATGATTCTCTTTGGTTTTATACCAGTTGGGGTTTTTTGAGCTTCTTAAATCTGTGTGTCCATTGCTTTCCATTATTTCCTCAAATAAGCTCTGTGTCCCTTTCACTCTATTTTCTTTTTCTGAGATTTTCATAAGGTATATATTGTCCCATAAGTCCCTTTGTCTCTCTTTGTTTTTCTTCATTCTTTTCTTCTTTTTGCTTCTCTCTTTCAGTGATTTCATATGACCTGTCATCAAGTTTGCTGATTCTTTTGCCTGGTCAAGTCTCCTGTTGAATCCCTCTAAGAAATTTTTCAGGTCAGTTATTATTTTTCAGGTCAGTTATTATTTTTCAACTCCAGAATTTTTGCTTGGCTCTTTTTTATAGTTTCTATCTTCTTTGTTGATGTTCTCATTTTGTTCGTGTATCATTTTTATGATTTTATTTGATTGTCTATTTGTGCACTTTTTTTTTTTAGCTCATTGAATATCATGTGACAGTTGTTTTAAATTCTTTGTCAGGCAGCTCATAGATCTGCATTTCTTTAGAGTCATTTTCTGAAGTTTTATTTTGGTACATTGATTGGGTCACATTTCCCTGTTTCTTTGTATGCTTTGTAATCTTGTGCTTGGGTTTAGGTGTTTGAAAAAGCAAACAACCTCTCCCAGTCTCTTTGTATTTACTTCATGCAGAGAAATACCTTTACCAATCAGCCCAGGTAAAGGTTCTAAGATCTCTCAAACCTTGTCTGGTTTCTTGTAACGCCTGGAGTCTGTCTGCAGAACTGCAAGTTCTAACATGCTGTATGCTGACCTCTGTTTTCAGCAGCTTCCAAACTCTAGTGCTGGTCCTGTCAACACTCCAAGTCAGGCAAGACTGAAAGTCCTTCAGGCTGCCCTCAGACAAGCCAGAATGTTGCATACATGGTCCACACTTTCATTTTATTCCCCTCATATAGGAGGTGGTTTCCTCTAGGTTATTCTGGACTATATTGTGTAGAGGGACAGGGATGAACAAGTATGCCAAACACCCTGAATTTGTCTCTAGAGTTCTCACAGAGGTATCTAGTCCATATTTATTAACTCAGTGTTTTTGTTGGGGAGAGAGGACCAGTAGCTTCCTAATCCACCATCTTACTGACATCATCAACTCCACTATTTATTTTTGTAAATCAAGTTTTATTGGAATAGAGCTATATGCATTCATTTATGTATTGTCTCTGGCTGTTTTTGTGCTGCAGTTGCAGAGTTGAGTAATTGTAACAGAAACTCTCTGTCTTGAAAATCCTAAATATCTGGCTCTTCAAAGAAAAAGTTTGCAATGCTTGACAAATAAAGTAGACTTCTCATCTCATCCAAAGTAAAAGCCATAGTCTTTACCATTGCACCATAAAGTCCTCTAAAGTCTGGTTTATTTTACATTTCTGATTATATTCTTTATTGTCCTCCATTGATTCTGTTCACCCTTGATCACACAGGAATTCTTGTTCCTCAAACACTCTAGGCATAATCCTACCTCAGGCCTTTGGCACATACTATCCCAATGCCTGGAATGTCCTTCCCACAAATATTTATGTGGCTAACTAGCTCCAATGCCATCAGATCTTTACTCAAAAGTCATCTTCTCAGTGATTAGTTACCAAATCTAAAGCTTCAAGTCCCACTCAGTATTTCATGTCCTCCTCCTTGCTTTATTTTTTCCCCTTAACATAATTTATTATCTTTCCCACCCTGTTTAAAAAAAAAAAAACTTTCTATTTTCCACACTAGACTTTTAAGCAAAATGTTTACATGTTTTTCACTGTGGTACCCCTAATACTAAAACATTGATATATAGTAGGTGCTACCAAAAATACTGAAATAATGAATGAATAAAAGTGAAAAGTATTCATGTTATTAAAGAGGATAAAAGTTAGGTTATTTATTACTATATCCTTAAGTTAAATATACCTTATATATAAAGGGGTTCCACTATATATGGGAGTACTTAAGAGTCAAGCAAAAACGCAAATTCAATTTTAAGTGTTAATTAGTTTTGAAGTAAAAGTAACTATGTATCCTACTCACAATTTCACAAAAGTCCCAAATCATGTCTTCACAGCCCTATAAAATGGGGGAAACTTATTTGGGTTTCTCTTTTCATTCATCCACAAAAGAATAGCTTAACAAAAAAGAGTAAAATAAGATCTAACCAAGGGATATGATTTAATTAAACTATTTGGATATTGCCCCTCTTTTGTTTTCTGCACTTCTGATGCTGTCTTTGGCATCTGAAATGGTCAGATTTGTTAGGATTTTTGAGAGAGTTTCAACAAAGCGATGTGCATTCAATCCTTTTTTCTCAAAATATCACAGTGTTCACAGCTGAGCTCCAACTCCACATCCTGTAATCCATTTACCTCAGATCTCAGAGGGCCAACTATGTTGTGTGTGGCTTCTCTTACAACCCAGCCATTAAACTTCAATAGGTTTTTCCATTCTTTTTTAATTACACGGCGCAGGTTTAATTTCTCTTTAATTTTTTGTGCACCTTGGATTCTGTGGGAACGTAGCCACTTCTAAGGTGTATCTATCTTCTCTTTTCATAAAGAGAACATATTTTTATAAAGGAGAAGAAGTATTCAAAATTGCACTTGGCATTTGGAACACAGCAAAAGGTAGCTGTGGTCCTGTTTTATTGTACAACAATCATGTAAACTCCAGCTGTCAAGTCGTCTGATCAGTTCTTCAATAGGAAAAAGGGCTCAGCTAAATCCTGCCCACATGCTGATGTACACCCGCCTAATAACTGTGTTTTTCCCTCTTTGTGAATTTCATTTACAATTACTCTGGGACTTTCAAGGAATATCTTGAAAGAAAGACGTGACTTGAATTGCTGAATAATTTTATTTTCTGTTTGCAGTGTTGGGGTGTGGAGAAAATACAATCTGTTTTAATTTACACTGAAGCAAAGTGATGAAACTCATCTGCTGTTCCTGGAGTAGTTTTCCAACTTGGTCCACAAAGGTCTTCTCTCTCTTTGAATGCTTGCAATAAAGACCTGTTAGAGACTGATCTTAAGACATCGACAGATCATAGCAGGTAAGTAGACCTAGAAGATGAAGTGCTTGGGAATTATTATTAAAGAAATTCTCATTAAGTAAAAAATAGAAAATGTGGTCCTTGAGCAAGGACCATGCTCAAGATTCCCCAGCATCTGCTAGGGGTTTTGCTCTAAAGTGAGTATTAGAAGCCAAATCTTAAGAATTCCAATTCAGTTCCAGCTCCTTGGATTGTACACACACATGCACACACATTACAAAAATATCTATATTATGGGAAAGAGGTATGAAATGGAAAAGAAAGTATTGCTGCTTCTGCTATTGCTTCTATTATTATTGCTTCTATTATCATTATTAAAATATAAATATTCTGGAAAAAAGAATCCTCATATGCCCAAACATTGAAAGCATCTTGAGAGCAAAGACCCAGTCTTACTCATTTTTGGATATGCAGGGGCTGCCATGGCTGACTCATAGCAAGTGATGAATAAATGCAAATGGATGGTGGATTTTTAGTTGTTAAAAACTTTACCTGAGGAGCAGCAGGTAATTTAGTTGGCATAATTAGGATTCAGTAGGGATGTTTGGCTTCTTTTCTCATCATAGATTTGTATTCTATGACTAAAGTAATGTACTGACCATTTGAGGATTTTTATTAATTTATCACAAAACAAAATCAGAACATTTTCTATGGATTTTGTAGGCTCTAACTCAACCTAGCTGTTGCCTTGCCTGAGATTATGAGCGCTTTTATAATTAATGTAGTTATGTGATTACTTTACCCATTAAACTAGGCTCAGCAAGAGAGGAAAGCAATCTTTTAACTTATTAATTTTTCTCTTTAAAGGAAATGTGGTGACATTTATGCAGGGGCCAAAGCCATGCAAATATAACCTATCAATAAGAAACCCATGTCAATGCAAGAGATGACTTCAGGTGGACATAAGCAATAGGAAAGATATTAAATACATTATTTAGACACTTCCTTTCAAAGAACTCATCAGAGTAACCACATATTTAAAACCAGTATGATTTAGTTTCATTTGGCTAAAACAATTTTAAATTATGAAATCTGACTCATGCAGTAGGGCTGACTCCACAAATATCTATCTTGCTATTTTTCATTTTGACTACAAAGGTTAGGATATAATATTCTTATTCCCAGATATGTCATGCTGGTTTTTAAAGTTACTCATGAAATTGCCTTTTGCAATTCCTAGAACTTCTGGAGTCCACATAATCTAAACATAAAAAGTTGTCTGAATAACTCATTACTGACAGTCAGAAATGCAAATTTTTATACTGCATTTCATCCATTAACTTTTGGTTTATCAGTTTGGATTGTGAGAATTTTAAGTAATAGTCTTTGAGATGTCCCTAAGATATAGGAACTGTGAAATCGTCAGATGTTGGTTACTGTTATATGATTTCCAGGTTTTGTCATAAAGGTCGTTACAGGGACCTTTGTTTCATAATTAGGCTTACCATTGTATGAAACATGTCACTTCATGTAAAATTAGCCATAAAGTAGGTTATATTATAGCATCTCTACAAAGATGGCCTCATCTTTGGGTCTTGGTTTAAAATAAGCTCAATAAAATCCAAAAGTATCCATCTAAAAATGTTGTTGTTCTTTGTAAGTCATTTTTGCTTTCCTTTTTATAGTCTTTCTAAAAGATTTATGTGTTTATACAAACATCAGAAATATTGAATTGTATTTATCAAGTAGAAATTAATTCTTATAAATATGCTTGCATCCTCCCGAAACAGAGAATTAATAGGTTTTTAATATTAATATCAAATTTTTATGGACCCCCCAGCATTCCTTAGCAATGGAATTTTTTCCAGTATTTTGATCATGCTAACAATTAAAAACATTTAAACATTATGCCAATTACAAAGTTTATCTGGTCACACAACCCAATCCTAGCATAGATAGTAGGCAGAATGTCTCTAACATAATCTCAAGGATTTGAAAACCACTGAGAAGAAACAGATTTGCAAAACAAAGGAATTGTTTTCAGTTCTTTAATTCCTCAAATAGAATTGGATCAAACTAATAGAAAATTTATTTTGTTTGCAGTTCCATATTACTGATAATGGTTTGAAAAGTAGAAAACTTAGTTCAGAATCCCCTCTCAGAGATGACTGATTAAAATTTATTTTACAATAGTTGTAGATGTTTAATATGTCTACGGAAGGACAGTTTAATTTAATTTAATTTAGACAAAACTCGATGGTAGACATTAGACTGCTAAAAATCCATGGATTTAACACAGATATGATATGCACAGTTCACATTTGAAAATTGATTAAACTCAAGACAAATGACCACCTTAAATATAGTTATTATTAAGCTCAGATATAATGACTTATATGCCAAATGCCTAGCATATTACGGTTGAGTCTGTCTCTGTCTACATTAACACCTTCTACTAAGCGTTCTTCAGGTTTATTTTGAATTTGTTTTTTGTGAAAACTATGAACAATAAACGAACAGAGAAACATAAGAATTACATCAAAAGCAGCAGCAGCAATTACAACAGCAACAAAACATTGATATTATTCCCCTCCATGGAAAATAAACATGTCCAGAGATGGGAGTAAGGCACAGAGATCTGTCCAAAGGACTTTCTTTGGCGGCACATTTCAGAAATATCTTTTGGAGGTTGTTATACCTGTGACAACAAGAGAAGAAAGAGTGAAAAAAAAAAAAAAAACATGGCCAAGAAAGTGAGCTATGCAAAAATAAGAATAATCAAAGTTGGTGTGACAACCCACTTAAAGATTATGGTAAAAAATGGGAAAATGTTACATATGCACATTTCATATCTTGTATTTGTCAGGGCATTTTAAAATTTATTTTGTGTTGAGTTTAGAGCAAGTAAATACTGAGCAAATTTTGACACTGGACTTTAGCCAGCACTTTTCCAAATGTGCTACTGATGAACAGATGTGCAAAATCCAAGGAAAAATTATTTTCAGTGAAAATTGGTTCTATAGCAACAAATAATTAGTGGCTCCTTTTGCCAGAAGAAACAAGTGTGGATGCTAACACTCCACAAATACCTTTCTACACCCCAGTTTGTATTCCCTTAATTCATTTATCATCTTCATTGACAACCACACCTTGTCTCACAGGGTAATGTCAAAACTGGAACAACTCTTGTTCTACTTTCTGTCACATATTCACAAAGGCAAGGTGTTGACACAAATAATTAAGTGCCGATTGAACATAATTAATAATAATTGTCCTGTGCTCTCCCCAATTAATATCTTAAATCTTTCACCAATTTTTTAAAAAGAAAATATAAAAAAATAGGAAAAGAAACTAATTTGACTTTTCATCTTTCTACTGCTCAAAATCTAATAGATGAATAAAGGCATAAAACTCCAAAGATGGGCAATTGAGGACACGGCAAGAAAGAGCAATGAGGAAACTGGGTTGTACTTGTATAGATAGAAGGGTCTGGATTGTGGTGTGTGTGTGTGTGTGTAACTCACACTAGAATAAATTAGATATGAGAATCACCCTTCTCATGGAAAGTTTTACATAGACCTAGAAAGGCATAAATAACATCCTGGCAAATACAGAGAAAAAGAGGGGAAAAAATCTAATAAGGAAAAGATTGATGAATTTTTTTTTTTTTTTTTTTTTTTTGGCTATCAAATAGTTCTAACAAGCAATGCTTTGATGACTTAAGAACAACCTCATTAAATAGCAATCATATGTTTTCACTTTCCCTTGAAGGCATTTACATTTGAGGATTAATGGTACTTGGAGAACAAATTTGGGTTTTTCCCAACCCAACATACTTAGATAATAAATAAAATGACTAAACCAATAATTTAACTTTCTTACTAAAAAAGAAAAGAAGGGGGAAAAGGCCTGATTAAGTAAAAGCATTTTATATTTCTATTTAAATTATCTTAATGTTTCATTTTTTTTTCTTAACCATCTTTTATGACGTTCACTAGCACAGACAAAACCTATGCGTATTAGTATTGCATCATTTTTACTGTTCATCATCAAGCAAACTTTTATGTGGGTTTTGTAAGGTTTTCCAAATACTCCTGAAGTGATTTTTATGAAATTATTTTAGGCACTTAGAGTTCACTTTGAGAGATTTAAAGAGTTAAAAATAGACTTTGGAAATTGATCTATAACTGAAACCGAGCACTCACAGGAATTCACAAAGGGAGAGGGGGAAAAAAGTGAGGGAAGAAAGTGAAATATTAAATTTGTTTCCCCTAAGATGCTATTAGAAAAACAAAGTGTTTTGTTGCTTAGATTATTTGCAATTTAAAAGAGGACTGAAATGAAAAATACAATGCTTTCCACCCAAAAAGAAGGAATAGCTAGAGGTCGACCGTACAGATGTTCATGCAAGGACTTCACTCTGGCTCAGGCCACTTGTACACAGATGTGACCCTCGAGGGGTCTACATGCTTAAAACAATGGAATGTGAATCAAGAGACTCAACTGCTTTGTTTCACTGCAGGCAGACTATCTGGTCCTCTGTGGATGCACCAAATGAGAAGTGAATTCAAACCAACAAAGTTTCTGTTTCTTACCAGGCTTAGTTAAGATATAACAAACACTCTTTCTCTTAAGACTCCCATTAGTGTGCCTGCACATGCCAACTTTGTTATCATTTCTAGCTTTCTTTTTAAGAAAATTCTGACTGTTTAAGAAAAATCTAGCCAGAATTTATGTATCCCACCATCTGAGACAAATTGACCTCTATTTTCTAGTTGTTGTGGAATAAAATGCTACATTCCAAAGGAAGATGAAGTACCCAGTGTTAAGCACTCACACTTGGCAGTCACTTAGATATACAATGATATCCTCACATTGATACCAACACTGGTCGCCTTGGACGATTTACTCAGATTCTCACTTTATAGGGTTGTTCTGAGTAATTACATTAAATTATTTAGCTAAAACACTTAGGCCATTTTCTGCAACACTGTAAGTCAATACATGTTAACTATTATTTTTATTAAGTTATGATGAAGGAAATATCTAAAGAAGTGCATCTAGCAAACAAAAACTTTAAAACATCAGCCACACAGAGCAATATAGCTCAGAGATCCACAAATTCAGTGTGGGGGCCAATTTGTCCCATTGCCTGTATTGTAAATAAATATGATACATTTTTTAATGTATTGTCTATAGCTGCTTTTGCACTTTAGTAACAGAGTTGAGTCATTGTGACAGAGGCTGTATGACTCCACAAAGGCAAAAGCATTTACTATTTGACCTCTTACAGGATAAATTTGCTGATTTATGGTATAGTTCATTATCAATGATCAGAGTCAAGAGCATCCAAGTCTTAAGTCATGAACATCAATCACACCAGATCTATTCTTTCATCTGTCTTAAGTTCGCTCATTTTTCACTATGTCCATTTCTCAATATTCCAAGCCTTGGTATGGCCAGTAAATAGCATAATTTTATTTGAGTTACGAAGCAATCAGGAGATAGATAAGAAAGATGGCGGACGTGCAAATATCATTATTAGTAGTAATAATGCTGATATTGGAAAAAATGGATTATATTTGTATGGCAGGAGATTTTCTCATACTAACCACTAGAATCAGAGAAATGCACCATCTGTCATGAGCAACTGGACCCAGGGCAGATTTCCCCTTGTAGGGAGCGGATGCACAATCAAATTTAATCATGGCGGAGCAGAGAAGAACTTGCGGTCTAGGAATGCAGCATGACTCCCAAGAATGGAGGAGAAGGAGAAGCAGAGTGGAAAGAGCTGGTTCACACTTATAAAGTCCTTTTCCTAAACTTTCCAATAAGTCAACTTATGCCAGATAAGGCAGATTTTAAGTCAAAACTATAAAAAGAGATGAAAGTCATTATATAATAATCAAGGTGTTAATTCAGCCAGAGGATATAACAGCTGTAAATTATATGTGCACCCAACATTGGAGTATCTACATATATAAAGCAAATATACATCTGAAGGGAGAGATAAGCTACAATGCAATAATAGTAAGTGATTTCATACCCCACTTTCAGCAATGGATAGATCACTCAGACAAAAAAAAAAAAATCAACACAGAAACATTGGGCTTAAACTACACTAGAGATCAAATGAACATATTCAGAACATTCCCTCCAACAGCAACAAAACGCACATTCTTCTTAACTGCACATGGAACATTCTCTAGGATAGATCATATGTTAGGCCACAAAAGCAGCCTTAACAAATGTAAGAAGATTGACATCATATAACAAGTATCTTTTCTGACCACAATGGTATAAAACTAGAAACCAATGACAGGGAGAATTTCAGAAAAATTCACAAAGACATGGAAATTAAACAACATACCTCTGAACAACCCATGGTTCAATGAAGAAATTAAAAGGGACATTAAAAAATCTTAAGACAAATGAAAATGGAAACACAATATACCAAAATCTATGGGATACAGTAAAAGCAGGTATATGAGGGAAGTTTATAACAATAAACACCCACATCACAAAAAAAGGAAAGATCTTAAATAAACAACCTACTGTTGCAGCTCAAAGAATTGGAAAAGTAAAAACAAACTAAGCTCAAAGTTAGCAGAAAGAAGGAAATGATAGAGATTAGAGATTAGAGCAGAAACAAATGAAACAGAGACTATAGCAAAAATTAACAAAACTAAGAGTTGTTTTGACATGATAAACCAAACTGACAAAAATTTATTTAGATTGAGAAAAAAGAGAGAAGATTCAAACTAAATCAGAAATAAGAGACATTGCAGCTGATACAATAAAAATACAAAGGATCATAAGAGGCCATTATGAATAATTATACACAAAAATATTGGATAAACCAGAAGAAATGGATAAATTCTTTGATGCATACAACCTACCTAGACTGAATTATGAAAAAATAGAAAATGTTAACAGATCAATAACAAGTAAGGTGATTGAATCAGTAATAGTCTCCCATCAAAGAAAACCCCAGGACCTAATGGCTTCATTGCTAAATTCTATCAAACATTGAAAGAATGCCAGTTCTTCTCAAACTCTTCCCAAAGACTGAAGAGGAGAGAATATTTCCATCATGCTGCTTATGGGATCTAATGCCTGATGATCGGAGGTGGAGCTGAGGCGGTGATGCTAGCTCTGGGGAGCAGCTGCAAATACAGATTAGTAGAGAGGTTTGACTGCACAATAAATGTATTGTGCTTGAATCATCCCAAAACCATGCCCCTCCGCCTTGGTCCAGGGAAAAATTGCTTTCCATGAAACCAGTCCCTGCTGCCAAAAAGGGTGGAGACCACTGATATAAACATAAGCCCAGAGAAGAGGCCCATACAACTCTTCCCTTGTGACATTGTATCAGTTTTGGCCTGACATTCAGACTCGCCCAAATACCTCAGCCTCCAAAATAACATGACCAGAACACAAACATGACCTAAAGGGGCCTTGGATCATACGAGAGGTCAAGGAAGGGTGCAGAGGCCTGTGAGAACAGGATCTTCTGTGGAAACTTCTAGAATTATCCACCTATATTCATGCAGGTCAGGTATATTTTCTATGATTATTTGGTATTCATGAAGTTACCACTAGTTTTGTAGCCAGTTTTAAGAGTTAGAGTCATTTGTAACATAGGCTCAAGTGAGCTGACAGTTTTCTCATTGATAAAATGAAGATAATAAAATAAATCTGGCCAAACTTCCATGAGGTTATTAGTAATTTACATGAAGCTCCTCACACAATGCCTGGCACTGGTAGGTGCTGAAGGAAAGATGACTGTGTCTTCAGGTCCCCAGTGCAACTTCTGCTGCCACTGTTAATAGAACTAAACAAAATGTTACGATAACATAGGTTACACTTGAAAAAAATACATTTGACCCTAAATGTTTAAGCCCGTAGAAGCAACTCCAAGTGTATCCGCAAGAGTACGCTTGGTGCATTTCAGTTTACAAATGGGATCTGAAGTCAGCACTCAGCAAAGTGACAAAGCCCAACAGCCCACTTGGATGACTGCGGTTGGAAGGATTGATGCACGTGTCTTACTTGTGTAATCACTTGGTGTGAGGTCTGCAAACTGAAGCTCTCGTCTCTGAACCTCACCAATTGAACATTCCCCAAAGCAAAGAGGTTTGGTTTAATTCCAACACGAGCAACTGAGAAATGGCCTCCGTAGAAAGTCTCTGAAATGAATGCATTTAGATTAGCATGGACTAATTTACAGGGAAATGGAGCGAACTGCATCTAGTCATTGTCCAAAAGGGTAAAGGTTGATTCTCTGTCAGAGCTTATCCTAGGGAAAGATCAGTCTAATTTATATCCTGCCTCAAATTTATCTGTCTTATCAGTGGGTGATCCTGCCGCCCCGGGGTTCATGGAATGCAGATGTTATACATAGACCAAAGAGAAAAGGGAGCATGTTAGTAGACCAGAAATTCCTGTGTAAGCCACTTTTTAAGATCTGTGAGTAATTATATATGGTAACATTGTGGAAAATACATATGACATAGTATTTTACTGAAAAGTACATAATTTCATGTTTCAAGTAAGCAAGACTATACGTATTTTTAAATATTCTTATGAGGCTAAATCATAGACCTATTATAATTTGTTTCCACGTATATACATTTCATTATAAGTCATTTTACTCTCTCTATTTCTATTTTTGTGCTTTTAAAATAGTCAGCACTATTCATTGTGTTTAAATTACAACTTATAATTTATTCCTCACATTCCTATAGACTTAACATTTGCAAAGTCATTTACACACGTTATCTATTTTTTTGAAGGGATTATCTTATGAAATCTGTAGGACAGGTAGTTATTTTTCTATTTACAGAAGAAGAAATAAGCTCTCAGAGGTCAAGGGAATCCATTGCTCGAGCTAGCCTGTGGCAGAGACAGGACCTAAATATGAGGTTGCACATTAAGCAAAGTAAGCTGGAAATGCATGAGGGAGTCACCTACCATGACCTTGAGATTTATATTCCAATGTAGTGGCATTCCAAAAGAAAAGTCTTTCGTGGCATCATCTCCCCAAGAACGATGTAAAATTCTCTTCTTCAAACAGAGAAACACTACACTATGTTTGATGATATCCTGGGCTGCAGTAAATGAGCTTCTGATATAGTCTCAAAATGCACTTGACTCTCAGAGTCAGAGCCTTGGCTGACGCTATAAAGAGCCCACAGGAACAGACTCTGAGTCTCCACCCATGAACCAACTGCCCACCCAGTCATGATGTGCATGGCGGTCACCAGGGGGCCCAGTGAGCCCCTAAGCAAAGGCAAAGTCACGCTTGCCCCATCTTCTTACTGTGATTCAGCAACCACCTGCCGAGGCATTTACTTAAAATACTGTCCTTGAAGAGACTGGGTCTGCTCATTCAGGCCAGATTCGAGGTATCCTCTCCTGACCTTCAGGATGCACAGAGACCAGAACTTAGCTCGCCATTTCCAAACCAAACTGCCCCCATTGGATCTGTTCTCTCGCATTCTGAATACCTCCCAGGAAGCGTCCTGACTACAAGGCCACATTCCAACACCTCAGCGCCTTTGGTTACATTCCTCGGGGAGGGGCTTGGGCTCCACATGCCACATGTGATTCATACCAGAGTAGTATGTTTTCATTATCTGAAGCTAAACAGATTAATATACATTTATAAAACCCATTTGTTTCCTGAAAATTTGGCTCAAGAGGATCTCAATAATCCCTCTGGATAGTGACTTAAATAACCAACAGCAGCATCTGCGCGCCGGCAAGCCAGGGAGCAAGGCAGAGAGGAAGAAAGACATACCAGCCAACGGACAGAGCATTCTCTATTTGGGTGTGGGGGGCTCTCTCGGAACAGCTGCTCAGTATCAAGTTTTTAACTAAACAAGTAGCCCTCACATGCTTTCTTGTGGGGAACAAGAATTGCCCTACTCCAAGCAGACAGAATGCACTGAACAGTGGTAATGAAGCTTAATGTCAGAACTTGCTAATTTCCAGGTGCTTAGTAGATTAGTGCGGTAAGGAGGAGATGTTTTTACAGGCTCCTTTTACAAAAAATAGGCTTTGTAGGAAATTTGCACTGGAGTACGGTGAGGGGCAGAGATGAGGAGAAGGAAAATGGGGGAATGCAAGTAGGAAATCATTTAAACCTCCTTTTGAAATTTCTAGATCATTTTTCTTTGACAAGTTGAATCTGGGGAAGCATAGGAAGCCTCTTCTCATTAATTGGAAGAAAATATCATTCTCCCTAATGCTCAATGTGCGTCATGTTGATAGCCTCTGAATTTGAATCAAGCACACAGTTTGGCAAACTTTTTTTCCTCTGGCTTGTGGGAAAAGTATTGCAACCCTGTGGAAAAGTAAATCACCTTTAGTTAGATACTGCATAAACCACCCTTATCAAAAAGAAGGCAATACCTTAAATTGGAACTGTTCCTGAATGTTCATTATGAACTTTTAATATGGAAAGATTATGAAAGGCTATATTAAGATTCATTCCAATTCCTGAATTCTACTCCCTGATCTCTTCCCAATGGTTGACCAAGAAAGGATGGGGTGGTTCAGCTGGTGGCGTAGTAGGGGTCTCCTAAAACAGAGCCCATGTGATCGTCTGCTGTGATACACAGAAGTGAGGTTGGCTACACTCTAGATCAAAACACCCAACACTCTGGACAAACGAGGACACGTTTTCCCTGGCCTCCATTTCTTCACTGGTGAATAAAGAAATTGACTTTGTTTATCCTAAGTCCCTCTTCCCTACTCTTCTATGATTTTAAGACTGAACTCACAATGAGGGCATCATAAATGCAAATCTTTGGCTGCCAGCCTCCACTGCATCTCTTCATAGATTTGGTTCCAGTTCCCTTTGTTCAGGTGATCAAAACAGGTAGATCAGCCTAAAGAACCCCTCCTTTCTATTGTTTCTTCTGAAGTACTACTTTTATTATCGAGATTGAAGTGTGCAAACAAATTGGTAGTGCAAGCTATTTGTACTGTCAATAAAGAGGATTATCTGAAAAATTTTTATAATGTTTGTAGAAAATATCACCTACTACGGTTACTCAAAGATCATGGGAAGGCTAGACAGGAAATTCCTGTTTGCATTTAAATAAAGGAAAAATGTTGTGCATGCATTTATTTGTTAGGAAGTAGAATCTATGCAACATGACATAGTTTTCCTTTCACTTAGCATCCAGAAAACAGAGCCAGATTCAGTGATTGATCATACCATCTTGAGTGTAGTTATCTTTCCTCTCTGCTTCCTTTAAGCTACCTTAATCTATTTCATTTTTCATTTCCTATTTTTTTCTTTCTATTTAATTTCAATTATTTCAAATGCAGTTTTTTGCAAGGAGACAATGGCTATGATATCATTTATATTTAACTTCAATTATTTCAAATACAATTTTTTGGAAGGAGACAATGGCCATGATATCATTAGTCAAACAAATTATATAGTCAAAATTTCTAGTAAACTCAAATAGAATATTGGTTAATATCGAATATTCAAAATGTCATGGAATTAGAGAAAGATACCCTGAAGAACATAAGTTATCTTTACAAAGATATTTGGCTGTGTATCTTTAAGCCATAGTGATCAGAAATTAGGCACAAGAATCATTTCTAGATTTAAGCTTAAGACTCAAGGCATTGTGGATCACCTTGGAACAATGCTGAACTCAAGCTAAGTCAGAAACCTGGAAGGATTGGATACCCCAATTCTAGCCAGGAAAGGAGCAGGGAAAGATAAACATGAAGCCAGCTCAGGAACAATTCAGCTAGAAGACTTGATGGAGATGCAAAAAAAAAAAAAGATATATAAAAACTCTGGGGTTTCCCAGACATCATTTAACTAATGCAGAATTGTGATGATTCAGATTCATTTTAACCTTATTAAGAGACGTTGGAACCAAAATAACAGCAGACCTCACTTTCACACGTGTATAACACAGTTCTAAGAAGAATCGGGCTCAGGTTACTTTTTGTATAAAAATATCTTATGAGTGAATAACACAATTTGAAAGCCTAATTTAAGAAGAACTACAACTTCTAAGAACCGGAATAATGATCCAAACCTAGGGGGAAAGTGATCTAAACAAAAGCGTACTAGCTTGAACCCACATCCTCTGACAAGAAGCCATTTACTGAACAACTTAGCGCTCTGCTGATATGAAATATGAATTTTGCCCAGAAAAATTTTACAAAAGTGAAAGTAGTACATACAGAATATAGTAGTCTGAAAATTGTCTCCCTGAAAATAAAATTCATGTATGCAGCCTTTTAATCTTCCTAAAATGCAATTCTGATTATTAATTCTTATGTTTATTCAAACATTTTCAAAGATCTCCTCAGACCACGTCTACATGCTGAAACTCCACCCTTCTTTCAGAATCCAAGTCAAATCCTTCCCTAACTTGGACCCTGACATTTGACCAATGGCATCAAATTGTGGCTTCTGTCACTGCCTACCTGTGTGACTTTGGATGACTGACTTAAATTCTCCACAGCCTCTGTTTTCTCCTCTGTAAAATGGAGATAGCACTTACCTCAGAAGGTTATTTGAAAGGTTAGCTGAGATAATACTGTACAAGTAAATTGCTTAGCACAATGTGGTCCGTGGTAAAGACCTGCAGATATTTGCCTATATGATACTATTTTGCCAATAGCACCAAAAATGAAACGACCACTTCCTCCACAGAAAACTACCAAATATTTGTTCCTTTCTAAAGTCTTTTATTCGCCTTATTTCTGCTATTGTCATTTTGTCTACCTTATTACTTTCCCCAAATGTGTCTTGCATATTATACAATATGATCCATAAATAGATATTGAGCATTTTAATGCCTTTTTTCAAAAATTAGTATTT
Organism: Eulemur rufifrons; assembly: GCF_041146395.1. NCBI lineage: Eukaryota > Metazoa > Chordata > Mammalia > Primates > Lemuridae > Eulemur > Eulemur rufifrons. Next base: position 7,756,875 of record NC_091007.1, on the reverse strand, counting down.
TTGTTTTTGTCTTGACAGGAATCTGATGTATGCCTTATTAGGAACCTACGTGTTTGAGTTACTACTTTCCAGAAACGCCCACTTTGTGCTGCCTCCTAAACCCTCCCATGTATCAATCCCCAGCTCAGATTCACTCACAGAGCCTTTGCTAGACGTAATTTCTCACTTTGTGGAGTAGTCCCAGATCTTCGGTCTTAAGACACCTTGTCATATCTGGTTTCACTGAATAGTTCTGTGTGCCTATTTTTCATACGCCCTAATCCATCATAAACCCCTTGAGGTTGGGAATTACTCCTTAGTTTCTAATACCTTGCATTTCACATTGTGTCCATAGGATAATTCATTTTTTAATTCACCCATTTATTTATCCCCTCACTCTCGGAGGGCGCTTACGGCTGAGTGTCTACCCCAGGCCCGGGTGCAGGGGGGAAAGAGAGGTAACCAGTGTGTGACTCCTGCTTTGCCACTTGCTGTGCTGCCTCAGTTTCTCTGACGTGGATTCTGCACATGTTTTTAGGTATGTTGGATTATACATACAAATATAAAAACGTTAGAGAATCACCTGGCAGAGTCACCATGGATGTTAAGTCAATGTCAATGTTTTTCTCTTATCTTCACCAACAAATCACTTGTTAGAAGAAGGAACCCCTACGGATGTTGTACTCAAAGTATTAATAAACTATTCTTTACTTTGGTGGCCATTCTGGATTGTGCCACATGCTACAACGTATGTGCCTGGATCAGTACTTAAAGCCTTTGTAATAGTAGCCATGAGGTGGAAACAAACAAACAACAAAAAAACAAAAAGCAAAAACAACAACAAGAAAACTAGGGAGTGACAAAATTGAGAAAGTCAACACAACAAATATCAGCTCCCTGGTCGCAAATTGTTAATTGCTGTTGTTTTCATTGTTGTCGTTGTAATTTTATAAAGAGAGTAAGTTGTTTATTTCAACAATCTTGGATTCCTGGTAATATAGAATTTCCTTCCCGTAACCGGAGAGTGGTCTGTATTCTCTACAGACTCTAGTGTCAGACTGCATTTCTGATTTCTGTTGGAACATTTTTTGTGGCCTAAGGGAACCCTGAATTTCCCTCTGTTCTTTCTGTCTGCTGTGTCAGCAGGGTTGGTGTGACCAGATTCACGTCCAAAGTCAAGCTTCATTTGATCCAGTGCCTCCAGAATCAAACCCATCTATCAAATGTAGAGCGCGGCACGTTTTTGCTCTGTTTTTCCAACCTACAATTAAAATTATTTTCAATCAGAAGTAAGCATATAGGTAGCCTGATTGCTGCCAAGATTATTTGGAGAATATATCAATTTAGTGGAACTTCTTCACATTTCGGTGATTCAGTATTAACCATGGGAAAACCTCAAGGTTTCATTCTCTTGTTAAAGTTTCAAAAGCTACTGTTTGCTTTACAGGTGTTTAAATCACTTTAGAAGAAACAACTTTGTATAACAGTAAAATTTCGTACTCTATTTTTCATACTTTTATAGAAAAATTTTAGACTAATAAAATTTTGAAGGCAGAGAACCCATATAATTTTATTTAGAGGCTTGAGTTTAGAAAATACCTGTGCATTGCTTCTTCTCACATGGAAAACCAGATACACAAATCTCTAAATGTAGTCTGTCGTTACCATACTGCACTACATCGTGAATTTAAGGAGCCTTCGGACTTTACAAAGTGCTACTCCTCCATGGTGGGTTCATCAGGAGACATTCCACTTGTTTGATGTAATATACTATTACAGTTAACGTCTACAGTATCAACTGCCATGGTCCCATTTTTTTCTGAACCACATTAAGTTCATAAGTCATTTCATATTACCCTTTGCCACATTTAAAATCAGTGTGCCCAGGTTACCTTGTAATACTGTCACTAAAAGGCATGCTTGTAGTGTCATCCAAATTAATAAAGAATAAATCCATAACTATCTGCCACCTTAGCTAAAATGTCAGAAAACTGACAAACTATTTTGGTGTTTTAAAAAAATTAAATGGTTTTATTCTTATGATTTAGCATGAAACAGAATAAACCAATATATAGACAATGTTTCATTTGCACAAAGATTATTTTAGATTAAGAATGCAAAAATATGCCAAAATATGCATAAGTCAAATATATAACTTGGCATAGTCAAGAGAGAAATTTGCAAATGCAGAAGGAAAGAGATATAATTTATTATAGCATATGGTGTATGACTGTTAAAATTACTACAGCCACGTAAAGAATTACCCCAAAACTCAATGGCACACATAATCAGTTCAGAGATTCTGAGGTTGAGGAATTCAGACAAAATGCAGAATATATGGCCTATTTCTAATCTTTGATGTCTGAGGTTGTGTTGTTTAAAGTATTTCAAAATTATTTCAAAAAGTATCTTTCATGGTTAACATTATAGAATTTATTAAGAAATATTTTTGCATAAATAATTGTTTCTCTTACTAAAACCCCAGAGAAGTACAGATTTAGAAGGAATTGATAAAGCAAAAAAAATTTACTTTTTTACTATATCTGGTAATTTTCTCTAAGACATATGTTACTTTTTATTTTACGTTAATTTTTATTTGTATTAGTGAAATAAATTTGCATAGATAGAAAAAAAAGCCAAATAGATTTTAAGAGCTTATATCACAATAGAAAGATTCCTGTCTGATCCACCTTCCATTCTTATTCATCCTTCTAGAGGCTGAAGCTTTCAACACTTTGAGTTAATTTCTCCTGGTATTTCTGTTCATATTTCTCATTACTTCCATTCTAGCACTTCCTCTGCCATATTTAGTGATTGATCCCTTATTTATTTATTTTTTTATTTTCTTACCCTTATTTGCACAAGATTGTTTTTCCCTTCCCAAACAATTCAACACATCTATCAAATGCTTGGGCACAGCAAATAATTCATCATGTTTTTCCTGGAGCTCTTGGTCTTCCTCAGCTGGTGTCTGCCATAGCCTGAGCTTGCTGTTTGCTTTTCTCCTGCATCCAATCCCCTACTTTTCAGGCCTTCCACTTTCCTTAAATGTGTCCCCCAGTAGCTTTGTGAGAAAGGACAAGAAAGATATGTTCTAAGAGTTTTTTTTGTTTAAGTTTTTGCATGTTGAAAATATGTCTTTAATCTATCCTCACCTCTGATTAATTTTTTTCCTGAATTTTTTTGTTTTCTCTTTCTGAAATATCAATTAATTATGAAATGTCCATTAATTACTAATTATGTACCTTCTTAGTTCAATTTCTGATTTTTGTTAACTGTTCTAAACTATCATATTTTGACTTTTTTCTTATTTTCTGGAAGACATAATCAATTCTACCTTTATCTTTCAATCTTAAGCTTTAAAATTCTTGCTTTTGAAAAGTTATTTATAGTTTTCTTTCTTTTGTTGTAAAGACATCTGTTTTAGAATATTTTCATTTTTTTATTGCTTCTCAGCCTTTTGGCTGAGATCAAGGGTAGAATATTTTCAATTTTTTTTTCTTTTTTCTTTTTGTGTTCAAAGACATACAAAGGACCAACAAGGATATGAAAAGATGCGCAACATCACCAATCATCAGGGAAATACAAATCAAAATGACAATGGAACATCATCACCTCACACCTGTTAGGAAGGCTACTATCAAACAAGAAAAAGGTAAGTGTTGTTGAGGATGTAGAGAAAGTAGAACTCTTGTACCCTGCTGGTAGGAACGTAAAATGGAGCAGCCACTACGGAAAACAGTATGGCAGCTCCTCAAAAAATTTAAAATAGAATTTCCATGTGATCTAGCAGTATTTTATTTTTTAAACTTGTTTTTTTTCTGCTCCCTCTATAACCACCTTCCTTCCTTCTTTCTTTCTTCCTTCCCTGTCTCCCTCCCTTCCTTCCATCCATCTTTTTCTCAGTTTGTTTGAGTTTTACTCCTTTCAGTTTGGGGCTTCCTTACACGTTGGTGACTTGGGCTGTCGGATCATATTTAAGAATTAGGCACTAGGGCTGGTCAGAAGGCCAGCATGCAGGAGTGGGAGTTGTTGGATGGAGTTTCCTACAGGGCAATGAAGCAGCTCCCTGGCCTTTTCTTTTCGGGGGCCAGGGTGGGGGGTTGGCAAATATCTATACTGAGATTTTATTTATTTGCGGTTTTTTTGGTTTAACCATTCAGGTTTTCTGGAGTAGACTTTTTCAGGTTTCTTTGGTGGGGAGACAGAGAGGATTTTAAGTCTGGGTGAGGAAAGGTTCCTCTCACTTAGTCTCCCTATTTTTAGCCCCACACAGCATCTCTGCCTTCCCTTGTCTCCAGTGTTAGCAAGTCTGGAGCCTCTTGAGCTTGGTTTCTGCAGAAAACAAGACTGTGGGTTCCAACGGGAGTCAGGGCCAGGGCCCGTCGCTGCTTGGGCAGGATGTGAGAAAGGACCTCCCTGAAGGCAGATTTCGTCCGTGCCTTGCTTACAGCTGCCTCCCGTGGGGCCTGTGCCTCCGCCTGGGGAAGCCACAGAGGTTCTGTGGAGCAAACTGGACGCAACTCCATTGACATCGTCAACTCTGACTTACAGTTTTCCTGCTTTGGTAAGTCACACATCACTCCCCAAATTCTGTTTCTCTAAAATGAGCGGAAATGCTTTGCACGCTGAAATCTTCGCGTTGCCTTTATGGGGTAATACACTTTTTGAAAGAAATTCCTTTACTGTCATTTTTATTTGGATTTTAGTAGGAAGAAAAGATAAACACACGCTAATACTCCAGGATTCTTTGTCTGAATTTGAACTGATTTAGGATGTAGCGATATTACAATGTTAATTTAGTTACTCCTCAAGAGAACACAATAGAATACTTAGTCCAGGTATATTGGCATTGCAACTAATGAAGATGAACTCTAAGTAAGAAAAATGTATAAATTGACTACCTATGTTCATGAATGTTAGACATAACATATTTTCTTTACCTAAATTCAGAGTATAAGAATATGTTCCCTCTTTTCCTCCATTTTAGATTTATCTAGATGTTATTAGATGGATGGGCAGATAATAGGTAAATAGATAGGTGATAGATAGGTGTGTATATCCCCTGCTGCTGAGATTTTAAAAATGCAGCAGTACCATTCTTAAAGAACGTGAATAAAATTGCAGGTAGTTGAAGAAATTCTTGGCAGTGCTGTCAGTTTCTGATTGGTAGATAATAAATATAGCCTAAAAATTAAGTTGTTAGGAAACTCACTTCTCTCTACCAGTTGAGCGGAAAATGGTATGGGCTGTCACAGCATAGAAACCGCAAATGATGGTGCAGATGGACTTAGGACTATAAGATTCCTTCAGTGGATTATGTAGCAGTTTCATTCCAAACCCAAAACATAGAGAACGCTGGATATATAATTATGTTTGCATTTGGCACTTTTCTGCTTGCATTATTTTTCTTGGCTCAAGACTATTTAACAGTTAGAATGTCTTCAGTCTTTTATTTACTTGCGATGTTCAGAATTGGCAGAGTTTGTCCATTTAGGACTACAGCACAAACCCTAGATTAACTGAGCTGTTGAATGTCCTTTTGTTAGAATATAAAGGATTCTATTCGACCCATCAAAATAGATATTAGGTACATTCTTTGCCTTTAAGCTTACCCACATCTTTCAGTAAAGAAACACAATTAGGAATCAAATCCATTATCCTCTTTGTTATAAAAGCAATGTTTACCTGAAGACAAGATATTTTGATGTTGGTAATATTTATAGCAAGTTTCCAAAAAATAATCCAATTAAAGTATAGGGTAAAACAGATTCAGAGATAAATAAACTTCCAAGATACATTTCTATAGTCACTGGGCATTCAACTCAGGACTATACAACCAGCAGCTCAGATACCTGAAAATTATCTACAAACCACAGTAAATGGAGAAATTTGAGTTGCTCTCTAAGATCTCTGTCTCAGAGCATGTGGCAAGATATAACCTAAAGTTCATTTTTTTAAACTAGCATATAATTTTTTTAGTTCATGTAAACAAACAGACCCCTCAAGTTTGGTTTTAATATTGAAATATATTATCATAGAGTCTTCCCTGGAGTGCTATTTTAATCTTGAATCCCATCAGTTCGGAACTTTATGAGGCTATTTTCCAAATAAATACTCCACTAATTCTTACAGTTCAAGTGGACTTGCAAAGTAAGAGAATGGAAAAATTTTCTTTGAGACGATTGGACAAACTGATCTTTAAAGTCTTCGTAATCTGGGAGCTTTGCTCTTGCAGTTAAAGGAGAAGACAACTCTTGCAGTTAAAGGAGAAGACAACCTTTTCTGAAAAAAGTGTCCTTGTGCATTCAAAGTTCAGGCTTACATGACATTTTTTGTTTTGCTATTGTTGTTAAGTTTTTTAAATCAAACAACACATGCAAGTAAACATAAACAAAAATCTGAAAACTCTGATGCAGTGTTTGTACCTTCTGCCCCCAAATATTTTGCAGGATACATTTCACTAAATTTTAATCAAATTACTGTGGGAAAATATCAGGGGTACATCAAAAAAAAATTTTAATGGAAAAATAACTTTTAAAACAATATAAATGTGAAAGTCATTAAAATAGTCGATATAGCATTCTTACCTTCTGGGAAATGCATGCAACCCATGAAAATGTTCTTATTTTATCTAAATTAGTTTAAGATCCTTGCACTATTATTCTATATCCAAGTCAGCAAATAGAGAAGATTCTATACGAGAACTAAAAGCCCACAGGGTTAACTGCGTCCTCCAAACGATCCTGTTATGACTCTGAAACTTACTGTTTTATGAAGGTTCACCCTAGCTATTTTCGCTCATTATTAGACAATTCTAAAGGGATAAAAGTCCTGGCGTTTTATATATACCTCTTTTCAAACATTGAAAGGGTTTCTGAGCGAGTACAGGGCTGCTTCCAGTTCGTAAACTACAGAAACATGTACAAAGTCATAAATTGCCCACTTGTAGCCAAGGTTTGTATCAATTGATTAAAATTCTGTTTGCTCAACCACGACTGAAATTCTAAATTTTCTCAACCACGATTTAAATTCTATTTCCTAAGTGAGCAAAAACCTGTGAAAGTGATGACTGTGTGAAACAAGTTCAGTATCGTCATAAAATTTATAGCGCACTTTAATGTTTTATTTAATGATATTGAATAATTGTTGCTGTGCTGCAGGATAATTGGAGATAAATGGGAGAGGCCAACCACATAAAGGATGCTCTGCCAGGCTTGAGCTGGAATCTCAGCCCTGCTCCAACAAACTGCATGATCTGTGCATGTTGCTTAATCTTTCTATAACTCAGCATTCCTAGAAAATGGAAGGTGAATCTAGCACCATGTTATGGGGTTGCTGAGTGAACCAAATGAAATGATGCAGTAGAGGGCTGAACCCAAATGTTGCCAGAATCCTACAGATATTTGTGTTATTACTATTATGACTATAATTAATATCACTTTTACATAAAGAAATTGAATATTTATGAAGTCATATGGGGGAAAAGAATTGAGTAAGACCCCACCTTTCTCAGGTCTCCTAAATTCTTCCTCTGTTCTGTGGTTTGGATGTTTTCTCCCCTCCGAGACTCATGTTAATCCCCAAACGTGATCCCCAATGCAACAGCATTGGGAGGGGGGGCCTAATGGAAGACATTTAGATCATGAGGGCTCCTCCTTCATAAATGGATTGATGCTGCTATAAAAAGACCTTGCAAGAGTGGGTTCTCTCTCTCCTCCTGCTCTCCTGCCCTGTGAGGGCACAACATTCCTCCCCTCCAGAGGAGGCAGCACTCAAGGCTCTATCTTGGAAGCAGACAGACCAGGTGCTAGGCACCCTAATCTGCTGGTGCCTTGATTTTGGACTTCCCAGCCTCCAGAACTGTGAGAGAATAAATTCCTCTTCTTTATAAATTACGCAGTCTCTGGTATTTTGCTATAGCAGCACAAAATGAACAAGGATGCCACCCCTTCCTAAGAGACCTTTTGTGGGGACAAATGTGAGGCTGAAATTTGAAGTTTATACAAACAGGGGAACTCCTTGGTACATAAATAAAAGAAAGAGAAAAGATCTACAAGGATCAAATTAATCCTATTCTTGCATCTCAGGAATTGGCACCAGTTCCTGCCATCTCTCTTGGTAATCTGCAAAACAAACCAAGACTTTCTGCCCAATAACCCCACTCCTTTCCTATCTCTTATCCAAGTATCGATCCTTCTTCCCCAGGAAAGCTTACCCCCAAATCAAAATGCACCCTTTCTTTTTTCTGAATTAATCATGCCTAGACTGTTCAGATAAATTTTCTGTGAATTATCTGTAAAGTTGGAATAAGGCTTTATTCTTCTAGGATTGAGATACTTACAGTTCTCTCAATTTGCCATCCGTGTAGACTTTCAGATCTTGTGCATGTCAATCTCTCAACCTATGGCCCCTTTATTTACCTGCCCTGAAAATTCATCTATATCCTTAAAGACACAGTTCAAGTTTTATCTTCCCTCTAAAGTATTCAGGATGCTCCAAGCACATTAGTCACCTCTTCTACTGTGTTTCCATAGCCCTTTGTTTTACATTTTAAAATCATATTTACTGTCGTGTTGGTTAATATATGTATTTCCCCGACTAGACAAAAGGTCAAGGGCTGTCCGATTCTTTCTTGCAGATTTTTATGTACCTAACACAGGCCTGGAATACAGCAGTTTCCAAACAGGTGCTAGGTGAACAACTGATATTGATTATTCTCTTCTAAAATTAATGTAATTAGCTTTGGACCTAGAAAAATGTTTACCAAGTAGCTTATTCTTTTCTCACCAATGCAGAACTTCAGTAGAGAAGTTGCTAAACACAGTTTCTTATTCAGAAAATCAGGGGAAGGGCCCAAGATCCTGCATTTCCAACAAGCTCTTCTGCTGGTCCAAGGGCTACCTAAATCATTGCATGAAGTTTTAAAAAGATGGCCCTAGACACCCAGTTTAAATTCAGTATTCATAAGAGCATAGGGCTAACTCTAAACAGGGTCAGTTTGTCAACTAGAGTTTGGATCTCCTATGCAGATTTAACTAATTAGACATAATTATTGAAAGGAGAACCGGATTAAATTAGCAAAAAAGTCTGAAAGGAGTTTTATGTTTTAGGCTGCATAGACTCATTATCTAGTGACTAACAAAGTAATACCCAGTAACAGTCTACTTATATTTGACTACATGAAGAGATAAGATTTATTTTAATTATCTCCTTAGATTCAATTGCATGTAGTTCAATTTTAATTGCAAACTGACTAAAAAGTTTGAATCTTGCTTTAAAAAATGAAATAGTGTTTTCTTCCTAAAAATTGCATACATTTGTTAAAAGTTTTTTTTCTATTGGCATATTTGGAAGAAGTTTTTTTTCTTTTCTTTGAACTTCTCTTTGAAAGCACAAATCCACTTATCAGAAGTTTCACAAGTAGGATTTTCCATCTCAAAACTGAAGCATGGCAAGGAAAATTCCAGAGAAGATAGCATGTGAAGATCCGAGAGGTTCCTAATTCATTACTGAAATGTCCATGCTTGGAGAAAATTTTGTTGGAAATTTTACAACCCTAAAATGAATGCTGAGTGAAGCAAAGGAGTGTCCACGTTTTTTTGTGTCTCTGTAAAACTAGGAAACTCTAGTGTATCAAGATAGAGCCCTATGTCGCCATCACCAATTGCATTTCAGTTTGATGAATGACGCTTTTTTCTCCCCACCAAACACTCTATGTTCTACCTCACTAAAATCCATGTTTTTCACAACTCTTATGTGGGAATGTAAAAAACTCAAGAGGACAATCGTCCCCCTAATCCATCCCTGATATTAAAAATGCAATGATACCTCTAAGTTTAGATTTTCTGTAAACTTATACAATATTATACATTTGAGTACACACAATAGAAATTTTTTTCTGTATGTTTTCACATGATTCTCTACAGTGAATACACTCAATTTTTAAGTTTATTTTCTATACCCTTCGTTTCAAATGCTATCTAAAATTTAATAGCGGCCCCAAATTTGAAACTCTATTTTTAGTTATTAAGCCTATAGATGACTACTAATAGACGGCTACTAAATGAAAAAACATGCTTTCTCTTCCTTAAATCCTTCTGTCGGGCACCTGGTTACACCTTTAAAGCACACATTATGCAAACATTTTCTTATTTATCAAGGAGCACTTTTAGTCAGCTCTATCTCTGTCTCCAAAGCAATAGAATAAAGGCTGTGCCTCCTCAAATACCAGGCTTTCATGAGCTTAATAAAATGTAAAGCACAGCCAAGCTTGCCATTCCCCTGGCAAATGCTTAGCAAAATTGCCTAATGTCTGAGAGCAATTTCAAAATATGCTAAAAATGATATGCCCACATTTGCCTGTATTCATTCTTGTGAGGGAAAAGTAGCTGAACATTCTTAGCCAGCCTCTTCAATTTTACTGTGAGAATTCCCTTGTGCTGTGGGTTCATTCAAAGCCAGCAGTATCACTTTACACAGTTTTTCATTGTACTCAAGGGAAGTTTATGGAAATGTTACAGAAACAAGCTACAAATGGGAACCTGGCCTTTTGCCAAACTGTGTGTGTCTCTGTCTCTCTCTCCTGCTCTAAAAACATTTTTTTTTCCTTCAACACTTAATGTGTTCTATATCATATATAACATTTATCTAAGACTAATTTTAGAAATACACAATGCAGGTTGAGGTCTCTTATCCAAAATGCTTGGGACCAGAAGCACTTAGAATTTCAGATATTTTTGGATTTGGAATATTTGCATATATGTATGCATATATTTGCATACAGTCATGTGTCAGTGATGGGGATACATTCTCAGAAAGGCATCACTAGGCGAATCTGTCGTCGTGTGAACATCACAGAGTGTACTTGCACGAACCTAGGTGGGGGAGCCTATGCACACCTAGGCTTATGGAATAAGGGGTGGGGAACCTGCAGCCTTACGGTGAATTGTGGACTTCTGGGCCCTTAAGTGCAGCCTTTCGACTGAATCCAAATTTTACAGAACAAATCCTTTCATTAAAAGGGGTGCAGCCAAGAAAGATGAAGCTTTTCTTGCATCCTTTGGTGCTTAAAAAAGAACAATCTTGAAATCAGAAGGCTGCAGGTTCCCCACCCCTAATAGGCTACAAATCTACACAGGGTGTCTAAGGAATACTGCAGGCAAGTAGGACATGACGGTAAGTATATGTGCATCTAAACATACCTACATCTAGGGAAGGTACAGTAAAAATACAGCATTGTAATGTTACGGGACCTCCATCGTGTATGCGGTCCGTAGTTGAAACTTCGTTACGTGGTGCACGACTATGAATGATGAGATATCTTGGGGATGAGACACAATGAACCCAAATGAACACGAAATTCATTTATGTTTAATACACACCATAGACACATAACCCTGAAGGTAATTTTATACAATATTTTAAAGTAAGTGTGTGCGTTTTGACCGCGACCCATCATGTGCGTGAGGTCAAGTGTGGAATTTTCCATTTATGGCGTCATGACACTGAAAAAGTTTCAGATTTTGGAACATTTCAGATTTCGGATTTCCAGATTAGGGTTGCTCAACCTGTATAGCAATCATACCTCAAACAAGTTTAATAACAGGCAGCTTGCTGAATGCATTGTAGAGACTAACTCATTTAACCCTCACATGAACCCATTAGGTGAATAGTATTATTAGTCCCATTTTACAGATGAGGACATTGAAGCACAAAGAGGTTAAAAGATTTGCCCAGGGTCACCTGGCATGTCTGTGGCACAAGTGGAATTGGAACTGAGATTTTCTAGCCCCAGAATCTATCTAGGCTTTTCATCATTCTACCTACCCTCAGCTGCGTTGGTGCTTCCTATAGGTTTTCCCTGACAATTTCCCTCTCTTTCCACAATAAACTTCACTAAATCAAAAAGAGCTATTGAAGAAAAAAAAAAGTGGTGGATTTATTTTTCATTTGACTAAACTTATTTTATATTACTTAGGTCTTGCACTATAAATTTTTAAGCAATTGTGGTGCAATTTTTCTTTCAAAGATGAGTAAGCATTTCTTATATTTTTGATTTATACAATATGAATAAAGTAACACGTTCTACCAGATGGTGTTTAAAAATACAAAGTGTGACATTTATTTGGCTAGCATATCCTTCACTTTATAATCGCAACAATTTTTTTTAAAGGGCTAGGCTCTATGGATTGAAATAAATTTTTAAGGAAGGAAGAAAAAAGAGAAAATGAAGAGAAAAAAGGTAGGGATAGTAAAATCATTTTTCAAAATTCTGATTCTCATAAATGTATGACATTGTTAATGCACGTGTGATTCTTACTAGAGTGCACTCACTCATAAAATTGAGATTGGAATTGAGACAGGGATTCTCATGAGATTACTGGGCCTTCCAAGTCTGATACAAAACATAAAAACAGGAATATATTCCCAATATGCCTTTTCCTTATGAGTGTACTTTAGCTGAACAGAAGATTCACAGCCAAGAATTCCTGAGCAGTACTCCCAGGCCTGACACTGCCTTGTTCAGTGACCTTGACAAACTGCCAGGCCACTGTGATTTCATTTCCTCCTCTGCAAAATTAGCAGAACGTTTACCTACATCCCAGATGTTGGAAGACTTAATTAATGTCAATGTTTGTGTAAAAATGAAATGCTGTTTACCCAATAAATGCCAAGGAATCCAGATTTTTCACTCCCACTTTTGGCAAGACCCATAGAATGGAGAAGAGAGAACATTAACTTACTAAAATAGTTGGTATATCAAGGATTCTCAAACTTTTCTTTGCAGTTTATTAAAATTGGCAGTAGCAACAATAATCATCAAAAATCATTTGTTTGTCCCTCATATAGGAATGGTTTTCTGCATATAGTTCAGATTTTACATAAATTACATCTGTTAAAAATGTGTAGTTTCGTATTAATACTAATCTGCTCACAGAGCTGTGCTAATGAGGACAAGGTCATGGGTTTTACTACCAGTGAAACTACTGCCCCAACTGCGTTCCAAGGCCACAGACAATACAACTACACCATCAGCCAGACATCTCACAAATGCATACTGGCGATCACAGGGAAACTAAAATCAATACATCAGCATGGCTCCATCCATGTTTCTGAGAAAACAACTTAATGCTCCTGTCTTATTTTTTCCCTCACTGTCTTATGTCTACCCACACATAAACTTAACCATTTGTTCACTCATATATTTAAATAAACATTTATTGAGCATCTGCTATGTGTGAAGCACCGTACTACTTAAGTAATAGGAGTATACTGGTGAGCAAGACCAAAATAGTCCTCGGTAACACAGAATATACTCTAAAAAGGAATATAAACATTAAGCAAGTATTTATAATCAAATGTTGAATCACTGTGTTGGGGAAAGTTCAGGGAGACTGAACATTTTATGCAGACCTGCAATGTTTCTCTAAGGAGATGACATTTCAGCTCTGATTGGATGGTGGGGAAGAGTGTGGTCCAGGCAGAAAGAACAGCATGCACAATTAGCCATGAAAATGAGAGAAGGCATGAAGTTCAGTTTGGCTAGATCTCCTAGCAAAGTAATATGAGATGGAGAAGTACTTTATCCCAAGGAAATTGGGAAGTTATCAAAAGATTTTTTGCAAGGATGTGAAATGATGAGATTTAAAAAACACCCTAATAAGAGTTTGGGGACTAGATAGGAAGAGAACACCAGGGACAGATGCATAAGTTGGGAGGTCATAAAATCATGTGACAAGAATTAGTGGTGAAAATGCTCAACATCTTTAATCAACAGGGAAATGCAAATCAAAACCACAATGAGATATCACTTAACTCCAGTAGGAATGGCTTTTATCAAAAAGTCCCAAAACAACAAATGCTGGCGTGGATACAGAGAGATAGGAACACTCACACTCTTCTGGTGGGACTGCAAACTAGTACAACCTCTATGGAAAGTAGTATGGAGATACCTCAAAGAACTAAAAGTAGAACTACCATTTGATCCAGAAATCCCACTACTGGTCATTTACCCAAAGAAAAATAAATAACATTCTATAAAAAAGACACCTGCACTCGAATGTTTATAGCAGCACAATTCAAATTGCAAAGATGTGGAAACAACCCAAGTGCCCATCAATACGTGAGTGGATTAATAAAATGTGGTATATGTATACCATGGAGTACTACTCGGCCGTAAAAATGGTGAAGTAATACCTCTTGTATTACCCTGGATGGAGGTGAAGATCATTCTTCTAAGTGAAGTATTACAAGAATGGGGAAAAAAAAAAAAACACTAAACACCACATGTACTCACCATTAAATCGGAGGTAATAGTTCAACACTTATGTACACATATGGAAATAACATTCATTGGAAATCAACCAGGTGGGGGCTAGGGGATGGGTAAATTCACACCCGACAGGTACAATGAACACTATCTGGGGGATGGGCGCACTTATAACTTTGACTCAAAGGGGACAAAAGCAATTTACATAACCAAAACTTTTGTACCTCAGTAATAACCTGAAATTTTAAAAAAATCACATTGCATTGTACCCCATAGATATATATGAAAAAAAAAAAAAGAAAGGCAATTGAAAACACTAGAGAAAACAAAACTCTGTCTAAGAAATCATGGCACAAATAAAAAGTGGCATAAAGTGGCATCAAGAAACACCATCTAAAATTGATGGATCAAGGAAAACAAATTTTAAACTAATAGTTAAAATTCCAAAAGTTATCACTAATAGAAGTACTAAAAATATAGTATTAAGAAAAATTAGGAGGAAGGGTGGGCAAGGGGAGAGAGAAACTTACTTATAGTAAATTTAAATTCTTAAACCTTTAATTAATTGTTAATTTAATTATTAGCGAGTTAATAATATTAACTCATTTGTGGGAGCATGGGTTATTTTTTGCTCACCCCCGCTAAATCTTTCATGGCAAAAAATATTGCTCCATCTTTCCTTTGTTACACATGCAATAAATGAGCGTAAAAGTTCATACCTACATAAATTCAGCTTTCTTTTCCCTGTAGTTATATAGTTAAAGTAGCACATGCTTTGGAATAAGACAGAACTAGGGTTTCAGTCCTGGATCTGTTATTGATAAACACTGTGTCTATGGGCAATTGTGAACTTCAGTTGGAGAAGTACAGAGTGAATGTAAGGGTATAGTGTTGTACATATAACAAGCTATGAACAATTATTAATATTGCCATTATTATACATAGAAACTTTTTGAAATAAAAACTCAGCATATGGGAAAGTTGATTAGTACTTATTAACTAGAGATATAGCTTCATTAAGAAAGTTGCACAATTGTCTGCTATTTTGCATTAACAGTCAATGTAATTAATTGCCTGAGTAAAAGGAATAAAAAGTGATTTAGAGTCTCAGAGGATCAAGAGGGGAACAGTGGTTGGTTCCCAATTCATAACACCCTGATCCCTGGAGGGCCCCCAAAGTAGTAATTAGTATCTCAGACCCAGATGAAATATTTCAAAAACGTAAGGACGTTTTACCAGAAGTTAAATGATATGCCAAATTTCTTTGCTTTTGTTTGAAATAGTATTAACTCGTTTGTGGGAGCACAGGTTATTTTTTGCTCATCCTCTCTAATTGGCAGTTAATTTTGTATGCCTTGATTAATTAAAATCAGAAATTATATTTACTGGTTAATAAATGAACTTCCTTTGGTAGAATGGTTGTTTGATAAGATGGAACCTGCATAAGGAAATTGATTAAAGCGGCCTCTTAGGATTGTTTCTTCCCTGCACCTCTGGTGAATGCGATGAGGGGCTTCCCCTGTCCCCTTGCTCCACCCTTAGATGTCCTAGAGAAACAGGGTGGGCGACCAGAGGGCGGAACCTGGGAGGAGGGGCTGGATGGGCCCAGCTTTGGTCATTCTGTCTTTAGCAGGTGGAAGCCCGCGGTCAGCTTGATTTCTAGTGCCCTAAATCTGGGGTCCCCAATGCCGGGCTGCGGCTCTGAACCGGTCCTTGGCCTCTTAGGAAATGGGCAGTGCATCACTGCCTGAGGGCTGAACCCCAGCCCCAATCCCCTGTCCGTGGAAAAATTGTCTCCCATGAAACTGGGTCCCTGGTGCCAAAAAGGTTGGGGACCACTGCAAAATAATAAGAGAGGCTCACTCAGCGCAGCCTGTTGCAGATGGGTAAATTCAGTTTGGGTGTTCAGAGTATTAAATTCATTGCTGCAGTACTTGTAAACCTTCTCTTCTAATGCCAGTTTCTTACCAGTCGAAACTTTACACATATAATAGTTGGGCAGGTGGGAGGGGGAGGAGGGGATGGTATATTCACACCTAATGGGTGCGGTGCGCAGCATCTGGGGGATGGACACACTTGAAGCTCTGACTCAGGTGGGGCAAAGGCAAAATAACCTAAGCATTTGTACCTCCGTAATATGCTGAAATAAAAATTTTAAAAAAAGAAACTTTAAACTCCATCTCTTGCAAGCTCTCTCTCATTCTTTCTTTCTTTTTAACTAAGGAGGGAAAGGGGCTCTTATTTCTTTAACCTCCTAAAGTCTCAAGATAGTACTAAATGGGAACAATTACATTCAAGCCTTACATATCGTTGAGGCAACTTGTTAAGCAATTATATACCCACTAAAGGAGATAAACAGAATTGTGAAACTTATACTTGAAATATAAATAGCTGGCTACCCCCGCAAGACAACACTTATAACGCATAATTAACACAACTTGGCATCCATAATAAAATTCTATCAAAAGATAAATTGACTTGTTTTGACTTTT
Source organism: Eulemur rufifrons (assembly GCF_041146395.1). Lineage (NCBI taxonomy): Eukaryota > Metazoa > Chordata > Mammalia > Primates > Lemuridae > Eulemur > Eulemur rufifrons. The sequence continues at coordinate 7,740,132 of NC_091007.1, read as the reverse complement.
GGCAGCCTGTCTTGGTCTCCAAAAAGGATGAGCTCAGCAATAGGTCCCCGATGTCTCTCCACCTTCTTGCCCTGAATTGTGGAACTTCAGTATTTGGGGGATCAATCCATGTGTTTCTCATTATTACGAATTTAACAACACATTTGTAGCTGCTGAGTTTTTTTAATAATTCTTGAAAAGTCTTTCCATTTTGACCTGTGGAACAAAGATTTGGATGACATAAATCAAAAATAAGTAAAAAAGAACGTATGGACAGATTCTGGCTACAATAACATTTGAGGATCAAAATATGCATTAAATTTTAATGTTACAAGTGATCTAAATATTAGCCAAAGCTAAATTTTTCTTTTTAATAAAGTTGAATATGTTAATAAAATATAACTTCTCCTAGATGTCTTCTTAAAGTCTAAGTTATTTTAACAGACTCTTAATTGAAAATGCTTTTGATAAATTATTATAACAATAGGATCATTCTGTTCAAGGTAGTACAGAATCAATTGATTTGATTACATTAAAAAAATTTTTTTTTCAGTTTGAGATATTGTCAAATCATCCTGGAGACATATTTCTAAGACCAATCATAGGCTACAGGAGCTCCAAGAAAGAAAGAAAAAAGGAAAAGAAAACGAAAGAGTCTTAAGACCAATCTTAACAACAAAAAAAGAAAAAAGATGTTAAGACCATAACCATCTATAGTTATACGAATAGCTATAGGCTCTGTTATTCATATTCTCTGCTCAGGGCAGCATCAATTATATATACATATGCTTTTTAAATTTTAACCATGTAGTTAGGATCTAGGTATTTTAAATCATTTTTTAATGTGAAAGAATTAATTCAACAACAAAAGTGGTGTGTTAGGATATATGACATGATAAAGAGGCACCTTCAGATAATTCTTTAATTTTAGTCAAGTCCATAAATAATAAGTTGGTTAATTATGGGTCAATGCCTATATACAACTAAGAACTCAGGTTCTTGTAATAGTTATAAAACTATTAAGAATGTGCTGTCATTTTTAGTCAGTACTTAACATGCACATAAGATTAGAACACTTCCTTTTTTAAAAAAAATTAATTTCGGTCAAATATTTCTTTATATTGAAGAGAAATATACCAGGATTGAAGTTAGATGACCTAAATGTCTTCATTTTAAAAAGCTAGCCTTACTAATTAATTGACTTTAAGATATCATTTGCATTAGAATATGTGCCCATATTCCAATTCCATACCCATTTTCCAGATGCCACTCTAGAAGCTAGTTGAAGGTTGGGGATCTAGACAACCAGGTTCATGGTACAAACCTAGCTCAGCATGACCTAAAACCTCTGTACACATCAACATGATACATCAGTGTAATTTAGATTATTAGGATTTGAAAAAAAATGAAAATAATTCATAATTAGACAATAAGTAACATCTGCTTTCTTCAAGAATAAGAGATATAATTTGTGGCTCTCCCATAATGATCTGTGTGACTTTAGTTGTTTAACTGCTCTGATTTTATTCTCCATGTGTTAGTCAACAAGCTATGTTTTCGTTATGCCATTATGAGAATCAAACCAGAGAACAGAGAAGTTGTGAAACATTAATGCTGTTTGAGATGTGTAAAGTGGCACCTTTACAGGGAAACACACTGTCATGAGGTTTTACTGGATTTGACTCCTGGAGGACCAAATGAATTTCAAGAGAATGTTGGAGAGCCAGTCAGTACTTTCAGTCAAGGGTTATCGATGTGCTGAACAAACTCATAAAGTAATTTTTAAATTCCGTGTTACATAAAAATAATTCCTGAGTAGATTAAAAAAATCTAAAGCAAGATGAATCTTGCTAATTGAAAAAATTTCCTCTTCTGAGAATGGAGAAGAAATTGATTGAAGAAGTCTTAAAGAATAGCAGGCCAAAAAAAATGTACTTTTTTTACTTGTGTTTGCTTTGAACCAAGTACTTACTGAGTGGCTCTTACCATGAATGAGTCATTATGCCAAGGGACTTAGAAAATACAAGAAACTAGAAGAAGATTGTGATTTTTCAAGGTGTTTACAGTTAACTATTCAAGAATCAAAAAACTGTTTAAGAAAACACCGGAAAAGACCTCATAAATCATTATATATTTGTCAAATAAATAGTATCATAAATGAATGCTTAGGAATTCAGGTGTGAAAGATGACTTAGACAAGGAAAGGCTTTATAGAGAAGACAAAATTTGAACTGGGGCTTGAAGAGACTCCAAACTGTGAAGAGGCAGGGAGAACGGGGAGAACATTGGCAGAAAAAAGCAAATCCACTTACTTACTCTGAGGTTCCACAATAGCATCGTTTAACAGGTTCAATCTTGCAGAACTGAGTTGCTTAGGGAAACCCAGGTTTCTGCTTTTAGTTTATCTTAAATTCTGCCTGGGGCTAAATGAGGAAGGGAGTTGTTTGTTTAGTTGTTTTTCTCTTTTGGTGCAAATACCACTTTGTGGACTAGCTCTGTAGATGAGAACTGGCAGAATTTCATAAAAACTTCAGCTGCGTTATCACAATATATTGCATGGTATGATGCTATGTTGTGTTGTATGCTTTATGTTTCATGACGTTTATGTCTCAGGGTGATCTTTATCAGCCATATTGCAAAAACAATGCAATGTCAGACCTGGTGGTGTGTACCTGTAGTCCCAGCTACTCAGGAAGCTCGGGTGGGAGGACTGCTTGAGCCCTGGAGTTTGAGATCAGTTGGGGCAACATCATGAGACCCTCATCTCTAAAATAAAATAAAATAAAATATAAAATCAATGCGGCCCAAATGTAGTCCATCCATGTTTGTTTTTGTTTTTGTTTTTGTTTTTGTTTTGTAATGCTTGAGTCCCGGCTGTAGGCGTGCTTGTCATCCAAATAGTGTTCAATGCACCCATTAAGTAGATAGGTTTTTGCCCTTCCCTTCCTCCCCTCTCCCCACTGGTTGATTTCCACTGAGTTTTACTTCCCTCTGTGCACATGTATGCTCATCAGTTAGTTCCAATTTAATAGTGAGTACATGTGGTGTTTGTTTTTCCATTCTTGATATACTTCACTTAGGAGAATGGTCTACAGTTCCATCCGGAGTGTTGCAAAAGGTACTAATTTGTCTTTCTTTATGGCTGAGTAACACCTCCTGTTTTTGTATAGTCTGTAAACTATGAATGTTTTTAAAAAATTTTAAATGGCTGAACAATAAATCAAAAGAATATTTTGTGACATGTGTAAATTTTATGAAATTCAAACTTCATGGTCCATACATAAATTTTTGCAGAGACTTGTGTGCCATAACGACAGAGTTGAGCAGTTGCAACAGAAACGATATGACCCACAAAATAGAAAATATTCAGTATTTGGTCCTTTACAGAAAAAATGTGTCAGTTCCTAGGTTAAAGTCTAGATATGGACCATGCTGCCATGTGTCTGCTGCCAACTGGGCTTCATGGCGACAAGGGAGGTATCGTTGAGGCTGCACGGATTCCTCGGAAGCAGGTCTATAGAATGCTTTCCTGGAATGCAGGTGGACAGACCTAGTAAATACAGAAGGCTTTAATAAAACATGAAAGCTCCTTTGGGACCATGTAAGGCTGGAAGGTTCCACTAAACCTATATTTAAGGTATGCTCAGGGTGAGGGGAAAATTTAAAAAGCAGTCTGTTGAAATCCTCTTATACACGGGCACAAGCTGGTATGGTAATATTACAGAAACCTACTTGCATACTGTTGGAGCTGGAGGGAAGAAGAAAGAAAGAAAAGACCTACAAAGGAAACCTATAGTATAGCCCTTTCATTTAGTGATGAGTAAGCAAAGATTTGTGCTGACTTGTCTAAACAGATACAAGTTAATATTTTTTTAAGCAGAAAAAAAAAAAAATCAGGGTCCTATCACTCCCAAGGAAGATGCATGATATTAACAAAAAGTTATCCATTCAAGAACACATTTACTTTCACCTACTTGTAATAAAGGTGATCATGGAATAATCCAATCTAGAGTCAATCCTGAATTTTGTTTGGGTCACTTTACTTCCTCTCCCACCACCTATTCATTAGAGCCAAAATACTCATCTAAATTCACTCTTTTTCTTTCCTTCATGTATTTAGCAAACTCATATGGAGTAGAGAAGAGTTTCAAAACATGAGAAGCTCATGATCTAATGGGCATACTTGTGAGCCATGATCATGGTAACTACTAGAGGTATGTGTGGAGTGCTAGGGGTGCTATTGCCATGCAGTGGAGAAGAACGTTAATTTAGACAGGGGCCGTCATGGAAGTTTCTTGGGAGGAACACTTTCATGCACATTGAGCAGCAAGTAGGAGACAGCATTAGACCAGGGAGAAGGACATCCGGGGGGAAGGAACAAAACATGCAATGACTTGGAGACATGGAAAGTTTCATAAGAACATATTACAGCACAAGTTGCAAAAGAGTAATCCTAAGTGATAGGGTTAGAAAACCAGGTACCAGGCACAGAATATACAGAGCTTTGATTGCCATGCTGTGTTTCAACTTGATTTGAAAGTTGACCATGAGACGTTTGAAAAAGCCATTCTGCAGCTGTAGGAAAGATAAAATAAAATCAGCACAGGGCATCTTTGCAAAGACCACCAAAGTCAAGTGAGACATTCTCGGAATGTGATCTAAGGCTGTCAAGTGAATGTGGTTAGAGAGGAATGGATAGTTTTGAGAAAGACATAGGACAAAAGCCAAACAAACATTTGAGTGGCAATCAGGCTTTCTTGATGTAGGCGATGCATTTCTAAAGTGGCTTATATAAATTGACAGTGGATGAAACAACACTGTCCATATTTCCTTGTTGTGCTACCTTGGGTTACAGAACTGGAAGAGTTGTTTAGCTTTGGCGATTTCTCAGTCCAGCCATGTCCACCCCATAATATTGACTCAAAGTTTGCAGTGCTTCTGAAATATCACATTTTAATGGCTTTACAAAGTTTTTAAAGAAAAGTCATGGAGATACGAAATGATCTGTTGTTATCCAATTGCCATGTTGATGTGAAAGTCATCGTTTCTCTGTTTCTTAACCTTTTCTTAACTCTCCCAAGTATCTGTCAAACTTGACTTTAAGTTCCTATTTTATGAACAAAAATCTTACATAAATTTATATTTCTAGCACAGCACCTTGGATAATGTAGGATATTAAACTCTTTTTTTTTTTTTTTTGGAAGGGATGTTTTTAGGGACATGGAGATCCATGGGAGATTTTCTTCCAAACCTCTGTTCTAGGAAAATAGCTGCATGTCATTATAGAAAACATGAAAGTTTTGTGCCTGTTAGGTTTCCTCTTATGATCAGCCATCGGGAAGCTCAGAGCAGTGATGTGGTCCACATTTATTAACTGTATCAGGACGTAGGGGAGGAATTTGTGTGTATTAATTTTTTAACTAATCGATCTTAGAGGAAAAGTTCGTTAGTACTTTTTTTAGAAAAATCTTCCCATGTTTGTATAAACTATCTCAGATCATTTTTGGAAGCAGCTGGGTATAAATTATGAGATAGACTCCGTAATCTGTAGCACTCCATAAATATACATGGTTGGTAATCACAGAGCGTGTAGACAGCCCCAAACCAGAATAACAGAGAAGGTGACAAACCTTGATCGTGTTACTGCATTTGACCATCCATTGCGCTATTAGAGGAAGTAAGTACTCCCTCCCATCCTGCTTCACAGAAATAATGAGATATCAGTATTGAAGTTTCTTCCAAGGAAATCTTCTGGACTGAAAGGAATAATTAAATTAGCTGAGTTTGCGGAGGTTATCCTGGCTTCACTAATTATTAATAGCAACACGTCTGCTCTTCTCCTTCACATCTAAACCTGTCTCAGTTTAATGGGGTTATGAAAGTTATCACAGGCTTTCCCTCTTGAGTTCCTATGAAAATAAAACTTACCCTCTGCTAAATCAGAATGTAAATAACTAATCCCTAGGCTGCTTCGAGGGCTGGTTGAGGCACTAGAGACAAGGGAGGAAATGATATTGTGCTCTTCAAAAAATGAAAAGAATATTAAAAATTAGTATAGTAAATTTGCCTGCTGAGCTAAAGAATTCTGGAAGAAGAGACTTTTCAGAATCACCCAAGCTCTAACTTGAATATGAAACAATTAGCTGGAGTTTTTCTCCATCTCTTCTTCCTTCCCTGCTTTCTTCTTTTTAAAAATAGATTGCTTACTCTAGTGGATGGGGTGTTACACCACAAAAATCCCCCTCCAGAATTGAGGCATTCATTTCCTCCAGCTACTTGGAATGCTGTGGCTGATGGTTTTCAGCTAAGTCCCTCATGGAATTCAGCTCAGCTGAAAACTTCTCAGACACAACAATAGAAGCCAGGAGAAATGGAATCATGTGCTCAAAGTGCTAAAAGTGAACAGCTGTCAACCTAGAATTCTACAACTTGCTAAATGATCATTTAAGGGTGGGACAAACAAAAGAATTTCAGGTAAGTGAAGACTAAGAGAATTTGCATTTGGCCAGTGTGGTGGCTCACACCGGTAATCCCAGCACTTTGGGAGGCCAAGGCAGGAGGATCACTTGAGTCTGAGAGTTCAAGACCAGCCTGAGCAACATAGTAAAACCACCACCTGCCACCCGCCCGGTCTCTACAAAAAAAAAAAAAAAATTCTTAATTAGCAAGGCGTGGTGGCACACACCTGCAGTCTCAGCTACTCTGGATGCTGAGGCGGGAGGATCAATTGAGCCCAAGAGTTCCAGGTTACAGTGAGCTGTGATGATGCCACTGCACTCTAGCCTGGGTGACAGAGCAAGACCCTGTCTCCCCCAAAGAAAAAATTGCATTTAATAGATACACTGAAAAAACTACTAAAGAAGACAATTCACAAAAAAGAAATGGAACCTATAAAAAGAGTGACATGCAAGAAAAATTAATGAATGGTAAACATGTTAGAAAATTATACACGAAGGATAGTAATCATAATGACCTATTACAGTGTAGAGAAACAAAAGAGAAGTAAAGTGCTGAACAACAATATCACATGAGATGACGGAAGGTGATCAGACCTAAAGTATTCTGAGATCCCTGTGTCACTTGGGAGGCGGAAAGAGGTAATGGTTAACTTCAGACACAAATAAGTGTGTATACTTAAAAGTAAGAGTAAAATATTGAATATGTGACTTCCAAACTAGTAGTAGGAAGTAAAGTGGACCTTGGACCATCCATCAGAGAGCATAAAAGAAGACACAGATAGAAAGAGGCTTTTGAAGACTGTGATGAGCCCTTGGAGATCTTTTCATGACTGAGCTGTTCACTCCCCCAGGTACCAGGAACACTGACCATTGGTGGCTCACTTTTGAAAGGAGATACACAAATTTACACTCTCTGGTGACAGTCCACATCTAGTGACCGGTCAAAGCAGGCATATAAATGTCCAGCTCCCTTACGTCGAGGTGAGATGAATCTTCAGAGTCTCTTTGCTCGTGAGCTCCCCATGGAATGAAATGAAGCTTTTGCTGCAAATGCTTCGTAATTCAATTCTTCTCTTTCCCAGTCCCACCACCTTCCTTCCTTTACAGGTGTTGGTCACAAGAGCAGCCCCTAATAAACTTCCTGCATGTAAGTTTCTATTTTAGATTCTTTTACCCAGGAACCTGGTCAAAGGCAATTACCCCCCACATGCTAGGCAACAGGATATGAAGATGAGCAGAAGACAACAGTGTTGCAAAGGAGTTACAGAGAAAATTCAGCAAAATAATTAGACTTTAGATTCTGAAGTCAGACTTGATGCTTACAACAACCTTAGATAAACTCTTTGACTCTCAGTTTTTTTATCTGCAGAATAAGATTGTTGTGGCAGTTAAACAAGCAGTGCCCAACAGTGTTAGATAATATTATTCATCATATATGAAAATATAATACTGCGAATATCAAAAGAAAAAAATATAAAAGTGGAACGGCTCTGTGTTGCCTAAAATAAATCTTCAGAAAGAGGTGACATTGAAGTTTGAACTCGAAAGACGAGTTGGGACAGTGTCAAACAGGGAAAGAAGTGAAATATTAATATTATGCCAAACAAAAGAAAGAATATGAGTGAGGCAAACTACAAACTCATGGGAAAGTGCAAATAATTTGCTTGAGGTGGTGTATGAATGAAAGTGGCAGGAAGTAGAGCTGGAAAGATCGGAGCTAACCTATGCACAACTGGAATTTTATGCTGGGGCATGCAATAGGAGATTCCAATCCCATTTATAAATGAAAGTGTGACATAATCATATTTAAACTTTTAAATAAGGTGACAGCCTATCCACAGTGTCAAGGATACGCTGAGAAACTATGAAGGATCTGGAAGCCAGAAGACATGCATGGGGACTATTACACTGGTCCAAGCTAAAAATGGGAACAGGCTGAACTGGGACAGGGGCAGAAGGAATAGAGACTGGACAACAGAGTTTAAGACCCTTAGGAGGCAAAATAAAAAATAAAAAGAAGAAAGAGGAACCAAAGCCAGTCTCTGAGTGTTCTAGCGCAAGGAAGGGATTGAGAAATGGCAAAGACAAGTTTTATGTCCAACATGATCAGTTTTAGATATTAGATTAGCAAAGAATCATGTAAGAAGACTGGAGTAAAAGTGGCTAAATAAAACTTCAAACAGAACAACACTAGAACAGTGGTGTCATTGTGCACGGAGAAACGGTCATCTGTCAACGTGTCTGCAAAATGATTTTCTACCTGGTTAGCTTAGCATATGGAAAATGTGTGTTTCTTTTCCAGTGGAAAAAGAACACTTAGGACATAACAAGTCACAGCACTTCACTCTGAATACCTGAATGTGGGTCTTCAGGCTGCTTTTCATGTACTGTTCACCAATAATTTATAATATGCACAAAATAGTCTTCTCGATTAGATTTATGCCCATGCATTTAAATTAAGATCCACTTAGTCTGATGCCTCCGAGTCTAGCTGAAAAGATGCCAAAAAGTATGGCTTTTAAGTTTTCAGACTTTAGGGGGATTAATTCATCCACCAGAAGCACGATAATTCCATATGTCCAAATGTGGATGTATTTGCTACTTCTGAAAGAAACAATGATGACACTATGCTGGCTTTCCAAATGAATCAAATAGAAGAAAAGGCATAATGCAAAGCCAAATTGGGATTCATTTGCACATATTTTTGACCTAAAAGAATTTTGTCATCATTGACTGGAGCCCTGTTGGAAGCTATTTATGAATCATTTCTGGAGAGCTCTTTCCGGATGCTCAGCTTTGAATTGCACCAAAGCTCTGTTTTGATTTCCCTGATCATGTAACAAGACTGCCTGTCTTTCTATAATTGTGTCTCTGAAGCCCCCATCAGTAGGACAACTGCAAAGCCATCTTTAAATCTAGCGAAAACATGAAGCTCAAGATGAAATTTAGCACTTGAACTCAACTCAAAAGGCTTGATGTAAAAGAAGGCAGATTAGAATGAAATCAGAAAAATTTCAACTGGATATAAAATCATGCATTCTTCAAACCTTAAAATGTCTGCAGGTGAGAAATTATATCACTGAAATTTTCAAGAGTACTCTTAAATATCAAATAGTTCCAGTGGCAGTTTACAGAAAATTTTATAAATTATTATATTAGAAGAGAAGATAATATTCAAATCAATAATACAAGTGTTCAGTTTCAGAAAAAAAGAAGTTGTGAAATCAGTCCAAAGCAAGCAGAAGTGAGAAAATAATAAAAGAGCATAAATCAATGACATAGAAAAAGGATAATAATAAAAATGAAAACAAAACCTGCTTGTTTGAAAAAGAGCAATAAATGGGTTAAACTTCTAGCCAGACAATTTAGGAAACATTGAGAGAAGATAAAAGTGATTAATATCAAAAATTAAAGTGGAAGTATTACTGTGGACACTGCAGACATTAAAAGAATAATAAGACAATGTCAAGGACAACTCTATGCCCAGAAATTAGACAACTTGGATGAAATGGGCCAGTTCCTTTACAGACGTAGGTTATAAAAACTCACTCAAGGAGAAACAGATAATTCAAATGCATTGATGCCTATTACATAAATTGAAATTGCAGTTAAAATTATTCTCTCTTAACCCTCCAGGGCTAAACGGTGTCACTGGTGAATCGTACAAAACATTTAAGGAAGAAATAATATAAATTCTACACCATCACTTCCAGAAATCAGACAAGAAGACAAAACTCCCCGGTGTATTTTATAAGGCCAACATTATTCTAATACCAAAATCAACCAAAAATATCACAGGAAAACTTCGGACAAATTTTCCTTGTGCATACAGACATAAACATTCTTCAACAAAATATTAGTACAGCAAATTCAGCAACACAGCAACACGTAACGAGAATTATATGTCATGACTAAGGTGGGTTTATCTTGGAAATCCAGGGCTGGTTTAACATTTGAAAATTAATATAATTTCAGGTATTTGCACACTAACAGAAGAGAAATAAATAATCCTCCCCATTGGTGATGAAAAAGCGTTGTACAAAATTCAACATCAATTCGTGACAAACACTTTCTGCAAAGTGCGAATCAGAGAGAACACCCCTAACATGACTGACGGCTGCTACAAAGGACCTATAGCTAATATCATAAAATTAAGAACAAGGCAAACATATCAACTCTCACATTTTTATTCAACATCATACTGCAAGTCCTGAAAGTGTAAAAATGTAACAAAAACATGTGAAAGACATTTGGATTTGAAAAGAAGAAATAAAACTTTCTCCATTCACAGAGGATGCAATTGTCTAAGTGGAAGCCCCAAAGACTGTATAAGAAAGCCCCTAGAATTCATAATTGAGGTTAGCAAAGTCACAGGATTCCTGTCCTACAACCATACCCAGGAAAGACATCCCTGAATACAACACACGCTTAGTTAAATATTTACTAAAAGACAATTTTTAACATTTTTTTCTTTGATATACATTTGCAAAGGTGTATAATGATAGTGTGTGTGTCCATAGGATGAAATAACGCTGAATCCACCTTGCTCTACTTTCATACAGGTCTATGGGAATGAGGAGTGGGATCTGCAGGAGGGGAGGAAGGCAAGAACTTCCCAGCTCAGAAATATCCCACCTCGTTTCCATGTGTCTTCAAGAAGCCCTTCTGTCTCGAACAAGACAGAAGAATGGCCAACAAACGTATGAAAAAATGCTCAACATCTCTAATCATCAGGGAAATGCAAATCAAAACCACAATGAGATATCACTTAACCCCCGTGAGAATGGCCTTTATCAAAAACTCCCAAAACAATAATTGTTGGCGTGGATGCGGAGAGACAGGAACACTCATACACTGCTGGTGGGACTACAAACCAGTGCAACCTCTGTGGAAAGTAATATGAAGATACCTTAAACAGATACAAGTAGACCTACCATTTGATCCAGCCATCCCATTTTTGGGCATCTACCCAAAAGAACAAAAGACATTCTATAAAAAAGACATCTGCCCCTAAATGTTTATAGCAGCACAATTCACAATTGCAAAGATGTGGAAACAACCCAAGTGCCCATCAATACATGAGTGGATTAATAAAATGTGGTATATGTATACCATGGAGTATTACTCAGCTATAAGAAATAATGAGGATACAGAATCTCTTATGTTCTCCTGGATAGAGTTGGAACCCATTCTACTAAATGAAGTGTCCCAAGAATGGAAAAATAAGCACCACATGTACTCACCATTAAATTGGTTTCACTGATCATCACCTAAGAGCACATTTAGGAATAACATTAATCAGGTGTCAGGCAGGTGTGGGGGGTGGGAGGGGATGGGTGTATACATACATAATGAGTGTGATGCGCACCGTCTGGGGGATGGACACGATTGAAGCTGTGACTCAGGGGAGGTGGGGGACAAGGGCAATATACATAACTTAAACTGAAATAATAAAAAAAAATTCAAAAAAAAAAAAAAAAGAAGCCCTTCTGCTTACCAGATTCCCCTTCCAGCTATATTTTCTCAAGACCAGGCTCTGGAAGAGCCATGGCAAAGATTCCTTTCTTTTCTTCTTCTTCTTCTTTTTTCCTAACTGAAGCATATTCTAAGTCCCCCTAGAAAACCTCACTAGTTTTGTTGTCTAATTTGTGTCATTGCTTTGCGTCCAGGTATTGATTTTGATTTTGACTTCTACCGAAAGTGAGGTTTGACATTGTTAGCCGTGCGCTTCTGTCATCTGCGGAGCTCTCAATTATGTTTTAATGACTGTTTTGCGATGAGATAATATTCCCGTTTCCCTCCTCTGGGGAAGCAAATTCTGTAAGATATTCACAAACCCAGCTCTCCTACAATGGATTCGCTTCCTCTCATTACCCTCGGCGCCCTAACTCTGCGTGCCAAGGTAAATAAATAACACTTCAGAATATACAACGAGCTCTAGCTAATAACCGAGCAGCCACCAAATTAGAGAGATGCTATTTGCCAGACCTCGCAACACACTTTTTCTTTTCTTTCTTTAATTTCCTTAAGGTCTTTGGCAGTTCAGTCTGGAAAAGTAAAAGCTCTTTACCCAAAAGACATTTAGTAATTTTAAACTCCCCTTTCAGATGGGCTCCAGTGAGAAATGGAGCTGGGGGGCGGGAAGGGAAGGGGGGCTCTTCCTCCAGCTGTTAGAAGGGATCTTGGCTCGGAGAAGAATGTCTGATCCAGGCACAGCACACTGGAGACGTTGGAGCCATCAGCATCAGTGGGACAATGCCACAGAAGGCCAAACTTCCAACTGCCCAGGCTGTTCATGAACAATTCTCTTCGTTGTTTCTCTGTTTGGGGGGTTCCCTTCAACAGGGGCTGGGATTTCTAGAACAGAAGGTGATATCAATGACAGCTGAGCTGCCTGTTCAAATTACCTCTCTCCCCACATGGGCAGAGCTCAGCCCCTTCCCTGCTTCACACCCCAAAGCTGGGAACCCGCTGAAAACCCCTGCTATGAGTGTCCTTTTATTCGCATTCAGACGGCTTTATTTTTCACTTCCTTTCCTTCCAGGGCACGCAGTATCCTCTTTCTGAAAGGCAGATTAGATGTTCAACCACTCTGACTACATTCAACTAAAACCCCAGGCAATCCCCATTAAAACTCAGGCAGGCTTTGGGGGCGATGCCAGAGGGATTGTTGTCAGGGCTTGTTCCCTCCTGAAGCATAAACCGGTGTCTGGTCTCTTCCCAGCCTGGTGCTGCCCAGTCAGTGAGGACGCCCCTGCCAAGCGCTGGGAAGCTAGCAGGTTACGGCCCATTCCACAAACCCTCCTTTCTGTGATCGTGCAATTCCAGTGTGTCTGAGGCTGTCAGGCCTCGAGTTTCTTCATTCTGTGTCTTCAATCAGCTGCTTTCACCCTCGCATCTGTGATCCCCAACATTGCAACTGGGGTCTCCTGGGTGCAGCTGAGCATGCAGAGGAAGCGCTATTGTGATTGAGGGAGCCAGAGACTGAAGCGTCTTTGGGGGGACATGAACTTGAGCTGAGTACATCCAGTAACAGATGGAAAACTCATCTCTTCCCTCAAGGTTCTGATGCAAAAGCAAAAATCCCAGCAGTCTGGCTGCATTTTCACCCAGCCCAGCTCAAAGAGACTGATGTGCTCCGGTAGACTGAGGGCTAAATGGAAAATGTGTTTCCCATTCGTATTCTCCCGTAACATCTCTGCCAGGAGAGACATCACTCATCCACCTGCACAGAGGCAGGAAAAAAAAAAAAAAAAAAAACAAGGAAAGATGGAATTTTATCTAGTAGGTTCTTCTGCAGCCAAATTGCTACCCTCTTTAAGAATTTTAGGAAAGTGAAAAAGGTGAAAGTAGAGAAATATCACTTATGGACCACCAATAATTTGTTCATTAAACATAGATTAAGTGTTTTCTGTATGCCAGGCAGTGTGCTTCATGGTGTGTTTCAAAAACTTAATGGTGAGTATTAAATTTAATCTTCAAAATAAACCCATTATTGTCTTGGGGCACAGGTGATGGTACAATCTTCACTTTTATAGATGAGGAAACTGAGGCACAACCAGTATGTGGCAAAGCAAGAATCTGAAGCCAAGCGTATTTGACATCAGAGCCAGTGCAATTTCTAGCTCACTGTGATACTCTTCAGCATCATAAGAAATGACGTGGAATAATTAAGTTTATTATTTTACTGCATCAAAATGCCAGTTAAATACTAAGATCACGATGATGATATAATCCAAAGGAAAACTTCATGTTAGGGTTATGGGCAGGTGTGTCTTCAACAATTGTCTTTTTGATATTGATATAAAAGTAAAAGCAAGAAAAGAAAATTTTATTAATAATGTTGGTTGCGGACCTTCTCCACGCAGGGAAAGGACTGCATTAAGCAGTCTTGGTGTGAAGACAGTAAATCAGGAAGAATTTCATTCAAAATAACCAAATCATCTCATCAAAAAGGATAATCAAATCAACACCCTGAATTTTTTTTGGACCCTAAAAATATGAAGATTTCTAAATTTGGGTGTACTCAATTATGAAATCTCCATAAGTGATTTTAAAATCTTTAACTGAGGAAGACAAAAAAAATGTTCATTTAAATAACCAAGTATTTAATGATAATGTACTGTACTTAATAGCAGAAACTAGGCTTGGCTCTCAAAATATAGAGGTTAAAAATATCCTTCTTATTCCCAAAGAAGTTATAATTTACAAAAGGCTTAAAAACAAATTTGTTTGAAATTGTCTTTAATAAAGCCCTTGGCAAATCAAGGTACCAGGGCAGGAAGGCTGTCAGAGCCAGCAAAATTAGGACTTGGACACTGACCTCAATTCTCACTAGCGTTCAATAAATGGTGACCATTCTAGTGGCTAAAAGTAGGTCCCTTTATGTGCCTGGATCATAGTTTTCTCATCTATAAATTGAGAGTTTGGTTGATAGAAAAAGACTCTTGTAACTCTGGTATCTATAAATCTTTGAATCTATATTTTGCAAAAGTAAGCTTCAAGCACAGCTGATATGGAAGGCTGTGTCACAGTCAGTCACTAATATCAGGGCAAGAAAAGTATGTTAAGACTAATTTTTCTACCGCAGCTACTATTCCTACCAAATATAGAATTCATTTCTTCCCCTCTGCCCATTGTACCTCCACCCGGCTATTAACCAGACTTCAATTTGACAGGTTTAAAATTCCACCTCATTGCTTGCCCACCCTAAGCTCAAGTAGCTAATGAGCAGAAAAAATGACCAGAAGACGGGAAAGGGGATAAAAAGCAAAGGACTTGGATGATAACAAAGAAAGTGACGGCTGAGAGCTGACTGCAACTTGTTGACCTTCTCAGGGAGCTTCTTGAATAAATACATGTGGTTTAATTTTTTAACAAGGTTCGCTTCTCAAAACCCTCCCCCCACCAGATAGGGGGGAAAAAAATCATTTCATCATTTAATGAAAATCGTGTTAGGGATTCAAAATCAGAAGAAAGAAAGATGAAACATAATAATAACAATAAAAAAAATCTGGGCACTTTCTACAAAGAGAATGGAGAGTAAGGGAGTGAAAACCTCAAAGTCAGAAGGGCTCTCTGGCATGAGCTCAATTTGCTGCCTTCCGTGACAGCCCCAGTGAGAGCCTCCAGGGTGGCTTGGTCGGTGGCACTTAGCAGCAGCTCTCAGTGTGTGGTCCCTCCTGGAGGCTCCCCGCAGCTGCGGCAGGTCTCAGCCGCTGCCCTCGCCCACGACACTCCTACATGGTGACATCCACTGGTAGCAGTTACCAGCTCTCCCGGCACCTGACCTTCCCACGAACTGACATTTGGTCACCCACTTTCTGAAGCTGTGACTCTGCACCGTGCAACTGTCCCCACACTACACCAAAGATGCAGAGGCGGCTCTTTCAAGGAACCTAGGGTTTTAGAATGCTAGCCCTGGGAGGAACCTGGAGATCTGTTTGTTTCTCATACCCTGCTCCCACCACTGCCGGCCCCAACACACACACACACACACACACACACACACACACGTATGCATGAGGAGCCAAAGTCATAAAACACCTTGACTCAGAGCTGACTGCTGAGCAAGCCAGCCCCTCAATGGTCCTTCCAGCACGTGGGTCTCCAGAGGACGGCGATCACGGGGCTGCAGGAGGGCACACACATGTCACGCTTCCCACTCCCCCTGCACTCGGACTTTGCTGGAAAAAGAAGCAACACCCTCGTACTTGCCACAGGAAGTCTTCCATGGAAGTGTGGTTACAATTCGGTCACTTCACAAAGGCCACGCCTAAACTGGGGCACAAAAGGACGATGGCCAAGGAGCAGTGGGAAGATCTGGTACTTGGAACCAGCAGGTTGTGTCGTTACTACGTATCCATTTGATAACTTTATGCAAGTCACATAAACTTCCTCATGTTCCAGGGTTACACTTGGTATGTGAAAAAAAAAAATGGTCAGCAGTGAACGTTTGGGAAAGAAGGGATTAGGCAAAAATCCCACTTTTCTTCTATAGACAATCCTCTTCTCAGAAGGCACAAGGAGCAGATGTGGAAACAAGTTCAAGGTGCAGTCCTGAGTGTTCTACACCCCCAGGATGACTAAGCTCCAACAGGGACCCTGAATTTTAGGAAAAAAAAATGCTTTTCTTTAATCCCAGCAGTTTGTCAAATGCATTCTAACCATCATTTGGAACTGTATAATGCTGTATAGTTTATAGTGAGCCTTTTCTTTAATGAATTACAATCATAGAATTATTAAGCAGTGAATCTGGGATGGAACACAGGTCTTCTAACTCTTATTCTAGTGTCCTTTATCAGATTATCATGATCTGAAACTTGTGCGGTGAATCTGAAATAGATTATGAAAGTAGGAACGGTGTCGTGTGAGCTTAGGACTACAGTGTTTTTGAGTAAACCAAACCAAACAGAATGTTAAAGGTGGAAGAGACCTTATAGTATTAGGACGTCAACGCCACATGTCATACACAGGTAAATGGAAGGAAACGGGACTTTCTCTAATGCATAAACAGTGTGACGTACACCCTTGGCTGGAATTCAGATACACAGATGCCCATGCAACATCTACCCAGGGTATATGCATACCCTTCTGCCAGCACACAGATCCGTGATTTAATCAGACACCGAATTTTCTCCACCAGGGAGAGTTTTGTTGGCCAACTCATCTTGAGTATCTCATCCCTCTTACCAATAATAAACAGTGCTTTGGCATGTGATGTAATTCAGGCCAAGAAGGGAGAGGGGATATAGTGAGGGCCTTCTGTGTGAAGTTTCCTTACAAAGATGCAAGGTAGAGACACAATTAGGGGCAGCATTTTCTTTTGCCACTGGATGGTGTTGGGTGTAGATGTGATGCCTTGAACCACTGCAGCCAGGTTGCAGCCCTGAGGAACCAGCCTTAGCATAAATCCAATTTGAAGGAAATGAATTAATTACCCCTTCAGTATTTAAATTTAGCATTGTGTCTAAGCAAATAATATATTCTTATTATCTTAAATCACTTCCAGTTGCAGTGCCAGTCATTGTGCTTAAATAATGGATAGTGGATAAAATATCTGGATGGACGGATGGATATGTGGGTTAACATAAGCGTATATTTCTAATCATCTATTATTTAATCATCATGACAATCTAGAGTAGAATTATTATCATATATCAGTTACATATAAGGAAACTTAGGCTCAGAGAAGTTAAATGATTTGCCTGAAGTCACACAGCCGTTGAATGGCATAACAAATTCAAACTCATCCTACCTGACACAAAGCCCATGCATTCTTCTGGGGAATATCTGAGCAGTAACAAATTGTTTCCATTCCAAATTCGGACAGTACAAATAGTAATTAATAACAGAAGCAAAGGTGCTGACCCACAGAAGGGCTTTGCGAACACTCCAAACAAAATTAGAACTAACTTCTCTATTTACGCAGCAGTTACCCAACAGTCCAGTAAGACACACAGCGAGGATGACTGCACAGTGTACCATCCACTTCAGAACACTTTTGTGGGCGAAAAGACATGCCATTAATGATTAAGCCAGGACAACGGGCATATACTCAGATTGTTTTAGATGAAATGTGCTATAGGGTCGACCCAGAGATAACCAAGGAGCATACCCCAAATCTCGCACTATGAGCAACATTATTTTAAAGAAAAAATGCTTATGAGGTGCTGAAAATTGTCCCATCCTTTCCCTGTGCCACCGAATCTATTTCTGTGCCCTCTCCTAGTACATTTAATGATTCATAATCTGCTCCGAAATTAAGAGAAACAAATACAGCTCAGGAGTTTGAGGGTAACTTGGGGATTGCAAGCAAACAGCTCCAGATGGAACTCAACTAGATGAGCAGTAATAAGGATACTTATCATTTTCCCAACTGACAGGCAGAGAAGAACAATGTAGGAGAGAGGAAACTGTGCCATGAAAAAATTGAAATAAAGGAGAAAACAAAATAGAGAGAAAATACAAAAGAGCTTGTCCTGAAAGAGAGCTGGTGTCCAGGAGCGTATTTTACTTGCCCTATTTCACCATAACCCTGGGATACTTTTAATTACTTGGCTCTTTTACAAACAGCGTCTGACTATTTTGTCAGAGGGTCAAGGATAACAGCGGGACCTGCCCTTTCCTTGTGCTTAAAGGGACACCACCCCCATATACTGTCAGGGACACCCAACCTAGAATGGCTTGTCAAGAAGTGCACGCATTTTTCCTGAGCGATCTTTTCCCAAAAAAAAAAAAAAAAAAAAAATCATCTCCCAGAGGCTGTGCTAAGCTGGTGAGAAGGAGTCGGCACCATCAGACACTGTCGAATAACCCAGAATGCGATTTTGTCTGAGGCGCAGCGAATGCCTAGTTGATCTCATATTTAGCGCTCACACTGAGACATGTCTAGATAACAGAATTAGAGGACACAAAAAGAACAACAAATGAATGAAATGCCCATAATAAAAAAGAATCGAATTTGGAGAAAAATAAGATGAGACTCTCTCTTTGCTTTTTTTTTTTCTCCCAGTTTGGGAAATGTGCTCTTTTTCCTAAACATCATTAATTGCCCTTTGCTCACTAACCTACTAGAATAAAACACTCACTTAATAAACTCCATTAGGATTTAATCTGGGAATTTAATATACATTGTAGTTAATTAAAGGGATGTTTGTGCGAAAAATTTGGCCTACTAATACACAAGAAAAAAAAATCATGTCCACAGTGGGTTTAAAAATGATTATCGTTTTTATATTTGTTATTTGTTCTTTCAATTTTATATTTTGCTTATCGCCTTAACTACAGATCTTGAAAATTGCACAACCCCAATTAAGAAAAATGAAAAGCAAATCGAGAGTCAGTGTTCACAGAGGAATGCTGTTGGCTATGGCCCCAGATATTTTTTGTATCTCTAGTGAATTGCTTGTAAAATTTCCAGGAAGTTTGGGAAAAGTTTGCATTGACATCACCCAGCAAACCTTGGAAAAGCTTTACCAAGGGAGAGATTGGGGATCGAGCTGACTGTCTGGGATGCTGATCCTGTGATATTTGTAGACTCACTTAATGCTGATGAATTTTGCAGAAATTGCTCTCTTCCCCTTCCTTCTTGCATTTCTACTCACTTTATAGAGGAATATTTTAATAATTTAATCACATTTTATCTTTGCTCCAGGTTTTCTCCCTTCTCAGAGTTTCTTTGTTCATCTTTATTAAAATAAATGTTTGTTAAAATAAATACTTTTGAGTTACGATACAAAAAAGCAATGAAACTAAATTTTAGGTTTATTTTACTGAAAAAAAAAATATTGTCAGCCAACACAATTGATGGGTTTATACATAAAAATACTATAAATTGTTTTTTATATTTAAAATTTTTATGATTTAAGGGGCTTGCATATTTTACTTTAGTTTAAAAACAAAGTCATTTCAAATTGCTTTTTTATTTCAGCATATTACAGGGGTACAAATGTTTAGGTTGTGTATATTGCCTTTCCCTCGCCTGAGTCAGAGCTTCAAGTATGTCCTTCCCCCAGACGGTGCGTACCGCACCCATTAGGTGTGAATGTACCCATCCCCTCACCCCTCCTACCTGCCTGACATCTGATGATTGTTATTACTGTATGTGCACATAAGTGTTGATCAGTTAATACCAATTTGATGGTGAGTACATGTGGTGCTTGTGTTTCCATTCTTGGGATACTTCTCTTAGTAGAATAGGCTCCAGCTCTATCCAGGATAGTATAAGAGGTACTAGATCACCATTGCTTTTTGTGGCTGAGTAGAACTCCAAGGTATACATATACCACATTTTATTAATCCACTCAAATTGCTCATTTAACTAGATGGGATTTCCCCTCCTGTATCTCCATGTTAATGAGTACAGATTAATGCTATAATTCACTGGAAATCTTTTAGAATTTTATAATAATTTCATAGATTAATCCAAACTGATAAAGTACTAAAATAGTAGCTTGAACTCAGAAAAATATATGAGAGAAAAAATTGTCTCCTTTACAATACTACTTTTAAGTGTGAATCTCACAGAGAAATGCTGTATTTGTAAGAATATTTTTAAGAAAAAATGTGAACTAAAAAAAAATTGTGAGCATTTACTCTTTACAATACATTCACTATATTGTATGCTTAGCCATAGACTTTTTTTCTGATAACCTTTATTGAGATATAAGTCACCTATCATACAATTTAACCATTTGAAGTGTGCAATTCAATGGTTTTTACTGTATGTGCATATATGCACAGACATGTTCAGCCATCACCAAAGCCAAATTTTCATCAGCTCAAAAAAACAAAACAAAACAAAAAAATACCTTTTAGCCAACCCAGAGAGAATCATGTGCTAAATAATTGGTGGTTGTTTTAAGCCTCCAAGGTTTGGGATAAGCAGCAATAGAAAACTGATATAAGTATTTACTTCACAGAGGTGGTGGGGGATTAAAAAAAAAGATAATACATATAAAATGCTTTGAGCTGTGCCTTCCATACAGGACATTATCAGTAAACATTAACCATGATAGGCATCATCGTCGTCCTCCTCATCATTATTCTTAAGGAGTAAACTGCTCTAGTTTCTCAATGTACACTTCTGAGGTCCACTTCTTCCCTGTTGCAATGTTTTTACCTTCTCTTCTTACCTTAGAAATATCTCATGGTCCAGTCAGGCACAGTGGTTCACACCTATAATCTCAGCACTTTGTGATGGTGAGGGAAGAGGATTGCTTGAGGTCAAGAGTTTGAAACTAGCCTGGGCAACATAGCAAGACCCCATCTCTACAAAAATTTAAAAATTAACCCAGTGTGGTGGCAAATTCCCATAGTCTCAGCTACATGGGAGGCTGAGGCAGGAGAATCACTTGAGCCCAGGATTTCAAGGCTGGAGTGAGCTATGATCATGCCACTGTACTCCAGCCTGGGTGACAGAGTGAGACTCTGTCTCACAGAAAAAAAAAAGAAAAGAAAAGAAAAATATTTTAATGGCCCAGCTCAGTTCAAATGGCATCAGTGGGTAAATCTCCTTTAGGTAACCTACTAAAGTAGTTTAATCCTCTTGTAAGCACTTTGTTCATTTTATTCATCATATGTATTTATATTAGTGTCTTTGTTTCCCCAGACTACACTGTAAGAATCCAGAGTGTATCTCATTCACATTTGTGACTTCAGCAACAGCACAGTATTTAGCTACTATTTATTGAATAAATAGTTAAAAATAAAAGGTGCATTACATTTTATGCCAGGAGCTCAAAGACCATTATTTGCTGTGGCGTCTTTATTTTATTCATATTGTATATCACCTTAATCAGTACATTTCTATTTATTTTCAAACCAAATAGCTTCTTCAAAATAATGACATATAAATTCAACATCCATTCTTGGAATCCTACGTTTATTAAAACATCATGGCCTAACAAAGGATTAATTGGAATTTACAGTTAGATTAGGTATCTCCTTTCGGGAGAAGGAGGCAATTTGGTCATTTGGTAAATATGTAGTGATAAAAGAATTAGTAAAGAAGAAATAGGCCCTAGGTCATTAAGGCCTTGGGAGAAAATATTATAATTACATATCACGTACAACTCGGGAATCTTCTGACTTGTCAGTTCATCCATGATGGTTGGACTTCACTTCCCACTTGCATTGTCACACACAACCGGGTGGCACTGTGGAACTCAGAAAACACACGGCAAGCAGGATTAAATATGGAGGAGGGAAGATAAAGAGCATACTCTGTTGTCAATTTTAGTTAATGATTTTTGAAGGTCAGTTTTACAACAGCTTTTATATGCAATGTGTGCTTGGCTGTTATTATACACTTCATTGCCATTACTCAAAATATATTTTTTTAGGGAAACAGGGACATGGTAGAAAGAAGAAGTAGGGAGGTAAGGCGTGTAGTTCCAGCTCTTAGGCTGGCTTCTTCCTGGGCTTGCGGAACCACAGCTCGTCTGCAGCTTCATTCGATGACATTCACTTGTCTGCCTACTTCTCCTCCTCTTTCCGGAGCCATCTCGGCGCTATATCCCCCAAGAAAACTATTACCCACACATTCTGCATTAAGCAGGTCTTTCCCACAGCAACTTTGCTCGGCCCCAGTCAAATACCAGTAGGACTGTAATTGTCTGTCTCTGCCAGTAAAGCAACAGATCTTGGGTTTTGTTTGTTTTATTGTTTTTGTCATTTTTGTTTCTGCACCCTGCATCCCCCACCTCAAACAGAAAAATCACTCAGTAAATGGTGGGGAGAGAAATGGGTGAGGACTCTGTCATTGCGCTAAGCTTTCTGAGGGACCCAAAGTCAACGCTGCCACCTGCCCCCTCAGAATTGCTGAGGTCTACTTGGCAGATATGATATGTACCTACATAAAATCAAATCGCTTCGTATATGCAACTCTCTGCACTGTCTTGACATCTCCCTACTGCATTGCCTGGGATCTTCTGTTTTGATCCACTTGTGATGAGGTAACAGTAGCATACTCTAAAGTTTTAGGAGACGCTTAGACTTAATTGGTTCTAAAATTGTAGTCAGGATCTTCAGTCTGTTTTTAAGTGTGCCAATTAATTATTTAACTGGACTCACTTTATTTTTAATGTGGGTTATTGACTGGTAAGTTAGTCAATAAAGTCAATATGGTTACAGCAGGTAGCTTAGTCAATGTGCAGCTCTGATTTCCAACTCTACAATAAAAAGTAGGTAGATAAGTATTACCTGCAAAAGCAAGAAAAAAGAAATATGGCCCTCAAAATTTGCTCATGAATCTTTAAAAAAAATGTTTTTACCTTTTTTGAGACCATTTTAACCATTTTGACTATATAATCCAATGTCATTAAGTACGTTCACAATGTTATGCAATCACCACCACCATCCATCTCCAGAACTAACTGAAATCTGAAATTCTGCACCCATGGAACTACAGGTCCTCATTCTCCACTCCCTCCCTCACCCCTCTCAACTACCATTCCACTTTGTCTCTATGAATTTGCCTTTGCCAGGTACTGTTCATAACTGGAATCATATATTTGTCCTTTCATATCTGGTTTATTTCACTTAGCATAATGTCTGCAAGGTTCATCCATGCTGTAGCATTTGTCAAAATTTCATTCCTGTCGAAGGCTGAATAACATCCCATCGTATGTTTATGCATTTTGTTTCCTCTGTGGCTGTACATTTGGGCTGTTCCACCTTTTGACTATTGTAAATAATGCTGCTATACACATTGGTGTACAAGTATCTGTTTGAATTCCTGCTTGCAAATATTTTGGGTATACACCTAAGAGTGGAATTACTAGATCCTATGGTAATTCTATTGTGAGGAAGTGCCATACTGTTTTGTACAGTGGCTGAACCATTTTACATTTCCAACATCAATATACAAATATTCCAATTTCTGCACATCCTTACTAACACTTTCATTTCCATTTTTTTTTATTAATAGCCATCCGTATAGACGTCAAGTGATACTTCATTGTGATTTTGATTTGCATTTCCCTTATGACTGGTGATATTGAGTACCTTTCATGTACTTTTTGGCCATTTTTATATCTTCTTTGGAGAAACACCCATTCCAGTCCTTTGGCCGTTGTTTCAATTGAATTGTTTTATTGTTATTGTTGAATTGAAGTTCTTTATATATTCCAGATATGAATATCTTATCCAATATCTGATTTGCAAATATTGTCTCCCATTCTATGGATTTTCTTTTCATCCTCTTGATAGTGGCCTTTGATACACAAAATTTTAAATTTTGATGAAATCCAATGTTCTATTTTATCTTTTCTTGCATGCACTTTGGGTGTCATATCCAAGAAATCATTGCCAAATCCAATGTCATGAACGTTTTCTCCTATGTTTTCTTCTAAGAGTTTTATAGCTTTAGGTTTAGATCTTTGATACATTTTCAGATAATTCTGTTCATAACATAAGGTAAAAGTCCAACTTTATTCTTTTACATGTAGATATACAATTTTCTCAGAATCATTTGTTGAAACAACTGTCCTTTACTCATTGAATTGTCTTGACACCCTCATCAAAATTATTTGAAGTTATTTGAGGGTTTATTTCTGGGCTCTATGTTCTATCTGTATCCTTTCCCACTATTATTTGTGCACTCAGACACTATTAATACATACACTGGTACTGTGCACTGTGCAAGAAAGAAAATCAAAGAGAGAAAAATTAGAACCTTTAAAAGATGCAGACCTAGCTAAGTAGTGAGAAGAGGGTATCTGTTCCTTCTTGCTAAGCAGAATGCCCAGAACAGGTCAGCAGCTGCTTTATGGACTAGAAGCAATAGAAAAGTGATTAACTTAAAATAAATTGTTCTTTAAGAATCTATGAAGACTTTCCAAGTATCCAACCCTTGAAGTTGAACTTATGGCTCTCCCTATATTACTTTTTCATTTTCTTTCATGGACAATTATCCATCCAAAAATTGTTCCAAACATTGTCTTTCCCTACCATTTGTTTATATATTTTCCTGTAACATAATAAATCTTGTACTGACTTATTATTAGGATTTCCTATAAAAATAAAACACACATGAAAGAATCCACGTAGAAATTAGAACTACCCGTATATGCCTTTATTTCTCTTCCCATCATCAAAATGTTTATCCACTATGTAACTTAAGCAGTTATGACTGTGCAGAAAAGAAAGGACAAATTTTATTCAGTCTAATACAGCTTACTTTCCATAAAATCCTCAAGGCTATAATTTGAGAAACAGGCTGAATTCCTCAGAGTTCCCCCTCGCAGAGAAATTCTTACCCTTACCGTATTCACTGATACCCTCGCAAGACCAGCCGCTCAGACTGGGAACCACAGTCTGGTTCTTTTGAAACCAGCCCCTGGTTAGGTTTCTGCTCAAGATTTTCATGGTTACCCACAAAAGCCTTCTCTCAATCTCCTAAGAACTTCTCACCTAAATAACCATCACCTGTCACACACTAACAACTTCATCCTTGTCTTCTTGATCGTAGGCACACTCACTCAAAACAATTGTTAGCCTTCAAGTCTTACCGTAAGCTCTCCGACATTTTCGAAGAATTTCTCCAACATCTTCCCATCCAACGCCATTGTTCAAAACCCACAGGTGGCTTGGCACTCACCACCCACAGAATTCTAGATTCTTCCGCTCACTTCCTTCCCTCCAGCATACTCTTGACCCAGGCCCGAGCAGAAAGCACCTCAAGGCAGCAATTGTATTCATCTTTGGCACAAATTCATCCATTGTGCTTGGCCCTCGTGTCTCTTCCCTTACATAAATATTAAATAATAACAAGACAATGACTGTTCTTTCCTCTGGAGGGAAGGGGATGTTTTCCACTATTTACTTTCACCTTCCTCTCTTCATTTACACGTTTCAACTGAAACCTTACATTTTAAAAACAACTAAAAAACATGCGTATGCAAACTAAACCTAATTTTCTGCACAATGTTGTAGGGTCTTAAAGAATAATTCTGATTTCTATTGCACTATATCATCAATGTTGCTTTAGATACTTAGGAAAAAAATTATTAGACTAAAAAAAGAAAGAAAATATTAAAAAGAAAATGAAACGTGTTCTAACACGCTCTGTAAGCACACCATTTATTCTCAAAAGCCCTGCACACAGGCTGTGGCAGGAAAGGTAAAAAGTAAAATTACGAGGTGCAGGATTCATTTTGTTAACTATCAAGAAAGGAAAGCAGTTCCAAATTCAGGGAGGAAAGTGTGAGCACTGTGCAATGCCGTGTCTTCCTGCCCCTGGGAGATTTATTTATTGGAAATCATATTGCAAGGAAAAATTCTAAATAAATTAAGTTCCCAGTTATTATGTCACATGTAACTGCATTGTAGAATATAGCCACAATTTTGCAGTTATGTAAACGAAGCTGTCAAGCACTTGTTATTTTAAAGCTGGAAACAGGCAGCTCCCCTGACAGCCTGTGGTCCCAGCTCCCAGCCTGATTCATGGCCGGCGCTGAGACACAGGAAGTTCATGTCTGCTATAATCTAAACACCGTGAAAATGGAACATAAGAAACAGTGCAGAAAGGTAAAAATAGGCTAAACCTCATAACCCAGACGAGAACCGTGCAACACACATGGAGGAAAGAAAAGAGAAAACCGGAGCCCGTAAACGACAGCAGCAGGTTATATACGATTAGGGACACCCAGGACTGGCTATAGAACTTGTAGGCCCCAATGCAAAATGAAAATGAAGGGCCCCGTTTTCAAAAATTAAGAATTTCAAGACAGTGACAGCAGCCAAGTGTGGGGACCTACGAAGTGTGGGGTCCTGTGTGACTGCACGAGTCACAGCCCACGAGGCTGGCTCTACAGGTATCTTACAAATGAATAGTTAAGCAGCAATGAAACATCATTGCCCCAGAGAGAAGAAAACAATGTCCCTCACCCGTATTATTCTATGACAACATTATGCATTTAAGTTGTAAATGCATAAAGATATTCAGTTTTTACATTTTTTAAGTTTTTTTAACGTGTGCTTCTATAACAAATGGTCAATGTAATTCTTTCCCTATTTTTCTGCTCAGACATAGTAATCTGAATTGTGCATCAACTCAACAGCAATAATATCTGCACTCGTTGTTTAGCTAGGGGCCATGACATTGTTCTCTGCTGCCGGGACAGCCACTGCGGGAAAAGGAATATTCAAAATATACCACTATATATGTGTGTGTTTGTTTGTTTTGGGATAGTAGAGGGGGTGACCATTCCCACCCTAAATAAAGATAACCTATGATGTGTTTCCTATAACAAAAAAACATAAATTTAGCTGTTTATATTTCTCATGTAAGAGGAAGTTACAGTTTACTCTTACTATGACTCTGGGTAAAGAAAGAAAAGGCACAAAACCTTGTTTTCAATCAAAAGCAAGAATTTACAAGAAGGAAGAAGAGAGATTACAGAGGCTTCAGCTTGAAGCAGTAAGTCTGGTCCTCAGAGAGCCTTCCTTTCTAGCAAGAGGGTATCTGTCATGAGACCCAGAGCTGCTGCCTGGTGCGTTCTATGTAGCTCAACCCAGAGCAGAAACCAGTGTGCACCCCAGGAGGCTCGCTGGAATCGTAACATTATCTGCCATAATTTTCCTGCACCAGAGTTCTGTCAACAGGCAATGGTAGACCATTCTGTTTAAACTGAGGTAATTAAATCTCTCTGCTCTCATAAAAATAAAATAAAATGCAAATACAACTACTTGCTGCCGGTCAGTGGAATTATTATAAGAAGAGTGGAGGTAAATTTTAATTTCACGGTGCAAGTGTTAAATTATTGCCCTCTAAGCCGACTGCCAATTCTGCATGAAATCTCAGCACATTTTAATAATTCGCCTTTTGTTTAGAATGGAAAGAGACTTAGAAATAGCACATGTGTTATGATTTGGAAGGAGATTTTTTATGTGCAATTAAGGTCCTGAGAAGCACAACAACATAACCACGTTCAGGTTCCCTAATTGGGCTAAGAGGAAACTATCATTTCTGAAATGATTTGGGGGCCTTAACCTTTGTTCAACTTCTCTAAAATACTTGGAATTATTTTGATAGTGTCTGCTTATTTTCAACGTTTCAATTTAATTTTAAAGCTGTGCGCTTTAAATAGACGTGCATCTCTGTTATTATGTGAACATTGTTAATGATCAATCTCTTTCATTACCTTGTGAAACTGCCAAGAAAACTGTCATTTATAAGTGATTCTATATGACAGTTTTTAAAAATTGTTTTTAATGTGAGCTTAACAGAACTCCACTCTTTGCCAAAACTCAGAGCCAAATAAGTATCAATAGGGAAATTATTTCTGTATAACCCCTGGATAAAAAGCTGAACTTTCAGAAAAAGTCAAATTTGAAACAATAATAAAAGTCTCATAGGTTCTTACTGATGGTCATCGAATGAGTCTCTAAATAGTCTCAAATATTCCTCATAATTTTTGTATGCCTCCATCTAACTAGTGAAATCAAAACATTAAATAAAATAACTTTAAATGGAGAAAGTAGAGAAAATCGCTTTGGTTTGTTTTAATCAATATTTTATTTCTTGCAAAGCACTATGACTGCAGTGTTCAAAATCAATGATTCAATGCATCCCTTGTAGTTCAATTGACTTGCTGCTCTTAGACATTCCGAGTAGCTATTAACGTAAAATGGAATTAAAATAGAGTGCCGTGCAGTCAGACCAGAATAATCTATACAGAGTTTATCCCACACCCCAGGGTATCTGAAAAGACTACTCAGGGAGTGAATCAGCCTGACATCCTCCATATGCTATTGACTTGTTGAATCCCAAATTCTTTAATCTGAATAAAAATAGCATTTTCAAACTGACTCACATTGGGGTAGTCCAGCTACATCCAAATCAATAATTCCTTAGAGATGGAAGAATGCACATTAACCACATAGAGCATGGTACACAGACAAAGCTGAATATATAGAGAGACATGCATCAAGAATAAAAATCTAGATGACCAGAATTAAATTTACAGAAACTTTGTGATTGCAGTTGGAAGAAAATACTATAAGAATCAGGAGTGGGAACAGTAGGTGAAACCTGGTAAATCAATTCAGAATAAATTTTCCTCAACTATATGAAGGTTTTATTCCTCAGAGTTTTAAATTTTCAAGCAAGGAATCATAACTTGTGCTTATTTCATATTTTCACACTATACTTAGAACAGCAGTTTCCATTTTTCATATATATTCATTTTTATAACGTTCTTATTTACTGTGAGATTTTCTCTGAATTATCTTCACTGCCCTTTCTTTGTTAGTTTTATTGGGGTATAATTGAGAAGTAGAAGTTGCATATATGTAAGCTATACAATGTGATATCTTGATGTATGTATACACTGTGAAATGATTACCACAATCAAGTTAATTAATATATTCATCACCTCACATAGTTATAATTTGTGTGTGTGTGTGGTGAGAGCATTTAAGATCAACTCTTTTACCAAATTTCAAGTATATAATACAATATTAGCAACTATAGTCACCACACTATACGTTAGATCTCCAGAACTTGTTCATCCCACATACTGAGCCTTTGACAAATATCTTTCCATTTCCCCCATCCCCCAGCCCCTGGAAACCACCTCTCTACTCTTTGCTTTTGTGACTTTGATGTTTTTAGATTCCACATATAAGTGAGATTAAATAGTATTTCTCTTTCCGTGCCCAGCTTATTTCACTTAGTGTAATATCCTCCAGGTTCATCCATGTTGTCACAAGTGTCAGAATTTTCTTCTTTTTAAAGGTTGAATAATATTCCGTTGTATATGTGTGCCACATTTTCTTTATCGAATCACTTGTAAATGGACACTTAGGCTGTTTTCATATCTCGGCTATTGTGAATGGTGCTGCAATAAACATGGGAGTGCAGATATCTCTTCAAGGTACTGATTGCATTTCCTTTGAATATATACCCAGTAGTGGAAATGATGGGTCAAACTTATTGGGAGAAAATATTTGCAAACCATATATCTGATAAGAGGTTCATATCCAAAATATTAATATAAAAGAAACTCAAACAATCCAATAGCAAAAAATAATAATAACCCAATTTTTAAAAGTGGGCTAAGGACCTCAATAGACATTTCTCAAAAGGGCATACAGATGAACAATGGGTATAGGAAAAGGTGCTCAACATCACTAATAATCATCAGAGAAAATGTAAATCAAAACCACAGTGAAATAGCACATCACACCTATTATATAATAATAGCTGTTATCAACAAAACAAAAGATAGCACATGTTGGCAAGGATGTGGAGAAAAAAGATCCCTGTACACTGTTGATAGGAATGTAAATTGGTACAGTCAATTTATCAAACAGGACGGAGGTCCCTGAAAATATTAAAAATAGAACTATCTTTATTCCCCTCGATTTCAGGAAATTTCGGAATAAAAAGCTTAGGATGGCCATAATCCTAAATCTAACTCAGCTCCCTTAATCCCCTAGTGCAAATCTTCTCTGTTCTTCAGTTCTTCATAAAAAAAATAGGACCCACAGAATAGAAATGCAAACCTATGTATACATACACACACACACACACACACACACACAGAGTTGTGTATGTATTTTGTACATGCATCTCCATCTGTATATCTATAATGTATGTATGCATTTATACATATGTGTGTAAGTACAAATGAACACATATACATTCAACATCCACCAAGACAATGAATTTAAAAATCTTAGATCCATAAGAAATTTCAAGAAGTCTTCTGATCTTACACCCCGTCTACAAATAGTTCACTTTCTTCAGCCATTTCAAAAGAGATTGTGGACATTAGACAAATATTAGTAATTGGATGATGTACTTGGGGGTTAATTGTTCTATTTTTTTCTACTAATGTGCATGCTTTAAAATGTTCACAATAAAATGTTAATTATAAAAAATGGTGAGCTAGTTGCTATTACAGTTTTCACTCCTTTTCGTTATTGCCAATTGTTCCCCCTCATTCACAATCAGAAATATCACAATTTACGATACAGATGGACATTCTCTAGCATATAATGTAGTAATAATTTGATAATGGATGGTGTTATGTACACTATCATCACCAATTCATTCTGTAAAATAATATTATTCTCTTTTGCTACATGGAACTCATGAATTCACTACTTCATATACACACACAAGAAGAATTGTACATTGCAGTTAATTTGACCATATTTTATTCAATCTAAGCTGCCATTAACTATAAGATATGCCATTATTTTCTGCATTATTAAGAAATAAACACAGCACCAATCAAACTATTGAAAATGTTCTCTCTTTACATTTTATTTTATTTTACTTTTATTTTCTGAAAAGCCCTTTTAGGATTATTTAGACATCATGTTTATCATGTAACACTCTTATGAAGAACTTTGGTGACACAGGAGTGTTCCATCATTGTCTACAGGATTTTCTTTCAAGCTGCTGATACTGTTCTTCAGGTCTGGGGGCATGTACCTATATGTATGTTCTATGTATACGACATCACTTTTCCCCATCTTTGCATGTTGAAAATTATCAAGCCTACAGGAAAGTTAAAAGAATTATACAACAAATACATGCAAACCCAGATATATTGCATATATTGTACAATTGTTTTACCTTTCTCTCTCCATTTGGATTTTGATGAACTATTTGAAAATAAATTATAGACACCATGACAATTCACTCCTCACACACTCATATTTTATTGTGCATCTCTTATGATAAGAATATTGCCCAACATAGCCACAATACCATTATCCTATCCAAGAATATTTACATTCAATCAGTAATATACTTAATCCATATTTAAGCTTCCCTAGTCCCAAAATGGTTTTTCTGCCTTTCTATTCCTTAATCCAAATTTCAATCCAGTTGGTTATTATATTTCTGAATCTCTTCTAATCTGGGACAGTGCCCCACATTGCATGTGGGTTTGTGTGTGCGTGAGTGTATGCCAATGTGTGTCTGACATTGACTTAGTTGGGAAGTCCAGGCCTGCCTTCTTGAATGTCTCACATGATGGATTTGTCTGAAGGTTTCCTCTGATTATATTCAGGTTAAACATTTTTGGCAAAATGCTACCTAGGTGATATTGTATATATCTAATTGCATCACATCAGGAGGCAAATAGTGTTAGTTTGTTCCACTATTTGGTATTTCTAAGCTTAATCACTTGGTTAATCAGATGACTACTGCATCTCCATTATAAAGGTAATATACCCCTTAAAAATTAATAACTGTCTATCGAGAGATGCTCTAAGACCTTGTCAATGTCCTGTCAATGTCAACCCCCCAAATCTGTTATTCAATGGTTTTAGTATTAATTGATGACCTCTGTATAAGTCAATTATTAAGTTAGAAGTTAAAAACATTCTTCAAGTGTTGATGTTGATGCCTTCTTAATCTTATTGAAAATATCTACAAAGGTATATAGTGAATGATCAAGAATCACATTACTTACGATAGCCTCTAAACGATAAATCAACCTAATTATTGGGGGGTTCCAATTGTCCAGTTGGCCCTCAGAAATAGCAGTCACATTCGTACTTTCACAATGACAACTACCACATACATTTGTCTGGCTAAAAGAGATGGTAAAATTCCATCAAAAGATACAGCCTCACTTCAGAGATGATATAATGTGAACAACAACAAAAAAAAGGAGTTCATCTCAAAATGAATGAAATGGGGCAATTCTGATTTTAGTCAAGTAGTGTTACATAGATTTTTTTTAAAAAAACAAATACCTGGTAAAGTGACAAAAGAAGAGATGAATTAGTGAACCAGTAGATTAGAGGCATCAGTGAATGAAGAACCGCATGACTGATGGAATGTGCGTTTAAATGAGTTACTGTGGAAATTCAATTGTAATAGTGATTTGAGGGTTTAATACGTACCGTAGGAAAGGCTACTGGGGAAGACAACAGTGAGACAGGGATTAGCATGCAGGAAGTGTGTTAGGACGAGCTCGTGGGATTAGCACCTGCGGGGGAAAGGAAGGACACTTGGACAGAGCCGGGCTGCACTGCAGCCACAAGGAAGGCCTCAGCAGGGAGGGTCCTTCGGAGTTGTCCTGAATTGGAAGGAGAGAACTAAGACTTTAGACTCCTGGCTCGGCCTGTCATTGAACACAGAGCTGCCCTTGGGAGGGGGCAAGAGTAGGAATTGGCCATGCAGACAGAATGCGGGAGGGGAGACAGACGGAAGAGCATATGCACATTACAAGCCTTTGCTGTATATCAGACATCCATCCAAGTATTTAAATGCATTATTTCATTAGTTATCAAAACATCCCTATCAATCACAACCTGTATTTACCCTTCTTTTATAGATGAAGCTACTGAGACTTAGATAAGGTAAGGAATGAACCCACAAACACACCAGTAAGCAGCAGCGCTGGGGTTTGCACCTGAGTGGAGTTACAGAGAGGTATAAAAGGACATCGCCTGAAGGGAACAGCTGGCTTTTTGGGTCTGGTAGCACAAGAGAGAATGTGAGAGAAGATCAGGAAAAAAAAAATTCAAGAGGTAGTCTGAAGCCAAAGTATGAAGAATCTTTACGTTGAGTTAATGAGTTTGGACTTCATGCTGAAAGAGGAGTGACAAGATTAGATGTGCATTCTAGGAAGATGGCTCTGACGTCACTGGGAAGCACACATTAAGGTGGTGTGAAGGCTAAGCTGTGAAGTGATGAGTGTTGGAACTAAGCAGTGGCAGACATAAGGAGACAAGCAGACAGAGTTTAAAAATAAATAAGCTGTGAAATCAACAACACTTGGTGGCCAGTTAGCAAAAGAGGGCAAGTTAAAAGGCACAGTCGACCTCACACCCAGGTTCCTGACTTGGAAAACTGGATGGATGGATGGAATCGCTAGATAACCTCAACACCAATAGAGCTTGCAAGGAAAAGATTCTTAAAACTTTAAATTATTATACCCTGAAAATAATAGTCTTTTACCTAGAACATCAATGGTACTACTCCTTAAGATCTTTTTACATCATTTAAATTTGAACTCAGAGTTCCTATATACATTATTCAATGTGTTTTCGTGCTTCAATGTGTTGCAGAACTTACTTTGTTTTCTTCCAATGTTTCTCCTTTCTCTGTGACATTTCATACTATCAGGAAATAGTGGAGTTGTAAGATATTTTTCTGATGAAACATCTCCCTTTAGGTATTAGTTATGTGATAAAGTGAAACAAATTATCCTGAAACCAGAAACTTAGGTAACAAGGGACATTTAGTATCTTACATAGTTTCTGAGTCATGAGTTTGGGAGCAGCTTCACAAAGTGGTCTGTCTGGGCTTCTCTCAGGGGGTTGCTGGCAAAGGGTTGGCCAGAACTATTAATACAGTCAGCTGAAGACGTAACTAGGGCTGGGCGATCTGCTTCTGAGATGGCTCATTCACAGGGCTGACGGCAGGAGGCTCCGGGTCATTGCCGTGGGAGTCTCCCCATAGGGCTGTTCAACATGGTGTTCTCATGACTTGGTGGTTGGCTTCTCCCCAAAGCAAGTGATCCAAGAGCACAAGCACAGAGGAAGACACAATGCCTTTTCCAACCCAGTCTTGGAAGCCACACAACATCACTTCCACCACATTCTGTTCCTCAAAAGTGAGTCATTACATCCAGCCAGCACTCGAGCGGACAGAGAATTAAGGATTACCAAAGAATTTGAGGGCGTATTTTAAAAACACCACATTTTGGAAATAATTTTTTTCATTCTATGCATTCATTCATTAAAAGTAACTCTTAATAATTAAAGAAATAACTAAATGAATAGCATTGCAGTGGAAATTTTCCTTCCATGTCATTAAGCTCAACACAAAGCTCAAGTATTTTGCAATTCACTTGTACCCATTTATATAGCAGGGTGTCCTGGAGCTGCCGTAGTTTTGGAATCAGACTAAATGGGTTAAGAACGCCCCCGTTACTCACCAGCTTGGTGAGCTGCATCTTTTTAAATGTTGGCAAAACCTGCGTTATAGAATTATTGTAAAAATTACGTGAAATGATACATGTAAAATGTCTGACATGTATTACTTAGTTATTCAATTGGTGCCATGTTCTTTTCTTTTCCATTTTCAGTTGCTCTTTTCATCTGCATGTGGCAGAAAAAAGAATCAATGATTTAGAAAACAGATCCTTTTCAGTGGTTCAGTGTAAAAATTATGTATGTGTACTCCATCAGCTCTAAAAATAATAATATACAGATGTACGATATTCACATGGAAAGAGGATCATGTTATATAAACTAAAAAAAGGATCATAAAATATTATGTTTAGTATAATTTCATTTATATAAATACATGTTTATGTATGTATTTACAAATATATGTATGTGCATTGATTTACTATTGCTACCATAACAAATTAATACAAACTTAGTGGCTTAAAGAAACACAAATTTATTATCTTACAGCTCTGGAGATCATGAATCCAAAATAGGTGTCATTGCTACATTTGGGGCGTTAGTAGAAATGCATTCCTTCTGGAAGCTCTAGGGAAGAATCCATTCTCTTGTCTTTTCCAGTTTCTCAAGGCTGTCCTCATCCCCTGATTTGCAGTCCCTCCCCTATCTCCAAGCCAGCAGCACGGCCTCTTCTACTCTCTCTTTCACCCTGATCCTTCTGCCTCCTTCTTCCACTTATAAGGACCCCCCTGATTGCATTGGGCCCACCAGATAATCCTGGAAAGTCTCCTCATCTCAAAGGCAGCTGATTAGCAACCTTCATTTCTCCCAAAACCTTAATTTCTGCTTGCCAAGTAACATAACATATTTATAAATTTCAAGGATTAGAATGCAGATATCTTGGGGAAAGGCATTATTTTGCCTACAATGTATATATGTGTATGTGTATATGTGTGTGTGTATGGGTGTGCATCTTCAATACATATATGTTAGAGATCACATCAAAATAGTATTAATAGCTTCCTCTGAGTAGTAGAATTTAGTTTAATAGTTATTGTATGATGTATTTAATCTGAGTTTTCTATTTTTCTATAATAAACATGAATTAATTTAATGGAATGAAAATAAAAAGGACTTTTGAGAGAATGAAAAGACAAGCGACATACCAAAAGAAACCTTTGTAAAACCCATATCTGATAAAGGACTGGTAACAAAAATATATGAAGAACTCTTTAAGTTCAACAATAAGAAAATAGCCCAATTAAAAAACGGGCAAAGGATTTGAACAGACACTTCAGCAATGAAGACATACAGATGGCAGATAAGCGCATAAAAAGATATTCACCACGATGTCAACAGGGAATTGCAAATTAATTCAACAATCAGATATCACTACACACCTATTAGAATGGCAAAAACCTAGGACACTGACAACAACCAAATGCTGATGAGGATGTGGAGTGGCAACAACTCTCATTCATTGCTGGTGGGAAGGCAAAATGGTACAGGTGCTTTGGAAGATAGTTTGACAGTTTCTTACAAAGCTGAATATGCTCGTACCATGTGAGCCAGCCACTGAGCTCTGTAGTGTTTACACAAATGTATTGAAAACTCGTGTCTACCCAAAAACCTGCACACAAATACTCATACCAGTTTTATTAGATAAATCACATTAGGTGTACTCTTTCTGTTTACCAGTGAAACAGAAACTTAAGATTTTTCCCCTTTCCTTAAACAACTTTGCTTTCATTACCTTATCTAATGTGTTTTTGATAGAGTTTAAATGATTAAACCCAAAAAAGGAGGAAAAAGGGTTCTTCTTGGTGACACTTAAGATTCTAGGTCCACAAATGAGGATTTTTTTTTTTTAATAAAAGGTACTAAAAACCCAGGAGCTGTTATTTGATAATGTCTCTGACTATTCCACATAGACCCAGTTTGCCTCTATTAACTATTTTTACTAATAACATAAAATGTAGAGGCCATTTATGCCAGCATCCAAAATACAGTTGATTAAGTTTCCATCTCTGTATGACTTTTTTTTAATACCAGATATGCATCTTACTTTTCTGGAGCACTCAAAAAAGCTTAATAATTCTCTGCAAACTGAGTTGCCAAAGCTGCACCAGAATTTTGATGTTTCCATTAATAAAAGATATATGCCTGCAGGAGGGACAGATTTGTGATCTCAGGATCCAGAGTTTAGGGGCAAAGGGAAAACGGCTCGTATCTGTACAATGATTAAATGTATGTTCAGAGAGAGGAACTCTGAAGTGTCTATACAGATCTAACAAGACCTATTTGGACCCGGGGCTTGCCCCTGCGGGATATTTTTGATAGCTTTATCTGTGTCAGACACTGGCGCTCCATCCATTCTCACTTGTCAATATGACATAGCAGCTTCAGAGCTGAAAACAAGGAAATGATGGGCCATGTGAAAAAAAGCCTAAAGGTCAGAGAACCATTTCACCAAGGCTATGCGTGGCATGGCCAACAGGCAATGTCAGGGGAAAAAAGACAAATCATGACAACCAAGTCTAAAAATAGAATCTATAAATACCAAAGAACTGAAACTGCTCAAAAGAAAACTAGATGTAAACATATTTAAGAAGCAAATATTAGTTCTACATATATGCCTACTATGTAGGCTATGGGAGAGAGCATCCTGAAAATATAGGCCTGAGCATTTATTGATACGAATCTGGAGATGCTGTAGCTCCATGAAAGTCTATTGGGGTTTTAGGAGTCATTTAACAAAAAGCTGTCAATTAATGCAATCTAGACTTTGTTTCAATCAATAAATTGTTGTTGATTAAATCAATTGCATTTTTATGTGTTAAGACACTGTACTAGATGTTATTACAGAGAAATAAGAAATCAGTTGAGTACTACTTGTTTTTTTTCAAATTAAAATAGCTTTATTTTTTCTTATGAAAACACATGATAATTATAAATATCTAAAAAAAATACTAAAAAATAAAATTTCTATCTAGAAATAACCATTCTTAACATTGTGGGGTATATTACCCAGCCTTTTAAATAATATATATTTAAATATATATATAAAAAATATATATAAATGTTATATAATATGTGTATATATAAACATACAGTCATGAGCTGCATAACAACATTTCAGTCAGTGAAGGACCATGTATAAGAAGGTGGCCCCCTAAGATTATAATGGAGTTTTTTTATCTTCAGACAATATTCTTTCTCCCATTTAATGTGTGTTTACTCTGAATTCTTCTTTGTCTGATGTTAATATTACTAGCCTGCTTTCTGTTGGTTTTCATACGCATGATATAGTTTGTCTTATCCTATATTTTCAACATTTCTCTTTCATTTTTGTTTAAAGAGCCATGTTGTAGAAACAGAATACATCTGAACTATTTTTTCTGTTAGTCTACAACTCTTTGTCTTTTATTAGGCTAATATATTCTATTTATATTTATTTAATTAATTTGATGTTCTTTAATTTCAGTCTTTCTGTGTTTTTCTTCATTAAGATATCTTGTTTACTGTCATGTGTATTTTATATTTATTCATTAGATCATTCAAAATATTTATTAAGCACTTCTGTGCCAAGCAACATTATTCCTATCCAATCAAATTGTCCTTCCCCCAATGATTTAATGATGGTAGAAATAGCCAACATTTATTAAAGGTGTTTCATAGGCTAGGCACAGTCTCGAGTGTTTTATACATACTAACATATTTAATATTTACAGCAGGCAAGTTGGTGTTATTATCATATACATTTTTAAGAGGAGAAAAATGACACACGAAAACATTCATCGTCCACCCAACCAGTAAGTCCATAATTAGCAAAACCAGGAAAGGGACCTGGACAGTCTGACTCCCTGACTTGGGAGAGCCCCTGACTTGGAACTTCTATTTTCTGTGTTTATTCCACTGGCTATTTCATCTTTAAGCCTATTTAAACTTCCATTTAAAGACATTATAATTTCCATCACAATCTTTTTTTCTATGAGTGTTGGGAGAATCCAGGGCCAGCTGTCCCTATAGACTAAGCTCTGTGCTCTGTCACTTCCACCACACCCCTGACACACAACAAATAACTGTGAATATTGTGTGGACAAATAGGTTTCACATTTACCTATCTAGTTTTCTGAAATAAACTCAATTTTTGATGCCTCTGTTGAGTTGCTGTGTTCCCTGTTTTTCATCTCCTGTTACTCTTTCATATTTTAGGTTGCTCCATTTTGTTATAGTTAAAGCTATCATTTTAATCTCAATATTTCTCCCATTCCTTGCAATAAGTAACTGTATTTCTACTTTGCTTTGAGAGGTCCCACTTTTTACAATATGTTTCTCAAGTACTACATAAAAACCTGTGGCTGTCCAAAAGAACAGTCAAATGTAAAGAAGTAGAACTACTTCTATCTGACACCTTTTTAATCAGTTAGGGGGGTGGGAGTATCAGGCATCCATATCTTTAACAATATACCAGGTGATAATGACATACACCAAAATATGAGCATAATCACTAATATTAATTAATGAAGAGAATAGGAGGAAGGAAAAATTCAAACCATAGCTGTTTCTACTGCTTATAGAATAGGAAGTTTAGGAGACTTATTTCAGTTTTTCATACACAAAAACATTTTGGGGAAAAAATAAAGCAGATCAGAACACTGCCAAAATTCTCCTATTCCCATCCTTTAAAACAGCTGCATTGTAGGAGCATAAAATCAGAACCATTTGACAAAAGTGATAAACCACAATGATTTGTTTACTTTTCAACAGCCAGTCAGATTTGGGAGGGAATAAATAACATTTATCATAAATCACAATGGGTAACTAAGATGAATAACATCTGAAAAACAAATCATCTCCATTCTAGGATGATTTTGGAAGAAATAATAAATATTTAGCAGTTTAACAAATTTGTTTAACACCACTTCTCAATTGTAACATGAAGCTCTTAGAATATACTGTCCTCAAGGAATTAGTGACAAAGTACAACACCCATCTTAGATATAAAATGAAACGTCACATTGTCCTAGCAGTGACTTCTCAGTTTAGTTAGATTATCCATTTCATTACATTATTTTGTGATTGTTCATAGACTTTAACAAGATTGCTTGTTTTATTTTATTTCTACATGAAATTAGTAAACTGAATGGAAAGACTATTTTTCTCTAAAACCTGTTTGTTTTGTTTTTAAGAAAGATAATTGCTGTGAATTGAATACTTATATTTCCCCCCAAAAAATCAGCCCTTGTGTGTTTAGTAAATAAATCCCCTAATCTTTAGTATGATGGTGTTTGGAAGTAGGGCTTTGGGGAGGTAATTAGGTCTAGATGAGGTCATGAGGGTGGAGACCCCATGATGGGATTAGCGCCCTTATAAAAAGAGAAAGAGACCAGAGCCCTCTCTCTTTCTGCCATGTGAGGACATGGCAAGGAGGCAGCCATCTGTGAACCAGGAAGAGCACCCTCATCAGGAACCGAATATGTAGGCACCTTGATCTTGAACTCCCCAGCCTCCAGAACTGTGGGAAATAAGTGTTTGTTGTTTAAACCACCTCATCTATGGTATTTTGTTACAGCAGCTCAAACTGTCTAAGATAATCTATCTAACTACTCAAGTAGAATAAAAATACCTACTGCTATCTGCAAAATAAGCAATTCAGATCATCATGAAGGAAAAATATGTTCTCATTTGTGGTGCTTGGCAGTACCAAGGCAATTCAGGGACCATGAATGACATATCTTAACTAAGGAATTAGTGTCTTTCTGAATATGCCCATAATAGACCTCTACCATCATTTAGGTGTGTGAATTAATTATTAGAATAAATTAGTGGTTCTACTATTTCTTGAGGTCCTACTATGTGTTTGGCTTTATTCTAGGTGGGAAGGCTTCATGATTTTTCTTTCCTTTTAGAGATTAGATTATAATAAATGGAACAAAAATAAAATTAAAAAATCAATAATACACTGATGAATCTATAATAAAAGGCAGT
This sequence comes from Eulemur rufifrons, assembly GCF_041146395.1. Lineage (NCBI taxonomy): Eukaryota > Metazoa > Chordata > Mammalia > Primates > Lemuridae > Eulemur > Eulemur rufifrons. Next base: position 7,699,315 of record NC_091007.1, on the reverse strand, counting down.
GGTAAGTTTTATAAAAAAAAAATCTGATTATGGAAGATGGCTGACCAGAGACATCAGCTGCCAGATCATCTCAGAAAGAAGGAAGAGTTTTAGATGAAAAAGAAAAAGCAAACAAACAAACAAACATAGATCAGGTGTAATTCTAAGGGAAAAGTGTCAGAACCTGCCAGAGATTCCATGGGAAGAAGTTGAGAAGCAGAACAAGAAGGAGCAAGAGATCGGCAGAGATCAACCCCCAAGAGGCTTAGAGTCAAGTGAAAAGAAGGGTAGGTGGAGTGTGTCTCCCTCCTTCACAGCTCTGCCAGTCAGCAGGCTCCTGAGCTGCTGTAGAGACTTTCTACCTTCACCAGCCCAAAAGCTGCTGCCACCATTGCACTGGGAGCTTCTTGAGGAATCAGCAAAACAACTCCGAGAGTATGAAAAATCAGACCAAAAGGACACTCCCAAAGGGGAGCACCAGCTCTCTAGCAATGGATATAAACCAAAAAGAAAATATTGAAATGACAGATAAAGAATTCCAAATATGGAGCGTAAGCAAGCTCAATGAAATCCAAGAGAAAATGGAAAACAAGCTCAAAGAAACCAGAAAAACAATTCAGGAAATGAAGGAACATTCACTAAAGAGATTAACATGTTAAAAAAGAAAACAAATAGAATGTCTGGAAATGAAAAATTTATTTAAGGAAATACAAACACAGTGGAAAGTTTTCAGAATAGACCAGACCAGGCAGAAGAAGCATCTCAGAGCTTGAAGACAACTCTTTTGAATTAACTAAGTCAGTCAAAAATAAAGATGAAAGAATTTAAGAAGAATGAACAAAGCCTATAAGAAATATGGGATTATGTAAAATGGTGAAATATAAGAATCATAGGCATTCCTGAGTGTGAAGAAGAAAACGCACAAGGATTGAAAACCCTTGGGGGAATAATGGAGGAAAACTTCCCTGCTCTTGCTAGAGATTTAGACATCCAGGTACAAGAAGCTCGATGAACACCTGGGGAGATTCATCACAAAGAAGCCATCACCAAGACATGTAGTCATCAGCCTGGCCAAAGTCAACATGAAGGTAGAACTCCTGTGAGCTGTGAGATGAAAACATCAAGTAACTTACAAAGGAAAACCCATCAGGTTAACTGCAGGCTTCTCAACAGAGACCTTACAAGCCAGAAGGAATTAGGGCCCCATCTTCAGTCTTCTCAAACAGAACAACTACCAGCCTAGACTTTTGAATCCTGCAAAGCTATCTAGGTGATGGGCACACTTATAGCTCTGACTCAAGCATTACAAAAGCCATCTATGTAACTAAAAACATTTGTGCCCCCGTAATATTTTGAAATAAAAAAAAATTGAATTATGGACATAAACATACCATTCATGACTTGTTTTCATTCATGTACAGGTTAGGATTAGTGTTGATGCTACAGGGCCAATAGTATGTGGCTAAGAAAAGCCTAAAGAGGTGACATTTGAGCAGGAAACTTAATGAATCTGTGAAAGGAGGAACAGAAAGGGCAAGCGTGGCTCTAAGACAGGAGCAAGCTCGATGTCCCTGAGGAATCAGAGAAAAGGCCAAAGGGATAGCTGAGGCCAAATCATGTAGCAATTTGTAGAACGTTATTTTAAAACACTGGAAGTTTGAATGTTTTTTGTTAGAGGGAAAAAGCAAAGAACGCGATTTGGGTAAAATCCTGATGAGAGATGATGGTGATTTGGAGTGGGGTAGCAGCAGAGGAGGTAATGACAACTGGTCAAATCCAGGCTATACGTTGAAAGTGGAGCCTATATGACCTAAAGAGGATTGGGATGTGGAGTATGAGAGCAAGAGAGGAATCAGTGATGACTATTATGTTGACTATTAGTCAAAGATGAGTACCTGGACAATTGGGTAAATGGAGGACCACTTCCCGAGTTAGGGAAGATGAGAGAAGAATTCATTGTAAAGGAAAGACTCAAGAAGTCTATTTTGAGCAGGTTTAGTCAGACATTCCTTTGTCATCGAAGAAGCATTGTCCGGTCCTGGAATGGATATTTGAGCCCAGAGCTCAGGTGAAAGGAAAGACTGGAGATAGAAAATGGGGAGTCAACAACATACCAAATTTTGCACAAAATTAGAGGCTCCTGGACTCTCTACTACGAAAACTAATTCTAGTATTCCCAAGTCATTGCATTTAGGGAATTCATTCCTGCCCAGAATTTGAAGGGCTTGGAAACTTGTCTGAGATCTTGCCAACTTTGCTATGTGCTTCTTGGGTCTTCCTCGGAAACTGGGCACACCCTCTTTAGAGGATACAGCCACCACTGCCATACCCAGATCTTACCAACTAATGGAAAGACACAAAATAGATCAGGAATTGACAAACTTTTTCCAGAAAGGGCAGGAGAATAAATATTTTAAGAGTTGAGGGCCAGAGAGTCACCATAGCAGCTATACTGCCATCATAGCTAAAAGCAGCTGTAGACAATCAATAAACAAACAGGAGTGGTCATGTTGCAATAACACTTTATTTACAAAATTAAGTAGTGGGCCAGATTTAGTTTGCAGATCTAGCTCACAGACCAGGGAAAGAGTCATATTCTCTTAGACCTTGTGCCTAGCTCTTCTTCCTGTTCTTCAACCCCGCCGCTTTCTCCACATGTATACCTGGCAACCTACTGAAGTGCACAGAGTCTAAATCAGGAAACAGAACATCCAATAGTAATCAGAAGACAATGGCACTCTATTTGTCCTATACTCGTTCATTGAAAAATCTTAAAGAACAGAATATCTCATGATGTCAGGTCATGAGTTTTGGTAAATATTGGAAAGTATTTTTTTTCTATTCAAAAAGAAATAGTACTTTATGAGTTACAGATGGAAGATCTAAGACAAATTCTTTTTTAACCACTAGCTCTCATTGAGACACATATGTCATTAAGAGAGTGTTAGTTTTGTTTAACAAAAACCACAATAAACGTGTCCATGATGCTGTAAAAATATTTATCACTTAAATATTGACTATACCATAGCTTTAGATAATCCCAATGTGCATATAAGAAAAGGGCACCAAAGAATGGATTACTTGATCTGCAGGGACTGTCTTCTGTAGTCAGCACCACACATCATTGTTACCCATCTCTGCACACGTGTCCTGGGCCACGCTCCCTTCACGGATTTACTCAGGGTAGCCACTGTACAAGCCAAGACAAGCTCTGTTCTGTTCGGATTTCTCCCAACTTATAAAAAGTACCTTTATTGGCTCTTCTTTATTTGCAACTCAATCAGATGTCATTTATATCATTTTCTAACTGTTTCATATGGGTTTTAGGAGCTTCATATTAATCAGAATATTTTTGTTCATTAGACAAAGAAGGTGGCTCTTTTCAAATTTCAGGTTAACTACCCCATTTGGGGTTGGTACGGAGAGAACAGGCAGGGAAATGCCCTCTTGGCTGGAAGAAGGGAAAAGAACAGAGTACACATTATGAAAGTAATTATTCCTCTCGCTGTAGAGTGTGCAGAAAGAAAAGTAAGGCCAAAGAATTACTAAAAAGGAATTTGCTGCTTCAGTGACCCTGTTAGATACCTGTTAAGACCTTTTGCTTCTTCTACCATTTCCAACTAAATCTCAGCAAAAAAGAGAAACCGAAAGAAACGGTGGGAATTATGCTATCACTGGGCATTTTCTTCTTCAATGTCACTGTAGCTGTTATTCCCTGGCAGCTTAATTGTAACTAATTAGAATCTCGTTAAATAGAGAGACAGCATTAAAACCCTCTGCTTATTTTTCCTCCCTTGATGGTCACAGTCCTTGCTTATATCTGCTCAGGGCAGGGGAAGTTTGAGTTCTACCATGACTTTCAAGTTGGGTTTGATTTGTTTATTTTTGCTTCGAAATAATTTGTGCAGATTTTGACATTCTGCCGCGGACCCTGTGAACCACTTTTCAGCACTCACTGCCGGGTCAGCCCCTGCATCCACTCAAGGCAGGATAAAGCTTTTCTATTGCCCTGGTAGCTCTAATTGCAGGATAGCCAGGAGGTATCCATTTGGTCTGTAATTAGGTCATTTCTCTCTCATCCCCTGCAAGTGTGTATAATTATAAATTAATTTAAAATCCCACTGTGAGAAAAGAAATTCACTGTAATATAAAAGGAAAGACAAAAGCTGCAGGAAGCATGTCTTTAAAAACATTTTTTTTTTCCATTTCCTTCAAAATTGATCCTCAAAACCAGAGTTTCATTCTACCATTCAGTTTCCTAGCTAGGAGGTTTTTTATCATTGTATATTTAAATTGGGAGGTTGTTTTAAAGTTATACGCCAGCCTTAAGGTTTTGATGTTTCCTGCTGAATTTATGGAGAAAGATCAAAACTATTCTTTGGGGAAATAAACCCATTGAGAGGCTGGCCTTTGAATGATGCTGAAAGGTGTGGTTCTGTGCAGGTCCTGGCAGGGAAACTTGTTATGGTCCACATGTTTCATTCGCCATAGGTGCCATGCACTGGCTCTTTTAACACTTGCCTCTCTGTTTTCATAATAAAAAAATATTATGTGTTATACCAGGTGAGTAAAACATTAAAAACAGAACCAAACCAAACAAACTCTGGCTCACTGTATGTACTGCAGTAGTGGTTCTTTTAATGTGTTTGGCAGAACTGCTCTTCCATTTTACTTAGATTATCAAAAACTATGCTTAAATGCACTGCCCCGCACGTTTTCAGAGAGATGATACAGGTAAAAACATGCACGTCTGACAGCAGGATAACCTCGACCAAGCTTTTGAGACAATGTTTTGACTTGCTAGACTTCCCGTTTCTGTCCAGGAATCAGCCTCTTTTGTGATCTTGGGGGAGAAAGGCGCCAGGTGTTGCCTAAGCAAAGACAGTGTACGTAAGACCTAGACTATATACATGAATGTTTTAGTTCCCCAAAACTGAAAAAATGAGAAAGGCAGAGAGAGAGAGAGAGAGAGAGATGTTCTGCCATCAGAATAGAGGAGGTGTCTTTTCTCTAAAAGTGTTCTAAAGAATTCCTTATAATCCCTATGGAAATGTGGAAAAAAAATATTTTTTTCCAAAAAGTTAAATGGCTTTATTATTTTGCAAAGACCCTTACTTGTTTCTGACATTCCATTTCGAGGATAATAATAGGAACATATCACACATAAATTGTTTGCATTCACGCTCTGAGGTGGCGCCATTATTATTCCTTTTTACAGATTAGGGAAGTGAGGCAGAGGAGATTAAGTCATATGCTCAAGGCAGTAATTGGAACTCAGGACTTGAGAGTGTTGCTCTAAATGCACAATGTTTACTGATGGAATAGGAATAAATAACAGAGAGCCGGACACTACACTTTGTTGGCCTGGGAACTGGACAGCAGGAAAGGCTTCAACTAGTATTCTGCAAGAGCTCACCAGCTACTCTATGGACTGGATTTAGCAGCATCTTCTTAAACCTGGTGGTAGTGTATGATCTAGTTTGCTCTTCTAAAAAGTGTCTCTAACCACAGACTCTCTAAAGATGCTTCACACTGGCAGGGAATTCCATGGTTAAAAGCTGCAGAATCTACTTCTGATCAACTAAGTCTAGTTCTTAATTTGTGTTTATTTGGCACCCAAGTGAAAGTAAAAAAAGGGAATGCTATTGAAATCATAAGATCCCAGATATTATGCAGTGGTATGACAGTTCTACAATTTCCCTATAATTCCACTGTAATCAGCATGAATTATATTTCTCTATTTTGTGTGTATATATATCCAGATACAACCAAAGCTCTAGAGAACTAAGAGATGCACTCTAGTCTTCTACACAGCTGTGAGAGCTAAACCAATTCTAGATGCTACATTTGACTCATAAGCACTTTCATCCATGTGGCCTGTGGAACTCACTAAATATCAAACAGCAAAACAAAAATCACATAACACCTTACAATAAAATCAGCTAAAGAAAAGAAAATATTATTAAGAAAATAATAAGGAAGAGAAAATATATTTACTGTTCATTAAGTGGAAGTGGATCATCACAAAGATCTTCATCCTCATCACCTTCACATTGAGTGGGCTGAGGAGGAGGAGGAGGAAGAAGAGGAGGGGTTGGTCTTGCTGTCTCAGGGGCGGCAGAGGCAGAAGAAAATTCACATATATGTGGACCCATGCAGTTCAAACCTGTATTGTTCAGGGGTCAAATGTAATTCTAAGTGACTTTAACTTTGGTTATTATGTGATTATTTAGGATGAATCACTTAACTATAGAAATAAAATAACTGCTCAATTCTGTTACATGAAAAAAAAAATCACATACAGCTGTGTGCATGACATCCAGCATTTCTCCATCTCTTTCATCTTTCTGACCCCTCTCTTGTAAAAAAAATATACTCACTGTTAGTATCCAAGCCGAGTTCTAGTACAAACCAAACTAAACAGACTAAAATGCATCTTTATTAAATTGTGTCCAGAGAAAGAATGGAAAGGAGTGAGGTGGTGACAGTGTCCAGCTCAAATGAACGTGCTCACTTGTCTCTAATCAGCTTCAGATTTGGGGCACCCATGTTTCACGTCCTCCATGAATGGTTAAGAATTGAATGACTTCTTAATGAACAAATGGTTTAGAGATTTCCAAACCAATTTATTAGATGTATCTCTACTTTATGTCTAAGATAAATCTTACTAGTAAGTAAAATTCTTCCAGACAACTAGAAATAGTCACGAATGGCTATTAAAAAAAATCACCACAATGAAATATGCTTTTTAGAATTGCTGACTGAAGAGCTTCTGTTCTAGCTAGATACATTACTGAAACAATCATTTCTGAATATGAACTATTCCAAGTACATAAATGTGCCCAATAAATGTGAACAAATTCATTCAGAAAATGGCTAATTGATCTTAGAATCATGAGTTATTTTTTTCTTTTCTACCATGTAGAGAGAATGCCATCTTCTTGTGGACACTTCAGAAATTATCTGCTCAACTCCAATCATATCACAGAATTCTTAAAAGAAAATCACTAGATTTTGTTAAATTATATGATCAGTACTCTCAGGGCACTGAAAGTAATTTAAAAACAAGCATAAATTATGGCAGCTCCAACGTGGGGAGGAATTACGCCCATATATCATTTGTGGTTTTCTCCTGGTGCTGGTCAACCCTCTGTGCCCTTGGACTTGGGGCAATCATCTCTGGAGGATCCCAACAAAGGTTGTTCCGTTAGTGAAGGATCTGCACTTCTCTCCTCGTTTGCCCAACTAGATCCAAGTCACAGAAGTTCAAGAAAACCCAAGAGACTTGGGAACTCTGCACATATACAAGACACTCCTTAGTCTGTTGTGAGTCAGAATTCACTGGACAGGCAGCTTAGCAGAGCCAATGTGAAACAGAGAGGGTGGATTTTAGAGGAAAAGGCTAATCACTCCAGGCCCTGGCTCAGTCTCCTACTAGCTTTACTGCTAATTGATTTTCTCTTCTTCATTTTTACACGTCTAGTCATGGAATTGGAGACTATGAGTCACTTTCTGTTTTTCCTTCTGCGACTGTCACCAGTTTCTTCTGCTCTGTTAGCAAATTGTCTTCCTACGTATCCGTCTTCTGAAGCTTGGTTGCCTGGGCTATCTCAGTAGTCTTGACCTTGGGAATGGCCTTTTGCAAAAGTATTCAGGGCAATAAGCCACATCATTTAAAAACAACAAAATGGGGCTGTGGAAATGAATCAGGTTTCTTCTGCAGCTTCTTTCTTCTGCCTCCCTCATAAGGAAGGAACATTATTTTTCATGACTCTGTTATTTTTTTTTTCTCTTTCCTGAGCAGGTCATGTCAACAAGGGATATTTCTAGGAATAGTGTTCATCCAGGAAGTAAATGCCTGTGAATTTTAATATAATAACCACACAGAGGGCTGATGGACAACATTGAATGATGAGGAGAGAGGAGAAAATTTTAAATGCTATTTTTTAGATTTTACAAAGATTTGTGAATATGTCTCATTTAAATTAAATATGAACTCTCTTAAATAGGTAAGAAAAAGAAGCAAGGTTATGTATGTAGGCACCATTTAGTATGTCTAGAGAGTGGCTCCTTATGAAAATAATGCAATAATAACTGTGATACAAGTTTACCATACTAAAATTCCAGCAATGCAAACTTGTATCACAGTAGCACCCATAAGCACTTTTCTATAAACTGAAAGGAAGCTCATTGAGGTTTTGTTTCAAAAGTATATTACTGCGATATGTTGGATGTGTTTTCTATGTGTTCCCGCACAACATGAAAGTCTACTCTTAGCCTTCTTGTGAACTGAATTTAATGAGTGCTCAGACACAGGAGCTTTGCAACTGCAATAATATGGTCTTGAATCCAAGCTGTATTAAATTTACTTTCCAGAGCCAAGATCTATGAGCCAAAACGTATCAGTTATGAATCTGGGATTAGAAGGAGTTGGAAAGTGGATCAAGAAATTAATTAAAATAAGGCTGCAAAAATACAGAAGGGGAAACAAGAGGATGTTCTTAAACTGCTAAGTATTAAATGCCGTCTATAGAAACATGTTCTACGGACTGCCCAGGGTGACCCCTGCGTAATGTGAGGAAAACCATACAGACAGGATGGCACCCTGCTGATCACAGATTCTTCCCGTCCACAACAGGTGGCTGTGGACTTGCTACTCTGCCTAAAACTCAGAGCCCAGTAGTGACGGGGAACATAATCATGTGTTTGCCACAAGTAACATTCAGGCCGGTTTAGTACACATCAGCTACCTCAACTGAGTAAACCCAAATTCCTGGATGAAATCTTTTTGTTTGTTTGTGTTATTAGCATGGTGGTCTTGCTCAGCCCCTCTTTCTCCTGGGATCCTTAATACACACTTCAGAAGGACATGGATATCTCTGGAGAGGTAAATGTGGAAAATTTGCAGACTGGAGGGGGTAGATTTAACATATAAATATTAAGGTCATGGCTACAATTAAGACAACAGAAAGCCGTATGGTTCATTATCCATTCTCTTCTTACAACAAGCTAAATAGGCTATTTTAGAACGAGTAAAATAGAATATTATTACTTAACATGAAATAATCACAAATAAATATGGCACCATTAAAATATCTGCAAAGAATGCCATAAAGTCTGTAGATTTGGATGATTATATATACCCGACCTTGAAGAACAAGATATTTTCAAGTGCTATACAAATTACCTAGATATGTCCACTCAGCATAACCTATTAAGATTTGTAATATGGTATCAATGGTATTTTGAAGGCAAATAAATGAAGACATAAGTAGCTGTAATGCCATCTTCATTGAAAAAAAATTATAAATACAAATAGTCAATAAAACTATGGTTTAGTATTTAGAAGCCACTTAGTTCTGGCTCAGGTTATGGGAGAGAAGCTGGTATTTAGGGAGGGGGAGTGTAGAGGTGCATGGAGGGTGTGAGCTAATGTATCTTAATGACAGCAAGAAAGTCAAGAGAAACCCAGCTTTTCTTACACAAGTTCTTATACAAGTTGACCAAGGCATTGGTCAACAGAAAGGGCCCAATTCTTCTTCAGACAATGCCCAGCCACATTTTGCACAACCAACGCTTCAAAAGTTGAAGGAATTGGGCTATAAAGTTTTGCGTCATCCACCATATTCACCTGACCTCTCGCCAACTGACTACCACTTCTTCAAGCATCTTGATGATTTTTTGCAGGGAAAACACTTCTGCAATGAGTAGGACGCAGAAAATGCTTTCCAAGAGTTCACTGAATCCCGAAGCATGGATTTTTATGCTACAGGAATAAACAAACTTATTTTTCATTGGCAAAAATGTGTTGATTGTAATGGTTCCTATTTTGATTAATAAAGATGTGTTTGAGCCTAGTTATAATGATTTAAAATTCACAGTCTGAAACCGCAATTACTTTTAGCTGGCCACTGTGCTCCTCATCTTCAAGGCTCTTGTCTCCTTTGCAGAACTTATTGAACCACCACTGCACTGTACGTTCCTTGGCCAAATGTGTTGTTGATGTTGCGAGTTGTCTCCACTGCTTTACGACCCATTTTCAACCCAAATAAGAAAATTGCTTGAATTTGCTTTTTGTCTAACATCATTTCCATAGTCTAAAATAAATATAAAATAAACAGCAAGTAATAAGTCATTAGCAAGAAAGCATAAAGAGAGAAATGTGCATTAAAATGATGTATAACATAACCATATTTATTTAAGAATGTATTCCAATATCAAATGGCAAATTTCAACAATGCTAAAACCACAATTACTTTTGTACCAACCTAATGTATGAAAGCTGGAAGACTTCTAAGGGGCTGGCACAATCTGAGGTCACCTTCAGGGATCACATTTTCTCTGAGGAAAAACATTCAGGGATTTGGTTTCAGGATTAAGTGGACCCAGAATGTTCTGATTATTCAAATATTCAAGTCACAAACTAAGGGGTCCTAGAATACCTATATAATATTAGGAACTCAATAAATGCTTGACTCTTCTGAGAGATGATGATGATGATAAGGACAGATATTAACTGCAATAAAAAGCAAAATCTTGAAAGCTAGTTTGGCAATATAGTATAAAGTTAGGTAGGTAAAATATAATTCACCTAGACTTTTCTGCTGTTCATGAATCTTAAGACCAGACATTCAGCTAAATGTCGTCTCTAAGGTCATTTTTAAACCTCTACAATGTAGTTATAAAAGATTCCTGAAAAATAGATTTAAGCAATTTTGTTTTCCTTTGTTATTGAACCAAAGGGGAAAATATTTAGTTCATTAGATGTGCTTGAACCATTGCTTACCAGTAGTTTTGATGCCTAAGCAAAAGTCTAGGTCCTGCTAGTCTCAGAAATTTAGTAGCATAGAAGCAAGAGAGATTGTTTAGGGCATTTTTCTCTTAGACCAAAGTGACATGGGCACTGAAGTTGGGCACGCCTTGCCTTCACCTCTTCCCTCCTGTCAGTTACAAACTATGTCATCATAGGCAACTCACTTTATTTCTTGAGCTAAAATTGCTTTATCTGAAAAGTAAATACAGTGATATTTATCTCTCGATATTGTTATGAAGATTAAACAGAATAATGTGCAATATAACACTTATGAAAGAGTCAAGAAAGTCCCAATAGGTCTTCACATAGTGGAAACAGATATCATAAAATTGGGGAAGGAAGTTATATTTATATGTCAAAAAAAAGACCTTTTGTATCATTTTACTCAAAATATATTACAGAAATTCTAAGAGGATAATAAGTCTTGGGAAATGAATTGCAGGCTACCCTGAGCTTAAACAAAGGATTTTTTAAGTAAGAGGCAAAATTCAGCTTTGGAATAATACCGATTTATCCTACCATCTTTTCATGATTATGGATAAGAACTCACAGAAATAAGAAGGAGAAATGATATATGTGGGTGGGTTATTTTCAACAAAAATGAATTTTCAGTTAAATTTACTTTTTATCTTAAATGAAAATTTTCCATGGTCTAAGAGCTTCTGTGTTGGTTTCAATCACTGCAACTAAAATTTTACTTTTCTTCATTATCTTAACTCCTGTTTGTCTGACTATCCAATTCTTATCTAGCCACTACTGTGATTAATTTAAATAACTTATACGAATCTTGGAACACATCCTGAATATAGTTTATTCATCATTTAATAGAAAAATTTTAACAACAAAATATATCCAAAATTTCAATCCAATATGTTGATCACAATCCCGTATTTCTAAAATAGACCTTCCCTTAGTAGTTCTGATTCTTTCCACTCCAGGCAAGGCTGCCCTTGTCCATGAGTTGGGTGAGAAGCCATCTCTTTTCTCACATAATGAGAAAATCTTCCATGCTTCCTTGTCTAAAACTGTCTCCTAATGTCACACTTTCGGATCGCATATTCAGGGCCACTATGAAAGCACTAATGTTATCTGAAAGGTATTGCACATTAAACCACTATAGGTCCTTTCCTGCCAAAGTGTTGGACCTGAAGGAGTGGGTTTAGGAGAGAAATAAGGAAGGAAAAGTCAGCACTGAGTACGGTAGGTGATGAGGGAGGGGAGTTCATGCTCGGCTCGGAACACACCAAGTTCCTGAAGGGAAGCGCCCATTGGTGTGTAATATGGCTGAAGGGTCTTGAAGCAAACCCAGCCTATTTCACAATTTAGCCTTGAGCCAAATCTGAGCCCACTGATGTCCTTCCTTCCTGCAGCCCAGAGATCACTCTTTAATGTACACACCTGCCTTTTCTTGGGCCAGTCGGGGATGTCAGTTCTGCCTGTGTCTGCTTCCTTTTCCCAAAACTAACCTCACAGCTTGGTGCTAAGGCTAATTATTTGACTAGGACCATAAATCCTACCAGTTACTGTGGAGTTAACATCATTGAAAAATAGAGCCATTTAGCTGCAAGAAATCTATAACCTACTTTGTGCTCAGCCTCTAGGCGATAAGAGCCCACTGACAATTCCAAGTAGTAGTGGCAACCTTCTTCTTACAGAGCTTTAGGTAAGGAGATTTAAAAACTTCTCTTTTCAGTCTTTCACTGCCTTATTACCAGGAAAACATTCTTACAGAAAAAAAAAATTCCTTCTGGTACAATTTAAACCAATTTCCTTTTGTCTGGAGGTCAAGTGAAACCAGGTGAATTGCTTGAGAGTATAAACTCCATAGGCTTATAGAATGTTCACAGTATTGGGAAGATCCTTACAGCTAGTTTAATTCATCTTCCTTATTTTGCAGCTAAGGATTAAAATTTGGGGATGTAGAGAGACTTGGCCAAACACACACAGTCAATTAATCATAGATCCCATGAGCTTTCATTGTATGCAGTATAAATAATTGGAAATCATTAAAACCTTCCTGGAATTACAAGACTTGCCCGGTAAAATGGAGAAACTCAAATAATATGAGCACGTTTGATTGGGACTCAGACTACCTGGGTTCCAATCCTGGCTCTGCCACTTACTGCCATGACCCTGGGCACGTTATTTCACCTGTCCTTCAGTTTCCTCACCTGTAAAATGATGTCAGTGATAGCACCAACCTTACCGCACTATTGTGAGGATTAAATTAGCTTATACCTACTAATAGCTAACGTGTTATTTATGTGTCCAGTACTATTCCAAATGCTCTCTCTGCACTAAATTTTCACAGAAAATCCTTAATGTAGATAGTATTGTTCTCCTCATTTCACAGATGAGAAAACAGAAGAATTTATAAAAGCACCAGGTACATAGTGAGTGATCAATAAACTTTAGTTGGGGACATCACCACCATTGGTCATTATCATTATTAATTGGTGATTTCCATGAAGATTAGCCTTCAAAACTTTTTTGAGCAAGTTGGTTTGCCCTTAGGGTACCTCTGAGCTTGCTGTCAGCAAGCTTACAAAAGGAAAACATTTAGAAGAAAATCTCACCTAAAAAAAAAAAAATGTGTTCAAAGAAAAACACAGACGAAAATTCCAAAGCCAAATATAAATAACATTGGCATTATCCATTCTTTGGAATTATATCTATATTGCCTCCTTGTGTGGATAACAAAGGATACAGGAAAAAAACTTTTTCCCATTCACCAATGAAAATCACAAAAATTTCAGTATGTTACCATAGTATTAAAATTCACTAAACATCTGACAATTCACGTAATTTCTTTCTTTTTTTTTTTTTTTTTTTTTTTCTGGAAATGTTCTCGTGACTCTTGACTGTTCCTTAAAGATCTATACACACCCAGGCGGGGCTTACGTGGGCTGGTAACCAGCTTCTTTCCCCTGCTACCTCTCAGAATGTACCTGCCACAGGTCAGTCTGAAGGGAGGTGGTATCGCCACAAAGAGAGGATATTTCGTAAGGCTTCCTACCACCCCCTGCTTGCTTTTATTTTGACATGGGGGCTGTAACCCAAAGCGCACAAGGATTAGAAGTGCCATTTTATGTCAGTTTTAAGACAGGATACAACAAAAACTCAGAGTAGATGGAGCATCATTTGTCTGATGTGACACTTCCAGAAGGGAAGATGCCCCAGTTGAATCAAACAATCGCCTTTTCAGGCAGGCTCTCCTTTGTCCACTCAAATTGACAGTAGTTCTTACTGGGGAATTTCACAAACTGCAAAACTTACTTCTTACAAGAGGACAATTCTACTTCCCCGTAAATGGGTAAATGCTGCTGTGAATGGGTGGGTGGAATTATCAGAATCTACTGGAATGCCAGACAAAGAAAGCAGGAGGATTAGAACAGATAGGTAACACCACCAACTCAAATCTAAAACCTAATGACATCAGGTTCCAAATGGTTACATCCACGTAATATTTAACAGTTTATGCTAGAAAGTATGAAATAAATTTAATTTTTCAAAGAATGACCAATTCCAAACAATATGCTGATATAAAGAATAAAAAATAAAAAAACCTATTGAAAATTCAGCAGAGTATTTAAAAAAGGATTCTTCCAGAACACAGAAATTGCAATACATTCATTGGACATCTACTATATGCCAAGGAAATTACTCAGCAATCCACATACGTTGTCTCATTCAGTCCTTTAAATAAAAATAAGAACATTCAGCCCAGAGAGCTAACATGTGCTGCCTGTAATCATATAACAAGAAAGTGGCATAGCTAAGATTCAAACTTTTACCTTGATGCTAAAGGTCTCCCCAATGTTCATTGCCTCGATTAGTGCACACATTACCTGGAGATACTACCCACAGGCTAGAGTACATGCCAAACATAGGCTGAATACGGTGCAACTTCCCAACATTTTACCGTAGCCATGGAGAAACAGCATATTTTCAGTGTTTGAAATTTGAAAATATTCGGGCAAATATATTTCTGTAAAATTTCCACTTTTTAGTTCCAGACAATATAAATGTTTGCCTTTGTTTGTTTCCTTGTCAACACTTGGAAAGCAAAAAAAGTCCATAGGTGATGGGTAATTTGAAAAGTTGGTGACTGACTCACACAGCTGATGCCAAGGTAGAATGTGAGTGCTTCTGATTTCTTAGAAAGTGAGTGGATGATCACAGGTTAGGATTTAAATGTGTTCCTAATTTTAATGCCTTTTTTAAAAAAATTTCAGAAAACAACATTGGATCCCATAAACCAGGCCAACTTCATTCATCAACAAAACATACATTGAGTATTGTTAAAAGAAAAAACAGTAGACAAATCAAATTTAACAAAATTTAATTGAGCAAAGAAAGATTCATGAATCGGGCAGCCCCGCAGAGCGGAACAGGTTCAGAGAGACTCTAGCGCTGTGGCAAGGTTGGAGAGGATTTGTGGACAGAAAAAGGAAAGCGACATATAGAAAACGGAAGGGAGGTACAGAAGCTGCTGGATTGGTTGGAGGTTGGCATTTGTCTTATTTGAACATGATTCGAACAGATGGCCACCTTTGATCATCTGAAACAGTGATTGGTAGAAGAGTGGGTTCTAGTCTGTTTACACATCTAGGAAGGTCACAATTCGCTAAATACAGAGAAACCTTTAGACTGAACTTCAAATATGTAAGGAGCCAGCTTTAGGCTAAATTTGATTTAACACTATGGTTAACTTCACTTCTCAGCACAGGATGATCCTTAATGACTAACTCATATGTACTGAAAATTTTAAGGCTTATGGTTTTCATGTTATTCTTCACTTGATATCTTAAAAGTGAAACAATTTTTAAAATATATCTGCAAATGATAACAGGATTTGCAGAGACTCATGGCAAGTTTTAAATATAGTATTGATACCAAGAAAGACCAGAGTCACCTGAATCAGCCCAAGTGAGATGCCCGGTGTGGTCGCTGAGACACTCACAATGCTCTTGCAGGGGGGAGACCATGTCATCGCCTTGGGTGTGACGGCAGTTGAAATAGAAAGGCATGAGGTACACTGCCAAGCTTATTTAAAAAACAAGTCATATTACTTCAAGGATTAAAATGAGTAGAAATCTTGACATTTATTGTGCAAAAGGGGAAAATAAATTACCTTGAGTATTAATTAATAAATTACCTCTATGAAACTATCTTTCTTGCAGCAAGTTTAAAACAAATCACAGAATTGTTGG
This sequence comes from Eulemur rufifrons, assembly GCF_041146395.1. NCBI lineage: Eukaryota > Metazoa > Chordata > Mammalia > Primates > Lemuridae > Eulemur > Eulemur rufifrons. The sequence goes on along the minus strand of NC_091007.1, from coordinate 7,683,310 downwards.
TTGCCTACCCAATATTTTCTCTGATTCTTAAGAGAATAGTTTCTAAGCTATCCAGCCTTCCTCCACACAGTCATATATTTCAGAGGAAGCGAGCGCTATTATCAGATCTAGTGGGTCTGGAGAAGTCGAAAGAGTCCAATTATGGTCATAAAGATACCTTTGTTAGGTATTAGTACAGAAACAAACATGTGGCCAAATTCAGGCCAGTGAGCCACAGGGGAGAGTCTTTTCCTGGGGCTTATGGGAAGCTGTCCTTTCTCACTGACACGAGACACAGGATAAGTCCCTTTTCCGCCACTAACTCATTACTATTTCTAGATGGTATGTGGTTACAGCCATTGTGATTGCAAAGGAAACCAACTCTAGGATGGAGTTAAAAGTGAGGGCAGTGGAGTGGAAACTTAGTGGAAGTAACTTGAATTCTTGATAAAATTGCCATACTGAGCACCTTATGATATGATTAGCAGGTTTTCTTTGCACGATGAAAAATTAAGCATTTCCTTTTGGTTAAGACAAGGTAAAGCAGAGTTTTATGATACTTGCTACTAAATCCATCATAACTGCTGAGACGATGATGACATGTATAAAATAAAGACCTCCATATTTCTCTGATCTCATTCAAATGCAGGCTTCTTGTTTTTTACCTTTCTGCAGAATATAAACTCTCATCAGAAAATGTTTCATTGAACTATAAGAAAACCCAAGATTAACTTGAATAAGTTACAGCCCCAAGGGCTCAGTTTTAAGACAAAATTATTGTCAAACTTTCTATTTAATATCAATATAGAAATCCTTTTGAATATATACATATACTGCTACTGCTGTTGTACATGGACATATCTTTTCTGGAAAACATTTATTTGGCGATATAGAGATTTTAGTTAAATATTCATATCCTTAAAAACATAACTTATAACCAGGGATATAAATAAGATCTCCTAAAGAGAGAGATCGAAGAGCAAGAGGAGACAGTCTGAGATACAGTGCAGATTCAGTGTGGAGAAGGATGACCCAGAAAGGGAGATCAAGGAAGCACAATAGCAGAGTGGGGAGAAAGAGAGGAGAGAGCCGTGTCACAGAAGCCAGATAAGAGAGCTTTTAAAAAAAAGAGGAAATGGGAAAGAGAACTGCCTGCCTGTAAAAAACTAGTTGAGACAAACAGAGAAAAATCTCCATTAGCTTCAGGGACATGGAAGTCATTAGTGACCACAGCCAGAGGAAGGGTCAGAAGCTAGATTGCTGACAGTTTAGTTACAAGTATGTGTGGTGGATTCCAGAACGTACCTCCCAGATCCCCATTCAGAAATAAAGGGCCCATGAGTATCACGCTAAGTGCTGCTAGGGCTGCCATCACACAGTCCTGAGCTACCAGCCCCTTTGGGGGGCTCAACTGCAGAAAACCACCTCACCCAAGGTCACCGTCCCATTTCTGTGACTGACTCCATCCAATGACTGACTGATATTCATATAAAGTCCCATTCCTCTTACCCCCACTACAGATATCGCTGAAGTTTCATCCCGTCTTCAAAACTCCCTCCAGAGTCAGCTGAGGCTTCTATCGAGACTGCTCTGCCTCTCGCTGTCTCCTCTGCTCCCTCCTCTGCTCCCTTCTCTCCCTGTCTCTGTCCCTTCCCTCCTGCAGGCATTGACCCAAGAGTGCTCTGCCATACATGTACTGTGTGCGGATTTCTACATGAAATTCTGCTTCCCATGCAACTTACTCTGCAGAAAAGTAAACTATGGGCTTTCTACAGGCAAGTTCTGTTCACAGTAGGAAGTAAGAAAACTGAAATAATGATCGAAGACTACTTTTTCAAGATATTTGGCAATTTAGGGAAAGCAATAGAACTTAAAGGGGGGATGAGAGAGTTTCCTGCTTTTATGTTTTTATTTGAGAGAGACTTACATTTCATGATACAAACACACTGAGGAGCACTTTCTTTAAAAAATAGCTAAATATGCTTGGAAACAAACATTTTTTAAGCATTATCTTATACACACAAACATCAAGAAAGTGTAGGAAACTCTCAGAGGACAAAAATCACAGAGGACAAAACTTCACAGAAGTAGGAAATCCTTAAAGCCAACAGCTACCCTGAGATACCTGCCAACCCTTGATAGCTCCTGGACCTTTGTTTTAATGCACTTGTAGTAGGGAAAGGAAAGAAAGTGTAGAACCTGCTCAAGGTGAGAAATCTGATCACACAAAGCCGGGACCACCCAAGAAGAATCCCACAATCAAATACAGACCAAAAAAGGAGAAGCTATGCAAACTCTTCCCACAGAGAAAGACAGAAAGATGACTATCTCAGCCTTGGTTTTCTGGTATGGGCGGAAGATATGCTCTGCCTATTCTTAAATTTTCTACCCCAAATCTGCTATCATATAGGTTTGACGCCACAATGCATGCCCCCTCTGAAGTCCTGCAAAAACTCAATCTAAGAATTCAGTATAAAAAGTCTTTACACTTGGCTGGTGCACACCCAAAATCTCTTAAACACCTTTCACTCAGGCCTTAAAGAGTTCTTACAAATAAAGTTTAGATGATCGAAAGCATTAAAAAAAATGATTCACAAGTCGTGAAAAAAAACCACTATGAAAAAGATCAAAAACAACTAAAAGAACTATCTAGGAAGTGTTTCAGATTCTTTAATGATCAAAAATTGAATATAAAATTATTATGCTTAATATATTTTTAAAAAAATAAAATAGAAAGTCAAATTGAAAGTGTGGTAAATAATGAAAGATTGTTAAATAGGATAAGATAGGTCTAAAAGACTAGAAATGAAATAGAAATTTTAGAAATGATAAATATAATAGTTGGAAAGTAGAAACTCAATAGAAAGTTTAAAGAGCAAAAGCCAGGAAAACTTTATTAAATTAAGGAACTGAATGAATAAACTAAAATGAAGGACAGAGTTTTATACCTGGGGAAGAAAAAGAAATATTTCATAAAAGGGAAAGCATACTATGTATTTGTTTAAACTTAGACTTGTTATTAATACTAATGTAAGTGAGACTATTTTACATGTGATTCACTGGGGCGGGGGGAGGGAATGAAAGACCAGGAAATATGATTTAATTATAAGTAGCAAAATTTTGGCAGCAAACTATCAAATAAATGTACTCATTAATCAAAAAAAAAAAAAGGGAAAGCATGATGAAATTTTCTAGAAAAATACTAAGAGGTGTTCTAAATCATATAGACTTTCAATAAAGGAGACTTTAAAGAACATTCTCTAGGAAAATAAAAGAGATAGAGGAAAGAAGAGGAAAAGTTGGAGATACCATTCATACCAGATATCAAGAACTAGTTTTAAGCTATAGCAATTAATATAACAATGCAGGGGTAGTCAAATAGACCAATGGAATGGAATAGAAAGCTGGAAAGAAAATTCATCCATATTAAAAAAGCTTGACATAAGACATCTGTGAAATTACAAGTCAGTGGAGAAGGGCAGAATTATTCAATAAACACCACTTGGGCGTCTGCTCAATTGAATGAAAACAAAACACACAAAAATGACTCAACACACAAAACTTAGTTCTAGATGAATTAAGGCTTAAATGTGAAAGTCAAATTATTAAAACACTTAGAAGAAAATATATTCCTTTATTACTTCATGATAGACATCCATTTATTAAAAGCAAAGGAAAAAGCACAAATCAGAAGGAAAAACTTTGATACATTTGACTACCTTAAAAGCTGTTGATCAAAGACAATACTAATAAAGTCAAAAAGGAAAGCTATAAATTGAAAGAAGATAATTGCAGCACATGTTACTGGCAAAGGACTGGTGATCATAATTATAAAGAATTCCCATAGATTGTAAGAATAACAAATGACGTAAGAAGGTATTTCACAGAAAAGGAAATTGGGCAAAACTCGCAAGTAACAAAAAAATGTGCAACTTAAAAGCCACACTGAGACACCGTTTCCCTCCCCACCAAATTGTCAAAAATCAACAAGTCTGAAAATACCATGAGCTACCAAGGCCAAAGGAATTTGGAATATATTTTGGCATTACCAAATACAGCTTGAGATGTGTCTGACTTTTAATCTAGTAAATTACATTCCAGAAACTCTTCCACTGAACCATGTGCACATAGAAAGGTAGAAGAATTTTCATATAAGCATTGTTTGTGACATTAAAAAAAGGAACATAAACCAAATGTGCATCCACAGGAGAAGACCTAAGTCAAGTTTGACATATTTATACAATGAAATACCACAGCACATTGAAAATGAGTCAGTGACAGCTATGTCCATCAGCATGAGTGAATCTGAAGACAGAATGGTGAGTGACAAGAGCACATGGGTGAAGAATACATATTTTGTGACGTCTTTTCTATAAAGTTCCAAAACATGCAAAGCTACATAATACATTATTTAGGGATTCAACCCTATTAGGCAAAATATTTTTTTAAAAAATAAAGGAAAGATAAATACAAAAGTTAATTATTAATGCCTCTGGGAGTAGAGGTAAGGATGTTATTAAGAATGGGAACTTAAGGAGGCTTTAAAGTTATTGATAATATTTTAATAAGTTGATCGGTGTGTACAACGGTGCAGCAGTGTCTTTGTGGATTTGATCTCTCACTTCTTTGTGTGCTTTGGATCCTAACTCCTCCCATTTGATTAAGAAATCTATTATAACATGATCTCTTGTTTCCCTTATATAATCAGTATTTCATGTCCTTGTTCCATAGGGTTTGAGATTGCAAACTATAGAGACTAAGTCTTATTTATAGCACTTAAAATAGTGTGAAAGTTACTAAAGATGCTGTATTAATCATGGGTTTTGTTTTCTGTATTTTGTGATATTTTGACATCTTAAAACCTTGCTGGCTGGAGAGAGATTGCCTCTCCCAGGGTCAGCCCTTTCTTAGAGATTGCAAAGGGCTAGTCTGGGAGCATGTCTCTGGCATACAAACCAGCCAATCCTGAATCTATAGCCTCCCACCTCCTTATCTAACCCTCACACACAAAGTCAATATACCCCTACCCTAAATCCCGCCAGAGCCACGTACCAGGCAGCTAGAGACCACTCCTATTGCCCAGAGCCCCTTGGAATTATTTAAACTAGCCAATCCTAAGCTCTTTGCCCTACCCTGCTTTGCCTTTTCCATGGAAACCCCCAGGAAGGCTCCAGCCTGTGTTTTTCCCTTGCTCCTGTCTTCTGCCACCTGACCAAAACCTGCAGCCCTAGAGCCCTGCCTGGCACACAGTGACCCTCTCTCTGAGACCTATGAGCATAATGAACTGCTTCCTTCCAGAGCTCATTCTCATTTCCTCTTGTGGCCACATCCACTTTATTACACCATATCCAACATTTGCAAACGATGCCCTATATCGTTTCTATAATCATTTCTACACTCTCGCATTGCCCAAGAAATTAATCAAAGTCCTCGGAGCCTAAATGTCTCAGTAGTCGCTTCTCTACGGTTTCATATTTTGTGTATTGTGCATATTTCCTATAAAGGTCTCTTTATATTGGAACTAAAAATATGTATTTTTCAAAGTGAGATCAACATTGTAGCTAGTTTTTCTTACTGATACTTATCTTTTTTTCCACATTTGGCCAGGCTGTTTAGGTTGCTCGTTGCAAATAGCCAGTGTCTGCCCATAAGTCAAAGCGTCTACGCAGGGAAGTTGAATCTTTTTATGGAAAGGCATAGGTTTTGTAAAAAATCCGTTCTGGTAACCAATTGTAAAATCAGCTCAGGATGATTTCAAGTTTGACTTAGACCACTTCGTGAATCTGGTGGATCCTGAATCGATGTGATTTTGTTGGAACAAACGCAGTGAAGGTTGGGGAGAGAGGGACAAACTTTTTCCTTTAACCTTTGACTTAGATTAACTTTTACAAAAATAATGTTAAGGAATGAACTTAATGACCTAGTTTAATTTTACTTAATAAAAATTTGGCAGAAGTGTCTACTATGGTTCCTGGTATGATTTAATTGTGTCTGGGAAGCTGCTAATATCCATCCACATAAAAATCACTGCCAAGCTGCCAGAATGTCCCTGCTGACTTACTTGGCAGCAAGAAGTTGCGGAGGCCTCAGACGTGACCCAGCGAGAAGGCAGACTCAGAGTTGACGCAGACTTGGTATGTGCCCTCTGGGACAGCCCCTTTGACAATTATAGTCATCACAGTCCATTTTCCATGGGGAAAGAAATGTTATAAAAAAAACTATACAACGATATTTGATGTTAGAGGTGCCACGAAACCTGAAGACTGAGTCTAAATTCTAATTTCCTAAGTACACGTCAGAGAGGGCCACAGGACAGTTTTCAAGAGTAGTCATGGAAACGTTCTTTACACTGTGGTCCAGGTGATACTGAAGCCCATACAGTCGTCCCTCGGTATCCGTGGGGGATTGGGTGCAGGACTTCCATGGATACCAAAATCTGCAGATGCTCAAGTCCTTGATATAAAACGGTCCAGTATTTGCATATATTATGCACATCCTCTTGTATACTTTAAATCATCCCTGGGTTACTTATAATACCTAATATAATGTAAATGATATGCAAACAGTTGTATTGTTTAGGGACTAATGACAAGAAAAAATTTCTATGTGTTCATTAGAGATGCAATGTTTTTTCAAACATTTTTGAAGCATAGTTGGTTGAATCCACAGATGCAGAGCCCATGAATATGGAAGGCCGGCTGTATTATCAAACAAGCACAAAAGCTCAAACCTATATCGAGTTCTATGTTTCTAAAAACGGTCAAAACACATGGAACACACTAAAAGCTTTACATAACTTCAATCACCAATCATTCAGAAACCCCAAATCTCAAACTTTAAGGGCAGATAAGGCTTTGCTTAAGAAGACAAGCAGAATAAAGAATGCTATTCTTTGAAGGGAAGAGCAGAATCTCTTTTCTGTCTGTCTGTCCCTTTTCTATATACGCATCCTTTGTCCTTTCCCACGAGCCATAAGGCGTAGCTATCCTGACTCCCAACCACACATGAACTCTGGTTTTCACCCGCAAAGAGAATCCCACTCCAGGACTCAGGGGACAGGAGGGGCATGAGGCTAAATGCAGCTCAGGTTTATGCATTTAAGCCAAATAATTGGTGAGTTTGGCCGAGATTCAAGTTCATTTTGAAGCATTAAATCAAAGTGTTACAGGTTTGGTTCCAACATTTTGAAACGCCTCTAGTCGTGAATCAGTCACCTCCCCCAGCCCCAGCCCCTAATCAATCCAGTCTAGGTGACAGAGCACAGTGGTGCTGGGACCTGACCTGGATGGCAAAAATAAGTCAAAGAATCAGAACAGTAAATTTCACCGCTAACAGTTATGCCGAGCAAACAGGAGGGACTGAAGAAGGACAGGAATAATCCAACAAAGAAAAGACTTGGGAGAGAAAGGAAATAGTTATTTCCACACAGAACTGCAGAGAAAGCTTGGGAATTTACAAAAGGAGAGGGAGGAATCTCAACACACCCTAAAGTTAGGCTAAATGGTAGGAGATATTTGATAGAGGAGATCTAAATTTGAAAAAAATATTAACGGAAGAAGAGAAAATGGAAGAGACAAGAAACCAATTGGAGCAAAGTTACATTCCCCCAAAATTAGCAGAAGTGGAAGCTCACAGGAGGGGGTCTGTGAGCAAAGTGGACGACACCGCTTGGGAAGCAGGTGTACCATGGACAAGAAAGAAGGTCCCAGGGTCCGAGATCTCAGTCCTTTGCTTTTAAAACGATGAAAACAACCAAGCTGCTACTTGAAGGTAAAAAAAAAACAAAACAGTTTTTATTAAATAAGTAGCTTTAAATTCACCCGATATAACATTGAAATAGATCATGGGGAAACAAATGTAAATTATACTTTCCAGATCAAGCTAATTTTAATAAACAAAATTCCAGTCTCTAGCACATCACCCGCAGAACTAGAAGAGTGTTCCATTAAATTGTAAAATCTTTAGAAATGCAAGGGCAGATGTAAGGAAATTCTAACAAGCAAGTGCATAACACTTTCTTGCTGCGAAACATAACTTGGAACGTCTTGATTAACAGTGATGTTAGCCTCTACTCAGTGCCTGCAAAGAAAGATTTCTTCATGTGAGAGGTTTACGTCGGCTGCCACATGATGCTGAATGGGTTTGGGTCTAAGGGACTGGAAGAGGTGGCTGGTGGTGGCTGGGAAAATAAAGAATAGATGATGATCTTAACCAATGAAAGAGACACGAAGACACAAAAGGATAGCAATCCAAGCTTTCCAAAGCAAAGATGAGTAACAACACTAAAAGAAAGCTAGCAAGCACATGATAGACTAAATGTCATTGCTCCATGTTTAAAATGACATTTCCAAAAAAGCGTTTCACTTTTAGGAGAAAACAAAAATGAAATCAGTTCTTTTCACCTTTTTTTGTGGAAAAGTCCATAGTACTGTTAAATGAGGCAAGAACATGTCATTGTTTTATGTGACAAATTCTTCCATTGTCCTTATTGGAAACAACTTAACTCCAGGAACCGCACAGCCTCTCTCCGCAGATTCTAAATAATCAGGACTCTGCAGGTTATCCACCAGCAGCTGCAAGGGACACAAAGCTTTTCCTAGAACACAGGGAGGAATATTCTGCAGCAGCCTAGAGGCAGCTTTTCCCTAGCCCTCATGTGATTTTTAAGAGCCAGCCGGTCTGGAAAATGTTGGATTTGTTTGCAGGAAAGGTAAACACTGCCAAAATCAACAAGTTCCTTCCTTAGGGGGCTGTAGAGCAAATTGGTCTACAGATTAAGACAGTTGAGAAAACTTATGTTAGAGGAGAACTGAACCCCTTCGGCACCCGGGTTTTACCCCAGAACTGTATTAGAAACCTGATAAATCTTTGCTGGAGGAATTACAAACTGTGTACTCAGGAGGTAAAGGAAATTAAAATTGATCTCTTCTATAAATATCTTAGACGAAGGGATTTTTTTTTTTAATGAATAAGTAGGCCAGGAGGCTTAGTGAATTGGGTTAAATGGCTCAGTCACACTAGCTAGATTGCTTGTTCTATGTGACTTAACCGTGATTAGATCTATGTGAAATGGTTTCATAGGTGATTGGTTACAAGTCAACAGAAATGCTTTGATTAAAGTGGAACCACTAAACATTTTCTGCTTGTCCTGTAATTAGGGCTGTCAAATAAAAATGCAAGGATGCCAGCTAAATTTAAATTTCAGATAGACAACAAATTATTTTTTAGTATAAGCATTTCCTAAATATTGCATGTGATATACTTATACTAAAAAATTACTCATTGTTTGTCTGAAATTTAAATTTAACTGTGCATTCTCTGTTTTTATTTGCTTGTGTTTTTCACACCCCCGCCCTCAAACTCACACTGAATTCATATTTGAATAAGTATCGCCAATATCTATGTTATAGAACCATAAGATTAAGTATTATTTATGAGATGAAAATCCAGGCAAGGTTTTCTAAGTAGTTAATTTACAAGAGTTACTTTAGGGAATTGAATTTCCTGAGGTTTCTTCTAGGTTGCATTTTATAACTATCTGGGGAGTTTTAAAATTCCCTCTGTCCAGGCTTCGGCTCAAACCAATTAAACCAGAACCTCTGGGTGGGACCTGGGCATCTGTACTTTCTCAAGCTCCCCAGCGAAACCAAAGTGCTGCCAAGGTGAGAATCACTTCTCTAGACTGATTTGTACCAATCTGCCAACCTGTGATCACAAAAACAAAGATAAAAAGATGGCTGAAGCTTGCATTGCTAAATGTCATTTTGCTTAGCAGAAAAGGTGGGTTGTTTTTTCCCCTTCCTTCTTTGTAATTCGAAAGAACAGACACAGCTACTGAAGGGCCCTAAAAGGAGAGGCCAAGAACAATGAAGAGAAGGTCTTTAACAAAAAGTTTAAACTAGATCTTCAAATACAGCGGGCCTACGAAGATTCTATCAAGCTGGGTTTTATGGGCACAACTGTTAAGCGTTAAACACCCCTAAATCAATGCTCTTATCAAGACATTAAAACTATATAGAAACATGCATGTCTACATTCACAGTGCATGGATAGGAGTCACAAAGCATATATTTCAAGTACATATTTCCTCATTGTTTGATTCTGTTTTTAGCAAAAACATTTTCTATCTGTGTCAGCTATAGAATTCTGGGGAAAAAAAATTACAGAAATACCTAACCACATTTACTACTTTTTATTCAAATCATGGGTGCCTTCCCATTCCAATGTACTCTTAAAACTGCTAATGTTGCAAGGATTACCCAGGCTAGTTTTTCTCAGCGAATGGAACTGACAGCTGAGGCAAATGTATTGCCTGAAGACTAATATAGAAAAATTCTTTCTGTATTTGTCCTGGAAGTTGACTGATAAGCCTTCTACAGTGATGTATGCTCTCAAGCATTCCTTGTCAGAAAGCCCCAAGAATTGTTATATTATTAAAACCCCAATCCTAGCACTTACAAGGAGAGCTCCCAAGCAAGCCTCCGTATCTTATCACATACCACTGGCTCCACAGTGCATTTTGACACAGAGTATATTTACTTTCAACACTGACACATTCCCTTTGCTCTACTAACACCCCCCCGCCAAAAAAAAAACTCTCCTGGATTCAAAAATTCCGTATACACTTTTCAACAAGTTGATTTTGTAATTGCAGCCCTCTAACAGATAGAGTTCTAAAAAGAATAAATAGTTAACTAAATTTTTCATTAAGAATGGAAGACTAATTGTCTCTATAAACTGTGCTGATATAATTTTTAGTTTGCCCTGTGTGCCCAACCAATGCTCCTATCTATTCCCAAGTCGTCTTTCTTCTCTTCTGTATGTATTGCCCTCAAATGTGTATTTCCATCTTTAAAATTTCTTCTAAGTTACAATCTCATTGCTCTAGTTGTCCATGGAGCATATCTCAGTTTCCTAGGCTCAAAATCTTGAAGCAACTTTTGACACTTCAACCTTCACGTAGCGAGTTTACTCATGAACTCTACTTCCATAAGAGTTTCCGTATCTGCCTCTCACATGCATTCCTGCTGCCAGCTCCCTCGTCAGCCTTCATTAACTCATGTCCAGACTATTACTATAACCTCTATTTAAGCTCCCTAAATCTACTCCATATATAGTCCTGATCACGACACTATTGGGGGAAACATGAAAAATTTTGTAGAGTATTTTACTTTCCATAGACTAAATAGTAAGCACCGTGCTGAAGATATAGAAATTAGAGCCTGGAACATCAGTGGAGAGGGGTCCTAGCAAATACTTCAGGAACTCAATGAGCATCCTGGAAGTCTACATCCTAGGAGTGTGGAACACCCAGAGATAGACTTAGCCATGTACAAACTGCCACCCAGCATTGAGATGCACTCCCTGATTAGATGAATGTCATCTGACACTGGTCTATGTTTCTAGTACAGGCTGGAGTAAACCCTCCAGGAAAAAGAAACACAGTATCACCCAGAGACTACACAATGTATGTCCTTGAATAAAAATGTACTAGGCATGTCCAGAGACATGACCAAGGAAAAGCAGCAGAAGCAAACCCTCACTTAACCAAGGTATTGAAGTTATTAGAGATGGACTTTCAAGAAGCTGTATTTAATAGTTTTCCAAAAATAGGTGACATAATAGAGCATTTTACTAGAGAACTGGTATTTACTAAAAAGAATGAAATAAAAATTCTAGAGTTAAAAATGTGATGCACTGAAATTTAGACTTAGATAGATGGGTTTCACAGCAGATTGGCACAGCAGGCGGAAGGGTTAGTGAACTGCTCAGGAGAAAATTGAGAAAAACACAGGCTGAAGCATAGAGACCAAAAGAAAAGGAAAGAATAATACAAAAAAGATATGTATACATATATGTATGTATTATGTAAGTATACATGTACATATATAACATATACATATATGTAAGAGACATGGAGAAAAATTCCAACAGAAATGTAATTGAAATCTCAGAAGAAGAGCAGAGAGGGAACAAGACAGATGGGACATTGGAAGAGAGAATGGATTTTCAAAAACCGACCAAAAATGCAATTTTAGAAAAACTGCCGATCACAAGAAAGAAAACTACAACACACACACACACACACACACACACACGGGCACACACACACACCACTGGTCAACTCGTAGGAAATCTGCTCAAAGCTAGACACAAAAGAAAATACTAAAAACATCTAAAGACAAACATTATCTTTAAACAAGTGACAAAAACTCACAGCTGATGTCTCAGTAGAAATGGTAGCATTGAGAAGGCAAGGGGTGTTAGCTTTAAAGTGCCGAAAGAAAACACCAGCCACCTAGAATTCTATATCCAGAGAAAATATTCACCAAAAGTGAAAGCAAAATAAATATATTTCCATGCCTACAAAGACTGGGAGAATGTGTTGCCAGCAGACCAGAACAAAAAGAAATGAACATTGTTCTTCTTCAAATTCTTCAAATGCTTGATCTCACATAATTATCATTTTTGTAATGAGAACATTTAACATCCACTCTTCACATTTTTCAAGAATATAGCATGTATGTTGTCTTTAGCTACAGTCACCACGCCGTATGACAGATCTCTTGAGCTGGCAGAAGAGAAAAACGATGGCAGGTAGCAACACAAAAGTGCAGGATGACACTGAAAATGAGAGATTGTATCTGAGTGATTGGAACGCAGCACATGGATTGAATTTTATGACCCAATAGAAGTGGATAGTTCTTTGTCTTCGGTGCTCCCGTGTCTGCCTCTCCAATTACTCCACCTCCACGAGGGTGGGGACTTTGTCTTATCCTCTGTTGTATCACTAGTGCCTAAAACTGTGACAGGCATATAGTAAGTACTCAACAAGCATTTGTTTAATTGAATGACTGAATGAATAGCCTCTACGAGTTTGTACCATATTTAAAAATCTTGGGCAATAACAGACATGACTTTACTTACCCAGCTACAATGTTAAGGGTATTATGGGCTGAGATGAAAATTCATGCTTATTTTGGGGGAAGAAGGAAAGAAGGGAGGAAAAGAGAGAGGAAAGGAAAAATACAAACTCATAATATTGTTGCACAGTTACACAAAGGGTAAAGGTGAGGGTTCAACTCTATTGTACCCCCCAGTGCTAGGGAGTCGGAAGGAAAATTTTGTAGCAGTGGTGCAGAAAAGGCAGTCAGGTTTCGTTTTGGAAACATTTAGTCATTTATCATTTGTAGGTCAATACTGTTTCAAAGGCCTTAGGAACAATTTTAAGAACGACACAGTAAAGCTAGATATGCCCACAGTGAGAATTATCATAAAGGAAAGGTCGGGAAGGATGGCGCATACGTTAGCAGGCTTATAATCGGTGAGACTCGCCACTGCTGTCCCCATTGAGATGGAATGGCTGTTACTTAAGTGGATAATGTGACTCCCTGCTACTGTCACCTCCGGGTGCCAACAGCATGGCACTGCTATCATCATCCCAGAGTGGTCATGAGTTCATGCTATTTTCTTCTGCAAGTTTGGGGAGAGATATGTTAGGATCACAGTGCGGGGAATAGCAGACAGGTGTCACAGAACTACCCAGACAAGCAGAGGAAAGGAAACAGACAGGAGTCTTAAAAAAACAAAACAAAGAAAAACTAGCCATAGGCATAAATTACTAAGATTTAAAATTAAAACCAAATTATGAGAAAGGGGCATACGTTTGGGGGGTAGGATGGGGAATATTTTAAATAGGACAAATAAGATGGCTAGAACATAAATTTCTATGTTATATTTCAATTAAATGTTAAAACCGTAACCGAATAAAATTTATTTCTTAGTGGTCAAAAACTATAAAAAGTCAACTAACCTCCTATAATTGTATGAGTATTAACTATCTACTTGTATTTTATAATAATTTTATTAGCATGTATTGATAGATGTTTCTAAATAGCATGTTCCAGGTTTTTAGGAAAAGATATATAGAACAGATATCTTTAAAATCCTGTTTCTTGAAGAAAACTAGTAACCCCAGGAGAAACCAAAACCTATTAATTAATATTAAATCATTTTAAATGAATTAAAATAGACTACTTCTATGCTCACAGGTAGAGCTAACATAAAACTGTTATAAATATAAAACACCTTACACAGGGGGAATTATTTTTTTCTCTCCTTTTTGGCAGAAATGGTGATGATATAGATCCTGTTGGGGAGTAGAGTTACCTGCAGTTATTTACAGGCAAAAAGCCAGGGTTCCTAGGCACTTAGACCAACTCTCTTTAAGCTACTTTAAAATAACACATTTTAGAACTAGTCATTATGAAAGATAAACAGGAATGCATTTCTCTCCTACCACGCAGAATGAGTCCAGAATGTGTGAAGTGGCAAAGAGCTTTATTACAATACTGATGGCATTTTAAGTCAGCCAAAGGCTCCATTACAAGTTCTCAAAATAAATGGTTGGTCATTATGCACTTAAAATTTTCAGATCTCTCTTTTAATTGGGCCTTGCATACTTAGTCTTGGTGTTCAAATGACTAAGAAAGAGTACATAAGTTACATGTCACAGACTGGGCAGAAAACAAGCCCCCAAGAAGTTTTATAGTTGGTGCTCATCACCTAAATGCATCGATTGATGATTACATTTTGTAAAAAGCAACTTACCTAACTGCTACTAATGTTGACGGCTTAAATTTGAGTGGCTTGAGAATTTTACATGAGTATAGCATTAACTGAGCTCAAACGGTGATGAATTCTTTCTTTAAAATTTTATTCTTGGCTCTGCATTTCTGTAAACAAGTTTTGAAAGTAATCACATACATGCACACTCACATATATATGATATCCTGATACTGCTTGGTTTTAATAACCAGAAAGCTGCAAAGTAAACCAAAATCACAACTATAAAAATCCCAATCATGAATAGATAGGATTCTCCTCATTAGCAACTGGCATGTTCTGGAAATTCTTCCTCAACCAGTGAGGTTGGTAGATTAGTCATCTTAGACCCGCTTCTGTCCTTGTCTGTCATGTCTACGTCACAAGGGTGTTGGAAGGATTAATTAGTTAACATGCAAGATTCTTTGAAGATGAAAGCACTCTGAAATTGCTAAGTGGTGCTAGCATTCCTCCATAGTACATATTTTTCCTTTTATATTTGTAAAAATGCATCTACCTCCTGTTAACCCATTTGGCTAACATTATTTACTCAGATTGCTTTTTTTTGTTTAATTAACTGGCCTTATCTTTTCCCCCCACAAGTCTCCAACTATTTATTTACCTATGTCCTCGTTTCTCTGCTCAGATTTTCCTTGTGAGTAATTTTTTTCTTACTACAAGATCCTGGTATCCTTTATAAATCCTGCTGACTGGTTATTTTCTATTTTGTATTTGTTGGAATTGTGGTTGGGTATATCTAATGATCACTAAGGAGAAAAGGAAAAGTCACTATTACTAAACATTAGAGAATTATTAATTCTCTTGGGCCCCGAGAATTATTAATTTGGATCAATTGTCATAGTCCAAAGGGCATGCAAACTATTTGTGCAATTCAGTAGTAAGATGGCCGAACAGCTGAGCAAGAAAGAAACAATTGCTTTTTCTCTTGGGGTCTAAATTTTCACAGGGAGTTATTTTAAAAGTCTTTCATGAGACTGAAGTGTACATTCAAGGAAATCTGATGAAGCACCCTCAAGTATTCCAACTTCTGACCTTGGATGTGGCTAATGGAGTCCCCAGGCCACAGGCTGTGGCTCTACAAGCCAGAGGAGGAAGGCCTTCCTCCCGGTGGACACATGATCTGTGATGACAGGAAGACTTGTTTCTGATAAGCACCCAAACGCAGGGATGCTACCTGTAGAGTTGTCACAATTATTTTAGCTACTGAAATCTGCAAAACAGAGCTGGTTTCCCCTGATGAAATCCTGGGGTTTTCTTCACAGTTTGGACTATGAAGTAGCCACCAATTATTTTTCCACTACTGCTTCGGCACTTTCCATTCTGATTATAAGTGGGACACCTTCACTTGAATATTTATAGCAGCACAATTCACAACCCAAGTGCCCATCAATATGTGAGTGGATTAAGAAAATGTGGTGTGTATATATATATATACTATGGAGTACTACTCAGCCATAAAAAATATAATGAACCTCTTGTATTAACCTGGATGGAGCTGGAGCCCATTCTTCTAAGCAAAGTATCACAAGAATGGAAAAAGAGGCCAGGCGCGGTGGCTCACGCCTGTAATCCTAGCTCTCTGGGAGGCCGAGGTGGGCGGATCGTTTGAGCTCAGGAGTTCGAGACCAGCCTGAGCAAGAGCAAGACCCCATCTCTACTAAAAATAGAAAGAAATTATATGGACAGCTAAAAATATATATAGAAAAAATTAGCCGG
Organism: Eulemur rufifrons; assembly: GCF_041146395.1. Classification (NCBI taxonomy): domain Eukaryota; kingdom Metazoa; phylum Chordata; class Mammalia; order Primates; family Lemuridae; genus Eulemur; species Eulemur rufifrons. The sequence goes on along the minus strand of NC_091007.1, from coordinate 7,666,990 downwards.
GCATGGTGGTGCATGCCTGTAGTCCCAGCTACTCGGGAGGCTGAGACAGGAGGATCCCTTGAGCTCAGGAGTTTGAGGTTGCTGTGAGCTAGGCTGACGCCACGGCACTCACTCTAGCCTGGGCAACAGAGTGAGACTCTGTCTCCAAAAAAAAAAAAAAAAAAAAAGAATGGAAAAAGAAACACCACATGTACTCACCATTAAATTGGAACTAATTGATCAACACTTATGTGCACATATGGAAATAACATTCATTGGAAATCCAGCAGGTAGGAGGGGGGAGGTAGGGATGGGTAAATTCCCACCTAATGGGTACATGCACACTGTCTGGGTGATGGCCACATTTATAACTTTGACTCTAATTGTGCTAAAGCAATTTATGTAACCAAAACATTTGTACCTCCAAAATATTCTGAAATAAAAAAAGTAGCAAATAAATAAAAATAAATAAAATAAAATCATGAGGTACCTAAAAAAAAAGAATAAGAAAAATAAAAGTGTTTATTTTCTTATTCATTCTCTCATGATTTTCCTTTCCTTATGCACATCAGAGTTTCTGACCTGTATCATTTTGCTTCTCCCAGAACAACTTCTTTTAACATTTCTTGCAAAGTTGGTCTACTGGCAACAAATTTCTTCAATTTTTGTTTGTTCAAGAGTCCTTATTTTTCATTCTCTTTCGAAGAATAATCCCACTTTTTAATGAAGTTATTTGTTTTTTTCTTGCCCATTTGCTTGAGTTCTTTGTAGCTTCTGGATATTGGCCCTTTATCAGATGTATAATTTGTGAATATTTTCTCCCATTCTGTCGGTTGTCTATTTGCTCTGGTGATTATTTCCTTAGCTGTGCAGAAGCTTTTTAATTCAATCAAAGCCCATTTATTTATTTTTGTTGTTGTTATAATTGCCTTTGGGGGTCTCAGTCATAAATTCTTTGCCTAGGCCAATATCTACATAGTCAGAATTATAAATACTAAATATTAATTTAACCAAAATGTTCAACATGATCTTATTGGGAGGATGGGAAATGCACATATTTTTGTAGTGGATAGTTTGTGCAAAAGAACTAAATCCTCTTCTTCTGCAATGGCAAGTTAAATGAGAATGTCCAAACCTGTCATTTATTTAAGAATATTGAGGTACAAGAAGAATCAGATAAAATAATGAACATGGTTGCCCCTGGAGAGCAAGATTCGAGAGTTTAAATGGAAGGATAGCATACTTCTTTGAATTATAAGCTTTGGAGGACTGTTTTAAAGTATATATGTATAGTATTTCAATAAAAATAAATTTTATTTAAAAATTAAATTAAGATTCTACTTCACTTAGAGCAGGGTCTATAACCTAAATTGGAGCTACACCTAACATTGACCTACAGCTACTTATAGGAGAGGTTTGAGTGTTCTCCCCCTTTCTGGCTGTGTTAATATCTTCCACAGCCATCCATAAAATATTATATCTGTCAGATGAACTCAGCCTCAAAGTCCCAAGATGTCAAAAAAATAATTTAAAAAAAGCTCTCCTTCCTACTACCTGAAAAATCTAAACCAAACAGCAGATATGTGATGGAAGAATATGAAATCCATAACTGTGACTCCTCATGTTACCAGCCATTCACGGAAAAGCAGAAAACAGAGATGCAGCAGACGATTAGGTAATCTTGTTTCCTCCAGTATTTATTCTCCAGTGGGTTATACAGCCAGTCTTGTTTTGAATGACTCAAGAAAGGGAGTCACTCAGCTCCACTACCCAGGGAAATCTATCCTGCACTAGCAGCAGCACCTGCAGTGATACTATCACACGGACATGCCAGATGGACTGAGAAGCAGGAATGACTCTTGGGGGAAAAAGGGAGACAGGGAAACAAAAGTTTCTGAACAAGTATCCATTGACACCAGCACACCACGTAATTTCCCAGGAATACAAGACTTGAAATCACATAAGGAAAATATTTTTTTTCCATCTAAATTCTGTACCATTTCATCTACACTACACATGGTCAGGAAACAATAGAGAGTTAGGGAAAAGTCAACAACACCCTCAAATCCAAAATAGTTTGGGGGTGGAATAGAGCAAGATGAGAAAATGACCCGTATTGCAATAGTCATAGAAAATATTTTTATTCTATTTATCCACATAGTGAGCTGCAATCGGCATCTCATCTGCAAATCATCATGTTTTGCCTAAATTCTGCTTCTGTCCCAGAAGGACCCTTCCCCAAGATGCACTTCCTTGTGTCCTTTTAGCAGCAAAGACATTGTGAATGATAAACTCATCTTTTTTGCTTTCCTTTCACCAACTTGAGACCTTTGCACACTTTAAAACTCATTTATTGGGTCTTGTTCTAGGCTCTGAGTATTCACATAAGAATAAGATCACCACAGAAACTATTACTGTTACCACTAATGATAGTTAACAGTTTTGAGTATTTGCTATGTTCTAGGCATTAAACTTGTTATCTCCCGTAATTCTCATGATGAAATTCATGCCTCGATTTTCTAATGTGTAAAAGACAAGGCTGATCATAGTTAGACAACGGTTCTAACTCAAGCAATTGTTATGAAAAAATAAATCAATGTATGCAAGGTCTTTACAGCAGTGCCTGGCATATAGAAAGTGCTCCGTGAGTGTTAGCTAGGATTACTACAGGTGACATAATCCAGACACATGGCTTTAAATGCCATCTACATGCCAGTGACTTCCAAATCTAGGTCACTGTCCCTTACCTCTTTGTAGAACTTCAGATTCATATGCCCAATTGCTTGATTTTATCTTCACATGGATTTCTAGTAGCAAACTCAAAATTAACATGGACAATGAGACTCTATTTCCTCCTGACACAATGGACGCTTGACTCATGTTTTGATTACTTCCCTCTCTCTCCTCTTCTCCTTCCCTCTCTCCATCACCTGCTGCTCTCCAGCTACTACCACTGTTCATCTGTTCCTTGAATAGTCTAAGTTCATTCCTGCTGTGGGAATTTTGAACCAGCTGTTCTTCCCATCCCGAGTGTTCCTCCACCAGATCCTCCCAATGGCTGACATCTTGTCTGAATGGACTTAAACATCTTTTTAAAAGCCTTTTCCCTGACTATCCACTCTAAAGTAGACACCCATTGCTCCCTGTCACATAAACCAGTTTTAATTTTCTGCATAGCTCTTAACTATCTAATTTTGTTCATAAATGTTTACTTATCTGTTTACTAATCTTCTCCCCACAACACACACATGAACAGAGAGAGAGAAATCCAAACTCCATGAAAGCAAAGGTTCTGCTTGTCTTGTTTCCTGTTACATCTTCAAAGTCCAGATTAGTGCTTGCTCCATACTGAGTGCTCAATAAATATTTATATTTTTCTGTCAGGACAATGTATTGGAGGATCTTTAAATACCAACATCAGCTAAGACTAATAACATTGATCCTGCTGTGTTTGCAAAGTTCAGATTACAATTGTATAAAGTGTTTAATAAATGCATGGATAGTAAAGGTATTTCTATAATGTGTACATCTAAGGTCAGTATGTAAAAATAGTATAAATGTTCAGTGTGCATAATTTTTCTACTAGATGTTTTTTAGCACAAGATTTGATTTAATCCATGAGCTATATAGACTCTCCATAAACGTAATGTCAATAGACAAATCAATAAATATGTAGCATATTGTGTTAGTGTATTGTACCTACATTTCTTGAGACAAAAATCTTGGTTTGCCCAGCAGTCTCCAGAGTGGCTGACAAGCAAAGGAAATTTGTTAGGATGGTATTAGTGAGGCTGGATTCAGTTGCAAATTGTTTTCTCTCCTTGCAGATGTGAATTAGAGGAGGTGTGAAGTCATCGTCATACTTTGGCACATTATTGCGGTGCTTGGATGGAGGATTTCTAAAAAAAAAAAAAAAAATAAGCAAAGAATTAAACTGTGGGAGAGCTTGCAGTGCAGCTGGAAATAGCAGTCTCTGATGAGCTAGCTGAGCCAACAACCAAAATTAAATAAGGCTCTGAAAAGCAAACCGACCATTGCACTGTTTCTCTGACGTCCCCTTGCTAAGGTCAGGAGCCGGGACAGACTCAAGTCTTTTGAATACTGCCCTGTAAGACTGACATGGAGCCAAATTTAAAACCAGATGCCTACTTGGAAAGGAAATGAAGAGGCAGCCTGAAACATGTTACGTGAGAATATTATTTATTTGATCCTGTATAACTGAAACTACAACATTTCAGTCTCGAAACTGTACTGAGTGTTCAGGAGTCTTGCTATGCATATGCCCCAATGTGATTAAGTGAACTCTTGTGTCTTAATACAAGATGAATGACTATGTTGCAAAGGGCATATAGGAACTGAGACTTAACAAGCGACTAACCAAAAATAGGTTTGACTATTAATGCTTTATAGATTTTTATAGCGATGTTAATGTTTTATGGATCTCAGAATGGGTCCACATGTTCCACAAAGGAGTTATTTCCTCGTTTTCTATGGGATGAACATCTTTCTCCAACCAAGGATCATACTCTCAGGTTCTCAGTAATTTTATTTTAAAACAACCAGCCAAGAGGTACAGAGAGCACAGAAATGTCTTCACTGAAGCAAAAGAGTCACACATTCGTTATCCCTGGCATCAAAATTAATGAACACAAAAAATATAATGTATGTGATATTTCTAAAAGAGTATCACAAAGAGGTCCCTTTTTACCTTGCAGTTATATACATGGTAAGCCTGTGAGCAATTCTGAGTTTTATCAAGGTAGGAAAAGCCTTCCTGGTAAGAACATAATACTGAAATTTGGTGAATACTATTTTTTTTTTTTAGCTATAAAACTTGTGATGATGACAGGGAGAATAATTCCTTTTCACGGAAACTCACTTTCTCCTTTCTAATATTCAAAAATATGTTCTCATGTTTCTGAAATACCACCACCATTTTCCTGGAGCTTTGCTTCAACCTTTCCCCATAATGTGGGCCAGACTGATTAATCTACAGTGTCCTTCCTCTAAGTAGAGAGAAAGTGGCTCTCATTTTCCCACTGATTCTGGGGGGAGCAAGGAAGAGGAGAGAGAAGGTCCATTCAGCTATGTACTGGTGACTCTCTGTGCTCTGGTGTGTTTGGAGGCATTAAACTCTATAACTAGCACTGGGCTATATCAACTCTACACCAAGATTACATTCCGGGCCACACAGGCTTGATCAGAACACTCTTCATTCCAGACATTTCTGTTCTCTGGAATGTATGTTTTATTACGTCAGGTGCTGCATAACTTTGAACCAAAATATACATGGACAAAAATGGGCAAGATGAGATGAGTGACAATATTAAAAGTTCTCAATAAGGTTTGGCAATCGCTATAATGTATCAAAGATATTAAAATGTGTTTCCATGCATCAAAATTAGTGCAGAAGCAAGACGTGGGGATATTGTAGGGCATTCCTTGAATCCATAATACTCTTAAGTTATTGAGTTTTGATTTGAAGTTTCAATAGAAGTAAAAACCTAAAAATGCATCAAATAATTTCTTTCCAATTATTTTCACAGAATAGTATTTACCTCATTATGTTTGAAGTTTATTAAATGCAAACACACAGCATTTTACTGTCTATAGAAATGTACATTTTTCTTCTGAAACATAAAGTTCACAATAATTCTTTGTCACAGAATCCGTCTCTGAGCTGAAGGTTAGTTCCTGGCCAGGATGACTGATTAAAGTGAGCAAAGCCACTGGTGAATTCCAGGGTGAGTAAACAAGTGTGTTCCTGTTGTCCAGAAACACCTGCAAATGCTCTCAAATACCCCGATCCTAGTTCTCAGACGTTGTTTTTTCCCCTCTTTTCTGAATTAAGAATTCCTATGACCTGGTTAAGCAAATACTCAGTGGAAGGATAGCCTATATTTCATGACGAAACACAGGGGAAAATAATACACACCTTGTCTTTCTATGACTAATGCAAACTCTAATCATTCATTCCATTCCGTGGCCCACACTGGGGTTCAACAGCCACAGCCTGTCTGCCAGGTAGAAAAGACTTAATGTCCCTCTTGAGAAGAAATTAACTGCCAGCGCAGACTGGGGTAAAATGGAGTCTGTCTTCTGTCCTCAATGCAGCCATTTTTCTCTTTTAATCTCACTCTTCCGTTCAAGCAGAATGAAAACTTGGATCTTTGCCTTGAGCAAATTTCACTTCCAAGGCTCCAACTCGGGGGCCCTGTTTAATTGCAGAGGTAAGCTGCCCTTGGAGCAGCTCTAAAATCAGTCAAGTCCACGCTCGCAAGATTAGCAAGGAGGCAAGTCCACTCCCAGAGTCGCGCAGTGCTCTTATAGGAACCCTGTGCCTCTCGTACTTATTCAGAAAAACCTGGCTGGATTAACTGACGCTGCAAAGTTAACATGACCCAGACAGCTCAATGGTGACAAACCAAAACAGAACCAGGTGCGTGACTTGCGCTTCCCCAGCCTGCATGGCCGGTGCTTTTTATCCGGGGATTTCAGGTAGGGAAGGTAATCCTGTTGTAGACTTAGCCAATCAACCGGAAAGATTCTTCTGCCAAGGTGACTTGCCTCTTCCACAAAGTAGAACCAGAAAGTCAAAGCAAACTTGAGGTACTCATCAGGGATCTGCAGAGAAGCAGAGCCAATGGGACGTGTGCATCTGTAAAGAGATCTATCATTAGGAACTGGCCCACATGATTAGGGAGGCTGTCAAGCCCCAAGATCTGCAGGTCAACTGGCAAGTTGGAGATCCAGGAGAGCAGGTGGTGTAGTTTCAATCCAAGTCTGAAGGCCTGAGGAGCAGGAGAACCCGAAGGCAGGAAAAAGCTGATGTCCCACCTTAAAGGCCATCAGACCCAAAGAATTCTCTTGTACTGAGCGGATGGTCACCGTTTTGCTCTGTTCAGGCCTTCAACTGATTGCATGAGGCCCACTGACTTATGGAGGGCAGTCTGCTGGGCTGGGAGTTCCTCAGACTTTCCTTCTTTTTGATGACCTTGACATTTGTCCCATGAGGCATCTGGATGACTAAACTTTTCACAAGGACTCACCTGTCACTTTTCTCTTTAGGGATTTTCCTTCTCAAGAATGATTATGTTTTTCTTTCCTGAACCTAATCTCCCCCAACTTCTGCCTCATGCTTGGATAGGCTCACGCCAAGATGCGCAAGCCCACACCTGCTGCTAATATATATGATAGATGCATTCATGATTCCTCTTTGGATTTTCAGGCTATTTGAGTCTTTGTGGAAGGGATATATCACAAGTCATGGCTCATTTATAAGAGTCTGATTAAGACAGCCCATGGCAGGAGTTATAAGAAAGAATAAAACAGCTACAGCACCAGAAACCCAAACCTCTGGCTCAGGGCTAGATTGTAGCTTTAATCTCACACCTTGAGAAGCTTTGTCAGTGGAAAAGAACCCAGTGTGACAGCCTGGTCACATCCCCTCTCTCAAGAGCCGTGTTCGGGACCACAGGAATCCTGCTTTTGGAACGCCGATGACTTCTGCTGAAACCGACGCATTCAAAAAACCAAAATGGTACACAGGGATTGCTACCCCAAAGAAGGCTTACATCCTTCTACAAAGAGACTGTGTATTTTAAACTGCTAGAAGGGGTATCTAAACAATCTTTCTTCTACGTCTCAGTTGTCTGCCAGCAAGGGTCATCTGACTCAAGAAAGGAAACATTTCTGCATTATAATTAGAAAGGGCATCATGAATATATTTTGCCTAAAGAAAAATATTAATGAGATAAATAAATCCAAATTTTGGTAAAGTGTCAGCCAAAATATGTTCATCACTGTCAGTCTGAGTCAGTCACGTAGAGTTCCCAAGTCAAGAACAGCTTGAGGCTGTTGCTAAATTGGGATCATAAAAGATGTCTTCATACTCAGAGTCTGTGTTTCCAAGGAAGAAGCAAGATGAATTTTCTCCTCGTCTATATGAAAGAAAGACTGAAAACTACCTGGAGGAAAGCCTCCCTGTTTGTGTTTTATTTTAGTTGCAGTCAGCACCCCCTCTCCCACCCTTCCCCCACTGCCTCCAGTGGAAGTTAACTGCTGAGCTCCATCCATCCCATGTATAATAGCTGTATAGTTCTGGAACCCAACTGCCTGTATTTGAATCTTGGCTTCCCCCCATGGCTCTAGGAGAGTCAGCAAATCACTTACCTTCCTCATTCCTCAGTATCATCATCTATAAAATAGAGATAATATTAAAAACCTCAGGACTCCAGCCTGAGAAAGAGAGAGAACTCATCTCTACAAAAAGAAAAATAGAAAAATTAGCTGGGCACTGTGGTGCGCACCTGTAGTCCCAGCTACTCTGGAGGCTGAGGCAGGAGGATCACTTGAGCCCAGGAATTGGAGGCTGCAGTGAGTTGTGTTGACACCACTGCACCACTCCAGCCTGGGTGACAGAGTTCCACCCTGTCCCCTCCCCACCCCCCCAAAAAGACCTCAGGGCTTTTGTAGGGGTCCAAAGAAATAAAGTGTAAAGTCCTACCTAAGCACCAGATCAAGAGATACTAGCTATTATTAATAGAAATGCCCAAAGCATTTTCTCGGAGCCTCTACCATAGAACATACTGGATTTCCACTGTCTGCGTGTGTGTTGCACCACCTCAATAAATCGTAAGGTTCTGTGATGAAAACATCTGCATTCATCCATCACAGTGCCTTAGTGCCTTAAACAATGTGGGTGCTCTTTGTGAAACAAATGACAGATTCTTTTGTTCTTTGCAGTGAAAAGTCCTCATGGTAAAATGTTTCACAAATCTCTGAAAACATTTTCATTGTGCTTAAGGAGGGACAATATTCTTTCAATCCAATTACTGATCACCTATCTCTCTACATCACAATTTACCAATATCTGCTTTTAAAATGGCTACTACTTAAAGTATAGGCCAAGACATAACACTTCTGCTTTAAAAATCACTAACATTGGGAATTTGGATTCTTTCTTGTCCAGAATGATGGCAATGTATGAGTGAGATGCTTCAGAATGGAAATCTGCAAGAACATGGCAACCAAGCCTGGAAAGTGTACACTTTCAGAGAAGGTGACTCTTGCTGAGCCACACTTTGGCATGACAATGGCTTCCCAGTACTAAGGCAGACTCGTCAACGGTGGCAAATATTCAGTGAACACCGATAGCTCTCTACAGAACACACCACTGTGCTCATGAAATACATGGCTGATAGTAAATCCATCAGCCTTTATATCTATAATTGGTAATAACATTTTTGTTTTACAATTTGGGAACATAGTATTTTCTTGATCAATATATCCATATATATATTTACATTTATATAATTATATATATATTTTAGTAGTCACTAATATAGCCCATTTTCTAGCTCATATGAGCTAACCCAGAACAGCAGTGGAATCTGATGTTCTTTCTTCTAAATGCCTGAACACGTGTATTCCCTTATGACAAGGGGAGGCTTGCACCAGGAAGGATTTCTGCCCTCACTGCTCTGTGGATCTTTTCCCAGAAGGCATCAAAACCATGTAACTGAAATCCTACACAAGTCAGGAAATAGAACAGTCTTTACCCGTACTATAAATAATTTTATCTTTGGGGGATATGGTTTTGTTTGTAATTTGGAGTGAATTAAGCAGCATAACACAGACTGGCCTGCCCCTGGAGAACACAATTTGGTGACAATTGTCAGTGAGATTAGGTTTTTAAAATTATTATCATCTTAGTTTACACCTTAGTTATATAAGTAATTGTGACAATTCCCACCAATTTATCCTAAAGCTTCAGTTAGGCCTTTAGACTCCTAAATACCATTTTTAACTTAGTTTAAAATTCATGTGGATAATGGGAGGAAATGGCAGGGTTTGGGTTTTTTTTTTCTTTCGGTTTTATGCATTCCTGTCCTCAGGGTTCTCTCACATCTGTTTGAAAGCTCAGTTGATAACCAATATTCTCTTCCTAGGAATCCTTTTTTGTATATAAAGCAACCACAGTACTATTATTTAGCCCCTTCGGATAAAATGGGAAAACACACAAAACACACACACAGAGTCACTGATCAAAAGACCAGTGTTGGCCAGGACCTAAAACAGAAGGTGCATTGCTGTAGTTGACTGAAATTAAACCAGGCCGGGGCTGACCCAGACCCAGCCAACAGTTGTTGACAAAAGCTTTGAAGAGGCTCTTCCAGATACATATCAGATGAATCTTTAGCTCCAGCAAAGGGGCATGAAAGACCTGTTGGGTTTAAAAGATATTTTCCGGACGATTTGACCTTTCCAGGGTAGGAACATTCACGACTTTGGCCTTTAAAACACTCTGCAATTACCCAACTCAGTAGTGGTAGTTTTTCTAGGTGTCTAAGCTGCTTAACAAATCATCCAAAACTTAGTGGCTTAAAACAACAATCGTCACTCACTAGCTCTTGGTTTCTGCAGGTCTTCCAGGGTGTCTCAGCTGTCCGATTCTGGCTCAAGGACCCTCAAGAGGAGATAGTCTGGTGGTGGCTCAGACTGGGAACATCACCAGGTTTCTTCTGTCATCTGTCTAGTGCCAGGGCTGGAATGACTCCAACAGCAGGTGCTGGACAGCTGAGCTCCTCAGGTACTTCCTCTATGTCTGTGTGTCTCTGTGTGGGATTTCTCTCCACCACGCTGGTTCCACGGTAGCAGACCTTCTGACATCCCGGCTCAGGGCTCCCGGGCCAGGCGTCCCCAAGACAGCAGGAAACCTGGCCAGAAGCAGTGCCGTCACCTTTAACCTAGCCCAGAGGTGACCCAGCTTCCCTTCCACTGTTTTCTATTCATTCACCACTAAGTTCAGCCCACATTAGCAGAGAGGAATTAGACTCCATATTTTGAAAGGGGTGTGCAAAGAATTTTCAAGATGTATTGGACCCCAGCTCCGTGGTTATGTCTAATAATTACTTATTTTCATAACTACTAGATGGGTTTGACCCAACATGATAGCAGGTATAGATTTTTCTTCCTTAAAAAATTTTAAGCTTAAAACATGTATGTCATATTTCTTCATTTCTTATTTGATGATGAAATAATTCTTAAGCAAATCCTTTGTGGAATAAGGAGAGCTATAAATAAATACAGTAAATAAAATAACCACATAAATATCTAGATGAAGTGCTCATAAAGATGTCAGAGGGTTGGCTTAAAAATATTATCAGGTCCCATGTGCCAATTTTTTACTATGCCTATGAATATCATCTCTTGGAAAAGACAGAGGTTAGTTCTTTGAGCAATTAATATTTATAATTTCAAATATGAGTAAAAATAATAGATATTAAAAATAAACATCCTCTTACAAAATTATGTCCCCAGCACCACTGAGACTCTTTTCTGGACAGTTTGACTTTGAAAATAAATCTCATTTAAAGCTGATGGGAGCTAGAGTAATTATTAATTCAAACCCAATAAGTAATAATTAATTTTTGCCTTCTTGTTTATGCCTCATGAAGTATTTCTATGATCAACCGCTATGCCGCCACCTGGATTAACACTAAGAAGTTTGATTGGTACTCGACAGGTGTTAATGCTAAGAATCAGAGCCTTTTAATTAGCAAAATCCATTGTGTTGAGGGCTAGTTAGGCTTTTATCAATTAAAAAAAAATCTTTCTTTTTTGAATAATAGTGAAAATCTAGTCCAGCACTTGGATGTACTCAAGAGAGGTGAACATAGGGAAAAAATCACTAAACCCAGAAAAGTAGAAACGTAAACCAATGTTATGCTCTCCCATGATTTTTCTGGAAAGAACTCCAGTGGATTACTTGCATGGAGACTAAAACTTAGAACTCTAAACAGAGTAGCAAGACAGATAGGGAGTATAGAAAACAAGATCAGGCTAAGATTGAAAGGAGTTTGTAAAAAGCAAAATGCACATGCTAAAGATTTCTAATTTTAAAAGTTAAATGTGCCACGTGTTATGGCATCAATATATTGAACTATTGATATTCTTTCCTGTCATTTCCATAAATGACATTTTTCCATAAAATCTAAGGAAAGAATTGCAAAGGGAACAATTCTCAGTCCTAAATGTGCTTTCTATTTGCCAATATTTTTCACACTAAAAAGAACTCAACCAAAATGACTTCAGAACCAAAGAAAGACACATTTTACGGGGCAGGTGTCCTGGTCTAGCAACTGTCAGACAGAAACTAAGTATCTATTCTTGCGGAGAATGTCAGGGCTGAGGTCAGAAGCCCCAGGTAAGAACTGCATAGTGAACGGTTTTGGTTTCTACAAATAAGTAAAAGAGTGAAATCTCAGAGCTGAAAATGCCAAATATACTAAAAATTCACACAATTTTTGAAAAATAAAATTAATTATGAATAATAAAATTAATTAACTTCTAAAGCTGAGGCATTTCCTGCAGATATATTTCTTTTCCCTACAGTTTGGAAGCAGCTTGGCCCTAGGGGCTGTTTTGCTTAGAGTATTGGAATGAATGAACGGGATCCTGCTCTTTGAATTCGCTAGCTGGTAATAAATGTCCTCGTCACTCGGGAGACTTTGTCACGTGCCCCGGGTTTTAATTAGTATACTTTTAAAGTATAATCAAAGCTGAAATTATATTTTCAGCTATCTCCACTAAAAAGCCATATTGGTGACTAGGACTAAAATGAAAAAATTCCCCTATTATGCAAAGAGCACCGGAAAGAAAGTTACTAAGATCCAGGTTCTCAATCCGATCCCGGCCACCAGTGAGCTTTGAGCCTTGGAACCTGGGCTCACCCTTTCGGGCGCTGTGCATCTAAATCTGCACACTCGATTACTCACCTAAGATCCCTCCAGCTCTCTGTTGCTGGGATGATTTGAAACTAATCCTTATAACTTCTGTCATAAGCCCTAAAACCTAAAATCAAATGCAAAAATGAGATAGTCAAGGAGCAAACTATGATTTAAATTTTCCCTTTGAGACTCTTTTCAACCCTGGATAGCAAAGTCAAGGACTGTTACGGTGACGGCCAAGCAACAAAAATTAGTTTGTTCTTCTTGAATTTCTTTGTAATGATTAATGTTTGACTAAATTTAAAACTGCCAAGCTAGAGAGAAGTGGAAATTCAAGGATTCACCAGGAAAATGAAGATTTTTCTCCCATGGAAGATCAAGAATCGTGTCATATAATTAAAACATTTTATTAAGAGGAAGGCAAATGTTCTAAGAACTTGCCTAGAATCCCTATTATGACTGCAGGCGTCCGTCACGCTAACACTTGACTGGTTTGGTAACTGTTTTTGCTAGGGGCACAAAAAAAAAAAAAAAAAAAATCCTAATTTAATTTTTTCACTATTTCAGGGTCAGAAATCCCCAGCAGGCACAAGAGCATTTGCCCAATGACCTGCATTTTGCAGAGGAAAGTGAAGGAGCAGTGATAACTGGAAATCCACCGAGCTTTGATTCTGACCCTCCACACTCCCCCTGGCAGTGCATTTAAGTCACAGCCATAAAAAAAAAAAAAAAAAATCTGAACCTATACTAGTGGATTGATATCATGAGAATTATGCCAGCCTGAAGAAAAAAGTTTAATCAATTCTGGAGGAGGAACGACAGAGAGAAAAAGCAATGTACAAAATGGTCAGCACGGTGAGGACATTCTTGCATTTGTGTGCACTTTGGGTTTATAAGATATTTTTACGTAGATGACCTTGTTTGATATTCCCGTTCACTTTGCGAGGTAAAAAGTGAAGTGTTTTTGGCCAGTTTTGACAAATGGCATAAAAATGAGAAAACAAGTTCTTAATTAGCAAATGTCAGGCAGCAAGAGGTGGTGGGGTTTGTTATGCGATATCCCTGTACAATGTGGGGTGAGCTCTCGAAACCATCACTCTAGTGCCATTTTGTCATCTTCCAGCCACTGCTAATGTGAGCTGCAAGTTGAATTTTATTCTATTAAGAGTTCTGAGCAGGCAGATGTGGAAAGTTCCCTTCCTGATTCCTGGCCTCAAACCTTGGACAATTGGCCGTATATTTATCCTTCTGCCTTCTTTTATCCAACAACTTTTTGTTTTAAGCTTAATATCTGGGGAGGAACCTCTGTTCAAGTTATAGTAATATGGACAGACTTTATCATTGTCATTCCATGTGTGTTCTCGAAGCTTTGCAGAAGCACCAAAGGAAATGAGAGCAGGTGTAATGACAGAGGCTGTTCATGTTTACCTTTCCGGGATTTGGTTTTCTTGTATATAAAATGAGGGGAGAGGAAAAAATAAGTCTCCAAGATCCATCCCAATTCAAACATGAAATGTTTGCATTCTGGTAAAAATATTTGTGAGACCATCATCCTTACAAAACTTACTTCTAAGGCCACAGGAGAATCTCCAGAGGTTCCATTCATTAGTACTTTCACTGCCAATGAACATTTCTATCCAAACTCACATCTCAACAATCACATAGCTATTATCACAGCCCTATAAAGGGTATCTGAAATGCTAATAAAAACAACCTCTACTCAGAAATGACTCAGAAAAACTAACAGCGTGTGCAAATGCCCCTTCCTCCTGGGGTCCTCTCACCTCTGGAATCCCTGGTGCTACTGCCAGCAAAGCCATTCTGGGTAGGCAAAAAGCATTAGAGCAATTGGAGGTTCAGAAGTAAAGAAAGGAAAGATAACTGTGAAAAAGGCAATGTCGCCTGGAGCTGACCAGGGACAGGTGCACAGAATGAGCTGACCTTCACCGGCCCAAAAATATCTTCCCCCTACTGTGCCTGAAGTTTTGACTTCATTTTGGCATGCTGGCCGAAATCACAGCAGTGGGACATGCTTGTTGGATAATAAGCAGAAGTTTTTTTTTGTTTTTTTTTTTTTTTTTCAAATGCAACTAACTCTAGGAGAGTTCAGAGACTGTCAAGCCCTTCATGCATTTGTGTGAGTTGGTTCAATCAGATTGCTTTCCTCCTGACCCCCAGCTGAGATCAACAATCCCGAGTTAATCAGAGTTATGAAAAGCTGGAAAGGAAAGGTAGGGAATTTTGGCAAAAGATAATTTTAGGGAGTGGGCTAATTTTGGCTAACGTAGGTGGAGAAGTCTAGAGATCTTTAAATAAGGACACTAAAGGATGGAGGAGTTGCAGAGAGCTTTTAACTGATGTCAGCTGCATATTTCCAGATGTTTCCTAGAGCTACCCTCGTACTCAGGAAAGGAGGTATGTACTCGACACTTTGCCTGGTGCTTCATGCTTTTGAGAGTTAGATAAGAGCATAAGTAATTTTAGGACCAGAATATCATATAGAGGGTCCATTAAATCAGAAATCATCAGTTTAAAAAAAAAGACAAACAATCACAGGCATCAAGTAGCTGAGATGTTAATGAAACAATACCATTTTAGAACTTTTTAGGAGCAAAAGCTTACATTTCCCCCACTTCTATGATCAATCTTTGATCTAGTCGTGGCATTTCCGATCTAAGGGGAGAAGCCTGGCTACTGGTTACTAGAAGTTCTTTTGTCAATTGAGCCAGGTACAGGTGAAGGGTTCAGGGAACCTGGTAGCACTGGATGTCGTTTGGAGCTATGCAATGAAGCTTCTAGGTGTCCATCGACAGATGAATGGATAAGGAAACCGTGGTCTGTACATACCATGGAACATTATTCAGCTTTATAGAAGGAAGTCCTGCCATCTGCAACAGCATGGATAAACATGGAGGACATTATGTTAAGTGAAATAAGCCAGTCACAGAAGAGCAAATAACCCATGATTCCATGTGTGAGGTGTCTAATGTAGTCAAACACATGGAAGCAGAGCATAGAATGGTGGTTGCCATGGGCTGAGGGGGTGGGAAATGAGGAGCTGCTATTCAACAGGTATGAAGTTCTGCTCATACAAGATGATTAAGCCCTTAAGATCTGCTGCAGGACATCGTGCCTATAGCTAACCATACTGTACCATGTGCTTCAAAATTTGTTAAGAAGGTACATCTCACGTTCAACATTCTTATCACAATTTTTTTTTAAACACCTGCTTGGCTTCAAACCTGAGCCCCATCACATCTTACCTGAATGGCCTGGGGCAGGTTTTTAAACGTTTTCAAAGCAGAGGCTGAAAATAGTAACATGTCGCAAAGGGCAATCCTGAGCCCTAAATTAGTTAGTGTGTGTAAAAGTGTTTAGAAAAGCACTTGGCATAGAGAGGTACTCAGTCAACGTGAGCTTTCTCATCCATGCCTCCCCATCCAGATGACACGACCCTGAGCCAAAAGCCAGGCTTGCCAAGCAGAACTGGTGACCCTCGGGGGAGAGGAAAGCAAGTCAGTATTAAGAAGCACCATCATCTTTGTACTCCTTGCAAGCAGCAGGCATGCACTAAAGCAAGGGAGCTCACGAATTTCCCTGCATCTCCCTATTAACAAGGGAGATTTCAGAGCTGCTGCCTTAGAAAACCCAATTACAAGACATCTGCCTCTCACGAGTTTGCCCCTTCATTTGGAAACGTAAAGTTTAGACCAAAGACTGACTGTGGGATAAGAGGTTTAAGCTTTTGCTTCCAAAAAGTTCTAAAATGGTACCATTTTTTTAAAAATGCCTCAGCTACTTGACTGCAGTGACTGATGCGTGAGTGCATCTTTCTTAATTCATCTCTTACGATTCAACACATCCACTACAAGTAATTCTGATCCTGAAATCTTCTATGCCCTGAAAATTCCAAATTTAACTGTCCCATTTAGCACTCCCCCCCAAAGCATTCCTTTACACACACCCATGAATTTCACCTCCTTTGCCCTTAACAGCGTCTCCCCTGGCTGAGTCCGTCATAACCTCGCAGAGAAAAAACTCTCCCATCGTCATTTCAGCCTAGAAAATTCCAGTCACAGTTGCCTTCTGGGGATCTAAATCAGGTTATGGTGATGTGACAGCTCATTCAATATCCTGTAACTCCCCAGCCTCTGGCCATCAACTCTCATTCACAAATTCATATTTTATAGGAAAACTTTAAATGAAAGCTTAGATTAGGCAAAGATTGCAGTTTGGTCCAGATACCTGCTGAGATTTACATTCTCCGTAGAGGAATCTGACTAAATTCTAAAGAACAATTAAATGCGTTAGATTTTACCTGAAACTTTGGGTTCCTCAGAAAAGGCAGCCTGGCTGAGTACAAGGAACCATGGCCTTGAACTTGAACGAGACATCCATAGATTTCAAGTTTCAAATTTACCTTCTAACGCCAGGGCTGTAGTAGGGCTTGTTTAGACCAAGAAGAAAATGTCTACGTCAAAACCGTGTTCAGGTAGGTCATACTTTTGAGAATTTTGGGATATTTGACTGTGGTGGGGGCACAGTATATGGGCAGACAGCTGAGTGGACATTGGAGTCTTGAATCAATGTGCTTTGCCACTAAATGGCTGTGTGACTGTGGATAAGTGACAACGCATATGGAATTCATTGTTCCCATGTGTGACGTAAGAGTTAGGGTAAAATGACAGGTAAGTTTTATCCCATGCTAGAAAGGCTTCTCCACATACAGCCAGTGGCTAAGCCCACAAGGCAAGACCCAACAGCCTGAATCGAAATTTGATTCTCCCAGTGAAAGTGACTCATACAATGGTTCTACACTTCCCTATTGTCTTTGGAAATATATTTACAAGATGCTATTGCTGTCTTCCTAATACCATCTTTTTCACTTTTATAAGAGTAAGAAGGTAGGCTCTCAGCTTAAAAAAAAATGCTTATAGGTCATATCTGAATGCAAACTTACTAGTCGGATCAAGAACGAAATTCCCTTTGGCAATAGAACTTATCCCAAATCTGTTTTTTAAATTAGCCCTTATGAAATCACTGTTTCACGTACGAAGACACCAAATAAGGGAGACATTGGTAAGAGAGAAAGAACACAGGCTGAATGCTAGAAATCTAATCCCAGTTCTGGCATTCTGGACGAGTGACTTCATGATCTTTATTGTACCTTCCTGCTCTAAAATTCTGTTACTCCGGAAAATACACTCCCCTCATTTTAGCCTGGAGTCTTAGTAATCTCAGTGGTAAAACTGAGTGTCAGATACCCAGCAAGCAGTTCATAAACACTTGTTTAATATAGAACAAGTTGAGCAGAGGCTCCACCAAATTCTACTATGTTCAAGTTCATACGCACTGAAAAAGAGCTGAAGATTCCAGAGGAGGAATGTAAACGTATATTCGGTTATTAAGTATGAAATGTCCGATTTTCTTAAGTATTAACAGTTGATATCTCTGACATTTCACTTTGACACTTGTTTTATGTCTGTTGTGAAGGTACATCCTCAGTCTTTCAAATGCACGTTTTGGCTTGTGATTATCTTTCAAATTTTTTTAGAGCAATTTTTGTGAAACCATGGACAAGTCAAAAATTCGTGTTATTTTTGAATATGAGTTCCGTCGTGGAACCAATGCTACACAAACAGCTCAAAATATCAACAAAGTGTTTGGGAAGGATGTGGCTAATGAACACACAGTACATCAATAGTTTGAGAAGTTCCATTCTGGTGATTTTAATCTTGAAAATGAGCCACGTGGGCAACCTGAGACCAAGGTGGATAATGATGAGCTGAAAGCTGTAGTGGAAGCGAATCCATCTCAACCTATGTGTGAATTAGCAGCAAGGTTTGACATTACTGTTCCAACAATATTGGACCGTTTGCAACAAATGGGCAAGGTAAAGAAGCTGGGTAGATGAGTACCACATGAATTAAATGAGCATCAGAAGAGAAATCATCTCGAAGCTTACCTTTCTTTGTGGTCCCAACATAAAGGCAAATCATTCCTACACCATATTGTTACGTGTGATGAAAAATGGATTCTTTTTGACAATCACAAGCCTTTGGCACAATGATTGGGTAAAGGTGAAGTGCCGAAACACAATCCAAAGTCAAATATTCATCAAAAAAAGCTAATGGTGTCTGTTTGGTGGTCCAGAGCTGGTCTTATCCACTACAGCTTCATGAAACCTGGTCAATCGATTACAGAAGATGTCTGCTACAGCCAGTTGGATGAAATGATGAGGATGCTTGTGATTAAGCAGCCCAGATTGGTCAACAGAGACAGGCCAATCCTCTTACAAGACAACGCTCAACCACATGTTGCACAAACAACTGCTCAAACTACAGAAGCTGGACTTGGAAACTGTGTCATCCACAGTATTCCCCAGACCTTGCACCAACTGACTACCACTCCTTCCAGGCTTTCAACCACTTCTTGCAAGGAAAAACATTCAATTCTCAACAAGCTGCGGAAAACGCCTTTAGTGATTTCATGGCTACTCTCCAGGCTTCTTTGCTACTGGCATAAACACGCTACCATTAAGATGGCAAAACCGTGTCGGTAATTTAGGCACATACTTTGATTAATTGTACTGCTTCTTGTTTGAGATATAATAAACCACACTTTTGATTTGAAATCAGACATTTCATATTTAACTACCTAATACAATGGCTTTTTCTGACGGATCCTCAGCTGTCTATGTATAAATTCACATTGTGGGTGTGTATACCTAACACAACAAATTCAGATGGCTTGTATGCCATGTTTGCAACCAAAGAGAACATTTTTTTGAAAATTACATCATGTTTTTGCACTATTGGAAGATGAATCCTACAACTGTATCCTTTGAGATTTGTAATTGCTACAATGTACCTCGTGTCATGTAGGGCTAAAAGATTAAAGAAAGCTTATTGATGTGTTCAGGGTTGTTCAAGAAAAAAAACACAGGCATCAAAGAATCTGTCCAAATCAGGACTGAAGCCAAAGAAATTTCAGTTATTTCGGAACTGATATTTTTTACAGACTGGCCAAAAGGTAATGTCTCCCAAGGTACTAAAAGCTATTGTGTTATCTGGGGAGGGATGCTAATGACTGCATGACCAAGGTCATGTCCTTTAGTTTCCTGTTTATAAAATCAGACACTGAAACCAGGTATCTTTTCCAGCTCTCAAATTCTATACCTCTGAGTCTACGAATTAATGCTTTCTTGCAGATGAAGTTGAATCCTGGCTTGTTATTATGGTACAGTGCAGTTCACATATAACCCAAACAAAACCATGTCCCCCACAGCACAAAATCGGCATCCACAGCAAGCTTGATTTACATGGGAATTAGATCCAGCCTCAGATTTCAGCATTATTATGGGTTCCCACCAGAGTGCTCCGGGTTCTCCTCCACCCTGTTCAACAGTGCAGTAAATCTTCAGGATGTGAGATCAGTGCTTGCTCTGATAAATAAATGAACCAACATTAAGCAAATACACTAAATCATCGGCTTCCCTCTCCTCTGTCTCCCTTCCCTGCCAAATTCCTATGGAAACAAACAAACACAAAAGTCCGAAGAGAAAGGAAAGCAGAAAATATGTGCGGACCACGACACGATTTGTTTGACCAAGATTGCCCTACATTTCGTCAGCGTGTCCTCCACCTGCCCTCCCACCTAGCAGAACTATTTTCAGCACATAAGCCAATGCTTATTTTTGTAGATGTATTAAGCCACATCTCCTGTTAGGCAGTTTTTGTTAAGGAAGTTCTTCCTTAAGCCCATCCAGCTGTTTCTCAAGTGTACCTTTAGGAATAAGGGGACAGGAAGCCTGAGAAGACATGGCTAGCTCAGCACTACCCCTCTCAGCTACAACCCAAGAAAAATATCCCAAGGAACTTACCTTGTTAATAGCACATCAGCGGCACCTCCGTGAATGAAGGATAGTCATCTCCTTTCTTTACTCGGCCATCGTAAGACCTGGATAATTACTTTTCTCACTCTAATTTAATTTGCATTAAGCCCAGGGTATTTGGTTTTTGAGACCTAACACTTAAATCTGGCAGACGCTGGCTTGTGGTTAGGAATGCAAGACTCCTGGGAAAACATCTGGCCTCATTCTGAATAAATGCCTGAATTCATATTATTCTCATCGAAAATCTTTCTGAATGTCATTCCTAATGAAGTAGACGCTGCATACACATTATTTTAAAATAAAAATATATTGACAAATGACCTTTGAGAGAGCCATGAATAGGAGAATGTTTGCTCCTTTACCATGAATTAATCATTAAAATGATTCCTAGAATTATCCTACTATGTTAAAGAACCACACATCAACTCAAGGCTTTCCAATTTGACAAATGTGTTTTGAATGGACGGTATCTCATTATTGTCACATTGTCATCCTGTAACTTTCCTGAGTCACTATCACAACTATCGAATGAAAAGTGCTGAATAACCTTTCTATGTGTAGTACCTATCATGTGGTTACTAAGGGATGCAAAACAGAAAGAGGATGATGGCAATATTTTAGTTACAAATAGTCACTTAGAAACTGTCAGCCTGTCATCAGCATGCAAATATGCAGACATATGTATACTTAAATGCATACATATATGTGCATGTATGCATATCATACATGTATCCATACATGTATATGTGTATATGTATATACTGGACAATAAAATGAGAGCGTTTCTATTTCAATGTATGGACTACGTTTGAGAAAAACTAAGATCTCCAAACAAACACTGACACATCTCTACTCCAACCACAAGAATCTTATATAATTCTTTTAATCTATGTACCCTGTTATATACAACTGGAACCTCCAAGAAAATATTCACCTGATTCTAAATATTTCTCTTTGTTTAGTGCTGGAAAGCTGAGAGTCCATGCACATTTAACCTGATAAAATGTTATTGAAGCATCCAACAGAAATGGACATGGAGTTTGCTTGAATTCAAGACAGCAGTGAATGATAAGATCCCTGTACTTCCTAATTTTCTCCTTCAGAAGTCCTAACCCCCAAATGGGAGTCTACATTTGTAATGGGAGGAAATATAAATGGCCCAAAGCAGTGTCAAACTCAATGCCTGAACCCTCCAAATGGATTCAACAACTCTCAAGAGGTAACATCAGTCATATTCTAATTTGACGTGAGCAATTGACTGGTAGTTTATTTTTTGCAATAAATAAATAGAAGTAATTACATTTTTTTCCAGTAATTCCCCACATCAGTGTTCTAGGGAACATTGTATGGTGTGTATTATGTTCTCCTTTTCTAGCCTTCCTGGAAATATTTAAAATATGCAAAAAGTTACATTAAAAGGTTTTATTAAGAGAAGACCCAAGATGCCACAATCTTCTGATACTTAGTGTGGACTGCAAGGAATCACTGAGAAATCCTGATGACATTAGCTCTCAAAAGTCATCTCACCTTGCCATTCATGAACTCTGGGTTGTGCAGTGTCTCGGACCACATTTTCCCGGACTCTCCTGAATTCCCTGAAGTTGATCCTTTTCACAGGGCACCCTGAACATCTCATGAGCATGCATTCCTCAATCCTTCCCCTCCCTCACCGAAGCCACCAACATCTAGAGGCCACCAAAAACATCCTCTCTGTGGAACATGTTTGTAACATTTTTGACTCGGTAGTTCCACTGCAGCCATTTTGGAGTTAGGGGCTCTTTGACACAGTCACTTGGGCTATTTTGATCCTTGCCATATTGACATAACCCAAAAAAGTAAAATAAAAGATTATAAGATCAGCTTCTATATTAGTTGTGTGCAAAGTATCCACCCTCATTGCATCTTTGAGCTATACCCATTAAGGATCCCCAGCCCCTAAGGTGGGCATCATCAAAGACATGTGGGTCCAAGATGCAGAGTCAGAGATGGAAGGGAGGGTTAGTGAACCTGGGATCACTGAGAGCCAGGTTCAGCCGTAACTTCTCACCCGCAAGACAGGCCACCAACTGCTCTGGGCAAACTGCTCTGCTTTTCCTCTGAGAAGTCGTCTATTAATATATTTTGAGAGATCTGCATTGTAACTTCCGAGATTCAATAATACACAACTAGAGGGAATCCTACAAAAGCAACGATGTCATGCAGGTTGCACAGGGAATCTGCACTTACATTCCTCTCGGTGATTTATTTCATATGTTGCACATCTCTGGCTTTGGAAAATAGGACCGATAGCCCATCTGGAAGCAAATTCACTTTAAAAATGATTCCACTTCCAACACAAGAGCATGAGTTTGTTGTTCTGAAGACCCACTCCCTAGCAAAACTGGTAAAAAAAAAAAATAGTTAAAAAAAATTAAACTCTCTGGAAATGGTCCTAAGGTCATACAACAAATGAAGAAACATTTCTTCAAGAAAATTTACGAAACTTTGGTAAGAGTAGTGACAGTTCGTAGTATTTGTGCCAAGAGCCACTCCCTCCCTTTCCCCTCCTGTGAGATGAAAAATCTGCCCAAAGAATTCTAACAACTCAGCAATCAAAAGACAATTTTGTCCCCAGCATTCCTTAATGTTTAAACATAGAGTTACCATACTACCCAGCAATTCCACTCCTGGATAAATACCCAAGAGAAATGAAAATATATCCACACAGAAACGTATACACAAATGTTTATAACAGAATTAATTGTAATAGTCAAAAGGTAGAAACAATCCAATTGTCCAACTCATGAATGGAAAAACAAAATGCAGTATAGCCATATAACAGTATATTATTTGACCATGAAAAGTAATAAAGCACTGATACATATTACAACATGGTCGAACCTCGAAAACATTAGCTGAAAAGAAGCCAGTTATAAAAAGTTTTTAAGAAACACATCATCTGATATCATCAATATGTAATTTCCAGAATGGACAAATTTATATAGGGAAAAAGTAGATTAGCAATTGTTTAGGATTTTGGAGGATGAGGGAAAAGAGGGATTATACCTAAAGGGTATGAGGTTTCTGTTTGAAGTATTGAAAATTTTCCAAAGTTAACTATGGCAAGAGTTGCACATACCTGTGAGTATACTAAGAACCATTGCATCGTGCATTTCAAATGGGTGAATTTTATGGCATGTAAACGATATCTTAATAAAACTTAAAACCCTGTAAACTCTAACAATATTTTATTGTTTTTTTTTTCTGATTATAAAAGTTACATTATTCGATTGTGGTAATAATAACAGCGATTAAGTTTAAAGAGCTTTAAAACAATAAGGTGTAGTTATACTAAAAAAAAAAAATCATAATAATAGCTGCCCATAGAAAAGGCAAACAATGCAAAAGTGGATGAAAGGGCCCCGTAGTCTTGTGGGTGGGGCAGAGTGAGAAACAGAGATATGACTTTAGAACATGACTCTCCCCTTTGATAGGATCATTTTCGTGCAGTTATGTCAAAACCGATGCTTCAGAATGGTCTTGTCAAATGCCCCTCGTGGCTGTGGATCGCCCTCTCCGCTGCAATCAGTTCATCTCCCAAATGTTTGATCTGCTGACAGCTATTGTTGCCGCCTCCCCGGAATCCACGGCCCATTCTTTCATTTCAGGCCATTAAATCAGCGTTTTTAAATCTACAGTTCAACACCACTAAACTCCCACTAATTTTCCTGCAAAAAGAGAGTAAGTTAATTGTCTTACTCTCAAACCTCATCATTCTTCCTTCATTCTCTTTATCCTCTTTCTTTGCTGGCCAGAGGCTCTCATCCTGTTTTCTTTGAGTTTTATTTTTCTTTAGGACACTCTGCCCATAGTTTTCCAATCCTGTTTCTCTACTGCCAACATTTGCATTTGTGTTTAAAAATAAAATATTAAAATGTCAACATGCTTATTAAATAATCATATATGTATTTATATAAAGTTGTTATTGTAACTCTATGTATCAGCAACCGTTTAGTTTTTTAAATTTTGTTATATTAGAAATAGAACCCTAGATGAAAGGGAAATCTTAGACCGAAGAAAAGCACAGATATGAAAATAAGAAAGCATAAACTCAAAAGGTCACGTGGTTTGTTTTTTTGTAAATCAGGCTAAGAGCTAATTTTGATTCAGCCTATAAAACTCTACGTGCAGCACATTTGTTTGCCAGGTAGACTTCTCCACCCTTTGGACATTCACAACGACCCTTTCAACCAAGAAACCACTGTTCTGCATGTTCCCAGCTACTGAGAGTTGCATTGGGTTTGATCTTGGCTTTATTGTCCCCAATTACAAAAAGTGCATCCACTGCTCAACTTGAACGTGGAAATGCTACCAAACTTGCTTCTGCTCCAATGGCGTTATTTAACGTGATTCTAAAACTGATATGACAAGCATTGGTCTGCCTCGAATTGTGACAATAAAACCAGTTGCATATTATTTCAGAGCTAGTGCTACCGAAGGAGTAAAAATTCAGGAAAGAATATTGGGGAACAAAAAGAAATCCAACACACATGTTTCAAATAAAAGTACTTTAATGAGGGAGTCATAGAGAGAGTTGTTGAAAATGTTAAGGTAACTAGTAAGGGATGTTGAGACACCCTGACTTAGAACATAAGAAACTGTCAACACCAGAAGGGCTGGAAGAGCAGAGGAAATGAAAACAATGTGCTTTCAGAGCCCTGAGAGAATGCCAGACTGGAGGGCAAGGTCACCCAGCAGGAGCCTTCATCACTGAGGGACACAAGGCACTGCCTGGGACAAGGGAGGGAGCGGGGTTCATTGTCCCAGATAATATCTCCCTCTCTCTCTCTCTCTTTCTCCCTCTCTGTGTCTCTCTCCTCCACCCACCAGGTCTTTGAGTTCCAGCCAGTATCTCCCATTGGCCAAATCTGAGAGAATATGGCCAATCCGGGGGCCTAGAGAATGAGGTCTCTGGGGTCAGCTCCAATATGCACAAGGAGGAAGCTGGGGCTGGAAATTTACCTGTAGAGGCCAATGCGGAGTAAGCTAGTCCTGGCACTAGGGAGACAGAACCCAGCAATCCCAAGAAACATCCTTGGGCCAGATAGCTAAGACCCAGCTGTAACTGCCAATTTTAAGCTCTTCTGCGAAAACAGGACAGCCTCCAAGAGGTGTTTCCACAGATGACCAGAATCTTCATTTCCCTCTGCTCTCTGCTCATAACTTCACTTCTGGTGAAGACCATTTTATTCATGGTGATACTCAATTTACCTTGACTATGCATTCTAATTTTCCAGGGGAAAATTCCAGAAGTTGAAGTAAATAAAGTGGCATTCCTTTCGTGGAGTCCGGGTCGAATACTGGTATATGCAATCAGACTGGATACGTCCGGTTGCTGAGAATCAGCGGTGGATGGTCATCACCTTTGGAACAGGTACAAAACAGCCCCTGCTGTGACTGGGTATGTCAAGAGGCCATAGCCTCTCCTTTTTTCTGGAGGCTGCTGTTTGTATGTGGAATAGCCATTTCTCACATCCTTACCCTATTCATTCTCAAAACGTGGGGCTGCATAGCCATTGCCTTATGATAGTCATGTTAACTGTGGCTCTAGGATTGCACAGTGCAGAAGTCATCACAGAATAGATTCAGATCTCTCTAGCACCTACAGCCTTCATAGTAAGGTAAGCATTTGAGAAGTACGTACTGTTACTTGTGTGTCATACAGCATCGGCATTGTTGTGCCTGTATCAGCCAGGGTCACCGCAGGAAAAGAGTTCCACTCCCATGAGTCAATTGAAAAGAGTTTAATGAAGGGACAATTTCAGAGGTGCAAGCAGCATTAAGGGTACCGATGAAGGGTGCTGAATTGTGGAGCTTTCAATTGTGGGAAACTATTATCACACTTAGGGCAGAAGGAGCAAGCAGGGTGCTGGATAACGTGGTCAGTGTGCAAGCTGGGACGCTGCAGGAGGACCTGCCAAGCAGGACAAGTCACAGAGGGACACAGCTACTTCCAAATATGAGATGCAGGACAGGGCGGGGAAGGTGAATTCCCCTGTCTCCATCTGCCTCTAGTATCTGGCATTTGCCTCCCACTGCCCAAACCTCCCCCCTCCCCACCTTGCAGGTGGCGAAAACACTCAGGTGGTGTGACGCACAGGGACCAGCCTTGCCTGGTCCATGGCAAGACAGAGAAGAGCAGGTTGGGGGATGGGGGTAGGCTATGAAATGTAAAATAGTCAGCACAGCATTGCTCCATAGTAACTCACGAAAATCACTTTATAATAGGTAAAATATTGGGAGAAGGCTAGATTTGAATTCTCACCAAGGGAACCCAATTACTGAAGATTACTGAAGATCTTTTGGAACTGAAGTACCATAAACTTTTGCTACTTATATAACAAATGCCAAGTCAAACCTGAACACAGCTTTATAGTTTCCATTTTAGGGCTAACAGTATGGTTCAGGCACTGAAATACTAAGAATACCATCCACTTGTGTAAAATTCTGTACATTAAATGCATAGATAGCATATCTTTCATTCTGTCTTACCAGTAACTTCTTTCAAAAACTCTTGGGGGCTGGGCATGGTGGTGCATACCTGTAAGCTACTTGGGAGGCTGGGGCAGGAGGATTGCTTGAGCCCAGGAGTTCAAGACCAGCCTGGGCGGCATAGCCAGACATCATCTCTATTTCAAATAAATAAAAAATAAACAGTAAAAATTCTTGGGGCATAACTCAACTTTATTCCCTAAAGCAACTAAAGTGTGGTGCATTATTTTGAAAGAGCAGGATTGTTTGTTATGGAAATTACTTCAAATATAAATTGCATACTGTGATTTGGCATCAAAGCACAGTGGCTAGGGGTTTTCTCTGTTGCCTTTTTTTCCTATTTAATATGCACCAAATTATATGTCTCCTTTCCACTCCAGTTTCATTGTATCTGTCACACCACAAATAATATGATCAATCACAGGCTGTCCCTATGGTCAAATGCACTGTTTCTCTAAATTAGGTATATTAACTGCTTTTTCACTTTACAACATGAATGGTCAAGTTGGTTAAGGAGCCCCAAAATAAGCCGTATTTGTAAATTGTTATAAGAGGGAACATCACACTGCAAATGAAAATTTCACCAAATAAAGTTTCATTGAATCATCGCCTTTAGAAGGACAGCATCCCTCCTGTTTAATCTTCCAATACAATTGCTGTCGTGCCTTTTGCTCTGTTGCTGCTAGAGCTCCTACTAATAACGTTAACTCTTCCTTTGATATTATTTTGAAGGAAGCTATTTACACAGTTGTAGCTGTAATGACTCCAGAGACTTTAAGCTTCTTGATATTTTTTATTAACATTGTAACACCTAGGACTAAAATAAACTATGTTTTACATTTTAAATATTTACATGGATTCTTTTATGATTGGTAATTTTGTAATCTCATGTGCCTTCAGAGAAAAAAAAATGTATGCAGTAATTTAAACATATCTTTCCTTGAAACACAATGCAACTTTTTAAATGGCTTCCACTTCAAGACAAATCTACATTTACTTTCTCCAAATCTACATTTACTTTCCCTAAATCTCATCCTTCCATGTATGTAGTGAAGGTACCATTCAGTACGTCTACTTGTGTGCATGTACATACAGACTACATACACACACACACAATCTGCAACTGGAAAAAAATAGGTGGAACAGCATCATATCCGTGACTGAGCAACTGCTGATTTCCCTCCTCCTGGACAAAAACTCTTAATCATCGTGGACTTTCTATGAACTAGAACACCAGAATATTAACATAAAGTATTAGGAAGCAACTCCAAAAGCACATTGAAAAATAGAACCAGATCTTAAAAAAGAAATAAGCATACAACATCCCATTCATGTGCTCAGATGTAGGAAAACTGATTCACAATTGCTAGCAAATCTTTTACATTAATTTCAAACAAGATCTATGTATTTCATAAATGGAGCCTGATTTATATCAACCATGATGTGGGAAAATATGATATAACTATAATTGAAAAAAATAAATATACTTATAAAATATATAAACCTTAGAAGTTATTGAGAGCATTTCCTTAACATTTCCACTATCCTGGGAGCCTCTTACCTTATCCATTAATAACAAAGCAAAATACATGGTTAATGGATAATTGTTTCCTGGGATTGTTGCTTTTGTGGCTGATGTGTTTCTCCCTATATATTTATATTCCCCAAATCATAAAAGATTCTCCTTATATATTTATATTCCCCCAATCATAAAATATTCATCAATTATTTCCACCTATTTATGCCATTAGTGAAATGCCTACTTATTAGATCAAAGAATATATCATTTCAGAATGTATATATTAAATTAGAGATATATATATATAGGTATTCCCACTAGAAATAGTGTGCATAGAAGAACAATTTATACCACTATCAATATCAGCACAAAGTAAATTTAAAAACCCTCATATTATACAAATGAAAAATATTCAAATCAAAGGACATGTGTTTCACTTGGTCAATTTTCCAACAATTCCAGCTATCATAGTACACCAAATACATTTCACATATCACATTCAATAACTTATTAGCTTTATAACACACACATACATACAGATACACTTACTATTTACAAAATACTCTTTCCTGTTTTATAATTTTTATTCCAACTCAATTAAAGAGTTTGTTTTAATTGCACACACACTCAAAACAGAAAATGATTATATATACACTGGAGTCACAACTTTTCCAGGCATCCTAATACAAGATGATTGGATGAAAGAATCCATTGTTTTCCAGACACAGTCTAAACGTTTAGGTGAAAGGTACACTATAAAACTGATACTATATTTCTGGGAAAAAAAATGATGTGCAGAATAGTTTTCCATCCACCTCCCCTGGGATCGTTTTAGGTAGACAACCTAAACATCAATCCAGTTTCCTTTCTCTATATATCGTTAAGTGTTTCCTGGTGCTAGAACACTTCTTTGAACCAATGTTCAGGTAAGACCCTCATGCTTCTCAACGGTTTTGTCTGATCATTGAATACCCACTGAGCTCGGTCTTTGTTGTCTTTCCATTAGAAAGTAAGTGTAACATCAGTACCCAGTGACAGTTGTTCCCTATCAGATCCCTTTCACTATCTTTCCAGGTAGGGGACAGGTCACCAGGTGTACATTTCCTATTCGACATTGTTTTAAAGCTTGCCTCGCTTGTAACAAATACTTTCCTATCTTTTAGCTTCTCCAGTAGCCGAAATCTCTTGAGATTTCTTTGAAAGAAGTAGTCTCCGATTACAATCAGTTCTTCCTTCAGTGTCTTCACTGAAAGAAGTGAAAAGAATTAGATGGTGAATATCATATAGTTTCCCTGATAACATCGCCTGCCATGCTGAAGTGCTATACGCATCTGTGCTCAGACGCAGTGCATGCCGTGTGTTTCCCTCTGAGATCAGCAACTCAAAGCACAGGAGCCCATAGACTATCTTTCAGAGCCTACTCCTCTCAGTTACAATAAATTTTCATGGAAGGTGGGCACATTATAAAATAACCAGAACATGCCATCCTTTCTCTGTTATCCTCCTGACATAGACACTTAAAAATACACTTTATATTTTGACAACAAATTCATTTTTGCTCAAAGCACATGTACCAAAGGCATCTCCAGGGTATTTTGATAGAAAGTGATGCCCTTCACTGACAGGTAGTGCTTGACACTGGGGAATGAAATTGATGGTGGAAATTTTAGCTATTTCAACATATTTTGTTCATCTAAGGTGACCCCTCCTCCAGATACTATACATGCAGGGAAGCCGTAGACAAAGGAAATTTGCAACATGGAAAACGGGCTGCTTTAGTAGACAACCTGTAATCAATTCACCTGTCTTTTCTTTATATATTTTGAAGTTTTCTCATAGACACACGTCTCTCCTTTAACAATCTCTGAGCAATCTGTGTCGTGTATTGTACATGCTGAAGGCACATAGTGAGCAAAGACAGAGGTGATCTCTTTCACAAGATCACCGATGCCCATGTGACAAGCCTACCCCATTAGCGTGCTCCTAGGCCGCAGTGCTAGACATGAGACCATCACCATGAGACACATCCAGTTTTCCGAGTCAAACCCATCGAAATGGATCTGGCTTAGCAGCTGGAAAATCTGGACTCAAGAAGTTTCAGTAACAAGATTGAAATATAAACTTTAGAAACTTCTACCTCTCTAAAAAGCTGCCTGTCAGAGGATTTCTATAAAGTTCTAGCACATCCCAGAAACCAGAGCTAAATGACTTTCCCATGAGACCCATAAATTATGAGAAGCACTAAACCAAAGAAAACTGCCAAGTTTCCAAAAGCTACATATTTTTCTAAGCTTTATCTGAAATTCTGGTCATACCATGAGGCCAGTTAGAAAATAAAAAATAACCTATCCATGAACTTTGAATGTTACAGTTGTTTGATATTTCCAGTAGGCTTCATAGACAGGACTAAATTTTGTTTTTAGGATGTCTATGTGAAGATAAACCACTTCGATTTAGCTTTAATCTGCTTTAAAGATAAACCTTGGACATAAGTTACAAAGTCTGGGTCCTCTGTATTCTTCCACATCACCCTGGGCTTCCCAGCTTACAGACTGGACCACCCAGCCCTGGAGCAAACTGTTTTCCTACCTGTCTGTCCACATCCAACATCCTTATTAAGGCAAAATCCATGTCTGCCTTGGTCCCCGTTGTATATCCCGGTACCTGGCAAATACGAGGGACTCATAAAGGTTTTTGAAAAAATAAATCATCCATGTGTACCTTACATTTAGAAAATTATTATATAGGTATCTATGATTAGGTATCTCACTCAAATAAAATTGATTTTGTTTAAATACTCTTAATAGTCTATTTCATTTTCATATCCATGAAGTTTTTGAGTCCTGGTAGCCAATGTCAAGAACATGGCTCTGCAGTCACACCTTCTGGATCAGATCCTGGTTCCATTGGTGACCTTAAGTTACTCCTCTGTGGCATCAAGTTACTTCCTGTTAGAAGTATGCTTGGGAACATAACATTAGAGAATTACCATAAAGTATATAGCCCAATACCACGTTAGCTGCTATTTTTGTTCGCCAATGTTGTTTTCATTGTCAAAATGAAGAAGATGATATGGCTGTATCCCACCAAGCAAGGATCCAGACCTTTGGCCCTGCTGTTTGCAGACATTTCACTTTCAGAGGTTTAGTCCCAAAACTAAACATGGGTCTCTTCCCAAAATTAGACATGTTCTTTCTTTCTAACGTCTACACAGATGAAGTGGCTGTTGTAGAAGGAGCAACAGACTTTAACAGAGCAAATATTTCTCTAGCTAGGCCCATCTTGAATTTCTACATAACAGATCTACAGAAACCCACAAAGAGCAAAATGATAATAGTCAACTTTATTTGCAGCACGGAACACTGTGCTTTATGTAACATGCTTTCCTTCAAAGCTGGCATTAGTGCAATGTCAGTGGGTACAGCCTTTCCATGGGGTAGTTTAACAGTTCGACATCTGGAAAACATACACACAAAGATGTAAAACATAGTGTTGTTTAATATGGCAAAAAGCAATTTCAAAATATAAATATCTGCCACTTGGTTAAATTAAAAATTGAGTAAAACTATGCTTTGCTCAAGGCTTCAGGATTTTTAATTTATCTGTTATGATCTTATATAGAATTTTAACATTTATAATGAGAATGTTTCTATCTTCCTATGAGAAATGCATTTTAAAACTATCTAAACAATAAATCAAGGTAAGAAAAATAGAGAAAGCAAGCAAAATAGCAATGTTTCTTGAAGGGTATTCACCAAAATGTTAACTTACAGGAGTTCACATGTTTTAATGATACAAACATTATAGTGTTTAAATTATTACTGACTGTGTGCATTTCCTTTTTTTATACACAGCTGTGTTTGGAAGCCAAGTTTGGTTCATAGGACAAAGATCGTTTCTTATCCATCTCTGCAGAACTCATTACATTGCAATGATAATTATTTGTTGGATAAATATGAATGAATAAATGATAACTGTTGAAAAGTATCACAAAAATAGCACACATTCTGTCTGGGAGAAAAAGCAATGAATCGGGAGCCTTGGTTAATAAGAAATCTTGACAAGAATTATAGACCAAGATCCCCTCTGCATTGAAAAGAGAAACAGCCAGACTTAACTAGTTTTTGAATAAGGTTGTTTTTTGCATCTTCCCTCTTCCTGCCTCTCAACCTCACATTTAAACACTCAGGACCCTCCTGTTCTCTCCCACTTTTAACAAAACCCGCTTTCAGGAAAGTATTAGGTATCTGTCATGGACATGTTGACATGAATTCAGTTCATTGTTCCCCTTCCCAGGTGTCTTGGGGAGCTTTAGCTTGGATAATCTCCTTTTGCTTTGTAATCAGGTTCTTTGGTCATTATCAGACTCCAAAGTGATGCCTATGGGCCCCAGACGTAAAGCTGGTTGAGGCAACTTGCCTAGACTATAGCAGCTCGTGCACTAATGCTATGTTTGAAATGGTTGTGTGTAATTGGCTTTTCGTTATGTATTTTAAAAAGGATTGGTGGGTTATGCTCACATGAGCAGCTTGGCCTCAATGCCTGCACTCCACTGATGTGAAAAAAATAGTTATGTAACCACCTGTGTGGTCCCTGCAGATGGTGACTTGCTACTCTCACCAGAGTCAAACCAGTCAGGAGCACGTCTGGCTGGATCCATGGGACAGAAGGCCTAACATAAGGCCAGCCTGAAGCCACAGGGCATGTACTAGGTCCTAACTTTCTGCTCCTGAGTCCCACTGATGAAGGGACTTCTCTGTTAGTCAACCAAGACCTAGTTTCCACATGGCCCCCTCAGGATGAACCCACCTCTCTCTTTCCTTCATCTGCACACACGGAATCTGAGAGATGCTTAAGACATTGACTCTCTGCCAGGAATCATAGTACAACTTGCTTGTGTCTTAGTCATATTCTGTGTCTTCCTGTAAAGGCTTAGGAATTTTAAAGGAAAAATAAACTACCTTGTCTCTACGTCTTGAACTATCATACCATGAAAATTATGGAATGAAAAGTTTTGATCTTATGAAAGGAATTCCTGAGATAAGGGGACTGTTTTGAGGGTTCCGGGGACTGCTTCCAAAATTCATGAAGTCAGCTGTCAGGCCACAGTTTACCCCACAAACCAGTCTGAGGCCAAGCTGAAGCTCTCTCCTGCCCCGCAAGGTATAGCAGCACCCCCTCTGTGTTTGGCTCCTTAACTCAAGAACTCAAAAAGTAAGAAGACTTCTTATGACACCACAGTTTTCTCATTTAAAATGTAAATTAAGGAGGGATCATAATGATCATGCTAAAAGCTAACATTTTATTGAGATAAAAGTGTTCTTACATTCTTACCTTTCTGAATTTCCAAATTATTGGGGAATTCTTTTGGAAATTTCCCTGATACATTTATTTAAGAACCATCCTAAAGTATCTAATGATCAGTTTCCAATCATTCATTCAACAAGTGTCAGTTTAGTATCTAGCAGGTTTCAGGAGCTGTGCTTTTATGAATACTAGTAATACAGTGAAGCAAGTGACAGAAAATATAGTTGTTAATTCTGTTTGGTGAGAGAAAGACATGAAATCCCCATTCCAGCACAAAAACCACCCTTGTCGAGGTGGTTGATGGCCAGTGCTCGACCAATTTGATCTTCCTGCAACATCTGACAGGGTGGATTAGCCTTCAGCCTTTGTGGAGGGGGCCTGTCACTCTCCTGGTTGAGTGGTTTATCCCGACCACTGCTAGGTGACGTGCCCCAAGTTCTATGTTTGGCCTCTTCTCTAATCTATACAACCCTCATGGTAATCTCTTCTAGGCATAAGGCTTTAAGTATCTTCCATGTGCTGATGACACCTAGATTTATGTCTCCTGCTTGGACACTGTCTTTGAACTCTAGACCTATATATGCAACTTTGATATCTACTCTTTGACTATTGAGAATGTTTTGCAAACTTAACACATTCAGGACTAAAATCCTGTTCCCTCTCCTAAAGACTTGTCTACCTTCAGCCTCCCCCACCTTGGTCAATGCCAACTCTATTCTTGCGGTTGCTCAAGCCAAAACCCTTGGAGCCTTTCTTGCCTTCACACATCTCACACTCGGTCTATCGGGAATCCTGTTGGCTCTGCCTCCATAGTACACCCAGCCCACGTCTCACCTCCTCCACTTCTGATCACCACATTTCACAAACCATGGTCCTCTCTTGCTCCAATTATTGAAATTTTCCCAACCGACCCCCCAGGCCCTTCCCTGCTTCCCCTCATATTAGACAAAGCAGATCATGGAAGACTTGGCTCAGGTCATGGTCACTGTCCTACTAAAAGGGCTTAGGAAGAGCCAGTGTCCTGGGTGGTCAGAAGACCTGTGGCTTGCGATTGGCGTCAGAAGTGGGTGGGGCTCAGTTTTGTGGGACTGAGTCTTGAATGAAGACATCAACAAATTAATCACCTCCTTGATTTTTAGTCTCAGTTCTAGCCACCTGGACACTGGCAGGAGCACTGATAACTAATTCCAGTGTCTCATCCCACGCTGGGGTAAGTTTTACTGCTATCTTTACTGTATTAATCATCCACTGCTGTGTAGCAAATTACTCCAAAATGTAGTGGCTTAAAACAATAAGTACCCATTATCTCACAGTTAGGAATCGGGGTGAGGGATGAGCTGGGTAGTTCCGACACTGGGTCTCTCACGAGGCTGCAGGCAAGATGTTAGCCAGGACTGCGATCATCTGAAGGCTGACTGAGGTTGGAAAATCCTCTCTAAGGCGGCTCACTTACACAGCTGGAAGGTGGATGCTGCTAGAAGGACTCAACTCCCTCCCCACACCGGGCTCCCCCATGTGGGCCTCTCCACAGACTGCTTGAGCATCCTCACAACATGGCCGGTGGCAGCAGAAGTTGTACCCTCTTCATGCTAGTCTTGGAAGTCACACATTTTCACTTCTGTTCATTAGAAGCAAGTCACTGTCCAGCCCGCATCCAGTAGAGAAGCAGCCTTCACTTTCTGAAAGGAGGTATGTGAGAGAATTTGCAGGCAGACTGCACAACCACCAGAATCACTACTAATAATCACCACCTCTGGAGCGCCCAACAGATGTCAAGAACCATGTTAGCCATCTTATGTACACTGTTTCATTTGACCTACAGACCTACATCTTACAGATGAGGAGACAAAGGCTGGCTTTTTTGAGATATCAAGGCAAGAAAGCAGTAGACTCAGGACTGTAAATTTAGTTAGTCTGATTCCAAAACCATTTCTATTTTGCCCCATGGCTTCTGGGCCTTTCCAGAGACCATACACAGCATCTTAAGAAAAAACGTTTGGCATTTCAGAAACCTGATTTCATACAAGGTATCATCTATGTGTTTTTGGGGGGCTTGGGGGGTATTTGGGTTTTTGTTTGTTTGTTTGTTTGTTTTGTTTTAGACAGAGTCTAACTCTGTCACCCAGGCTAGAGTCCAGTGGCATCATCATAGCTCGCTACAACCTCAAACTCCTGGGCTCAAGTGAGGCTCCTCCTGCCTCAGCCTCCTGAGTAGCTGGGACTACAGGCATGTGCCACAACATCCAGCTAATTTTTCTACTTTTTGTAGAGACAGGGTCTCACTAGGTTGCCTAGGCTGGTCTCAAACTTCTGGCCTCAAGCAATCCTCCCACCTCGGTCTCCCACAGTGCTAGGATTACAGGTGTGAGCTACCATGCCCGGCCTCATCCATTTGTTTTAAGCTATGTGCTACTCAGAAGCACTGACCACATTGTTATAAACATTAAATTAAATTAATCAGAGCCTCACTATTCAGAATTTGTGATAATCGTTAAGGCTCCTCATAAAGTTTAAACTTATTAAACAAGCTGAAATAAGATTTCATTAAAAATGTGATAGCTTTCCCAGACATTGGTTATGCAAAATTCAAAATCAATATTTTCAGTAAAGCAGGCCTAGCAAGATTTATATGGTCTAAAGTTTCTTGGATGAGAATTTATGTCTCTTTTAGTACTGGAAACAATTAATGTGAAAAATTTCTGCTAAGACACTCATTTCTATGGTTTCACTGTTCCAAGCTGAACTTTCTTCCTCATCCCCCCACATATGTGGTGATTTAGCCTTGAACCCCAACTACTAACAATAGGGGGTTAAGAAAGAAACGTTTATCGGGGCAGACCTCTGTCATTTGTAGACATGCTAAGAAATGTAAGTTACAGCTGCACATAGAAGTCATTCTGCTGAGTTTGGAAATATGCTTAACTCAGATCGTGGCTGCCATGAAAAATAAGCTTATTATGGAGAACATTTGTCCTGAGCAATGCTAGCAAACATAAAGAAAAATGCGATGGAACTGAGCCTCCTCAGCTCCAAGAGAATGAATTAGGTCTCCAGGTGGACACCTGCCTTCCGAACCAGCTCACACCTATGACTGAGTGAGCACCAGGCCGCCCTGGGAACGGCCAAGATCACTCCCGGGTGCCTTCAGGGACTTCTTTTTGGGATCTCCCACTAGGAGCTTCTTCTCTTCCCCACGATGCATTTGCATTTTTCCGCTGCCAAGTCGTTAGTTTCACTCTCCTAAAAGAATTTTTACCTGATTCACACACAGTCCATGGTCTCTCTAGCATTTTCTCTCTCACTGCCTGTCTCCTGTTCCTCCCTCCTTCATGTATACACTGTCTGTTTCAGATGCAATATCTACTCATTTGAAAAGAAAGTTTATTCCGGAAGAGCCTGAACAGTAACAGCTGCCATCTGCAGAAAGAGCTTACTGCGTGCCAGGTACTGTCCGGAGCGCTGGTCCTACAGCCTCTTTTCATCTTCATTTCAACCCTGTAAGGATGGTAACGCCATTGCCCACATTTCATAAACGAGGGGACCAAGTCACATAGAATAGCTTCATGGAGTGTTCCCATGCCCTGCTAACACATTCCACCAGAAAGAATGGGAAGTAGAAGCTTTATGCAAACATTTCTAACTCTACGTTCTACCTTGGCTAATTGCTAATAAAGAAAATGATATCTTTATTAGTCA
The DNA here is from genome assembly GCF_041146395.1 of Eulemur rufifrons. Classification (NCBI taxonomy): domain Eukaryota; kingdom Metazoa; phylum Chordata; class Mammalia; order Primates; family Lemuridae; genus Eulemur; species Eulemur rufifrons. The sequence continues at coordinate 7,629,333 of NC_091007.1, read as the reverse complement.
AGTAGCTTAAAGGGAGGGTAAATAAACATGCACTGACACGGGTATTACTGAAATGCATAATTCAAAGGGGAAAAATACAGCATCTTCCTAATTTTTTTTGATGCATTTCTAAAAAGGCTTCATTTGATGTTTTTAAATGTCTCTAAGGACATGTTTTAGGTAGTTTATCTTAGATCCTGGGTCAGAAGTTTATTTCTCAAAACCAATTGGGTAAAGCATGGTAAAGTACTTGGTATGTTATCATATGCTTATTACATTAATTATTTTTATTTGTAGGATATAGAATATCTAGCCAAGCAAGTAAAATACAATAATAATAATCTTGACTTTGCATGAAAGAGGCAATGATCCACCCCACTGGGTCAAAAGGAGATAAAAGGCCTCAAAGTTACGTAATGTGTGTCACTTGGAGTACAGGGCCTTAGAATCCATAAACTTGTAGTAAGAAGAAAATCCCACATAGTTTATTAACAGCAAGAAGAACAATTTTCAGTTTTCTACATATTCGTGCTCATTAATTTATCAAATAAATTTTTGTAAAAGTACTGTATTTTGCAAAAAAAAATGGTAGCTTATCTATAAACAATATGTTCAGTAATCTTTTTGTTTATGCAACAAATATTTATATTTATTTCCAATGCAAAATATTAATAAGTTACATATAGGCAGTCCTCAGGTCAGAAATCAGGTTCCCTAACCAAAACTCACTGGGAAGTTGTTTGGAAGTTAATTTGTTGGGTAACAAGAAATAAACACTCACACGACCCATACTCAACTCTGTGTTATGAGTATATTCAAGAGATATGAACATAGTCTAGAGTCTAGCTGGGGAGACAAAACTGACATGCATGATTGCCAGTGAATAATTGAAGGCAACTAATGCAGATTTTGTGGTAGTATAAAGAAATCACGTTGACATCCAGAGAAGTTAAGATCTGTAAGGTCTGTTTCCTGGGAAGCTTCATGTCAGAGAAGTGGACTTTGGACAAAGACTTCAAGACAGGATGAGGATGGAGTGAAGGCCAAATCCACACCAGTCCTTGGTTCTACTGGAAAGTTCTTCTCTCCTTAATATTCTGCAAGGAATGGTCTCATGAGTGAAGGGATTGCATGTCTTATGTTCATGGGAGAGTCAGGATACTGGTCTGATTGGAATGGGGGGGCCAAGGGATTATTCATTTATTCCTTCAACAATATTTAAAAGCCAACTTGGTTTTCAAAGAAAGGAAGAGTAGTTTAGAGTTAACGGAGTAACTAACAGGAAGTCATTAACGTTTTTTGAATAATGGAGTGGTGTTCTGGAAGTAATACAAGAAGTTAGTTCCATAGCAGCACAAGGATGCATTCAAGATAAGATGAAAATCTGCTCTTGAATGTCACGAAAACAAGGAGAAACAGATGAGGAAAAACAAAATACAGTAGCTTTTCTTTTCTTCCATATATCACATATGTAGTTTGATTTTCCCCCCTTGAAAGGATCTCAAAAGTATAATGGCATGATGTAACAAAAGGAACATCAAACTGAGTGAAAACAAACATTGACAATAAAGAGACAGAAAGAATATATACCAGGAAATAGTAATAAAAAGAAAGCAAAATGTCACAATATAAATAATATACAAAATAGAAACCAATGCAGAAAGCTAAAATCTTACCAAGAGATGGATATTTCACAAATGATAAAATTCACCATGATGTGATTCTTGAATCTTTATATCAACACATTTTCTTTTTAATACAGTTTATTTTCTTATTTTTATAATAAAAAACATTTTATATTCCCACCCCCAAAAAGTAGAATGAGATTCATATATGAGAGCATTTTATACAGACACAGATTCTAATTTAAGTGTAAAACACCTACCTGTTGGGAAATATAAAAGTTGGAACAGCAATACAATTGCACTAGAACCAATATTCAAATTATATACCCCCTATTAATAAGAGAACAAATTTGTGCATGAAGTCCCTTGAGTTTAAAGAATCTTATGTAATTACCTTCTTGTTATCACTTTGGGCACATTAACTGGAAAACCAAACCTTTCTGTCTCTCTCTTTCCTTTTCCCTCTCTTTCTCTCTCTCTCTCTCTCTCTCTCACACACACACACACACACACACACACGCACGTCGATCTACACTCAAGTTGCAAAGCAAAATGGACAATTAATTCAATTATCCAGCTAGCATGAGCTCCTCTTCCCAAACTTTGCTCCCCTCTCTAACTTATCCTTGACTCTATTTTTAGGATATGGTAGGGGGGAATGAAGAGGGTTTGGGCTAACTTCTCGAAAGTAATAGGCTCATTTTCCCTCGCTCACACTGACACAGCCCTAGCTTGCTTGGGCAAGACAGATGACAGGCTCAGTGTCACCTCTCCCTTCCCTAATGATAATGATCCTCCAAACGTGCTTAGCCGCTTCCTTCCAAAACCTGTGGTGTTTCGCCTTGGGCTGTCTCTCTTAAGAGAAATTGGACACAGCTTAAAGATGTGATTATCCTGACTTCTGCCGTTCATTAAGATAGCACCGAATGCACTGAGTCCAGGGACATTTAGCCTGCACTTGTGGCTTTTTGCATCTACCTGGAAGTGGCCCACACAAGCTAATCGTGCAAATCCCAATCTTACATCTTCGTGATGGAAGAGAGATGGCTCTGTTCCTGCTCAAATCTGGTAATTATTTTCTCTTCCCATGCCTCGTGGTCCCTTCTCATGCTGTCTCAGACTAATGGTTAAAAAAGACAAGAAGAAAAAAGGCAGCACACGGCAGGTACGGGGCTAACTCAGTGCCACAGCCACGTCCCACGGCCCCTGTCTGTGAGCGGTGTCAGCGTCTCCCGGCAGAGACAGGCTGGCAGTCCCCATGAACCAGGAGGCCGAAGAGCTTCACCTGCTACCCAAGGTCTGTCTTCATAGTCCTCTCCTGCTAGGATTTTTTTGACATTTTTTTCCAGAAGACACTTTTTGAAAAGACAGAGAAGGGGCCTAATATACCATCAGAGTTCAAAGCTCCGGCAGAAGTAATTACCTTGACAATGCTGCCAAGCCATCAGTTTTTCTTTGTGCATTGCTTTGCGCTGGTATTTCCACTCCACTCTTTCAAAACAACTGACACTTACGCTGGATAATCTCAGCTCCCAGAACCCGGGTCGTTGCCCCTGTCTGGATCCGCCTCCCTGACCCCCTGCACTGACCGCCCGGGAAGTTCGTATTCTGGTTTGGCATCACTCACTTGTGGTCAGTGATTGTGGACAAATGGACGAATTCAGCGTTTTCATAGCTCCCACATTTGGAGAAGACAGCGATGGAGTCTGCTAAAAAGATCCCGGCCCCTAACCAGTCACTGTCTGTTGGCTAATATGCTTAAGTGATCATTCAATGTCCCGGAAAGAAAAAGGGACGAATGCTGCTCGGTTTTAAAACGAGGCACTGACTCTACAGAAACAAGACACCCTGATTTTTTTTTTTTTTTTTTTTTTTTTGTTACAATTCCACACTTAAAGAGAATCCCAGACCAGAAGGCAGGAAGATCTCTTGGACGACCTTTTCTGCATTTCCTGCCCAAGGAGGAAGAGACTCCTGAGACCATCTAGCAGACTGTGGGAATTCAGGATCGCACTGCTCCAAAACTCTTAGTGCTAAGCAAACTTTCTTCATTAAGATGAATCTTAGTGCTTCTGACCAGGTCATTGTTTAATGAGAAAACATATAGACGCTTGCAATTTCATTATAGATGCAGATTCAAAAGACAAGGAGAAGAAAAATGTCTCCTTACAGACAATAAGCTTTCAAAACATCAAAGTGTACCTCTGCGGAGCAGAGATGCACCAGACACGTTAAGTAGAGACTAGAATGTTAGTCCCAACAGCGTTGGATGTGAAACAATTTGAACTCGGGCTGTGGAGCTGGCATACAGTGTAGTCTAAGGACCCCTTCTAGAGAAAGGAACTGAGAGTCTAGGACTGTCATCTCACACCCTACTTCTGATTGTGTGTTTGCTCATTTAAAAAAAAAAAAAAAGCAGAAGCATGTGTTTATTTAACAGCATTTAATGGTTATAACAAAAGCAGCATTTATATGGTATATTTGCTCCTTGTAACAACAATGTGACCTAGGAAGTATTATGCTTCCCATTTAACAATGGAGGAAATTATAAAAAGAAGCTTATTAAAGTCCGACGTCAGATAAAAGTAAGGTATCTGCCTTTCCGCCTGGAATGGGAAGAGTAGGTGAGTCCTTCCCTTTCGTATGAGAGAGTCTCCTGTCTCTACTGACCACCGGCCACTGACTTCTGAGGAATATTTTCCAGCTACCTCTTCAACAAAGATCCTCTTAGTTTCCTATGTTTGCCAATGCCCTCTTCCATGGTGTCTCAGCTAACAACACGCCTATCCACTAACCCTGAGTCCTAAGCATTTTAGTTTTAAACTTCTGAATACCACCTAGTCAGCAGGAACCTCAATCTAGACAGTGACAACGGAAATCTAGGCTGAGCCCTGCTCAGCTACACAATCAAGGCTTTCTTCTCTGGGTCAGCAGTGTTCAAATTGTGGGTCTCCCGTGACATCACTTGGTAAGTCACAGCATACATTTAAAACAACAACAACAAAAGAATACAAAGGAAGAGAATAAAATATATCAGAGTACACTACCCATACAGAGCGAAATTTATTTTTGTTTATAAAATGTGTTTTTCTTTTTTTTTTTAAACTTTTTAAAAAACGTATTTTATTCCAAGACAATTATAGATGCACTGGAAGTTGCAGAGAAATGTACAAGGAGATCCCATGGAACCCCCACCCTCCCCACGCTCTCTCCGTCAATCTCATTGTCTGGTCACAGGAAATCATTCACCAGCCCCCAACCATTTTTCTCTGTGTCTTGGTGCAAGATCTTAGTCTTCTTGGAATAGTCTTCTTTTTCTTCGTCTAGGCAAACAGTCATTCTTCAACATAATCTTAGTGCCAGTTTTCTGACACCTTACCCACCCAAATACCCTCTTTCTTCGGAGCTCCCTTAGCATCTTGTACATACTTCTCCTAAATTGCATTTCACATTCTCTCCATTCCGTGGTTAACAATTCTCACTGGAGACTGTTCAGCACTGGGTCCCAAATGCTTGTGCAACATTGGGACATACTAGTTTCTCAATAAATGCTGGACGAACAAATAAATTAAAAAGATCAAGGTAGGAATATGTTAGCCCTTGTCTACCGCACCTTGATTCTGATCCAAAACTAGTAGGATAAGTTCTATGGGGGTCTTTTGTGTATTTTAATAACATTTGAGTGTATTGTAAAATGATAAAAATACATTCAGTGTACAGTATTTGGAAAATATAACAAGTAAAAACTTATTTAAAAAAAAAAAAAAATCGTTGACTCCATTCTCCAGAGACAATCATTACTAATACTTAGATGTTTCCTTGAAATGTTTTTATGGCTAAATTATATATGAACACACACACACACATTTTATAAAGTTGGAAACACAATTATATGGCTTTATGTCATTGTTTCTTGCTGTGAACATTTTCTATATCATTCAATATTCTTCCAAACAACCTTTCTAAACATCGTTATGGTGTGCCATCACTGCTGTGGTTGAACACCTGCTCATTTTCATCTTTTGCCACCGTAGATAAGGCTGCCAGGACTGCCCTTGAACATGCATTTTCATTAAAAACAAACAAAAAACCTCTCACCATCATTGTGTAATGCCATGTTTTCATTTTGCCTAGTTTGATGGACAAAAAAATAGTCTTAGTTCGCATGGATTGTTGGGGGGTGGTTGTGTCATTGTGCCTAGTTTGATGGACAAAAAAAATAGTCTTAGTTCGCGTGGATTGTTGGGGGGTGGTTGTGGGAGATGAGGTCGTGGGGTGCTGGAAGCTCAGACCCGCTGGTGCACTTGACCGGAACCAGACCTCAGAATGAGAGACCTGGCCCAGCGGTGTCTGGGCTGGCTTTCCACCATTTGAAAGTTCTCCTTTTAATGTTGTTAGTGATAAAGTTCTTAAAATAGTAACGTTATTCGGATGATCTAGGAGAACAGGCAGGCCCCCAGTTTCTGAGCCATGCACGTGCACACACGCCCACACAGCAAAGACACCCAATGTCGCTCTGGCAGCAGCTCTGCTCTGCCAACCACTGGACGTGGGCTCGGGCCGGGGCACAGTCCCGGTAGGGTCTGGCCTCTCCCAGCCGCGTCCCGCCCTCGAGGCAGCTCACATGCCGGTTCTGGGACAGCAGCGACAGAAGCCTTTCCCCGCCCCTTCCAGCTGCAGCAGGGACCCTGCAGCCTAGCCCAGCGCTGGGAGCCGGGCCCTCCCGCGCCCACGTGGCAGACAGCTTCGGAGCCGCGGGAGACCCGGGCGTGGTGCTGGGCGACCCCTGCCAGCCCCTCAGCCTGCGGCCCCAGGAGTCCCCGCCGCTATGCCCAGCCCAGCGCGCGGTGCAGGTGCGGGGCTCCTGGAATTCCACCTGCGCCCCGTGCCCGCTCTCTCCAGAGGCTCTTTCTCCTTACTCCTTCAAAGGGCACGCACAGACACCCCTTTCCTGATAAGGACAAGCAGAGAAATGCAAGTTTCTAGCCCCGGGGCTGCCATTCCCTAATGGTGGGAGGACAGGGACACTCGAGAGGTCATGCTTTCTCAGTGATTTCCTTCGCCCCCAAAAGGTGGTATTCGTGGTAGTTGCCTGAACAGGGTAAGTCAGGCATGAGGTCATCCTGGTGAGCGTGCTCTGCAAAGCACAAACGTCGTCCCTGCCCGCCGTGGCATTGTCGCAGGTGGGCGGCAGCCAGGGCACGGTCCTCGACAGGGCGCGCACACACGCTCCCGGGCCGGGGCACCTCACCTGGGGTGGGCAGCGGGCCTGGGAGCCCAGCTGCGGGCAAAGAACAAAGGGGAAGGCTCACATCCCGCGTGTTCTTTGCTGGCTAGCACACTCCATCTCCATGTGGTGCTGGCTGTCATTGTGCCCAAAGGTAAAAATAGCTCCACTTTCAAGCCTCACCTCAATAAATTAGGACAAGGGTGAGAGGCCAAGGTGCTAGCAGAGGGATCCTTGGCAGCGACAATGGGATGGCCCCTCAGACCAGGGGGAGGTCAGTCCTGGGGGCACAACCTTCACTAATTGGCCTCTACTCACTTCATTTGGCTCCAGCAACACCTCCCACCTAAGGATCAGGTACCTGTTCCTTGATACTGAGTGGTCTTTGAAAAATGAATATGTTCAACCGAAGCTATTTATCTTGGGGGGAAATGAATATAATTCCAGTCAGTGTTCAAAAGACACTATGTATTTTTTTTTTTTTTTTTTTTGGCCTGCACAGTAGCATATGGTTAAGGTAAGGTAACGTGTTAAGCCAATATCTTTTGTGAATCCAGGGCAAAGCTCTTTTCCAATGACATCAGGTAATTATGAACAGAAGGGTGATCCTCCTTCAAGTCCAGCAGGAGCTCGAGTCTGACTATTCGCATTGGTCATGCCCACTTGGAATGACAGAATCATTTGATGGACGGTAGACAGAGGTTTGCATTATTCACAGAGACGTCTTCAAAGGCATCCCATAAATTATAGGTTTTCTGAAACTGAAAGTTCCAGGGAGCTGGCAGGGAATGCCAGGGGTGAAGAGGTGTAATCAGTGTGAGGATTGTTCCTGCTTAATTTGCCCCTTACAGGTGGCTGCATTTTATGCCCCAGGTAGAGGGGCTCTCTTTGTGCTTCCTCGGCACTGCCTTTAACTCTTCCCAGGGACAGTCGAATTCACTGGTTCTTGACCTTGCTTTTTACAATCCCAGGGCCAGGGTCACACCCTAGAGATTCTTCACTGATCTGGAGTAGGGCCTGGTCATCAGTATTTCTTTAATCCCCCCAGTTGATTCTAATGCATAGCCAGGATCTAGAAACAGTGAACTAATCACTGCAATTCCTTAGGAGGTTTGTACAATTTTTTTAACCAATCAGGAAAAATTAAGTTGTGTTCTTCAGGAATAACTTCCCAGTATACTTAGATTCCGAGTAAGTAAACCACAGCCCATCTAAGTCAGGATTCCCCAGAGAAACAAAACCAACAGAATATATATATATATATAGACCGAGAGAAAGAGAATTATTTCAAGGAATTGTTCCATGGGATTGCAGAGGGTGGCAAGTCTGAAATATGCAGGGCAGGACAGCAGGCTGCAGACCCAGGAAAGAGTTGATGTTGCAACTTGAGTCCAAAGGCAGTCTGGGGACAGAATCAATCGCTTCCTCCTTGAGGGACCTCAGTTTTCTCTCTTAAGGTCTTCAACTGATTAGATGAGGCCCACCCACATTATGGATGGCAATCAGCTTTGCTTAACATCTACTGATTTAGATGTTAATCACATCCAAAAATAATATCTGCAGAGCAACATCTAGACTGGGGTTTGGCCAAATCAGTGGGCACCATAGCCTAGCCAAGTTGGCACATAAAATTAACCATCATGGTAACTTTCAAACAATGTATCTGGACAGAGCATAGAAGACTCAGCTCTGTGGTCATGCAGAAAAGTGCATCAGCTCTGGACTTCTCAGTTCTTCTCTAATCACTTAAATTATTTAACGTTTGTATCTCCAGGGAAGACAAGAGTTGTTCCCATGAAGTGCTGGGCACCAGTAGGGCTGGAAGGTGCTGGGAAACAATGCAGGAAGCATTTGGGGTTGAGCCCTTGAATCTGTTGAAAACAGAAGACTGATGATATCTGAAACAAATGGGGGCATGAAAAAGGGACCCAGGAATACAGTCGCAGCCTCTACCACCATTTGGGGACTCCAGGTAGGGAGCTCTCCATCTTGGCACAACCCCTGACACAAGAGTTCAATCCTTGCAGATAGGGAAGAGGTAACTAGTAGGTTACCATACACAGGGGCAGGAGAACTCTGTTCCATACCCTGTAAAGGAAGAGCCAGAGCCAACCCTGTAGGGAAAGCCCTACTTGGCATGACAGGCCAGTGATGATCATTGTCACATTGGAAATATGTCTGCAACACAGCTGTGGACAAATTCGTTTGTCCTCCAACTGTATGAATAAAGACAGTATAGACTTAATCCCAAATTGAAATATAAGATATGCCAATCAAAAGAAAGAATTCATACAAGTTCATGGTGCTAGATACCTTCCACTCGCCCTTCCAGACCCACACCCACCCCTTTCTGATCCTTGCTGACTTGGTCAACGACATCAAGGAACACCCTTTATCCCCAGCTTCTGGCAGCCAGTGTCGCTTAAGAGCTTAAGATGGGACAGGAGACTGGAGGGGCAGAGATTGTGCATGAGTGCACAAGGTTGGGGACTACACTCTGCAAGATCCCACCCTGCAGTGTGGCCACGGGGTGACTGATGATGGTCACGCCACCAAAAGTCCTGCAGGCGACCCTCTCCACCAAGCCCTCTTTCTCTCCAGGCTTAGGGCTGGACAGTTGCCCACTGTTACTCGTACTAGGGGCTGCCTGAGTGCAAGTCAGCAAGGATCGAGAACAGAGGGCAGTGGATCCGGAAGGCAAGTGGAAGGTTCATAGCACAAGGAACCTGTAAGCGTTTCCTACACACGGCCCATGCCGCTGTCCATGGTCCCTCTTTCCCCGTCAGGACATCGACTGGTACAGGGCCACTCCACTCAGAGGACCACTCTTAGGAACCTGCAGCTTAAGCTGCATCCACCCGGCCCTGGGTTCTACACAAACGGTGATGATCTAGCTCGGTTCCTAAGCAAGGCCAGTGTACTAGGGCTACAACCAGATTAAGTCTCTACCACATTCCACCTGTGTGACCTTGGAAACCTCTGAGCCTCAGTGTCCTCGTGTGTGAAGTGGGGGTGATAATATCTCCTAAAGAGAGTGCTTGTGTGAATTAAATAATTTAATACACCTAAATCACAGAAAAATGCCTGGTACATGAGACACTCTTTATTGGTTTTAAGTCACTGGTTCTCAAAGTATATTCAACAGACTCCCAAGGGCTCCTAGACTCTTTCAGGGAACTCATGAGGTCAAACTTTGTTTGTAATAATACTAAGACTTTATTTGCTTTTGTTTATTCGCTCTGTTAACGTGTGCACTGGTGGTGCTAAAGCAACAGTGGGCGGAACTCTGACACCTTCACCCCATCAAGGTGGCAGCACCAGCTATACTCATGGCCATTCATTGCCGTCTTCCCTGTCACACAGTTGCAGGAAAAAAATAAAAAGTCAGGGTTGCTCAAGAATTTAAGAATGTCCTTGATGTGATGAAGTCAATTTATTAATTTTACTAAATTACAACTTTTGAATGCAGGCCTTTTTAATATTCCGTGTGACAAACAGGACGTATACATAAAGCTCTTCCCTGCACACCGGAGGTGGTGAAGTACTTGAGCAATCATTTGAATTGTGAGCCGAACTAACCCCTTTTTTCCTGAAATACATTTTTACTTGAAAGAACTAGTGACAGACAAACTAAAGCCATTCGGACTTGAGTATCTGTCATGCATTCTCTCTAAAATGACATGACCCTGTCACTTCAAGGAAAATGACCAACAGGACTTGTTGTCAATGATAACATTCTTTTGGATTTCAAGTGAAAATTAGAATGTGGAAAAACTTGTATCGGCCACCGTCAGCTTGACAGCTCTTAGAGACTTTCCTAGTGAGATGGGGGGATGATATTAATAAATGTGATGTTTTGATATTGTTGAAAGAAATATGTCAGCATTAGGAAGATCTACACAACTCAATATTTTCCAAATTGCCAATGCATGATGTTACAAAATCACACACAGGCTAAAAGACTCACCCACACTACATGATAGACAGAACTATAATACAGCACAGTATGAAAGTTTATTGGTAGAGTTTCAGATTCTACATTACAACTAACTTTTAAGAAATTACTTCTTGTCAAATTCTAGTGCAGTATCAAAGAAGACTATTTACAATAATCTGGAAAATGCTATTAAAATACTTTCCCCGTTCTAACCACATATCTTTGTGAAGCCAGATTTCCTTCAGCTCTTTCAACCAAAACAACATATTGCAACAGATCAAATGCAGACGTGAATAAAAGAAACCATCTGTCTTCTATTAAGATTTTCAAAAACAATACCCGTCTTCTCGCTAAGATTTTTTTTTGTTTCAGAAAATATAGTTGTTTTTTAAAAATATGTTACTTTTTTAATTTTTTATTTCAGAGTTTTACGGTAGTACACACATTTTGGTTAAGTAATTTGCTTTTGTGCAGTTTGAGTCAAAATTGTAAGTGTGCCCGTCACCCAGATAGTGTGCATCGTACCTGTTAGATGTGAATTTACCCATCCCCTCTCCTCCTCCCTCCCACCTACTTGATCTCCCTTGAGTGTTACTTCCACGTGTGTACATAAGTGTTGATTAATTAGTTCCAATTTAGTACTAAGTACATGTGGTGTTTGTTTTTCCATTCTTGTGATATCTCACTAGGAAGAATGGTCTCCAGTTCCATCAAGGTTGTTACAAAAGATACAAGATCAACATTGTTTTTTGTGGCTGAGTAGTACTCCATGGGGTACATATACCACATTTTATTAATCCACTCATGTATTGATGGGCACTTGGGTTGTTTCCACATCTTTGCGATTGTGAATTGTGCTGCTATAAACATTCAAGTGCAGGTGTCTTTTTTATAAAATGTCTTTTTTTCCTTTGGGTAGATACCGAGTTGGGATTGATGGATCAAATGATAGTTCTACTTTTAGTTCTTTGAGGTATCTCCAAACTACTTTCAAGGTACTCCTTGAGGTACTCCAAACTACAATAGAGGTTGTACTAGTTTGCAGTCCCTGCTACTTCCTATAATTTTAATTTTGAATCCAGTAAATAGCAATAGAAATTACCCACATACGCAAAAATTCTTTGATGTGCTCAATAATTTTTAAGAGTGCAAAGGGATCCTGAGGCCATCAAGTATGAGAACTGCTGACCCAAGTTCTCATTATTATTAATACATAACTGAAGATGGACGTGGAGAATGAGCCACCAAAGTGGAGCATTCCATTTCTGCCGTCCTATCTTCACAAATATTGGCCTCTCGACTTGGTATCCCTATTTCTTTTCATCCATCCCAATCCTGCCCATTCTTGAAGGCAATTCTGAAATGTCACCATGTCCAAGTAGCCCTTCCTGGAACCATGAAGACACACAGATCCCACTGTCCCTAACTTTCACTGCACTTGTGCCTTTGCCTCATTTTACAGTCTACAGCTACCTAATGTGACATGTCTTATCCTACCGACCTGACTGTGTAATAAAGCCTTTGAGAGTAGGGACTTTGCTAAGCACGTCTTTAGCTTCCTATTACATATCCAGCACATTGAATATACATCTGTATAATTTAATTGGAATGTGATCATCCAATTTTAATGTGAGCATCAGAATAGATCCCAAACAGACTTTTGCCACATAGCTTCTCCCTTGGAATCCTATCTTCTCTCAAGGTCTTACCTTTTCATTTTTGCATAAAAGGAGAATCTTGTGTACACAATTGTCCTTTTCCTGCTAAAAGGAGTTTTCTTATAGTGGGCCAATGCTCTGCTCAGCAAACGCTAACTGGGGCAGGTGTCTCCAATCCTGGTTCTTCCTTATTAAACATTTTCATTCAGCTCTCCCAGAGTCTCATAACTAAGTGCATTCCCTGAAAGAAGGATGGCCACAATGAGTGAGCACCTTTTTAAAGCTGGATAAGACATGAGAATAACTATGGAAATGTATACAGTTTAAAAAAAAAAAGAATGTAAAAAACCACAGATGTGATAATCATTATATTCGAATGATGTGAGTATGCATGATTTTTTTCTGTTTCACACATTGCTGTAATAGGATTTGTATTAATGTTTTACATTCCATTACCTATTTAAAATCTAGTCGTGCATTTCTTAAAGGGACTTTTACCAGTTGGAATTCGTGATTACATGTGTCAAAAACCAATTACGGCTTACTTGGTGGGAATATGTACAGGATGGTTAACTTGATATGTCGATTTGATTGGGTCAAAGGGTGCCCAGATATTTGGCTAAGCATAATTTCTGGGTGTGTCTCTGAGAGTGTTTTCAGGTGAGATTAGCACTTGAATTGATAGACAGATCGCTCTTCCCAGCAGTGAGCAGGCATCGCCCAACCCATTGAAAGCCTGAATAGAACAGAAAGGCAGAAGGAGGAAGAATTTCCCCTCTTTGCCTGACTGCTTGAATGGAACATCAGTCTTCTGCCCTCCGACTGGAACTTGCCTCGTCATCCCCCTAGTTCTCAGGACTACACCACCAGCTTTTTAGGGTCTCCAGCTTGCAGAGGGCAGATCACAAAACTTCTCAGCCTCCATAATCACTTGAGCCAATAATGAACAAGAATGTGTGTGTGTGTGTCCATCCTGTTGGTTCTGTTTCTCTGGAGAACCCTGACTAATACGATGTATTATAAAATTCTGAGCAGTGGAAGCTCACAAAACTTCTGGGAAGCCTGAAGAATACTCTCAGAATGTTGGCAGAAAACAGAGGAAGGCTGGCAGCCCCAGAAACCAGCCAAGTCTGCACCATTAAGTCTGGCTAGGGCTCCAGTATTGGTACTGGCTTTCCTGGATACTTATGCTGAGATAAATTTCCATGCATTGCCTCACAGTATTGGACAGGAGCATCTGATTGGCCAAGACCAGGTTGCCTAAGGAGCAGGGAGTAGGGAGAGGGGATATTTGTCCCTTCCTTTCATTTCTGTTGGGGATTTTGTCTCTCCTTTCCACCAAGACCTGCATAATGGAGAGTCAAGAGCTAAATAATGTCCATCATAGCACTGTACGAAACCATAGCATTGCAAAGAGCCATGCATGAAAATCATAGAAAACTCACTGCAATGGGTTAAATGAATAATGCTCTCCAGTCCCTGAAAAAGAAAATTATTTTATATCTTTTGAAGATAACGTTGAGAAGGCTCATTTCATCTAGACCACACCCCATAGCAGCGGATAGTTCATTTGCTCCCATCACTCCTTTTAATTATTCCAAACCCTGCCCATTCTTCAATGCCAATCTTAAATCTCTATGATTCCATGAAGCGACAGAGGTCCTTTTCTGCTAAAACAATCACCTACACGTCGGCTGAGATATATGTATTTGCAAACATTCTAGAATCCATACGAAAGCACATGTTAAGATGACAGGAGTAATCCTGATACCAATTACATCTTTTGAGAAAATGGCATTCCAGAAGCTGATGTCAAGCAGTTAATAGACAACAGGTGTGTGTTTCAACCACTCAGTTTACCTACAAATACAACCTAGTAGCATACTGTAGTCACCTGGAGCAAGTAAACTCCAGATCAAGTTCCACCTTGGCCTGGCAATGTAATCTTGGTTCAGGATGGTTAATTCTCTGGTCTAGTGTTGCTTCAACTGCAAAATAATAATAATAATAATAGAACATACCTCTTAGGGTTGTTGTTGGGATTAAATGAAATAATGTACAGAAGGTAATTAGCAAATGTCTCATGGATAATCACTTGATTAATGTTAACTGTGATTATTATACTTTGACCTCAAATCAGATTTCAAGCTTAAATCTTCACTAATAATCATCCCAGCACAAATAACAAGACAACAGAAATTTACCCCATTAACATTTAATTAGTTACTCCATATTAGAAGATAATTTAGCTATGAGGTAACTTGCTATAAAAAAAAAAATTGGTTTGAAGGTCATTTTCATTGTTTTGTCCCAACTTTTAAATGGTTCAGATAAAATTCAGTCCTGCTAAATGCTTACATTGAGCATTTATATTGTAGAGTTGAAACATGAGGACAAAGACTCGATCCCTCCCTTAGAAAAATCACACTCAGGCAAGCAGGAAACATTTCAACTCCAGCTTAGGAAAAGGAAGAGGAAATGAACCCACATACCAGGGAGGGAAGCAGAGACCAATCGCAAATAATGCACTGCGGCTGTGAGCACCTCCAAGGTATTCTGAAATGTTGTTCACTGCAGAGAAAGGAAATGTGAGTTGACATGTTGTTTTCTGAGCTGTTTATTAATGCATTGGCTGGGAAAGAAGCAGGAACAGCTTTCCATCCCATCCCCCAATTCAAAGTCAGTGCCTTGTCGCCACCTCTCCTTGCTAGCTGAGAGGAGAAGGTGAAAAACTAAGATTCTGAAAAAGCTGTTAAGAACAGTTCAGGAAAAAAAGAAACCTGATCTTTTCATTCCTTGCATGAGTATAACAAAGCTCGTGCTTTTGGTGGGAGCATCGGAAGTAGAATTTCCATTAATCTTGGGCCAGAAGAAATGCCTTCTGTTCGGCCACCAATCAATCAGCCCAAATGAAGGAGGCAGTTAAAGTTTCGGTTTTTTTGTTTTGTTTTGTTTTTTACCACACTGAAACACCTTGCCTTTGGACTAATATTAATATCAGAGCTAGAGAAATTAATCAGGTTTGTACTGACAACCAAGCTTCAAAATGCAATCTACACCATTGGCTCTACCTCTGCAGTTCACCAGTAAATGGGAAAAACAGACCAATAAATGATTTGGCCTGAGCCTTACTAAACGCTAAGAAGTAATCTTGCTACCCCTGTAAAGAGCATAAATGGTTCTTACGCACAACACAGCAGAGCGACCAAAATCCATCTCTCCCGCAGATTGGAGTTAGACAGAAGGAAGGAATTACTGATACCACGAAGTGTTCAAACTCAGAACCAGTTACTGCAGAGCTGATTTCGGCTCCTTTGATTCCTCTTCCTTTGGGTTTTTGAAAAAATCATACTGGTTTGGGCATGTCTCTCCAACTGTATCTTCAGATCAGCAATACACTCTAGTAATTCTGTCAAGGATTACACAAAACAGGACTCAACAGATTGAATGAAGAGTCAGTTTCAAACTCTCTCAGGCTAAGCACAAAGCCTACCCCACACCTCTGTCTATGCTTATAGCCAAATGTTTGAAAACTAGGATCTATGGAATAAATCCACATGACCAGATATTTTAAAATAGAACTCAACTGGCATTGATTATTGATTAAGCAACTAATACTGCAAAGTGTTGTGCTAAGTGCTGTAGGATTACTGATGAATACGTATCTAGTGTGTGCTTTCTCTTAGTTTAAAAATCTTATTGGAGAGAGAAATATGCAAACAACTACAATAAAAAGCAAACTAAGTAAAGACTGGAATTAGGGGAGTAAGCAAATGCCGTGGGACGTAATTGCAAAGAATCCTTCTCCCTTTACCGTGGCCCTGTCAGCTACCAGTTGCCAAAGTAAATGACCCAATGGTTGAATCACTGCCACCTTCTTATTGTAATTCTGCACATGTCACCTTCCTGCGGAGCCCTTAATCAGCACTTTTCACTTCAATCGCCATGATTGCAAAGACCTCACTGCAGAACAAGTGCAGAAAGTCATGTTTTCATCCTGACCAGTGTGGTTTGGGAAGTTACTATCTTCAGAGAGTGCAGAGGCTCATGAAACAGTACAATTTTCCTCTTCAAGGTCTTTGCACAAAAATACCTGATGTGTATTCAGTAGCGTTTTGCAAACCGACATGTATGAAAATTTCTCATTAGCATATCATGGGATCATATACCTCATCTTTCTTTTTTCCCCTCTGATCTCTTCCCAGTTGTAATTAAACCAGCTGTGGCTATTTATGCTTTTTTTAATGTTCCAAGAACAGTTTTCCCCTCTTTCTGTCAGAACCATTAGAAAAAAAATAGAGTCTTAACATTAAGTTGGATGAATCACACCAGGATCTTATTTGAGCCCGTAATTAAAATCCAGTTTAATCCACAGCAAATAATTAATCTAATCTAGCAGGCCTCGGTGAGAAGCTACCACAGTAAATGCTCTTCGTTTACCTGACAAAAATGGCTAAAAAGAGCTCTTCCCCCAACCACCTTTCCCAGGGTCTAAAGAGCCATAAAAGGAACCTCAGTGTGTTTTCTATTTTTT
This sequence comes from Eulemur rufifrons, assembly GCF_041146395.1. NCBI lineage: Eukaryota > Metazoa > Chordata > Mammalia > Primates > Lemuridae > Eulemur > Eulemur rufifrons. The sequence continues at coordinate 7,612,373 of NC_091007.1, read as the reverse complement.
CTGGGACTCTTCAGTCTTTTTTTCCCCCATGATGTTGATTTTCCTTGAAGATGAAATAATCTTTGGTTATGTGTTTGTTTTTATGACTGGAAAACTAGATTAATTAGGTTAATGACTACAAATGACTGTCATGTGTTTTGTCTGCAAATACGTAGTACTGTTTTCCCAAAATGTGTCCTCCTGAATGTGAGAGCTGACTGTTCTTATCTCCCATCTATTTTGTCTTATGCGTGTCTCGAGCTTCGGTTCCTCTGTCTACCTTCCAGGAATTCCTCACTCACAAGTTTTGATCCAAGGATAACTTCTTTAACCTTCCAGTTCTCTTATAGATACATTCTTTTCAAAGATGTTTTTTTTTGTTTTTTTTTTTTGCAAAATTTTAAAATCTTTTTATTGATTGTGTAAATACTAAAAAACTCAAGCAGAGTAGTTATGTTATAGCATATTATGTAATGTAAACAGTTTCTTAGTTCTACCTTCATTTTAATAAAAATATTTTTAATGTAGTCTTATTTTTATTCTTTTTTTTTTTTTTTTTTTTAATAAAGAAAAGAGGTTTATTTAGCTTGCAGTTCTCCAGGCTGTACAAGAAGTATGGCCTCCTGCATTCTGGCAGTGTAACAACCCACTCTCAGGGAAACTAATCCATTCCTTCAGAGAACCAATCCAGTCTCGTGAGAGCCAGAACAAACTCACTACAGGAGAATGGTACCAAGCCATTCGTGAGGATACATCTATTAATAGCTGCTAAGTGACCTCAGGCAAGTTGCTTAGGCTGTCCAAAGGAGTATCCTCCCTGTAAATGGGAACAATAACAATTCTCTAACAGTTTTTTTAGTTTGTTTGTTCTGTTTAGTTTTAGCATTGGAGAACATTTAGTAGAAAGTGTTGCAGATGAAACTCATTTGCCATATCAGATCTATGGATCCAGAAAATTCTTAAATGCCCTCACCCACTTTCCCCTGATTTGCACGCAAAACTTTGGTGAGAAGATATCTGCTATCAGTCAAAGATGTGTTTTATGTCATTAAAGGAGAGTGGGACCAAGAGGAGGGTAGACATGTGTTCTCAGCCCCCTGGGTACAGACTCCTTTTTGAGTGCTTCTTACCTCTCTCGTCTCTTGCTTTCTTGTGCACCTTTAGAAACCCCCAAATCTTTAACTTGTCTTATAAGATCTTCCTATATTCCAAGATTTAGTCTTTGCAACTCTTCAGACTCACCTCTCACCCACACTTTTTCTCTCAAACTCTATGCTTTAACCATAATAGATTTCTACTTATTCCTTACATATAATGCACCATCTTTCACCTCTTGGTCTTCACAATTACTCCTCCTTTTGTCTAATGACAACTCATTCTTTGGGTCTCTGATCCTCAGTTCTCTCTTCAGTAAAATGAAACTTGGGAATAAATTATGTTCAGGAACACTTCAGCCTCTAAAATTTTACAATTAGATGCAAATAAATAAATTCACTGATACCTAAACTCTTTATTCTTGCTTCCTTACTAAAGTATAACATATTCCAATGAAATGTGTTGGAGGCAAATCCTTAATTTTTACCTTAGTCCTCTACCTAACACCTCAGACTTACAGAACTTTTAATTGCAGTCAAAGTATTTTTCAAACGCTGAGTAAAAAATTAGTATGTCAGCACGGCAGGTAGAGAAGGGGATTACTAAGAATAGTAGTCCAGCTACCTAGTTAACACCTCCTTTGCTTTGAAGCCCTGATAAAGAAATGGCTTCTGACAGAGCCTAGCAAATTTTCATCAATTAATAGAAGAAACTCAAATCCTAACCTTGAATCAGAACATTTTTAATAGACATTTAAAAATTTCCCTCTGGACACCAGGGGCGATATATTTGAGCATGTGCAGTGTTGCTGATAATAATTTGCCCTCTTGTAGCTTAACGCAAGAGAGCAGGCAAAGAGGTTGCCTGGGATCCCAGTCACAGCCATTTCCTCCCTTGCTACAGGGCTGGAATCATTTTCTACATCCTGCTATAAATATCACTTCTCCAGGATGTGTCTGGAGTCTCCTTAGGTTCTACCTCCAATCTCTGTTCCTCACTTTGGGTCTTATGTTTCCCATCCCCCAGGAAAGCCTCCCTTTCTGGAGACTTAATACCGTCATAATCCCTATGTCATAAAAGACAAAACCTTCAATAAATGCTGCAGCTGTGGTCATGGAAAGGGAGGAAATTCACTTTAAATCACCATCTCTGAAATTTACAAAAAAAAAAAAAAAAAAAAGTCTGGTCCAGAAGGACATTATATGCAGTCTGGAAAGGTCTTCACCAAAGTCACACGGGAAGTGGTGGTTTCACATTGCTGCGAACACTGTTGTTATTGTTCACACTGAGGAATAGTTTCAGTTCTCACTAATATGAAGTTCCATCAAATGAATATCCTGGAAAACAATCTCAGACTCCAAGAATAACACAAGTATGAGTTTACTGTCAGGCTCTCTAAGGAGATTCAATCTATTGACCTCTTTATCGCCGGACACTACAGGGAACGTGTAATTTATCATGCACACTGGGACAGGTTTGAGGGTGGACAACAGACACAAACAGGACTGTCTGGGATACAAAGAATGTATCCTACCAGAGACAAAGACACTAACTGCAGAACTAAGTCTCTGTGTAAATTGCTTGTCTCACTGCATATTGCGGTTCAAGGAATTAATCAGTCCTACTTGCTAGGAGGGAGGAACGTGTATTCCTCACTCTTCATGTTTCCAGGGGGAGGCACTTGAGCCGGACGTGACCTTCTGGCCCCTCTTCCCTGTCCCTCACCTATTTGGCATCAGGTGATGAGTGACTTTCTAACTAATGAGTCAATAAATATTCCAAAAATTCTTGGAAGATGAACCAGGCTGGTTCCCTCTCTGCTTGCCCCACAGTGGCAGCCTGGAGATGCCCAGAGCTGCCCAGGACCGAAGGGATAAATCCGTCTAATCCAGTTGGGACATTTGAGCAAGCCCTTTTGCCCAGAAATCACAGATCCAAAGCCACATTCTCCGGTTGGCTTTATCAGTAATGAAGCTAACTTTAGGTCTTTATGTGCATGTCTCTTGTCTCTTGATTCTCAGTTGGTTCTGAACTTCGAAGGGGAAGGAACAGGTATTACGTGCTGACCCCTGAGGAGCTCACCCTTGTTTCCATTGCTGGCTGGAAACAGAGGCTAACAGAAACCTTGGGGATGCGAAAGAAACAAAGTAAGCAAGAAATTAGGTGGACAAATGTCTCTCATCTTTGATGGTAAGAGATGCCCTGTGTTTTTCTTCAAAAGTAATTTGAATATAAGAGTTTTTAAAGGGCTGAACATCATATTAATTTTCACACGGACACACACACACACACACACACACACACAAATCCTGAATAGAATCAGCTGTAGAAACTTTAGTCTATTTCTGTTTAAGGATAAAAAGGCTGGCAGGAATGTTAGAGAGACTAAATAAATGTCTTAGTGTAGTTCTAAAAGGTGGGAGATTCCAGAAACTCCCAATCCCATAGACACCACCACAGGGAATGTGGTGACACTTCACCTGTACACAGACACACACCATATGTACACACACACACACACACACACACTCACACATGTGAACGCTACTCTGAACATCACTGATGATCTATATCGAAGACCAGTGATCAAGCTGCTATCACTTGCCTCTATTTCTAACGTGAACAATAGCTGAAGTTAGTAATAGACTTGGAAAAAAAACTTCCTAATGAACAGTTACCAAGAAAGGAGCAGAGTTAGCAGAGTGCATATTAGTCCTTTCTCCATGTCATGTCACGGCCTGCAATAATTCTCAAATATCCAGTCCTCCTAACTAAACATCAGCTCTCTGATTGATAAATCTGAAAGAAACTAACATTACTTCTGAATTATTCTAGCCACATCAGCCACTTTCTAAAGCTCCTAATTTTTGCTGGACAAATAATTCCACGATTTATACTATTTATTTTTAGTGTAACACGACTTCAAAGGATTCAGATGAAATATAAACTATTTTCATCAGATTTGCCTCAGATTATTATAATTCTTACTGATGCTTTATTATTTCTCAGAGTTAGCAAGGGCAAATTAATTCACAGCTGTTTGGATTAAGAAGACTTCTGATTTCTCCTGATAAGTTATGGCAGTTTTATAATTAATATTTTAACCTGCCTGCTGTCCTACCAATTGGGATAGCAAATGGCTTTTAGACAGGATCAGTTGGCACTAGACATCAGCACACACTTACACGCAAGTGCTCAAATAAACTTTGTGCTGAGAGAACTTTAGGTGTTAGTTTATATTCTAAAGCTACCAGTAAGTTCATACTTTTTAAATGGAAGGAGGATGAGGAGAGGAAAGTAGTGCACTAAGAATTGACTCCAGATTTAGATTCATACAGTCCTGGGCTACTTGTCTTCCTGAGTCTTCATGTTTTTGCTGAAATATTCACCCCTGTTGGTCTAATTATAGCCCCAGAGGCAAATGGAGCACATGCTGTACGTGGGTGTATGACGCTCAGAAATTCTCCACGTGCAGAGAAACAGGCAAATTTGACTTTTTGGCAGCTTCGTCACTGAGCAAAAAACATGTCCTTTTCACTGACCAAAGGTTTGGACATTTTGCCATAAGCAAAACACATTTTTTATTGCATCCAGAGTAATTTCCCATGATAGCAAAGTATTTCCACCCCAATTTGGAAGTTTTTGTCTCACCAAATACTAAAGCTTTAAGAGGTAAAACACCCAACCCCAAACTAATTTGTATAGCAAGGAAACTACAGGATGAAGAGGGGAATTTTCATGCTCTTCCATGTAATTCTGGAAATATGAAAGACAGGACGTTTAAAAAACCCCAGCAGAAACCAGGTACTGTTTTTTGTTTTTTGGGTTTTTTGGGGGGAGGGGGAGGCTTTTCATGACCACAGTAAAATGTAACAGCTGGATCAGGAGAGGGGAAACTAAGTAACAATTCTCCTCCCAGCCCCAAATGAGTTTTATCTGCAATCCCATGCACGCAGCATTAGAGTTTCCTCAGCAGAACTGTCTCCTCCAATTAGCACTCACACACAACAGTTATTTTATGAAGATGCAGGCTAAGGCCTGATGGGCATTCACAGTTCCCTGGTGAGGCTCCATAAACCGGCCAAGTTTCCAAGAAGCACGTCAGATCAGGCTCCCCACTTCACACATGCTACCATGTACTACGGAGTTCGTGAAGACATTGGCCAGGTCTTATTTATTAATACACTCACATGTCCTGAAATGCTGAGGTGGCCCCAGCACATCACCCATAGTGGGTATCCAATAAATGGTTTCTACTTTATTCTATTTTTCCTCTATGCGTGTGTCTTTAAAAAAAAAAAAAAAAAATTAATGAACCTTAATGGGACTCTATGCTCCCTAGGCCTGAATGAGAGAATTGACCCCACGTTCTTTGGAGATTTACCCTTCAGAGACTGGTCCCACCAAACGACCCACAATCATCTTTCCAAATGAGTTTTCAGAGTGTACGTAACATCCCTGGTTTGATGGTTTGAACTGACCTGGGGATTCCATGAAGGTCCTATTGACAATAAGCCAGATAGTAACGGTATCTGAGTGTAACCAAGTGAGCCCCTTCTTAGCGAAGGGGGTGCCCCTGAGTAGCTGCCGTGCGACATAACTCCATAGCTCCCGCTCAGTGCCTAAGGCAGCACGTGAGGCACAGGAAGGATGTCCACTCCCAAGAGGCCTAATCAGGGGGGCGAGCAAAGCCATTGCCCACCTGGAGGAGGTTTCCAGGATACCTACGGTGTCCATGTCTGTGCTTGGACATCTTTAAAAGGGTGAGAATGCTTTCCCATATCACCACAGAAATTTAACTGGGAATAACTAGGAAAAGTTCCACGTCATCCTTTGCAGAAAAGGTGACTTCCCTGGAGAGGACACAGGGAAGAGCAGACAAAGGCAGTCAGAGACTCTCCTTTCTCTGCACGTGCTGGTGCAATTGTTAATCCAGGAAAGAAGCGAAAGAAGCAGATCTCCAAAGGCTGCTCACCCTAAACAGATGAAGAACCTATTCTAACACAAAAGGAGAAGAGGAATTCCTCTTCTACTCTTTTATAAAGAAGAGACAGAATTGATACGATTCTCTGCCACCATAAAATTTGCAGTGAGGGATATTTTCTACAGTCAAAAACTATTTGCAAACTTGCAAGGAGAAGGGAAAAAAAATCATGGAAGTAAGAGACAATATATAGAGGCAGGAGTCCTGAAAAAGAATACCTTAAGGTGGGTGCACTAGACGGGCGTCATTTTACATGGATCAAAGTTTCAATTCACCTAGAAATATATAAAAAACCTAAACTTCTATACACATAATGTTAATAGCATTCACAATATGTAAAGTAAAAGTTGCCTGAACCTCTAGAGGAAATAGAGAAATCATCTATCATAGTCCTGTTAAGACTTGATAGATCAAGCAAAAAAAAAAAAAAAAAAAATCAGAAAATATATAAAGCAACATAACACAATTAACAGAATTAACAAGTTTGTTCTCATGTACATGTCTAATAAAATATACAAAGAATATGCCAATAAAAAAGAATATAATAAATAATTCACTGATCCATGAAACATTTATAAAAGTGGACAACAAATTTCAAAGAATTGGTATCATACAGACCACATTCTCTGTCTGTCTACAGCACCATTAGGCTAGAACTCACTATCAAAAATATAACATTGAAATGTGCATATACACACACATATACTTGGACATTTTAAAACCCAACAAAATGATTCATGGGCCAAATAAGAAATGAAAATACACTTAACATTGAATGGTGATTAAAAAAATATTACTTATCCAAGCTGTGAGATGCATTTCAAACTCTATTTAGAGGATTATAGACTTACATATATTTGAAAAGAATGACTGAAAATAAGCTAAGCATATGACTTAAAATTTTAGGAGGTGGAAAAAAGGACTGTTAGAATAAACCCCAAAAAAATAGAAGGAAGAAAAGAATAAGGGACAGAAATTAATGCAATAGAAAAGGATTTTTTTAATGATCAAAAGTTGGTTTGTTGAAAAGACACATGCAATTGTCCACTTTGGCAAGATATATCAAAAAAAACACAGGGAAAGGGACAAATAAACAGTATTGAAAACGAAAAGAGGATAGTGGTTACTTTTGGAGAAACAAAAAGTATGTTTCTGGGAAGGAGCACATGGGAACTTCTAAAGTATAATTCTGAAGTTTGGTAGTTCCAGTGTCGCTGCATATTTTTTTATAAATGTCACATACATGTCATGTGAAAACAAAGGAAAACAAAGGGAGAGACAGAGACAGAGCCCCAAGGATCTAGAGCCAAAGAGATGCAGAGTGAGAGAGACTAAGAAATAGGTTGAGTCTTTGTTTCTGTTTCTGAGGCTGGTGTGGCACAAGGAGATTATAACTGGGCTTCCAGACGATTCCTTCCTTTTTTCATCCCCCATACACTCTGTTCTGAGAACAGCAACTCTCAAAGTGTAGTATGGGACCATTGGGATAACCAAGACCTTTTCAGGGAGTCTATAAAATCAAAACTAATTTTATGACAATCCTAAGATATTATTTCTTTGTTTCTGTCTCTGTCATTCTCTCCCAAGTGTACGGTGGAGATTTTCAGAAGCCACATGACATGTGGTGCTATCATGTCTCCTTTGACAAATGGAACGTGTGCTTGTGAACGCCGATACTTCACACTTTTCTCAGTTTTAATTGGCCCTATGTTACATAGAGATACGACCCACGTAAACACAAGCTCAGTGAACTCACTGGACCAGATGCACCCCCTGTTCTGCAGGGGCGGCCCTCCTGTGTGCTCTCTTTGCTGTGGATTTACTTGCCTCCTTCTTGGCCAGTGTAGGAGGCACTGTTGTGGCTCCTTTCTCAGACTCAACTCGGCTCTACCCTCTCCCACGCCCACACTCACACCACACAACGCCTAGGTCCTGCTGCACCCACGGGTGGACTTTAATAAATGTCGTTGACTCAACATAATGGCCTTCCCTTAGCAGACAAGAGGTACTGACCGCAGTGAAGAGCTTGGCTGCACCCAGATCTCCACATTTGGGCTTTCCTCCAGCTCGCCCACTGTGAAGTAAGAGAACTTGAAATGACTTCATCTCGCCAAAGCTCAGGATCTTCACTTACGAACAACAGCCTCCCTTCACCTGAGCTCAGGTGCCTCTGCTGGAGGGTATGTCACTGGCAAGCTGGGACCTATCCCGTCACCTCCTCTTGTTTGAGCCGCACACCCTCTGCCTGTACCTGCCAGACCAGCAGTCCCTACTGGTCTCTTTGCTCGTCCCTTGTCATTTGGCAGTTCACACCACATTCTTCACAGATCTCCTAAAACTTGATATCCACACAAGCAGCCTAACTGGCTAGATTAGTGGAGAATGCCCACTCTTTTCCTAAAAAGCCCTGTCAATGTATTGACCTGCCCTAACTCCTCCTCCCCACGGGAGGGCAGGAGGGAGAGACAGGGAGGGAGGGAGAGGGCGGGCAAAGGGAAGGGAGGGGAGGAGAGATCCAGAACAAGTACCTACAGCGGCGCCCTGTGTACACCCCAGCCTAAAGCCCCTCGGGTGGACACTCCCAGCTAACAATCAATACATGAACAGGAATCATCTGTCAGTGCCTCATTAGATCTCATCAGTATTCCCCACCCACTGCTTTGTTTTCTTAATTATCCTCATTAGGAATTATTGGAAAATCAGAAAAATTTTACAAGGGAGCAATTAGGCCGGTAACAAGAGCAAACATCAGCACAACCGGTGAGTCCCCAATCAATACAGAGACCTTCTGTTCAATCAGCTGTTCTCCCTTTTCCCCCATTTTCTTGTTATTTGTTCTGAGCGCCTGGGGAAGGTTTGTGGTTTGTTGACTTCAGTGTGACCACATCAAACTGAGTTTGGATTTCCTACCTTTCTGGAAAAGGAGGTACAGTGATGTGGCCTACGGTAAACAGGGCTTAGATTAGATCTCCGAGGAAACCCTTGCCCCCCAAATGCAGAATCTTCTACTTTTAAGTTGCCATGACTTCTGAAAAGCTACGTATGGCGTGGGGAGATCGAGTGAAACCACAGATAAATGCAATCCTAGAGTGCAACTTTTAAATGCAACAATTATTTGCATGGGAAATGGTCCTCACTGATGTACTAGTTGAATTTATAAGTGACACAGAGAAACATTATGAATCTTCTGCACTAGAGCATGTGTTGTGTGAGTTCTTTAGTCCTGGAACCCTTGAGGGACAGTTTTCAAGGTATCAGATGCCAAGTCAAGGGGGCTCCTGGAACGAGCAACATGTCCCTCCCAAGAAAAGGAAAATGAGCTTCTTATACCTAATTTATCAAGGGTCCCACCCCTCTCTATTCTAATGTATTAGGGAAATACAAAAGAAGCACAGGCCAGAGTCCCTGATACCAGAAAGTTGTGCACACATGTCACCATTAAACAAGGAAATGGTATATGGTTAAATGCCACATGGGCAGTCAAGACAATAACTGCTATAATTAAGAAGGGAGACATCTTTGGGCTAGAGTTAAATGGAAAGATACTTTCAAAACCTTGTCCTTGATCAACATCAGAACAGGAGAGAAGAGAATGAGTGGGCCTGGGAAACCAGAGGGTCCCCCATGACGGGATTTTTGCAGAATACCCCTGGGCCACCATCCAAATTGCTGGCGGGTTAGAAGGGGAGGGGTCAGGAAAACCTTGACAAACATGATCGTCAGCTGCATCATGAGAGATGAAAAGGAAGCATAAGAAAGCATGAAGTGCTCAAGAAATGACGGGCAGCTCATGACTAGGGAAGAAAGCACTGGGGCGGTCTGAGATGGGGCTGGGGAAGTAGCCTCAGAAAGTAGCCTCAACGTATCAGATCATGGAGGTCCTTGAGTGCTGTGCTCAGACATCCAATTTTGTTGAAGCTTCTGCAAAGATGCCACTTGCTTGAGGGGAATCTCCCAGGAGGCGACAGAAGCAGAAAGTCAGCCTAGATCTCACTTCTTCCAGAAAGCCTCCTGAGCACTGAGCTCCCATCACACCTCTGTTGTACCATGCAGATGAATGAAGTAAAAAAAAAAAAAAAAGATGGTGTCAGCACCCAGCAGTGTAGACAACCTATAGATGTGGTGGTCGGGAATTCAGACACAGGCAGGGCTGGCATCACATAGAGGGAACTGGGTATGTGGACACCCTGATGAAGGAAAGGTATTGAGCCCAGCACCAGAGAATGAAGTAGGGTCGCGGTTTCTGCACTAGGGTACCAGGGGGGTTGCAGGGCAAAAGCCTGGCTTTTAGACAAGAACGAGGGCTACAGTACAGTGTCAGAGCAGGCACAGAAGCCAAGATGAGTGTCGTTAAGTCAACAGGCTAATGAGTTACCAAGAGATGTCCCCAAGAGTCTGCGGTGAAGCTGAATTGGCAGCAACCCCTACTGTGAGGGAAGGCTGCAGTGACCTGGCGCCACCTCCGTGCGCAGGAGGCTGTTTGGGGCACTAACGGAAAATAGGCTATGGGCTTGGGGGAGGAAAACAGAAGCGCCCTGCACCCTGCAGGGCGAAGGTCTAGCATATAACAGGAAGGAAAAAAAGACAGATTCATTTTTGCAAAACCTATCACAACCTTTTTGGGTACATCATATTTTTTTTTTTTTCCCTTTTGGAGCCTGAGACCTGCTGGGGAATGTACATGTTGTGAAATTCCAGCACATTAGGAGAACACAAACTTTTTCTCTTACCAGTGGGATTTATCAGGACAGAACATTTCACTTGAAGCCAACAGAAATTGTCAGCGTAGGCAGGAGCAGTGTAATGAACCTCTGTTCATGAATAGAGGCATTTCTCACCTGCTGAGGCCATTAGTCATTATCCAGGGTCTCACTGTGACGCGTGGTGGAGAAGCCAGTCCACTGAAAATAAGATAAATCGGCAAGTCCAAGTTTGCAGGATGAGTGAGTCTCCCATCAAGTCTCTTTCCCTTTTTACATTTTTAGGTTAAATGAACAGGTGTTATCGCCGCCATCTATATATTGATATGTACAGCTTTATAAATGCTATTCGCTCACCCGGGAGCAAGCCGATAGGGATGTGAGAGGACCAGCGCTGTTTGAGCACTTTGGTGGCTGTTTGGGGTTTGCAGGGACACTTATGCCTCCTCCCCATGGAGGTCTGAGCAGGGACGCATAGACACAAAGAGGAAATAAATCCCAGACATGATCAGTTCTACAAGAATCTAAGCTCCAACTGCAGGAATCTAGACTAGAAAAACATGGGTTAGGACTGGGGACTCCTTGAGTCTGTTTCTTGGAATCGTCTTACTTGGTCAGGTCTGCAGAGGTGGGAAGAAGACCTATGTGATGCTAAGCATGGTGACCTACCCAACCTCAGGGTGTGGAATCTAGGCCTGCCTCGTGCCCAGGTGTCGGGGGGTCCAAGAGAAAGATGGTCCCAGTGTTCTCAAGGAGGAAAAAGAGGGAGAGAAGGCAGGACAGCCTGTTCTCACCTCCTGCGCAGGGGCCAGGCCTATTGGGAAGACATGACCCGATGCATGTCGAGCTCTGATAGAATAGATGATGGACGACAGAGGAAGGGGGTTGAGAGAGCACATCTGTCACTCCCCAGGTGGGGAGGGCCACGGACACCTCCCCTCCCCCTTAGTAGGAATGGGAAAAGATTTTTCTTAAGGTCCTTCCTAAAGATCAAGATTTAAATCTAGCCTTAAAAAAATCCTTTTCGGTACCTATCCAATTATTTTTACAAGATCTATTGGAACAAAAGAGAGTTGTCTATTTTAATTCCTATAGAAGCCTACAAAATTTTGCTTCACCATTTTTAAATCTAAACAGAAACAAGTTTTCCTTCATTTTAGGCCAGAATTGCCTATATTACAATCTCTAGAGAAGCAGAAAGCCAACTCTTCATTTATCAAAGTTCAGGTTTCTATGGTGAAATAGAGTGTATAAGCTTTCTATCTTTAATGCTAGTCTTTTATTACATGATCAATAATTTTCCCAGAAAAGACTACTAGGTTTTAATAAAAACCAAAGCACTTAACAACTGCTTATAGAAATATAGCCATTTCTAAACAATGTTTTTGAATATCCTTTAAAATAATGTAATTCCATTATTCCATGAAAACAAAATATAAATGGAGAATAAAATCTAGAAAACTTGGGTATTAGCTATCAAGTTTATCAAATAAACAACATATAGATGATATTTCCAAAGAAATCTGGGAAATTCAAGTGGCAATATTTTGATAGAATTTGATCCAGGTACCTCCAAAAGAAATTCTTGTAAACGACAAAGTCAAATCTCCTGGGTTACACCATATTATCAAACAGAGGCAGTATTCTCAATTGTCAACATTTACCAATATGTGGTTTAAAAGATTAGATCCAGAGCAACATTTATCTACTTGGCGAAACCCACCTTGAGAAATATGCACAAATCTGTCATTTTCCCATGAATACTGAGACAGACACACCTTCGTCTTCAGGATTAACACATCAGTGAGAATGACAGGCACTTGTTTTTGTCCATCCACTTGGGCCTGAACATTGTCCTCTTTCTAAATGTGCTCAAGGAAAAAACTCAGAGACAGTAAGACTTCTGTGCTCCAAGGATAATATTATTTTTTAAAGGTTTTTCTTACTGCTCATTTTAGATGCTGAACCCTTTCTAATATCAAAAATTCCTGGGTTCTATTTTCCCTTGAAAAAGTAGTGACTTATGTGAATGCCTCATGGAGAAGTGTCCCCAAATAGGTATTAATATTAATGCCATAACTTTTAAAATCATACCTTACCCTGAACAAATGCTTTTTAACCCCTTTTTTATTACCACCCCCTTAAGGGGCCTTTTTAGGTATTTTTATCCTGATTGCAACCCCACCCAATCTATAAAATTTTAATACTAGCCATATGCTATATATCAATGTGTGTATATTGTGTGGCTCCTTGGAGGACCACGAACCATTGAAAATCTATGGTTTTTTGCCTCACTCTCAAGAACCAACTTTTGTCCCCTTGGGATGATATGTTAGCTTTACTGAGAATGCATGCTCTAAATGCTAAGTCTGCTTCATACTGGTTATTGTGGAGTATTTTTATGAGTGGATCTGTTTCCAGATTCTTCCCTGCAGGAAGTCAAGCTCAAGTCAAGCTTACCTTAGGAATGACATTGGGAATGGAAGAGGGCCCGTGGTTATGCCTTAGTTAGTCTCCAAATTTGCAATCAACAACCCAGGAAAACTCACAAGGATAAGGCTCCCCTTATGTTGATTCCCCAAGGACTAGAGCAGCAGTGAAGGGGGGAAAGGGAAGTATCTTCTCTGATAATAAAATCCCCTACTAGGGATTTTATTTTACTTCTGAGATCTTTGTATAACCGGATCCTCAGAGGCTGTGGCTCCACCCAAGGTGGATACAAAGCCCATGGAAGAAGTTGGTCCGAGGCTGGAACACTGGTTCTGGGCCTAACCCAGTCCCCAAACTCCCAGATATAAACTGAAGAGGGTAAAGCATATTCCAGGGCTGGTACAAACATGTTAAATATTTCATGCCAGGTAGACAGGGTGGTTGTCAACCCGATGCATTGATTACAACCGAAACTGCTTAGAAAAACAAACTCATTTCCACCTTTCCCAACCAACACCAACTCACCCTTCCCATACCACCCACACACTTCATTTCCTCTTTGTTTGCCTGAAAACCTGACAACGTTATGGTTTCTATTGTCAAAGTAGAGATTTTTGCACCTTCAGTGGTGATGGCTCCAGCTGAGGACCAGCCATTCCCAGTCCTGAGGACACTGTGGATCTCCCCACATCCAGAGTTCTGGAGACAACTGTGCCTGGAGACATGAACAGTGATTTACCCACTGAATAGACTCCTAGCTCTTTCCCCGGGGGATCTGAGAAGTACAATACCACCGAGTTCACACACTACAACATAAAAAATATCACAGTCATCCCGTAACTATGAAAAGTGTTAGAAAAAAAGATTTGTAAGGCAAACCAACATCTCCATCAGTAGTGTCCCCAGCCAGGAAGAGTATTAGATGTTATCTGCATCATCAATCCATGGTGTCAAAAAGAGTCACTTTTTATATTTCACTTGTCCATATCCTGCCTCATAACTAGATTGCAAAGTTCTAAAATTTAATTCTAACTTTTATAATTGCCTATCTGCCTCATAACTAGATTGCAAAGTTCTAAAATTTAATTCTAACTTTTAAAATTGCCTATCAAAAGCCAATCCAAAATATGTCCTACCTTTCCTGCAGGTATATACCTATTCATTGTGTCCTTCCTTCCTGCCCCACCACGCTGTTTTCAAAGTTCTAAAATCAAAATGAAACAACCCACGTGCTCACAACCATCCAGTCTTGCCCTGTTCCCACGATTCTTTTCGACCTCTTCCACTGATACAGAAGCGTCACCTAATCATCTTAGACAACTCTTATCTTGCACAAAGCAATTCAGTATCCGGAAGAGCCAGAGACTCTGACTCTTTGGACTCCATTTCTTTCATGCATCAAGGGTTAATGGAAATATTTTTGCTTCTTGGAAGAAGAATGAAGAGGAATTCCCACCATGGTAGAACTTCGTTATTAGATATTAATGCTCTACAGACCCAGTGTGAATTGACTGATTTTATGATTTAGCAATTATAATGTGAACACTCAAAAGTATATCCCAAGAGTTACTATACTTAGCTGAGTACTGTTACGATGTAGTTGAGTTTTAATTGCAGTGAATTTGGAATAGGGCCGTATATTTGTTAGACATGAAATTTCACTTATGGGCAAATTGCCTCTGTAATAGAATCCTGCCTTCCTCATTCAGAATATCCCTCCTTTCTCTTCCAGCCTCTGCTGACCCTCTGTTGCAGGGGATCCCAATTAGACTGGAGAAAGCTACTAAAATGAGCAAGAGGGTCAGTGGAAACGAGGGAGAGGTGAGACAAAAAAAAGAATGGGAATAAAAGAGAAGGGGAGACAAGAGAGTACTTCCCATACTTCACCCAGAGGGGATCTTTTTCCAGACATTGAATTTCACTCCAAGTAGCTTTAGCAAATATGGGTCCTTTTCACTTGCTACCTCCAGGGATTTCATTTGGCGCTTTGAAATCCTTGGCTAGTATGGAATTTCACAACTTGGCTACACACAGAAATCTGATATCTATGATTAACACTTTCACAGAAGCTCCAGGTCACAAACTGTGGGTGATCACAAGCAGAGAAGAAGGAGTCGGCAGAGCTGGGCGTGTTCTTGGGCTGCCTTTAAACCATGCTCACCGTCTGACCTGCATAGACAGTGCTAATAGTCTTGGTACAGTTATCTTTCCATACGTCCATTGCTTTTCTTCCCTAAATTAGAAGTTTCTTGAAGGCAGGGCCTATATTTTTATTCCTTTGCATATTCTCTAAAGGATCCAATAAGTACATAATAAATATTTTATTAGCTGTTAATTACCAGTGCATTTTGCTATAATAATACACAGAGAGTTCAGGATATTGAAGTTGTCTCCACCAAACACCTAATAGGCAACCCTCTTGACATGCTGCTGTTGATTCTATCCTAAAGACAGATTTCATCAAATAATAACCACCACCCCCCAAAATAAAAGAATAAAATGGGGAGAAACAAGGAGGTAGCCGGAAGAAAAGGAAGGAAGGGAGAGAAGGAGGGAGAAAGGAAAAAGAAAACAGTTTTAGGCCGTTTCTCTTTAAACTCACCCCCTACCTGTAGACCATCTGCCCCAACCACGCACCAAGAAGATGAAATTTCCATCTGAGCCTTTGATCACGGAGAGCAGCAATGTCTGAATCAGAACAGGTAGAGGAATAGACATACAAACCTTCCATCCCATCTGCTTTGCTAAGAGGAAGTCTCTAAACATCCCGTTTGGATGTTCCCTGTTTATAACGGTCAGAAAAGAAACCCGCAGGTCTGAAACTATTTGGACTTCTCAAGATCATTAATGAAGACCCTGAAAAAATACTCACCCAAACGGATCCCGGTCTACCTAAAAGATAGTGCATTCGCCTCAAACGCTACCTTTTGTTTATTTCTACTTATTTCCAGGCTTCAATACCTGGGAGAGTTCCATCTTGGCTTACGTTGCAAACCTGTCAATGGCTGATTTAAGACTTAAAAGGAGGCAGAATCCGACAGTTGTGTGAATACAGATCTAGCCGGAGACTCTCTCCCGAGGCTTCGGGGAACGTTCACTCAGGGTTCTGTCTGCGAAGGCTTAGGCCAGTGCTAGAGGCAGATTAGCAAAAAAAAGAAAAAAAAAATATCTGAGCATTGAAAACACTGTCGTCGTAGCTGTGTGTTTCCCCGTGTCTTTAAAAGCATGGATATTAAAAAGGGCCTCTCTACAAGCTAAGAGGCTGGGGGAAGAGGTGATACTCTTCTCTTCCTTTAAATATGTCAACTAAAAAATATATGTGTGTATCTTTTGATAAGGCACAGGGGGAAAATAGTTTCTCTTTCCTTTGCAAAGGAAGGGTAAAAATAAAACAAAGCCGAAGCCCTGGCATTTCGCGTTTTATCACTGAAGCCAGGCTGTGCTGAGCATACAGATGTCCCTAAGGCCCCAAGAGGCGGAGCTGTCCAGCCAGAAGTCCAGTGGGGACTCAGAGGGACAGGCTGCAGGGGAACTGGGCACCCTTGAGGCCAGAGTCTCTGAAAATGGCATGCACCCTGGTCACAGCCCCTTAGAGATGCAAATTATTGCTGTTCTATTCCAACTGGCTCTTCAGTACCATAAACTAGGGAGGGAGGAGGTTTGTTGAGATCTACCCTCAGAGATAAGAGCTGGGAGAAATAATTCCATGGGGTTTCCAGTTTCTATTTTGGCAAGGCAGAAAGAGATGGAGGGAGGAGGGGGCGGAGTAAGCTGAGTATCTGGGGCCAGAGGAAAGGTTGAGCATGCTCCGTGCCAGCAGCTGAGACTCCAGCGGCCATGAGCAAAGCTCCAGCGCACTCTGCCCACGTGACCTCCCAGACCCGCAGGGAGGGAAGACTAGTCAAATCACACCAAAAATTGCTAGCAATTTCTTTCTTTCTTTCTCCTTTGTAATCAGTATATTAAGGAGATATTCATACATTTCAAGAATTGCATAAATTCTGGTACACAGATTTAAGTATGTGAACATACGATGAGACTTTTAAACATACGATTAAAGCAACTAATTGTAATTTGCTATACTACCCACATTAAGTTACAGTTACTCTGGAGCATAAGTCAAATGGTTTAAAGTAAGCCTGTACCATACCTAAGGAACACCTTCCTATATTATGCATGCAAATTACTTCTCCATGTACAGGTCTTTTCATTTTAGCTTCTAAGTTACCCAGCTCTGGAAGTCACTACTCAGGGGCTTATCATGGTCCTGTTGTCCCAGCTACTCAGGAGGCTGAGGCAGGAGGATCACTTGAGCCCAGGAGTTGAGGTTGCAGTGAGCTGTGATGATGACGCCACTACACTCTAGCAGGGTGACAGAACAAGACTCTGTCTCAAAAAAAAAAAAAAAAAAAAATACCATGTTTGCTATCAGAAGATTCCAAGATCACATCTCTGGTGTGCCTTGAACTAATTAACAATTTACCTTGAGTGAAGAAAACGTTCACTCCAGACACTTTTATAGGGAAGATAAAATACAAAGCCCTTTTACATGTCTTAACTTATTTTTGTAGAAAGAATGTCCTGAACGAAACTTAATACCAGGAATGATTGTATAGAGGCAGAATTTAATTTTAACTCTCACATTTTATATCTTGAAAATGCTGAATGAATTCTGGTTGGGATCCATAAAATATATATGCATAGACCACAAATATATATATATGGGCCACCATAAAAAGGAACAGTGAAAAAATTGTATTTCTTGGTTTAGTTGTTTAGTGATTTACGATGATTGAATGAGTTTTTATTACATAGCGATAAGAGTAATAAGCTAGCATTTTAAAGAAAAAAGATCTGAATGATTTTCCCCATATTTTGTCTTATATGTACAAAGTACTCCCTTATAAAAGTGTGATTTCAAAGCATGCAAAAACTCCATTGACAGCTACTGTGGCTGATGCAAAAATAGGCTCAAATGTTTCTCCTGCCTTTGCCCATGCTCTTTGCCATATAACTTTGTTTCACCCTCGTATTTTAATTTTGTCACCCCAGCCGAGGACATCCAGGGGTAGCTGGCAGCCAGCAAATCCCAGACATGTGAACAAGCCCAGGCAGAACCAGCAGAGTCACCCACCTACATCCCAGACACATGAGCAATAAAAGCAGGCTGATGTGTGGAGTCGAGGGTTGTGGAAGTTTGTTATGCAGCGTGGTTGTGGCAAAAGATAACTAGAGCAACTCCCGTCCCAAAGTAGTCATCCTCTCTCCAGCACACCCAATTCTGTCACCCCCACACCTTGCATTACCCTCCTGAAAAATTGCATCCATTGACTAGATTTCTGCTTCCCCCACTCGTATGCCTGTGTGGCTACGTAATCTGGGGGAAAAAAATCAACCAACCAGCTGATAGGGGCTCCCACAAATTAATGATGTTCTATTTCAGTCATTATCTCAAGCAACTGAGTAACCCTCTTTGTTAAAAATATATGAATACAATCTTAGGCCCACTCTTAGACCTGCTGCATCCAAATTTCTATGGAAGAGGCCAGGTAATTTGTGTAGTTAAAAAAAGACCATGGGTAAGTGTTACCATCGAGGGAATGTAGAAAGCACTGTCTTCAACTCTTGTTCTCAGCTTGGTTGCATACCAGGATCTCTTGGGAAGTTTAAAAAACTCCCAGTGCCTATATCTGCTCTCCCACATTTTGATTTAATTGGAACAAGGCCTAGACATCTGTACTTTTAAGGGCTCCCCAGGTGACTCTAATGTGCAGTGGAGTTTGAGAACCAGTGGTTTTTGTGTAACACCATACAAATATGGCCCCAAGAGTACAGGGAAGAACAACTGAAGGCATAACTGAAGGTATAATTGGAAAAAAACAAAAAAAAATGCACATATGCAAATATTTCCCCTACTACAGTCCACCTGAAAACAGAGACAACAAAGCCAATTTCCTTTCCAGAAATAAGGAGGAAATGAAGATTATGGGTTTCCTCCTTGCATCCAGAGTAATTTCCAGAATTAGGGGCATTGGCAGAGCGTGGAGAAGGAAGGGAGAGGAAAGAGAGAAAAAGGGGAGATGGCATCATGTGGGACGTTATAAGAGGCCACCAGACACACTTAGGAGAGACCAGAATTCATTATTTTATCATTAACTAAAACAAACACCTTAGGGTTACATGTTCTCACAAAATATACAAAGAGAATGTAGCTTATTTATTATTTAGTTAGTTATTTTCCGTAACAGATCTACTCTTCCCCATAAGTCTTCTTGATGGAGACAGCCAAGGGAGCAGGTGAGATCTATTTAGACAAATATGACATATTCAAAAGGATTCAATATGCAAAGGATGCCTTCGGGCAACTAATCTCTTTGTCAAGGTCCTGCCCTCGGCTTACCTGGCCCTCAAGATCATGGAGGAGGCCGGCGCGGTGGCTCACGCCTGTAATCCTAGCACTCTGGGAGGCCGAGGCGGGTGGATTGCTCAAGGTCAGGAGTTCGAGACCAGCCTGAGCGAGACCCCGTCTCTACTAAAAATAGAAAGACATTATATGGACACCTAAAAATCTATATAGAAAAAATTAGCCGGGCATAGTGGCGCATGCCTGTAGTCCCAGCTACTCGGGAGGCTGAGGCAGTAGGATCGCTTAAGCCCAGGAGTTTGAGGTTGCTGTGAGCTAAGCTGACGCCACGGCACTCACTCTAGCCTGGGCAACAAAGTGAGACTCTGTCTCAACAAAAAAAAAAAAAAAAAAAAAAAAAAAAAAAGATCATGGAGGAGAAGATGGTGTAGAATCCACATGTGTCCACTGGATCCTTGGCGGCCTTTGCTGAGGATGCCTGCTCTGGTCTGATCCCTGATCTGCAGATCTGACAACTGAGACCCCTGATTTGACCACTGAGGTATGTGGCCAGTGCCAGCTGCCTCCCGTGGGTGGCACCCATTGTCCTAACACTCAGCCTCCCATCTCAGAGTCCCTGACACACAGGATGACCTCTTCATCTGACCCCAGCCTCCACTCACTCAGCAGCCCTTCAGAAGCTCAGTGGCCCCTCTGTGGGCACACACAGCTGTCTGAATTCTCCGCACACCCTGTGCTTGTGAGGGGCACCCAGAGACCTGTCTCATTCTCACCTATCAATTCCCCACAGGGTTAGACTGGCTCTGACCCAAAGGCTAAAGTGTCTTTAGGTATCATCCTCCTTCCTAGCCATGTCCTCTCACTTGGCATGCTAGAGACCCCTTATATCTGTATGGATGTTTCTAGAAGTACTTTTCACTTAATTCTCCCCATAATCTAACACTCACTGAAGTGACAGGGTTTTGTTCGGTTCTCCTTCCCTTGTTTCATATCTCTCTTGAGCCAATTCCTGTCTCATGGCTCAACCTTAATGGCAGAAAAGGTACAAGGAGAGACATTGGCTTAAATATGAGAGCACAAATCATTAGATATGTCAAAAATAACATTTCTGTCATGCAAGTATTTATCCTAGTTATCTTAGGGAAAAAAAGGATTCAATAAATAGAGTTGATACTGTTCAAATGTTGATTGCAACCTAATCAGGCTATCTAATTTGGGGAGCCCATGGAAAAATGACTGTAGGACTCTGTTCAAACAGTATTTTGAATTTTAAGACACTGAAGTAGAGCATTCAACCATGGGTGGGACCATTCTGAGTCTTCACAGGTTGCAACAGCACAAGTCGCACACCTATGAAGCCAGCCCTCATTGCAACCATGAAGATAACCTCTAGACCATTAATTACCCACCACACTTGTTGTCAAATCTAATGGGGGGTAAAAAAAAAAAAAAAAATCAAAGGAGTTAACCCGTGGAATTGCACATATGGTTAATTTTCAGATGCTAGGAGAAAAAAAGGATCCCCGAATTATTCAACACAACTGTCTTATTTTTGAAGATGTCTTTAAAAAATAGTCATTTACACTCTGAGTTCTTCAACCCTCCTGCTTTATCCATCCTCCAATTAAAAGAAAGCTCCCTGAGCTGATCAAAATGCAAAACAGAAGTGTCTCCCCTTTTTTTCCCTCCCTCCCTTCCTTTGATAGTTGGAATAAAGTGTGTTAATCTCAGCACACCTTGATTTTATCATCCAGTTAATTATTAGGCTGTCAGAGATTCCCCTTATGGAGAAGGTTGTTGAATGCTCCAAATTCAATCTGAGCATCCTAACCCCTAGAATTATAAAGCCAATGGAAGTTTAATGAAAATTGAGAATAATTTTTAACAACTTACACCAGTTTCTCGAGATTCTTCTATTCATCATCCTATTCCCATCCAGGATATAGCAAATGAGGGCAAAGCCATGACTCGTGCTGGTTGCATTGTCTTGAAATGCTGCCTACTTCCTTCAAAGCAGACTTGGGTGCTTTTTTTATGTTGTTATAATTCCTATTCTAATAGTGTCTTCCAATCAGAACATATGATCAAAAGAGAAATTCACTTTATAGCACAAGGGAAAATTAAGCCATTGAAACAGCACTGCTATTCTTTGTTTAATTGTGCCAATAGTAGATATTAACATGTTATAGGGTGCATCTAGCAGTGTAAAGGAGTGCATGCATGATATACATGTAGACTGCAAAGGAATAGTGTGTGATTCTTTAACCCATTCATGCTTAGCGTGAAGCAATGGATAATTCCATCAGTAGGTGCTTCATCTTGGTACAAACTTTAACACAGTCCAGATTTCTAAATATCAATATTAAAGGCGATGAGATTGGATAAATTATTGTCAGAAGGATAAGCTGCTAACTTAGCATTTGATCAGCACATTGTAAATCCAGACTGCTATATGTTGATAGTCATATGAGACGACATACCCACCGTATCAACAGCAATAAGGCTACTGTATACCACAACAATGACCAACAATGACAATAGCCAATATGGACTGAGTTATAAGAGTCATATACGTACTCACTAATTTAATCTTTCCAGCAACACTATGAGGTAGGCACTATTACTACACCTATTTTACAGAAGAGGAAACTGAGGCACAGAAAGTTTGATTAACCTGACCAAGATCACACAGCCAGTATCACAGTCAGAATTCAAAGAGTCCAGCTCAAAAGTTTGCATGCTTGTCCATCTGCTACATTATTTCTCATAATAAAACAGAAAACAAACCTAAACACTATAGCAATATAGTATAAAATTCAGAAATCTAAAATTTACCTGGTTTGACATCTTTATTATTTTACTCAGAACCAACAGCATGGTCTTAACCCATTAATCAGATGTACAAGCAATCAGAGCCAAAAGGACTTGGCACTCGAATTTGAATACAATAGCACTGTTAATCTGGTTCTTCGAATTATGGTCTCGATGTAAACAGCAATGAGTTTATAAATGATTATAACTCCGTTTTGTAAACACGTCTCCTTCAAAATAATTTGAACAATTCTATGATAATTTAGACAAATTAACAAAGATAAACAATGGAATAGAAGTTTTAATGAACTGTTTTGACATGCTATTACCAATGACTCGTTTCCTACGCAACTCACGAGCTCACCCCGTTTTTAACCAGATGCTAAAATGTGCAAACTCTTAGCTGGCTCTCCTTTCCCAACTTAGGGGGTGAATCCAATCGCCCTGAGAATTGGGGTCAGCTGCTTTACTAGGGATTTAAATCATGACAGAGAACTATCTCGGGGTAAAGCAATTAAATCTGACCAGTCATGATGGCCACTTAATGAGCCTCCGTGTGGCAGAAGCGAGTTCACTCTACCTGTCTGAAATAGGTTGTGATATGCCGTAAAGCTAATGTAATAAATAATTGAAATGCTGAAATATTCCAGCAGGAAGGCTTTCTTGCTGACTGTGTAGTACCTGACTGTACTGTCATAAACGGAGACAGTGGTTAGAAACCTGCCCACCGATTGGTTAACTCAGGGACAGAAAATATGGCACCTCTTTTCATGGGGAAGAGTTAAAACACTGGTTAAGAGTGGAGGATCGTCGCGCTTGTATTTAACATCCATTTATCAGGCACAATGGACAGGCCCTGTCTCCTGTGTCAGGTACCTAGAAGGCATGGCCCTGAGATTGAATTAATAGCGAGGAGGATGTCCTATAATTACACAAGAAATCACATACCATGCTATTTAACCAGCAAAGCCGAGTGGTTTCTGTAGATGGTAAATTAACCCAGTGGGGATTGGGAGCATATTTCTGTGCAAAAGATTTCTTTATTCATGAGAATAATTGGATATTGAAAAACCATCATGTATTGTATCTTGATTTGAAACTGTCAACTGATACGTGAGGCCCCCTCCCTCCGCACCCCCCTCCTCGGTCCTGTGTGTCTTTGCTCAGCCAATTACAGAGTTGCCGAGATGAAGCGATGCCCAGAGCCCGGGACCCCCAATGGCTCCCAAACCACAGAGGTTGGGACACAAACCCTCCAGCTTAAGAAGCCTGTCCTGATCTGCATTGTCCATTCAGGTCATTAAAGTGACCCAGGGAAGAAGAGGAATAATAATATTTGGAGGAAGGGGAAAAAAAGAGAGAGAGATAAAAGAACAGTCCCACCATTAAGGCGGAAACACGAGCATTAGCTTTGAGGTTGCATCCTCTAGGAATTAAGGAGAAGTGCCTATTTTTACAGTCCCTGGATTTTTTCAAGCATGCTCTCTTCCACATCCACATTCCAAACATATCATTTAGCGAGAAAACACCAGACAAATGCACTGGAAGTTCACAAGTTATGAGGTAATTGCATTAGCGTGCAGAGAAAAGGGAAAAGTATGTGCAAAAGCCTGATTGGCATTTCTCTGTTTAAAAGGCATTATTTTCCAATACCTGAGCATGCCCAGAGGAGCTGTCTCTGAGCAGCTGTGAAACAGAACCTTTTTACTTCAGGGTTAGTGCAGGGAGCTCATTAGCACCGCTCTACCCTCAGCTAAACAGCCTTGTTTGCATATTGAAGCAATAGAACGCGAAGGTGTTAAGAAGGAAGAATTGCTGCCGCTACTCCTGACTGACATGTCTATCTGGGCTCTTGTGTTTACAAGAGAATAACGAAGCTGCCCCAAAGGCCCTACTGGGCCTGATTATTATGCAGAGGCTTCTTAGATTATGTATAATTGATATCCTTTTTCCCTCCAGCTAACCAATGGCAGCTCTCAAGAGTAATGCTAATTCTCCTGCATCTTACCATCCAAGCAAACACTGGAAATTGCCATCTTTCTCTCTGCTTAATAATTTTTAAAGACCAAAAAAAGTGACATTTACGTTTTTTAGAAGCACAATGACTGCGCGGTTGGTGTGGGTTTACTGCTTAATAACAATCATTGAATCAAACAGTTGAGAGACGGGGATTCAGGACTTGCTTAGCCTCTGCGAGTGTGTGTGTGCGCGTGTGTGCGTCTGTGGGGTGTGTGTGAACGTGTGTAGTATGCGCTGGAGAGAGACGCGCTGAACAACAGTCACTCTTTCTTTAAGGCCAAGTATTGCCTCTAATAATCCCCCTTCCTTCTGGGCAGGGGAGGGCCGGCAGGTTGCATAAGTTAGTGAGCTCGGTGCATTCTAATTCCAGTTCACATGTGAAGCGCTTCAGATGGAGAAGCCACTATTTATGGCAGTTTCTAAACATCCCCTTGTCTTCACATCCTCTTCCATTGGGGGTGGTTCTTTGGGGGTTTAAGTCTTGGAAGTTAATTTTTGAGGAAAAAAAAAAAGTAACAGATATGTGACAAAATTAGGCAAAGGGGACACAGTTTAGCTGGGTTGCAGCTCTGATCTCAGTTTGGAGGCTGCATGGAAGACAGGAAGGAAGAAGAGGGAGATCGGTGGTATGAGGTTCCTATACTCCAGCCTCATGGAGTCCACTCAGGCTCCAATGCAGTCAAACTTCCTAACCCCTTATAAATACAAAGATTAGCACACTGCTTGGAGATCGGAGCAGATCAGCTTAAACATGCCCACCAGAAGATACGGTGATGACCAGTTCAGTGGAAGGGCAGCCCCCAA
Organism: Eulemur rufifrons; assembly: GCF_041146395.1. Classification (NCBI taxonomy): domain Eukaryota; kingdom Metazoa; phylum Chordata; class Mammalia; order Primates; family Lemuridae; genus Eulemur; species Eulemur rufifrons. The sequence continues at coordinate 7,587,187 of NC_091007.1, read as the reverse complement.
CATGACTTGGTACCCAGGGAAGTGTCCTGGCAGTATAACACCCTCACCCACGTACCAAATCCAAACCCAGCTCCAGCAGCACCTTCCAGCAGCCTCCAAGGCAGCAAGGAAAGTTTGGGTTCAAACCGGAGAGACTCACTCATTTTACAAATTTTGTTGAGCAACTATTAGGTGCCCCGAATTATCCAGATGCTAATTGTGAGTGAGCAAGGTCAGGTTTCTGCCTCACCGAGCTCCCTGTGTAGGGAGGGAAAGAGGTGTTGAAGCAGGCAGCTGGGATAAACTGGGGCATGTGCTGAAGTAGAGGAGACACAGGGCGCTTTGAGAGCATGTGGGGAATAAATCCCAGGCTCCAGCTACCCACGCAGTCAACTTCTACTCCAAGCCAGATGACCCCTCATGTGTCCAGAACAATCCAATCCCAAGAACCCAACCTGTCGGAGATACAGGGAAGAAAGAATGAGATTGTTCCAAACTCAGAGTGGGGTGGGCGTGCCATGGAAGACAATTATGGGGAGGCACAACTCTCTTTAGTGGTTAAGTACATACCTCCAAAGAGCTTCCCTACCTCCTTAATTGCCTTTTGTGGATGAATCGTAAATCTCAGTTGGTACCATTTTAGGGAACTGGGGTTCCAAAACTTACACGGTTATGTGAAGTGGGGTTACCCACACGAAGAGAATGGATGTAGGAGGCAAAGTAGAGAGTGATTCCAGCTGTTTTATTCCCACCACTAATGCCCATTATCATCTACTTGTAAATGAGAATTTAGTGTAAGGTATAAAGGCATAGATGGCTCGATTTAGCTTTGAGCTTTGATGTGCTCGAGAAAGAGCTAAATTATGAAAAAAAAAATCAGGAAAGATAATTGTATTTTCTTGACCCACAACCTTTGTCATAAAGCACCCCCAAATTCCTGATGCTTAATCAACCTGAAATTTGGAAGTGAGCTGGGTCATTCGTCTTAATCATGACATTCACCAATATGCACTCACCGTGAGGAAGTACTAGCATTTTGGGCTTCGAGTTGGGATATTAAGAAAACAGCCATTCCCTGGTGCTGTGACAGTTCCATTCTTGATGCAGAAACTTACAACAACTAGGTCTAAGGCTGGCCTTAGGGTGAGGCCAGAGTGAGAGTTGGGCTCTTTGAAATAGCAAGAAGCAGGTCAAACCTGGCCCAGGTTTCCCCAGTCAAAGCATATTCCTTTTGCAGGACTCCCTTTGGGGGCAAAGAAAAAAGGAGATGCTTGAAACCTGCAAGCCGCTTAGTTGCCGGTTTTTACCCAATTCCCCAACATCCCCAAAGTTTCCTCCCCCACCTCCAACCAGGCCCAGCAGCCAAAGCTACAGAGCAAATGAAATCTCAGCGAAGCCAGAAAGTTAAAGCCTCCGAGAAAACAATTCAGGTGTGAATTTTAGTATTCACCACTCTGTCTCCTTTAGGCTGTTGCTCACCAGCTATAACTCTGTCTTCCACGAACAGGGAAGTCTACATTTCTTTCCTGAATTTTAAATATTCCTTCCTTTGAATGAACTTCTTTAGACCCAAGGTCAATGGATATTCTATTATGTAGCTTTTATTTTTTAAGTTGGTTTATTTATTTATTTATTTATTTTGCCTAGATTTTCTTCTAGATCTTTTCTCTCCAGTTATCTTCAGAAAAGAAGACAGATTGTCCCTGATCAATTACAAAAAAAGAACTAAATAATCAGATGTGTGTGAGCTTCTGTCTGCCCCCGTCTTTACTGTGTCGCACCAGCAAGAATATCAAAGCCCTTCTCTTTCCACTGCTATGACTAACAGAATGTGATGGTCTGATTCCCGCTAATCCCTGCTAGCCGTGCTTACAGTCGCTTTGGAATTCCTCCATAGCATTTCTTCTAGAAAGGAACAGAAGCAAAATTTGCCTCTATTTTAATCAAACAGATACAGTAAGGACCGCTAGTTATTTTAACCGTTGTGCAAATGGCCTGACACGGAGAATTCCTTCAGGAGCAAAGAAATGAATCAGTACAAGGACCCTGCCCTGCCCTGAATGGCAAAGACGGGAAAACTGGCCAGGAGTTTAAGATACTTGTGTGTATACTCTCAGGACAGTTCCGTCTAAGAACCGTCTATTAGGTGGTTCTTGTAGAACTACCAAAAATTGAAAAAGCTGGAGTTCCTGCCCCTCTGGGAATATCCAGCTTGGTAGGGGAAAGAATTTTACAATGAAACAAAATACAGAATAAACGATAGATAGGGAGGAGCTCAGAGGAAGCAGTCAGAGGAGGAGGAGGCTGGCATTCCTTGGAGACACTTAGGATAGTTTCGCAGAGAAGGTGAGAAGTGAATTAGGCTTTGAAGTATGAATAGGAGTTTGCTATACAAAAGAGAGAGAAGGCAGCCCTAGCAGAAATAGCAGTCTGTCAAAAGGTGTAGAGACATTAAAGAGGGTAAGGGACAATGGCAACAGAGGGCCTGACAGATGTAGAGAGATACAGCCAGCACATTGTAAGCCGGCCATCAGGGAAACGCCTTCGTGAAAATTAGTAGATATTCCAACAATAGAGAGTTATTGGATATTTTCCCTGGAGAGAACCTCCTAAAATTCAGCCAGCGCTGAGCAGTCAGCTTTACTTACCCAAAGGTTCATTACTTGGTAACCTCAACTCTTTAAAAATAGAGTCAAATCTAGAAAGATTTCTGAACAATTATATGGGTTTTCCCAAAATTGTTTGCCTAAAGCTCTCACATGGTCTTCATAAAAGAGAGCCTCAGACTCCTACTTATAGTCTATTTGTGGTTCTGTCAAAGATAATTCTAATAAATTGGACTGTCTTCCGGAATCTTAAGTAGGAAATTGAAGGAATGGAAAAGGCTGTCAAATTGACTTTGACAACAGTAGTAAATAATATTTGAAATTGAAGAAAGTGGGGGGAAAAAAAAACAACTAAAGAAGTGAAAAAAGCCCATTGTCTCAGTGATCTGACAGGAGTCTTAATTTTCTTGACTGATGATTATCCAATGTTTAAGGGTTTGGAGGAGTAGGGTGGTAAGTTTCAGTGACAAAGTCTAGATTAATTTTAAATATCTTACTTTCGTGATGGTGCTGATAAAAATGTTGGGCATGTTGTTAGAATACATCTCTAAACACTAAAAAGTCTGAGCCACTACAATTTGAGAATTAAATTTCTAAGAAACTGCATATTGTCAAATAGTACTATAAAACAACTGTTTAAAGTCATGATCCTCACTCAGAGATGATTTTTATCTCCCAGGGACCATTTGGCAATGCCTGGAAATATTTTGGCTGTTCCAACTGGGGGAAAGGCATGTTGCTCTACCCATCAACTGGGTAGAGGCCAGTGATGCTGTCTAATATCCTATAAGGCACAGATCCAGCCAAAAATATCAATAGTGCCCATGTTGAGGAATCCTGATTTAAATGAAGGAAAATGTTAGGGTCCTAACAGTTCCATATTTACAATATCAAATTTATTTTCTCCTGGAGGACTTCCAACAATAAAAAGCACTACTGGTTTTGTAGAGGTGTGTATACACACAAGATTTTTGATGAAATTTAAAAGTCTTTGAAAGTATGGAAATAGTCCATTAATATACATTGTCATGAGAATCAGGCATCAGTCCACAGCAATCATTACTAACCAAATGTCCTATTTATTTCTCCACTGATCGCAATAGGATACACCTTATTTTATAGGAAATCTAACGATGCAATAATACAAATATACCCAATGTATTAATATGCTAATCACTTTATTTACTATAGACCCCAGAATGAAAAAAAGGTAGGCAAGAGAGCAGACTGAATTATTCTCCGAGGATGTCATGGATGCATTTTATAGGATAACAAGTGAGTCCAGGATGAAGTAAGGGGAGTTTTATGAGATTCCCTAAAGTCATAATATGTCCCTAAAGCAAAAGCTAAGGGCCCAGGAGAAATCTGTGATATTTCAGCATGTGGTCAGGGCACAGGCTCGTGCCATAGCCATGCCCCCAGATGGTTTCCTAAATGACATCACAGCCATCCTGTTTGGTGGCCCAGAGCTAGCCGTCATCTGGTACCAGCACCATTGGCCCCTAGGGAAGTAAGGATTTAAAGGGTGCTGGAGGATGTCATTTTATCCATGTGTGGATAACTATGAGTTTTATGGATTCCATTTATTTTTATGGAGCTAGCATCCTACTATTCATGAGGTCAGAAAGCTTTTAAACCACAAACCATTAGGACTTCAACTTCCGTGAAGATTGAAGCTGTAGCCATATCCCTCTCATGATTAATACTGAGATTTGCCTTGCCCTCTCCTAATGTGTGATATAAAACATAATATTAAATAACATCACAATTGCTCATGAGAATTAATTCTCCTCTCCTCATCAAAATCCCCAATAACACACAACTATTTAAGTGGGTAACTTATTTGGACTTCTCCAAATCTTTGTGATTGGTCAAGATTTCTTGGGAACATTGAGTTTTTATAATATATTTCCATATTACTGTCCTCTTATGAGATAAGACAAGAGTTAGAAATGAAATTTGAGTTTTTTCATTTTTAAGTTAATCGGGAAGTGTGTCTCCCTTTTGTTAATATCCAACTAGTTTCTAGTAAAACAACTTTATTATTTTTTCTGAACATGTGTATGCTAGGACCATTTATATTAATATTTATCTCTTGTTTCCAAGTAGATGTTTTGCTTCACCCTCATGGACAAAAGGATTCATGGTCCTGTTAAGAACTGGTATTCATTTTCTCTCATTGCAAACCAAAAGCCCCCGATCAATTGCAGCCAGGATTGCGATAACTTTGGAAATAATGATGTGATAAAGCCCAGTGGTCAGTCTGTCTCTGAGACCTCCTTTCCTCTTCTTGCTGCTTCTAGTGTTTTAATTTAGCGTTAAAATTAATGGGGTAGGCTCTCCCTGATGTAAAAGTCAGAGGCATATAGAGACGGTGGGTTTCTTAGAGATTATTCTTATTCAAATTTGTATTCTTTTTCCTGATCACAAAAAGGACCTGGCATTTGGAGAGGTTAAGTGACAAGGAGCCACTGGTAACCAGCAGCGCAATCACAACTCTGGGGTCTGACTCTAGTCCTGGACCCTCCCAGCTATGCCCCACCTTCCAGCCCCCTAGGGTATTTTCTTATACACTCAGCAATCTCTTAAAAAAAGAACCACCCTCCATTTAAAGCACCTAAATCCCCAAGGGTGTTAGGGGATGAGGGAGCAAGGGTACAAAACGGGGCTCTCCTCCACGTGGGCATAGCTGCCGATGGGCAAGACAGGAAAGCATCTCCCCAACTCTGCAAGGCGGCAGGGAAGAGAACCAGGCTCCTCTGCAGAGCTGAGTTGTGACAGATTCATGCTCAGCTCTCCGGGAACGCTGTCTGATCTGTCTGTAATGAGTGACAGCTGTGACAGGTGTAAATACCCCATGTTGTAAATTTCATGAAAGCAATACACCTGGGCCATCTGGCTCAACACCGCAGCCTCCTGCGTGCCGCTCGGCGACACCCCAGCTGCTGGGGAAAGAAGGCACAGTGCGACGCCCACACCTCGCCAGGGAAGGAGGAACCGCGGCGACAGCAGACCAGGGCTCCAGACCAGCAAAATAATCACAGCCGCTAAGCTGGAGCCCTGACTATGCAGCAGTTACTGCCTAAGTGAAATTTTTTATATCAATGTATTTACTCCTCTGAATTTTCCGAGAAATTCATTTTACCGAGAAAGACACAGAGAGGTGAAATAACTTGCTCAATGTCCTGAGCTAATCAGCAGCCGATCCAGGATTTAAACCCAGATCTGTTGACTCCAGTGCTATGATTTTTATTACTGTACTAAAACATTTTTATCCTTTGTTTCCTCCCTATGTGCCTCTGCTCCATGGCTCCAAGAGGTGGTAATAAGAGTTTATTAATGTAAGAAAAATCAGTGATCTGTAAACTCTCAGCCCTAGAAAGTCTAAGCAGAACGTTTTCTTAGCCTTTTAGAGGCTGCTGTGGGGCCAGACATAATAGTTAAAACAGCTGGAAAAATCACTTTAATGACTCACCACAGCTGTAGTTTTTTTTTTTTTTTTTCTTCTTCTTCTTCTTTTTTTTTTTTTTTTTTGGCACTGGCTGTTTGGATTAAAACATGGAAAATGTAATGAAATCTTGTAAAGAGAAGAGTGAAAAAATTACAACAGAAGCTGAATTCTGAAATGCGCTGAGATACGATGACAGACAAAAGCCATCGGAGGGGTGAAGCCCAGTGGGGTATTACGCTGCATCTGTCAAAAGCAGCGCCCTGAAAACCGTAGGGCGCTTCACGCCAAACGCCACCAAACCCTCACGGAGCGTGCCAATGTGTTTGCGCATCCGTCACTGGGTCATCTGTGTCAGCCGTGGGGCCGTGGAACTGACATTTCAGATGAACACTGTTTCAGAGAAGTGAGGCTATGGCTATAAATCATCCCCACCCATGATCCAGGGTTTGTGTGGCATTGGGAAGCTGCTTAAAGCAACAATACCGAAGAAACTAAGAATAAAAGACAACTTCTTAAAGCATTTCATTTTAAGGAGTTCCCAGGAAAAGATCATAAGAGCCCGTTATAGATCCAGCTCCATTTTTACAGATCTGATGGTGACAACATCCATTTCTGCATTGCGCACATCCAGACACACGGCGACCACTGAAAACGTGGTTGTGTGACTTAGCGGTGGTGACCGTCCAGTCTCCATCTCTGCCAGCTGGTTCCCCCAGCGTCTCTGGGCTGCCAGGAGTGAGGCCTGGTTGTCAGCTGCGGGTTCGACTCCACCCAGTCCCTAAGCCAGTCCTGCCTAAGCCTCATAGAACATCAGAGCCTGCCTCATCTCATGGAGGTTTTGGAAAATGTCTGGTTAGTTCAGTGATTCATGTTCCAAAAAAGCGCTACTGTGCCTACCAACCCCTGTATCAGTTATCTATCGCTACATAACAAATGACCCCAAAACTCAGTGGTGCAAAACAACCATCCATTTATCTGGTCACAATCCTGGGTGTTCACAGTGAGGATGCAGTGAAGTGGGGACAGGTGGGGTCTGCTCATGTGGCATTAGCTGGGCGTCTTTCTGCACCTGCAGTCAGTTGGCAGCTCAGCTGGAAAGGGCTCATCCCAGATGGCCTTACCTGTGGTTGTCAGCTAAGGCACCTCTGTTCCATGTGGCGTCTCATCCTCCAGGAGGCTGGATGGGGCTCTTTTTCATGATGGCAAAAACACTCTAACAGGGTAGGAGCAGAAACTAAAAAGGCTTTTGAGGTCTTGCTCTGAAGTCATGCGCTGTAACGTCCACTGTGTTCTATTGGGCAAAGCAAGTCACAAGACCAGTCCAGATTCGAGGAGTGGTGACCTAAACTCCACCTGTTTGTGGAAGGGGCCTCAAAGAATTTGTATACATTTTTAATCCACCACAACATGCCTACAACATTAGGTAATACCCTCTGCTGTGTATATCCACATCCTTTAACTGAGATACTGAGCCCATTTTCTGATGGACATTGGTTACTCCTCTGGGTCTAGAGTCCTGTCCTGAGTCACAGCCTTTTAGGTTCTGGCTGTCCCCTCTTCTTCAAAGAATAACTGCACTCCTAGTCTGTGGCTAGAATCTTGTTCCAAACATAAGCATGTTCCAGTGATGGAAAAAAAAAAAAAAAAAAAACTGTGACTTCTATCCTTATTCATAAGATCAGAGCACCTATATGTTAAAAGATAATTCATCCAACACATATTTGCAAGGCCCTTGCTATGTGTCTCCAAATACTAGATACGTGAGAAGTTTCTAGTTTTTTGGAGAAATGGATATGTGTGCAGGTAAATTGCATTGTAATGTAATAACTGTGCTACAGAAAGAGGAATGGCAAGCTGAAGAGCAAGAAGGGCTAGGGGAGGCTTGACAAAAGAGAGGTTATTTAAAGAGGATTTTGAAGGATGAATAGGAGTTCGCCAGTTGATGTTAGAGAAAGGACTTGCAGGAGAAAGGAAGTATAGAGTTGTGGTGAGAATCTGGGTCGTATTTAGAAAAGCCCAAGTCCTGCTGTATGTGAACGTGGACGTGAAGGCAGGCGCAGGGAGACGAGGCTGGGAGGTTGGTTAAGTCATGTGGGGAAGCACCAAGGCAGAAGGATTTGGTTCTTATCCCACAGGCTGGAATCCAGCTGCTGGGTGTTTCCAGACTTGGCTGATCCTCGGGATAACCGGGATGTCAGCCCAGACCGGTGAATCAGGGGAGCCTTGGAGCCTGGGAGTCTGCGTTGTTAAAAACTAGCTGTGTTCCTCCGATGCCCAGGCTGGGAAGCACGGCCGGGATCCAACAGGGGAGCCCACGGGAGGGTTTAAAATAGGGAAAGCCGGGCGATGACATTTAGATTTTGGAAAAGCGACCGCAGCCGCAGTCTGGAGTTGTGTGGCAGCATGGAGAGGTTCTGCGAAGCCAGCTGGAGCCTGCTGTGATGACCTAAGGAAGACAGAGGTGAGGGTCTGAACCAGGAACATGGTTCTACGGGGAGGAGAAGAGTCAACTGAAGAGACATTTCTGTGGAAGAGTCACCTGAATTCTCTGGGGCGGAAGGGGAGGTGAATAAGGTAAAGAAGAGAAATACAGGATAACAATAAAGTTTCCAGCCCTGAAGTATAAGTAGACAGGGACGCCATTAGCCGAGGCCCAGTATTCAGGAGGAAAACTGCTTTGGGGAAGAATGATAAGGCATTTCCCCTCAGATGTGTGGAATTTGAGAGATGTCAATAAGACACCAGGGTAGATCTGTCCGCGTGGCAGTTAGAAATGTGGATTGGAAGCTTAGAAATTAGGTAAAGACCCCTAAGCATAAAGCCATCAGCAAAGAGATGCTAGCAGAGCTGGGAAGAAGCCATCCACACAGCCGGAGGAGACCGGGGAGAAGGTGGCGTCAAAGAAGGAAAGAGAGAAAAGAATTTAAGAAGGGCGTGGTCAACAGCATTCGATGTCACAGAGAGGTCTGGAAGAAAAGGATGGGAATTCTCCTGTTTGATTGACAAATAGCAGGAAGTAGATACCTTAGCAAGAGCAGTTTCAGTGATGTGGTGACAACGAACGGGTCAGGACCCATGTGCCTTTTCTGTTTTCTCCAAGTCTTCATAGCGAGGTCAACATCAAGCACCACCAAGTAAGCAATGCTTTGTCCCGGTCTACACCATTCGCTCCCCATAGACACAGTTACCATAAGCAGAGAATACAGGACACACTCCTGCCAAAAATGGCTCCATGAAGAATATTGAATATTCAATTAAGAATCCATTTGCAAAAGGATTTTTTAAGAACACGCAGATACAATTAGATACATTTGTTACTGATCTAAAAAATGTTGCCACTTCCATTTTGGTCTGCATTTACCCTGGATTTCCCTGGTCTTGATTCAACTAAGGCCTATTGAACTTCTCTTGGACTGGCAGGAATACATCCAATAGTGAGATGTGTGAGATGTGCTTTTTTTTTTTTTTTTTTTCCAAACAGCTTCCACTTAGCCCGTGGTCACATACGTCTGGCAAGACAGACCGAACCGTTTCCAACGCATTGAAAGGCCATTAGCTCTACTGACTCTAGTGCAGTTTGCTTTTGCCTTATGGCAAAGCAGAGAGAGCAGAAATGAGGGAATAGCAGAAATCAAGTATAGAAAGACATTTATTATATCCTGTCAGTCAGTCATTGATCGCCTATCCTCTAGTTCCTAAGTCTCTTCCAAGGATCCAGAAATTTTCTTACAATCACCATCTGAATTACCAGGAGCCCTAGAGATTAACCTCTTCTGTGTTCTAATGGTAAAGGTACCAGACATGGTCTAACATTTTTAAACACAATATGCAGTGTTTGAAACATACTAGAACAAGATCTTTCATTATCTCAATAACAGTACTTTTACACTCTATGCATTTCAGCGAGGGCAGCAAGTCACTTAGAACGGCCCCAGACAAGGTGTAGACACAGACCAGGCTCCGAATGACATTGAGTTTTTCTTTCGTGTCCAAGCCTTCAGTGGTTTCCTCCACTCCTGATACCCACACACCCTGAGAATGATAAGAGCTTCATTCTCAGTCACTAGTTCCAAACTGTTTAATGGGAAGCCCTGGAAATTTTACAAAAGGCTTCCAGACATAAGTAGTGAATTCCTAATGATGGAATTTCAGCCCCTGTGACAACTGGGTGCAATTTGGAAGAAACAGGTGTTGCTCGTTGCCTGTTAATCAACGTCTCTGTGTACGCTGATGTGTCAGGACACAGGGTTTGACTGATCCGTCCCACGGTCTGACAGCGCCTGCAGTGGTTGAAATAGGGACCACCCAAGCACACCCCGAATACGTTGGCATCTTTCCCTGTCCGAGTGGCCACACTTTCCCTGCCATGCAAAAGGCATCCCACTCCTCAGACCGACCCCATTTGGAGCTAGCTGATCTATTTCTTGGCAAGCAGAAGGCAGGCTGTCGGGTCTGCCAGCCTTACCCACCTGTCATATGTCTTGTTCCCCAAACAGCTGGTGAAAACCAATATCTTACTGAGCGCCAGCCCCTGCTGTGGTGGGGGACTTGGCCAGAGAATTAAACACACACATGTTCACTCAAGCTCCTTCTGATTTTGCAAACACATTGTGACAAGTAGCACACCATTCTGAGCAGAACCACAAAGCCTTTGGTTTTGATTACATGAAACGCCTCTAGTAAAAGGCAGCTATTTTTTTTTTAGCGACATGTGGTATCTGACTCCAGATTTTGGGTGGAGCCTGCAGAGTCTATGTGCCCCCCCTCTTGAATACCCTGAGCTGAATTCCACCCTGGGTTAGGCCAACCCTTCTAGCAGCAGGGAGCTCGAATGGGAATCTTTTCCCAGACACAGCCCAGCAGGGCTAAGATTTTCCCAGGCAGAGGAAAAATGATGATCTTCCCTCCTCACTCGCTCCATTTATCTGTAAGGCAACTACTTGACATGTTGCATTCCTCTGCTGTAAATAAATCCAATGGGGTGAGTCTTCCAGGTTACAGCTTTACTGTCAAGTATCAGGTGTCACGATCCATATCTTGGTACAATAAATTTAAGACTCTAGATCTAGTAGGACCCATCTGTCAAAAGAGCCGGGCTGTTCCAGATGAACAACGTGGCAGAACTGGTGCTAAGGCCTTAAAGAGGAAAAGAGGGTAGAGTTTTTGTTTAGTCACCGGGATTTTTAGGGCGCCTTGCAAGGAGATAAGAGAAGGGCAAAGGGCAGACACATGGAAGGCCTTTTTGTCCCTTCCTGTGCCTAAGGCCCTAAGCATTCCACCATTCTCTGGTGAAACATGCTTATTTAAGTATTCCCAGCCTACCATTCCTGAACCCCCCATCGCTCCTCCCACTCCTTAGATTTAACTTGCAGTATCTTTATTCTGGTCCCAGAAAACCCTGAATGTAGGGAAGGACCAGGTACTTACACATAAATATGCAGTTGAGTCAATGCGACCCCTATTTCCGTTGCATTTTAAACCTGATCTCCAAGAGGAGGAGGGAGAGAAGACCTTGACCTTGTCCCATTTACCTTTGATTACTATCCTTTGCCTATGGAATAAAGTCCAAATTCCTTAACATTCAATCAACAAATATTTGATGAGCCCATGACGTTAGCATAGGATACTCCTAATGTATAGTATAGTGCTATACAAAAAAGCATCTCTCAACAGAGGATATGGTGGACAACCTATAAACATTTGCTGAAAGAACAAATAAGTGAATGAACCAAGGCCTGGACTAAGTGCACATTGTCATCCCTACGTGGGTGTGTGGTCTCACTGCAGAGGTAGAATATTTATTCTAGGGTTATCATAACCATGTTTGAATCAATTAAGAAATAGGCCAAGAGCAGGATGGTGGAAATCAAAATAATATATTCATTAGTGAAAAAGGCTGTATTGGAAAGTGGATAGTGTGAGGCAGTAATGGCTGTAGTGTGAAGCCCTGGAATTAGGCAAACTCACCTAGTCACAGGCACATGTTGAAGTTATCCCCAGGAAACTTCTCGAGCAGAGAGGCAAGATATAATGCATCCGGCAGCCTGGCTCCCAAGAGAAGATGAGAGGGGAGGGGGCCCAGCTATGGCCACCCAATTTCTCATCCGAGACTCACCAATCAGGGCGAGGAGCCAGAGTGTTCAGGAAAAGTCCTCTCTCCTGGAAACAAGAAGAGTGGGGAATAAGCATTCCTCCCCCTTTACAGTTCACTGTGCAAGCTGTCCAACACAATAAGTGGCTGACTGCCCGGCCGACTGCCCTCCCAACTCTAACTCTGCTCCCAGGTATCCTGAAGATCCTGCAGTATCCACCGGAAATGCCGCTCTTCCAGAAAGGCTTTCCAGAACTCCTTGCCACCCTCTCCCCAAATGGAATTCTGTTCTTCACTCCTCAATCTCTCATGGCTTTTTCTTCTAGCACTTGTCACATTCTGCACTATTTCTTAGTCATTATTGAATGCACCTGTCTCCCCAGCAAGACTATAAAGTCCATTAGGACAAGGAAACTGTCTTTTTATCCCTCAGAAGTCTAGGATAGCCTGTGTTCAATGAATGCATTTTTCATTGTAGGAATCTCAAGCATTGGAAAGTATTATTTCTCTAGATAAAATTAATCTCCTTGATTTTCTGAAAAATCCTTCATAACCACACATCTTAAAAGAAGAAGGGTAGCTTTATCATTCCAGTTCTGTTTGTTTTTTAATTAACAAAGAGCAGTTAGACCTTTTTTAAAAAAACTGCAAGTTAGGTCCACATTCTTAACTGCTTCTACAACTTAGTTAATTTGCCTTAAACTGAACATGTAAATTTGATATTTTATTTCTTTTATGTACCTCACTTGCCTCTAAGAACTAGAACCTTTCTAAACTGTAAGTTCTTATAAATGAAATAAATTAAATGACAAATATTAAATTTTATTAACATTTTAATACTGTTTGCACACTTAGTAAATGCAGAACTTTTGATTTAAAAGCACAATAATGTCAATTATATTTTAAATTTGAATCATGAGGCCAATTTGTTAGGTATCTGGATCTGGCCACCATTTAAATTGCCCAAATGTATACAGATAGATGATTCCTAAATAGGATATTGTGGGTCATGTTTATTTCATAATTTCTATAACTTTTCTCATCGTTCCCAGGGTTAAAGGATGTCTATGTTATCCCAAACAAGTTGGGGTTTCCAACTTAGTGGACCAAGATTAAATATTAACCAGAGAAATTTGGGTCTGAGTTTCAGAATTCTATTCTTTCCCAAGAAACTGATGGGTCATGCTGAATCTTAGTCATTGTATCAGTGACTTTATAACATTCAGAAGGATGCACCCACAGCCTGCACCCCTGGACTGAAATTTTATATTACTTAATTCTTCCCTCTGGTTTGAGCCAATTCTCCACTTTTCAGTTAGCTTCCTTCTCTGCTTGTTTGGATTTAAGGGGTTGGTTTGGTTGTTGTTTTGTTTTGTTGCCCTCCCATGACATTTTAATATCTTACTGTCTGATCCTAAAGACCCTTTTCAGTACATTCCATTCGATCCTTTGGACTCTAATGTATTTCTTCCATACACTTTATCATCTGATTCGGGTAGAGTGGATTCAGTACTATATTTTTCCTTTTTTTTTTTTTTTTTTTTTTTTTTAAAGACAGAGTCTCGCTTTGTTGCCTGGGCTAGAGTGAGTGACGTGGCGTCAGCCTAGCTCACAGCAACCTCAAACTCCGGGGCTCAAGCAATCCTCCTGCCTCGGCCTCCCGAGTAGCTGGGACTATAGGCATGCACCACCATGCCCGGCTAATTTTTTCTATATATATTTTTAGTTGGCCAGATAATTTCTTTCTATTTTTAGTAGAGACGGGGTCTCGCTCTTGCTCAGGCTGGTCTCAAACTCCTGACCTCGAGCGATCCACCCGCCTTGGCCTCCCAGAGTGCTAGGATTACAGGCGTGAGCCACCCCACCCGGCCTATATTTTTCCTTTTATCTTTTCCTATTCTACGAAAGCCACAATTCTTAAAGATAGCAAGACAACACCCCATTGGGTTCTGTGTCTCTCGTGGCTTTGTGAAACTCTTTAGTTATGTGACTAAAGTCACACTGTGACAACAAACATGTGGAAAAGTCATCTTACATGGCAGCTCCTGACCTTATTTAAATTGCACCCCATTTTTGAATACTCCTGATCTACCTTACCTTGCTCTACTTTTTCTATAGCACCTAACACGTTCGAACATGATATATTGGAACTTGTTTATTATGTCTTTCCCTGGGGCCCCCGACAAGAATAGAAACTGCATGAGGGCAGGCAATTTTGTATCTTGTTCATTGATGTATCCTTGCACCTGGAAAGTGCTTGGCAAATATTAGACACTCAACAAAGATATGTTGAATGAATGTATGAATCAATATAAGCTGGAGTGGCTATGTAATTTGCTGGGCCTATTGTAGAATGAAAATGTATAGCTCTTGTTCAAAAGTTGTAAACTCCTTGTGGACAGGGTTTGTGCATTCTTCATCTTTCTACATCCAATACTTGGTACAGGACCTCACAACAAACAAATAGATGTTTGCAAAATGCACAAAGAAATGTTCACAAAAGAATGCTCTGACAAAGAACAGAGCATTTCAAACTCGGGATATTCTTTTATCCTTTGTGATCCTGTGGATGGACTACAGGCATTACCAAAGGTATTAGGGATTTCCAGTATTCCTGTCTTATTTGGGAATCCTTTGGTCTGGAATTGTTCTCCGAAATCTCTGTCCTCAAAAACAGTCATTAGCTCATTCTTAGAACATCTCTATTTTCACAGCAAGAATTGTCATCAACCAAGAGTGAGACACCAGCCATGAAAAATGCATCCCCACCACACATCATGGGAGCCTAACTCACAAACACCCACAACAGAAGTTGCAAAAGTAGGTCAACTGCAAAAAGGCATGTAGGGGGCCACATGCTACATCAATTCTCAGTGAATAAATGACATGTAAAATTCAAGAACATGCTTTCATCGACTAAGTACTTGCAAAGGTAAATTTTAGCTTATGCCGTATCCATGAGTCTGTTGGAAGATCCTTTATGAACAAGTCAAGGAGGAAAACAATTGTTGCTGATATTTTGTTTTGTGTTAAAACACAGAGCTCAGTGATATTTCTTTGTATTACAATGATATCCTCTGTATCCTTGAAATAATCTAAATCCTTTAATTACAGAATTAACCAGTAAGGAATCTGAAACTAAGCTGTAAAGGCATAAAACACTATGGATGGAGCAGAGCGATGCTATTCCCCATAGTGACAAAGAGAGGAAGGTCTTGCATCACCAAGGGCGAGTCTGGGTGACTGAGAGGTCACCACCTGATGCGTGAAGATAGAGTCAAGACAGAAAAATAAAGTCAGAAAAGTCAGTGCTGTTAGGGGAAACAAACACACAAAGCATTACTCACAGGTTTGGAAAATCCCCAACGTTTTCAGTCCCCAACAGGATATAAATCACGGTTGCAGTTAATGATTTGACCATTTACCTGAAGCCAATATGTTTCAGAGTTTCAGAGAAAAGCATGTCCACATGTGACTCCACAGTGGGTTCTAGAATCATCCTTCTTCCGTTTCCCAAATAGGTATCTGTCTAATGCCTGAGCAGGGAATTGTGAAACACACAGGAAGTATAGAGGGGTCCCAGGAAGGGAAGTTTATGCATCACTGGTTGTATCGCTGAGACAGCACCAGAGAAGAGGTGAACACAGAGCATAGTGGATGAGATGCAATTTTTTTAAAACATCTCTGTGGAGCACAAAAAAGCCAGAGGGAGCCTCTTAGCCTCCCAGACCACAGCCATGCATCCTGGAGGTACCTTTCCTATCTCTGCCACAGCTAGGCAGCACCAACAGACACAGTGCGGTTGGAGCAGATAAAACAGGAAGGAACCTGGCAGGAGTTGTATAAAGGGGCAGACAGCAGCCTCCAAAGGAGAAAGCGCGGGGACATACTGGGACAGAGGCAAACTAGCCAATTCAGCTTAGCCAGATACACAAGGTGGAGAGAGAGTCATGAGATGTCCCCGGGGGGCAGGTTCCTTGCCCGTCAGATGGATCAGGAGCTGTATATGTGATCTTCACTTGACTAGAGTTTACTACTAAATACAATGACTTGTTAAGCTTTTCCTTTGAAAATAAAATATTTTCATAAAACACAAGGAGAAAATTGCTTCTAGTTAATGGAAGGACACTGCATTAAATGCCTTGCAAATCCTAAATAAAGGACAAATGCTTTCTAAACAGTCTTTCAGAACAAAATTCAGCTCACAAATAAAGCTAAGCAAGATTGGAAAAAAAGAAATCAAAGACTCAACATAATGTAACGCAGAGAAATTTCTGGCAAGCAGAAGGAAATGTGGAAGTACTTTGTCTCTCTCACAACCCAGCCCTAGGCTAGACATGAAAATCCGGTAATGATAAATTAGCCTAACCCAATAAGTGGGTGTATGTACACCTGACATTTGTATCAATAGGATATACACTAGACACAAATTATCCAGGCTGTAGTTTCTGCAAAGACTAGTTAGAAAAAAAAGATCAAAGTCTATTTGAAGTGAAAGAATTATAATTTTAAAATTAAGGGAAAGGACAACAGATTAAATTGAGTAGTTCCTGTTGCCCACTATGATAAACCCTTCAAAGTCCTCATTACTCTTTCTTCTAAAATCAACAAGCAGGACAACAAAAGAGGAGCTGGTGGGTGGTGGGTTGTCCCCTGCCTTTAGCAGGGGAAGGGAATTCTAGTGGGAGTTTAGGAGGAAACAAGGTCTGAATTTTCTGGCCCTAGGAGAATGCAAATCACTCAACATTTTTAGCCATCATTAACTTAGTTAACTTGCCCAAATAAGAGACTTCCGTGCTTGCTAAAGCTGGTCAACTCACCTACAAAATAATGTCTCTGCATTCCACTCCATAAACAATTGTGATCCAGAAAAATAAGTAAATGTGTCTCAGTTGTCCCACAGTTTCTTAGCACCCTTGGAAGTTCTTCCTTCATTCATTGCAATATCCTTCGTCGATACCAGGGTGATGCGACGTTCCTACAGTTAAGGTAGAAGAAGTATCTGGTGAGTGAATGAATGAATGAGTCAAAGAAGAAATGAATCCGTGAACCAAAGAAAAACTCATTGATGATGATGGGTTACAGGAATGTTTAAATCCATCCCAGTCTTGCCCACCTCCCCAATCCTCCTCCGAAACCTCCACCCCAGTTGAATTTCTAGCTTCTTTCGTTACGGAGAGATGGGGAAAAGAATGATGCTCAAATTCATCAATAGTTTCATGTTTAAGAAAACTTGTCGAAATGGATGAAATTTTTTTTTTTTTAATCTGAGGCTAAATCAGGAATTTCAGTCTTCTCTATTCCTTTAATTCTTTCTCAGTTTCGTGTTACTAAAATAACAAAGAAATGGGTGCGGCCCTACTAACCTGCCAGCAGCCTCAACTTGTCTATTGCCTTGCAGCAAAACACAGGAAAATTTGACCCACTACAATCTGATTTTATCCTACTTCCTCTATTATTTAGTTTGTATTATTTCCCTTAGACCAGCCAAGACCTTAAAATGTTTTCCCCATAACCCCCTCTCCTCCTTGGCCATTTGAATGTCCCATACAGATGCCTCCTGTGATCTAATGACACACACGCTCCTTTCTCTGACTTTCTGTAGCTTTTCAAGGAATACAGTGCAACCCTTACTATCCTAACTTCTCTGGATTTTCCTCTGATTTTCCAGTAAGTTTTTGCTTTGTCTGTCCTTGAGTGCAGAGCTCATGTTTATTTGCTGATCTATTGAAACCATAGATCTGTCTCTGTCATCTAAGAGGAGTATTCTGTGTTTTATTTAATAATTTGTCTGGTATCATGTTGTTTCATTCTAGCAAAAATAACATCAAAGGTCATGGCTTTCCAAGTCTCTGCCTCCCTCGAGCTCTATTACACAGCACTTCTGCACTAAAAGCATCAGTTATATTTCTAACCAAGTTAGGATCCTCTGTCCTGAACAAAAATTGTACCACATTCTTCCATCAGGTCTCATTCAATTTGCTGCGTGGTTCTTCATTCATTTGTTTATCTATATATTCAACAAACTCTTAATAAACACCTGTGTGGTAGGCACTTTTTAAAATCATTTCTCATTTTTTTTTTACTCGGGAGAATGTCAATACACTGAAGATAATTTTGTCTGATAAGTGTTGAGCTGCGTAAACACACAGGTGCAAATGACCACCCTGGATCTGTGGCGTGGCTCTTGGAACCAACTCCCTGCTTTAAACTTCACACGTTCTGAGTTTATAGGTGCGTTGGCTAAGTCCTTGTGGCAGCCTGACGTGGCTTGTGTCTAAACCAGAAGGTCTCACAACAGTATGTTGACAAAATACGTTCAATTAGGTGGGTTAGGTCCATTGGGTGCTGGTTTCCATTTGTGTCTCCCTTTTGATGTCTAGCAAAGCGCCACTTGTTAACTGAGTTACCCTGTTTGAAAGAAACTCCCTCTGATTTGAAACCTTGCATGGCCAGACTTGCATTCTGTCCTTTAACTCCATTGAAGTTAGGTCTGATCTCTAACTTCAAGGGGGTTGATCGGAGAAGAGAAGGAAGGGGAGCAGCCTAGGATCGTCCCCGCTTTGCTCCTGAATGCTACTTCAGTGGTTTCGTGGTCCATTAGCATGTTTGTTTTCTGTTTTCAGGTTTCCTCTTCTCTCTCTCTCTCACCAGCTACTCCATGGATTACTTGCGGGTGGGGTTGCAGCCTTTAAGAGGAATAATCCCACTGGATACTTTTATGATCGTTGAGTACCTCACCCCGGAGGAAGGGAGTGATGCAGCCAGGGTCCCGGCCCTGACTCCGTCAGAGTCAGCAACAGGACACAGCGAAGGCAGATATTACCGCTATAAGTCATTGCATCATTCACTTACTATTTCTCTGTTAAAAACAACATCAAACAAAAAAGAAAAACAAGAAACCGAGGTGATTTACAGAGATGCACACAAGAGGTTAAAAAATAACATGGGTAGGGAAAACGTAAGAAAATATAAACAAAATGATTTATACACAAAACATATACCCATGTTGGGGGTTTTAACTAGGTGCTAAGAGTCCTAGCAACCAAAGCAAGGAAGATCATTTAGATTGCATTTTTTCAACTCTCTTATTTGTAAAATTGGAACCAAAAATACACCTCAATTATTAGACAACCGTGGGTGTAAACATTTCTAACCTTGTGTCTAACTAACATTGACTAAACACTCAAAAATTAATTAAATTGGAATCTAAATATTTCCTGAGCACTTGCTGTAGCAAAGCCATTTTAAAAATTTAAAATTCTATACGATGTTAAGATGTTATTTCATTAACCTATGTGTCGGAGCTATAATGTGCTAAGAAGTGTTCATCACCTCCAATTATATCATAACCAAAAGTGGCTAGAAAGCAAACCTCAGTATGATTTTTATTTTCCTGTGAAGACTTCAAAATTTTTTAAAAATACTTTTGCTCTTTCCATAAATCTCAGAAAAATTTGTATCAATGGACATTGTACAGCAAAAGAGTGTGGTCTTTAATGTGGTCTTCCAGGGTACCCCATATTTCTAGTTCATATTTTATGAGTTGGAGTACACTATATTTTAATATAATATTTATTAAGTAATTAATAATGTTTCATTTATTCAATGCACACAAAAAAACACACGCAATAAATATATACACACCTACACACACACATGTACACACAAACACACTGCAATGGCTAGAACAGATGATTAAAATGTTCGAGGATGAAGACTACAAGTTTTCAATTACTGGGTTTATTTACAGAGCATCCGATTCATGCAAACACTTTGGCTTCACGCATCTCACGTCAGCCTTCCTACAGCTTGCGATTGTTTGAGGTCTAATCTACGCATTGTAAACATTTTGTCTTCGTTACTTTCCTGAATTTTCACATGTGCTGAACTTAGACAGCTGGGCATGGCCCTGTCACATCCTATCACGCTTTAAAAACAAAAACTTTCACAGTCCACAACGAAAGATTAGACTATTCCTCATTACGTTATATAATTTTTCATATTTTCAAAGGGAGCACAGCTTCAGAGAAGTCTGAAAGGGGTGATTGTTAGGCCTAGAAATTGTACCTTTACTTCTGGGAAGTAGCGGGTACTGCATAATCTTCCTTTCAACATGTTTCTCAGAATGTCTCCCAGGCTCTTTGGTAATGTCCTTTGGTTCTCATTGTTTCTCTCTCGACTGGCCCGAAGACTGGGTGACTCCATTTAATAAGCATAAGATAGTAGCAATCACACCAGATTGTTCATCTGTAATTCGAGATTCCTGGAAGAAAAGTAATGCACAGTAGCTTATGTTTGACTTAAATAGTTGAATTTCTTTCAGACTATTGGTGACAGAGGAGATATTTCTCGCGCTCTGCCTAAATGGCATGTCAAAAGAGTTAGGCTTTGCGGTCAGATGAAGGTTCAAACCCCAGGACTGCCGCTTGTTAATAGTAAGAATATGGGCAAACAATTTAACCACACTGAGCCTAACCTTCCCCATTTTTAAAATAAGGATAATACTATATGCCCCATAGGATGCACTTGGCAGTGACTGGCTCAAAACAGACTCTAAAAATTTTAGTTTTATTTTTTCAACTTATTATTCATGGTATCAAAACGTTTATTTCAGGGAAAATAATATCTCATATAGACAAAGACATTATTTGATTGTCTTGTACTTTTTAACTATTTGCTTTAGTAAATTATAAGGGGTCTTAGAAATTATTAAGAAAGGTTTTAAACTGAAGTCATCTTTTTAATTGATCACAATACTGCTATTAATTAATAATAGCATCTTGATCAGTTCTACATTTTCAGCCAGTAGAGAATTCATCAGTTATTTATGGAACGAGAGGTTAAAAAGAGAGTGTAACCCCTGATCAATCTTTGAGCATTTTCCAGCTGTGACTTTAGAATGAACATCACAGAACTTTTAACCCTGCCCCCGAGCAATGTATAACCAAAACACAGATAATTTTGGCAACAGGTAAAGGCAGTGTTTGTGAATTGTGCTCAACTCATAGTTGTGACTTGGTTTCGGTTTTTGCTACATCCGCTTCTATGTAAGAGATATCTAGAGTTCATCTGAGTGTCCATGACAATCCATCTGAAATCTGGCAGGAGAAAGACCTGCAGCTGCAGCAATCTTTCGAAAGACAGCAGGGACTTCCACTGACAGCGTAGCAGCGACGTCTTCTCGCTTACTTGGAATTCAGTGGTTCCAAGTGGTTGCGTTTTTTTCCTCCAAACTGGAGCCAACAGTCTAGCGGGTAGACAAATACTGACAGTGCCACATATTCACGAAAATTTTGATGAGGCTCCTCTTTCCTTGAAACTGTTATTTCCCTCTATTCAATAAGTAGCTGGTGTGTGCTGGGCTTGATTTATGCTAAAAAATCAATTCCATTATTGTAATCTGTTATATTTTATATGGATGTTGACATCTACACAATGTCAAGTACCCAGAGAAAGTTAAAAACTTTAGGTAAGCCATCAGATGTCTGTTCCGTATCCCATTAAATGCTCAAACACTTAGTAAACACATTTTGTCAAATAATCAGTTTAGAAGAAATTTTCATGTAGAGATGTAGTCCTAGTCGAACTGCAGATGCAATATATTTATAGGAATACACATTGACTCAGTATCAGAAATTAAAAGGGATGTAAAAATGTGTTTATTGTTTTTAGGAAGTAAAGGATCCAGTTTAAGATGTTTCCCCCCGATGCCATGGAAAGAGGTAAACAGTGACAAGAAAAACCTGACTCTATCCAAGATAATCATTATTAAGTAATGTGTCTGGGAATGCGCACCATTACCCTGCAGAAATTAAAACCATCATAGACATTTTCTGTAACTACTTCTTGCATATTTCCTTTACTGGAAACTTTGAGTTTTTTGGTGGCTTTCTATTTCTGTTATTTAGATATTTTCTGCCTTTCAGAAAAAAAAAAATGAGAGAAGATAAAAATTTTGTATATTTCTGTCTTAATGCCATTTAAATGTTTAGAATTCAATCCATTGTACATTCTAAAACTCCAAACCCACTTACTTGATTTCATTCACATTTATATTATAGTTTCCAATGGTTTGTACATTTCCAGAGTTACTTGGTCTTTCTAGTCTGAGATTTGAAAAACACCAGAAATGGAAAGAAAAAAAGTCAGTGATAGGTCCCTGGAAACCAAGCACCACTCTTAGCATGGTGGTCTACTTTCTTCAAGCCCGTGCATATCTTTACACAGGGTTATGATCAAAGCGTTCTACTAGTTGTTGAGCAGCAACGTGTCAAACTAAACTGTTGTTGCTTTTTACTAAAATACAACGTTGGGTGTCAAAAATGGTGCCACAAATTTTCTAGCCCTTTTAGCCCAGAAATCTCAGAACTTAATTCCTGTGTTTCCCTCTCATTTTATATCCCTGTTGAGGAATCATAGCTGAGGGTAAGAGGAGAGGGGGAAAAATATGTTTTATTTACATAGAAGCAAAACTTGAAAATAAATAATATAGTGAGCTTCTAGTGTAACCGATCCTAGCTAACTTATTTCCACGTTCCGAACATGTTGGAGAGCCTGTGATTCACAAACAAGTATCACAATTTATACTTGAATAAATTTAAGAGCAATTAAGAACAAATATTCTCCTCTCAAATATCCTAATGTAAATGAAATAATCCTAGTTAATAAAAATATTCAGTTAACCAGAACAACACATTAGGAGACTAGACTAGGTTAGCAGTTTTACTCAATGTAATTTTAATTTTCTTTAACAATACACTAAGCTCCCAGATCTTAGATTCTAGTATCATTCTCCAATAAAACGAACCAGGGTGTCTTGGAGAAATGACTCCAAAAAGTAAAACAAAATCCCACCATAATAGGGGTATGTCAAGGATGACAGGAGCCAACTAAAAAGAACTCCCAGTGGCCAAAGCTGGAGCCATTTGAACAACAAAATAAATAAAGTAGTTGTCAACAGAAAAGAAGACAAACTCTGTAAAATAATTTAAGGAGGTTTATTCTGAACCAAAATTTGAGGACCATGACCTGGAGCCACGTCCAAGAAGCCTTGAGCAAGTGGACTTACTGTGGTTGGATTTCAGCTTGGTTTTACACATTTCGAGGAGACAGGAATTACAGGTAAAGTCATAAATCGTTACATGGAAGGCATACATTGGTTTGACCCAAAAAGGTGGGACAACTCAAAAGTGGGGGCTTACAAGTCATAGGTGGGTTTAGGGATTCTTTAGTTGACAACTGGCTGAAAGAGTTAGGCTTTGTCCAAAAGACCAGGAATCAGAGGAAAGGAATGCTTCAGTTAAGAGTCTTCTATTCTTCATGTTATGCTATACCAGAATCAGGTTGGGAAGAAACCACATCATAAAAACCTGTTTACTGAGATTTTATCATCTGTAGGCATGACTCACCAGACCCCCTTAGAAAGGAATTTTTTGGGCAATGAAAAAGATCAGGGTTCAGTCCTCACAGTATTAGATTAAAACTCAAAGCACAAAATAAATATCCACAAGACCATGCTGATATAAATAAATAATCTGATAAATTAATAAACAGGGAAATAAAGATAAATCTTTCATGCATGAAAATTCCAAATAAATTATGCAGATGCTTCACCCTAGAGAAGGGAGAATATAACTCTCCACTTCTTAAATGTGGACTTCCCTCGAAACCTCCTTCCAAAAAATATGATATAAAAACCAGGGAGGAGAGCAGAGTAACTTGGAAGTAGAGAAATCTGATAAAGGCTACTTCAGCCAGGTGACAAAGATAGGGACACAATTGACATTATGTCCCCTCCATATGATGTGATGACAATGGCTCTTGACCTCTGTGTTTTTCCTTTTGAAAAATCCCTAATCCCTGTCTAATCATAAAATAAACAACAGGCCGGCTATGGTGGCTCACACCTGTAACCCCAGCACTTTGAGAGGCCAATGTGGGAGGATCACTCAAGGCCAGGAGTTCGAGACCAGCCTGAGCATCATAGTAAGACCCCATCTCTACAAAAGATAAAAAAAATTAGCCTGGCGTGGTGGGGCACACCTGCAGTCCCAGCTACTCAGGAGGCTGAGGCAGGAGGATGGCTTGAGCCCGGGAGTTTGAGGTTCCAGTGAGCTATGATGACACCACTGCACTCTACCCAACATGACAGAGCAAGACTCTGTCTAAAAAAAAAAAAAAAATTCATTAATTCATTTTAGAGTTATAAAAGACTTTAGAAACCATCTAGTCCAATGTCTTAATTTTACAAACGAGGAAACAGAGGCTCAGAACATTTAACTGACCCACTGGTTGGTGGCAGAATGGACTAAGTCCAGACCTCCAGGGAACAGTTGCCAGTATTTGGATGTGACAACATTAACCTCTGATGGTGTTAGCATCATTTACTGAAAAATACAAGCAGAGTTCCTTAATACAAACTCCAGCTCCCCAAAATCTCACTGTGTAAGCAATAGTTAAGTCAGGCTGCTAACCACAAAGGAAGATGGTTGCTTCATGTAAAACACGTGAGTGAAAGGGAAGCTTGGGAATGTTTATTGACAACACTTAGCCCCGTGCTTCCTACACAGCAGGTGCTCAATCATTGCTCGCTGAGTGGGTGAGTTCACGTAGGAATGGGTGAGGACTTGTGAGAGAGGTTTCTCAAAACTGTCATCATAGGTACACCGCAGAATTTGAAAGCTAGATTTTGCACAGAAATTCATTCCTTCTCTAGAAATTTGGACCTTTCAAAATTAACTTTGCAAAGTTCATGTGCTATTTGGAGACAGTAGTCTACCTATACTGAGATAAAAAGCAAAAAGCTACTTGAGGATCATATTAAACCAATGAAGTTCCAATCAAAATCTCAGGTGGATTCTGAAAAACAAGAGTCCTGTCATTAGAATAATCCTACTGGATATTAATACATGGCATATGCCATAATGATTAAAACATTACATTTCTGGTCCAGTTATAGACAAATTGAGCAATAGAACAAAATAGAGACTCTAAAACCAGACTTATATTCATATCAAAAGTGGGGAATAATAGAAGTGCATAACAGAGAAAAAACTGGATTATTTGATTAATGCTGTTGGGAAAATTAGCTCATTCTAATGAAAACATCCAGTTATAGCCCTACCTCACTGTATAAGCAAAAATAAATCCAGATGGATTTAAAAACTCAGTATAAAATAAGGTATTGAGGGAGTGGAGAATAGCTTTATTATGCTGGCATCAGGAAGGATTTCTCAAGCTTCTTAGAAAATACACTACCTCTTGCTTACATCAAAATTAAAGCTTTCTGCTCTACAAAATACACTGCAGTCAAAGTGAAAAGACGGGTCACAGACAGAAGATATTGCCAATGTATATAACCAAGAAAGGGTTAATATGTATGAAACTCCTACAAATCGGTAAAAACAAAAGAGGGAACTCCACAGAAAAATGGACAAAGGGTACGAATGTTCAAATTGCTCAAAGAGAAACCAGATGGATGATGTGAAAGGATGTATGTTCTTATTGATGGGTCATCAGAAAATTTCAAATTAGAAGTATCATTTTATAGCTACTCCGATAAAAAAAAAAATCAGATAGTAGCCCATGTCAGCAAGCACGTGGGGAAATAAGAACTCTCACATGTGCTATTGACTTTGCAAATATTTCTTATAGCCCTTTCCATGAGCAATCTAGCAATAGATAGAAAATGACATAAGCACATAAGTCCTATAACACGGGGATTTCTGAATATGTATCCCCAGGGAATGCAATAAACACAAAGACATACACAAAGATTATTATAACAGCAAGCTAAGGGGGAAGTATTTTTAAAGCATGGTCTATGCATATGCTGGTTTATTATTCAGTGGCCAAAGAGATGATTAACTCTCAGGGACAAACAATGAAAAACGATGGGAAAAACAAATGTTGAGACAAAATATCTAAGGAGTCCAACCTGGGATACCATACAATAATATTTAGGTCAAGTTCAGAGCATATATAAAATAGCATCCTGTATTTTGCATAGATATTCATATGTAGGAGGCAGATGCCCACTAAGCAGATGAGAATGAGTTTCCTACGGGGACCCAGACAATTTGTAATGAAGTTGAGAGACAAAGGGGGACAGATGGGGGGTCTGAGACTGGAATTATTCTTTTAACATGGCACAACCAGGGAGCCACATTGGTCATATTAATGCAATTTTCTGCACTTAAAGGCCAAAATAGTTATACATAATACAGAGACTGTTTTTAAATTGGGGAAAGGGGAGAAAAAAAATAAATTACCTGCCTTTAATTTATGGATAGTTCATGTAAAGAAAGGGGTTAACCTAAAATTCTCTGTAGTCAGAAATGTATGGGGGTGAGCAGCAACTCCCTCGGAAAGGCCTTTCATAGTCAAGGGGTAATTGAGTGTTAATTCCGTTGACCTTATTTGCAGTAGCTCCTCGGTCCCCCAGCATCCCTGGCTGTCAGGCAGCATGCTTTACATAGCTGTCGACTTAATGTTTTTCTTTTGACTGAATTTTTTACCTGAGGCATTTCAGTCCTGTAACTTCAGCAATCAATTTAAGCCCAAAGCAGCTGCAGGCCCCAGTCCCCTCCAAGCAGGTATTTGCATGCAAGCTAACAGCTTAAGCACCAGGGAAATGAGCTAGGTCCAAACAGATGTAAGAACTAGAACTATATGCTAAATCACTACACAGTCAGCTAATTTGCCTGTCACGGTGTTGCACTTTGTGTGTAAAAGTGGGAGAGTGTGTGTGTGTTTGTGTGTGCGGCATGATCAGTTAAGTTTTTATTCTGTTTTTTTTTTTTTTTTAAGGTTGTAAGCTATTTTTTAATGCTGTTTGCTTTAATGATCCAAAGCCAAGGCTTTAAGAAGTAATCACGAAATTCTAATGGCTAGATAGGACATAAAAGGAAAAATGATTTCAAACATAATTTGAATTGAATTTGACTTAGAAAATCCAAATTTTGTTTTTTAAGTTCTTAGACAACCCAATGTCTTCAAAAGTTAGATATGTGCTATAAAAAAGCAGATTATAATTTGCCCTGAGAATGTGACATTACATATTTTTTAAAAATTCTTAACCTTTAAAATGACATAGAAGCCATTTTTTACTCCCTGCAGGATACAGGACAGAACATTTGTTGGGTTCATGGAAGCAAACCGGTAGCATCATTTATTATATTCAGATCTTTTAACCGAAGAAGAAATTGCCACATTCATTGCCATTATTTGTGAAAGAAGTGGCCAGTTAGAAGTTCCCTGTATCTTCCTAGATATAGTACAGACTAAAAATAATCAAGCCTAAATGTGACTGGCATATAAAGAAGCTCAGACTCAGACATTTGTGGGTGTTTGGAAAGAGAACAGTCCATCTCTCAGCTGCGCTGGAAGAGAGACACTGTATAATGCATTCTCAGCGAGCCCTTGGGATGACATTCGATATTCTTAACTCCACCCCACCTAGCACAGGAAGTGATCCCCTCGCTAACAGTCAAAATAAAATAATTTTACTTACCCCATTAGCCTGCAGGTCAGTGCCATGAAAAGAAGTAATTCCTTAGTAAAGAAGCAACACATCCATTTACCTAAGGCAAGAAGAACCTAGAAGAGTATTAAAAAAAAAATCATATAAGAATAATAGGCAAGTAAACCTAGCAGGTTTCAGTCCACCCCGTTGAGAGGAGTGACAGGAGATACAGAGAAATACAGGCAGGCATTCTGTAAGCCACAAAGCACAAGGTACATGATGGATATTCTTAGCAGCAGCTTTTGTCCCAATTACAGCAGGATTAATAGGAAGAAATTCATGTAGGAGTAAATATGTTCGGTGGGCAAAAGACTGCCTTGAGAATGAGCAGTGGCTCCAGCCCCCAGGCTGGCTCTGCAGGTGGCATCTGTCAGAAGACATGAATCCCAACCACACCATCCTCACAGAGCGTCCCTCCCTCCTCCATGAACCATCCAGGACCACCGAAAGTGATCAGCAATAGGTCTCTCCTTGCCATTGTTTTTTTTTTTAAGGTTTTTTTTTTTTGTTTTGTTTTAAGGTTCCCACAACCCCAGAATGCTTCACCAGGACCGAGTACCCATGACTGAATATTAGAGAGAAGATCATTTACATTTGAGATTTCAATAAAGTTACCAAGATGTGGACGAAGATGGAGGTGGAGGAGAGAGACCAGACAGCTCTAAGATGGGGCTTCTCCCCCTTTCACGTGCGTGGAATCATCTGAGGATTTGGTACAATTTGGACTCTGGCTCAGTAGGGCTCAGGTGAGGCTGGAGGTTGTGCGTCTCTCCCCAACTCCCAGGTGTGGGTCGTGCTGATGGTCTGACCATGCTTTGAGTAACCAAGTTTGAACAAAATAGATGAAGAAAGCGCAAGGGGGGTGACAGGTGGCAACACTCCTCTACTGCCATGTGCAATAGGGCAGACACTATGAAGTACATGCCTACGCACCCTCAGCCTTGGGAAGAATGTGTTGTATGAATGAAGGTTCTGGAAACCCTCCATGTGCAGCCTGGAACTCTCCACTTGCCCCACACACCTGCTGCTTTCCCCACATGCCTATGTCTGTTAGTGCCATCATCCGCCCCCAGATCCTTGAGATTTACTCTCAACTCCTCCTCCTCCCTTGACCTCCACACCAGACCGCACGTCCTGCCAAGTCAGCCCTGTCCGTCTCTCCTCCTCTAGTCTCCCTTCTACAGCGGAAGGTTGGGCTTTGCTGTCTCTTTCCTGGAGCGCTAAACTGCCCTCTGAATGCTCTTCCTCACTCTGTTTCCCTCTTTCCCTTTCAGATAGTCTCCCGTCCCTCCTCTTAGCTGTTAGCATCATAATTCTCAATCTCAGACATGATCTATATCGTTTCCGTGTTAAAATTCCTCCCATCTGACATGGCTTCTTCCCATTTCCATAAAGACAGAGAAAAGCCCTTAGCAGGGCATCAGAGACCTGTCACAATCTGGTCCCAGCTTCTTCCTCTGGCCTAGTTTACCGTCTTTATCCCCTCCACACCCCTTGCTCCATCTCAGGGACCTGCCGTCACGTGAACTCAGGCCAAGTTCATCTTCCCATGGATTCATCCAGGCATTTTCCTCTTCCTGGAGCAATCACATCCTAGCCGTCAACCTCCACCCATCTGGGGCCGGGAACCACCTTTTTCCACAAAATGAATTGCTAATAAGTGTCTTCTCCTCTGTGGAACTTTCCAAGTGGGATACCTCCTACGCAGAGTAGGTAAGCAAGAAATAACTACCAAATCAAGGTGCAATGCTAGAGAGCTGTGTGTTATCTGATCAGAATGGCTGTTTGTAAGTTGCTTCAGCCACACAGCTACGATGTTGGCTCAGGGTTGGAGATGGCAGAAGGAAAAATCAGATGGAAATTCTCATGTTCTACTGACGCCCACTCTAACCATCCAAACACAAAAGTCATAGTTTTGAGGTCCTATAAATCAGAGCTCGGGAAGCTTTTTTTCTGGGTCATCAAGAACAATGGCTGAAACTGAGAGATTCTGCAGGGGCAATGTGTATACGCCCTAGACGTAGAGGATCTAAGGTGGGGCGGGACGAGAGAGTCATTTTTGCACCTTCTCGACATTAAAGTTGTCGTTCTTTTATTGACTACTTTATTCTTAGAGAGATCTCAGAGCAATTTAGAAACTTAGATGAAGTTTCCAAAATCTTGCATAACTTGCCCCACCAAAGTAGTGGGGAGTGGAAAGGGCATTTTATGAGTATGAGGAGGTGGCATGAGTAGTTGGGAAGAGAGGAAAAGAGTAGGAAAATCAACAAGAGGCAGGCGGTGGAGGGTTGTGAAGGTTATAATAATGGTTTAAAAGGACTGGGCTTCATTTTCTAGCAAGAGGAAGGCACTGGAGGTTTACCAGCCGTAGATTTGCCTTGGTGGAAAGTACAATTAGCCTTGACAGTGGCAGGAACGTGGATTGATGTACTGGAATCTCAGTGGCAGGAAGACCAAATCAGGAGGCTCTTGAAATAATCTTCAAACATGGTAAGAAAGGTCTTTGGCTCTGCTTCCTTCCTCTCCTGCGATATGCCCCAAGCTCCGGCTCTTCCAGAATGTCATGTCTTGCTCTCCTGTCTGCCTCTGCACTTTCTGGTCTAGGGGGCCATGGCATTCTCGTAAGGACCCACCTTCCCTTGTGCTGGGGATCCCAGCAGCTCTCGGCTGAATGGGTGGGCTCATTCCATCACTCGGCTCCCTGACAGCTGCTTCCTGGTGATCCAAGCAGTTCTTAGCGCTTGTTGTTTGTTTTGACCGTTTGATCCTCAGTGCTCCACACGGTATCATTAGTTCACTGATGCCTGACAAGTTTTATCTTACCGTGAATGAGGCAAGTGAAGACACGTTCAAGTATTCCCTGAAGTAGAAGCATTCCTGGTTTCTGGAAGAGAAGATATGTAATAACAATTATATGGTGCTTTCATCTTCAAAGCCCTACGCAAACATTATCTAATTAACCCTCACTACATACCTGGAAGGCAGGGAAGCATCATTAAACCTCGCTTTCAGGAGAGGAGCTTGGAAACTACAAGTTAAATGACAGCCGTCCTCCACCAGAGAGACTCAGCCTTGGTGCCAAAACCAGCAAAGAACTTCTGCCTCTTACTCCTAAACTGAGGCCAAGGAAAGAAAATCAACACTGAAATTTTTCAATGTATTGCAAGGGTCGTATGCACTATCTCCCAGTAAAGCTTATCAGAGAATGGGGAAATGAATTGTATTCATGCGGGGAGGCAGGATGCTGGGGTGCCGTCCCTGAATTTTTACTGTCGTGACCTCCCCATGCTTTGAATTCCTCATCTGTCAAAGGAGCCCTATTATCTGTGATTCCCAACACATACCAGCCCTAAAACAATTCACGAAAGAGTGCCCAGAAAATGAACTCTAATGAGGTCCTGCGTTAGGGATCATTTTAGCAGCCAGGAGAGATGGTAAGATAGATAAGTCCTCATCCTCCCTTTTTTACATAATTTCGACTTCATTCTGCCACATCCCCTCCAGAAGCAATGTCCCTCATTACCTCTCCAAGCCACATCCTCAGGCCCTCGCTCCCTGTCCTCCATCAAACTCCCCTGGGACGCAGCTTTCCAACGCACTGACGCTACAGCTTAGAAGTAAGTTCAAGTTTAATGTGAGCCGTCCCTGGGGGATTTTGCATTTTAACGGGGGACAAAAGTCTTATTCAGCCAAACTGAAGTCCTGACTGTGGTGTTCCCAGCTGCAGGGAACTAACTTGCAGAGGAGGTACCTTGGGTGACGGGGCCCGATGTCACACCATGCCACGCCTACAACCACGGCAGTGGCGGCCAACATTTTGAAAGCATTTACCAGGAGCCAAGCTGTGTTTTAAAAGAAGTCTGATGTTGTGGTTAAGAGCATGGTGCTTGGTTTTTCTGCTGCCATGAACTGACTTCATGTCCCTGTGCCTCAGTCATCTCTGAAATGGGAATAATAAGTGTACCTACCCCCTGGGGTTATGGTGACGATTAAATTAATGCTCACAAAGTACATAACACAGTGCCAGGCACATGCTAAGCACCAAAATGCAGTTGCTATTATCATAGGCACACATCTGCACTAACAAGTGTTAATGCAGCTTTATGAGATGGGCATCCAAGAGTGGACATTAGTCCCATTTTACAGATGAGGAGGGTGAGGCGCAGAGGCGAACACACTCGTCCCAGGTGAACAGCCAGCAGGTAGTGGCGCTGGGACTCTCACAGGACAGTCTGGCTGCAGAGCCCAGACCCTAGCACCACACTGCTCTGCCTGGGCCTCTCAGCTCCCAGAACCTTACGAGGCAGTGACACCGGGAAGGCCATTGCCAGCCTGGGTTCAAGTCCCGATTCATTCCCATCAAACACAAGAATGAAGTTCTCTCCCTTCTCCCTGTCCTGGTATCTTCGTCTTTAAAGCAGACATGGTATCCCCCATACAAGTTGGCCATGAAGATCAAATAACTTGTACAAGATAATTTGGAAAATTCTAAAATGTTCCCTCTTCAAATGTAAGGAATTATTATTTTCTACTGCAGGGTGAGCTAAAGCGGAACCGCTGTGAGCAAGGACTAAAAGAAGCCAGGTTCTGAAGATCACCTGTGCCTTGGTGGATCCTCAGTTTGTGCAGCCACAGGAAGCTGGTCGGAGCCGGGCTCAGTGGGACCCAGGGTCCCAGTAGGGGGTGGGAGGGGTCCCTGGGAGCAGCCCCCGTGCTGCAGACGCTACTGCAAGCCCCGCCAGCCACCAAGTCACGAGGTGGTAAACCTCCATCCACCCTAGAAGCCAGGAAGCGTGTCATCTCTCACTCTGTCCATAAAGTCTTTCCAAAGCCAGGCACCCACAGGGAGGGGCCCTCGGGACTCTGCAATCTGGAGACCTCTGAGGAAGGTAGGATAAAAGGGGGACATTTGCAGGGTCCTCGGGGATCCAGTGTCCTTGGCTTCCATGACAGGGGCTTTGCCAGCCCTCCTGTTCCTTCTGTTTTATGTCTGAGCCATGCTGACGTCCCACAGGGCCATTTCTGCTCAGCTCCCTGCTGAGAAATCTGGGGACAACACGCACGTAGGCCTTTGGAGACTCTCGCCCCAACTCTCTGGGGACCTGTTGTTCTCTGTGTGACCTTTTAAATTCCCAAGGGCGAAGGACCCAACCTACTACACTGGGATGTGAGAGGATGCAAATATGCATTTTTGAATTCCTGATTTTTTTTTTGTAATGCTTTCAGAGCCAATCAGAATGGTCTCTTCTAAAAATTATTATTTTCCTAGCTTGTGCTTTTGTTAACAAGAGCCACCATCCCTCATCCCAGCAGGAGAACAAACCAAGGACAAGGGGCAGCCCTGAAAAGACAGCATCCAGCCGGCAGCCTGCATTCCATCCTCCACCTGCAGCCACGGCCCGGGTGCCAAGCCGGCTAAGGTGACAAGGTCCAGGGATAATTACGCTGGCAGCTTCCACGCTGCCTCTGGGATCTGTCACTGCGTCAGGCTGCTCACTGGCTGCCGCACGGCTGGTTCCTGTCCTCCCAGCTTGATCGGGCTACAATTTGCACACACTTCCCCACGCATAAATAACACCCCCATCCGAATCTGTCACGGGATACAGTATATTCTGGAAGCCACTTCATGGCAAAGGTGAGCACTTTGCCCAAGCTTGTGTATGTTTGCAGACTCCTCCTTCCCGCTGGTTTTCCCAGTGCCACCCCTGGCTGGCCGTCTTTGCCTTATTGTCACGGTATTGTCCTTTAACACGTACCAAGTGGGCTCCGAGCACCCAGCGTGCTCGCAAATGAATAGAAACATAATGTTCCTGCCAAGTTGATTTATCATTTAACCAGAGTGAGCAGGAGAAGAAACAAACAGTAGGAGAAGATGTATGACTCCCACTGAGGTGAGACCGTGGCAAAACTGGGCCAGGTGGCTTTGTAGTGCAGCCTCTGATCCCTCCCACGGACAGCTGCTTCTCCGAGGGAGACTATTGTGGGGTGAGCTTTAGGGAATTTTTTTTTCCTGAAATAAGGCTACGGCTCGATGTGGGACATCCCCCCCCCAAAACAAGGTCCCCAGTCCTGCAGCGTACCCACCCACCACCAGCCTGACCCACAACTTCTCACCTGCTGCCCCCATCCTATCGGTTCACCGGGAAAGATCTTAGGCGGGTTTGAGAGCTCTTTATACCCACAAAGGGAATATTTATGACACCTTTTGTGTGAGAGCAGACTTTCTGTATGTCTGGGTCCCCACATCCAAAAGGAAGCCCATGCCGCCTTCTAGCCTGGCTCTCCTAGACTGGAAATTGGGGACATTAGTACTCTCAGCGGCACTAACTCATATTTTAAAGTAAATATTGATTACAATTATAAAATAAGTCTAAGAAGGGGAGGAGGTGAGGAGAAGAATTTATCTCAGGCAAGATCACACAAGGACAAGGTCTTAGATAAGCAAAGTTGCAAAATTGGCGTTGTGCAGGGGAATCGCCAAGGGCTGGGAGGAGCTGGCAGGCGCTTTGTGCCCCAAAGCCACAAGGAAGAGCGTTGTCTAAAACATTTCCCCATGAGGGCGGAGCCAGACGCCAATGTTAGAATAAGAGCATTGGGACAGACGTTCCTGGAGCTTGTTGACTTCCTGGCCTGAGCCCTAGCGTTTGTCCCACGTTGTCCATTGATTCAGGATTGTCAAATTGTTCCATAACAGGACTCAGTGGTGTTTCCTACTCTCACGGCCAAACATCTTAGCAGAACGTGAGCAGTGACGATTCAGGAGGCAAATGGGTCTTGGGGCATCTGCCGATAAGCAGGTGTCTCACCTTTGATCATCTCAACTGACCAATTCCCACCCACTTTGGTGACTATAGGGGGCGCTGTGCCCTGGCAGAATCCACTTTGCTTTGACAACCTCTCCTCTGTGCTGCTTTGAGTAAAAGCTGGACATGTTCTAGGTAGAGTCCCTGCAAGGAGGAGCAGTTGCTTCCGGAGAGTGACGCTTGCACCAGCCAACTCGTTAGCCCTCCCTTTTGCACCTGGAGTGGGTGCCAACTGCCGGATGTTTACGCTTGATCCTCCTTGGAAGCTCTGATCATCTCTGCCCAGAGCTGGCACTCCCCGGATAGCCTTGGAGAAGGAACAAGTATGTGTGTCCTCTGTTTCTAGCCTTCTTGTTTATAAATGCTTACAACGACCTATGAAAGAGAGACTATTCATTTTAGTTCCCTTTTAGAGATTAAAAAAAAAAAAAAAAAACCTGAGGCTTAAAAAGTTTAAGAAATTCCCCCAAATTCACCCAGCTAGCAAACAGTGGGGACAAGATTAAAACCCAGTCTGCCTGGTTCTCAAATCCAAAGTCAACTACCTTTGAGAGCTACAGGGGTTGTGCAACACAGCCTTCCCCTGCCAGAGTGGGAAGACGATCTTTTTTACGTGAAAAAAATTAGAACAATGCTGAGGTCCTCATTAAATATGTTTTTATTTACTAACATGGTTTGATCAGGTTCTTAATTCATCAAGTCTGTTTCACCTCGTTAGACTCTTAAGATTCTCAAGGATAAAAACCACATTTCCTTTTATTAATAAATCATTTTCATCCTTGCTTCCCTTCGATAAGGTGATTTCCAGCTTCATTAAAAAGTGTCCCCAGTCTGCCTAAACTGGCAGGGCATGGCTTGGAATTCACGCCCTGGAATTTTGTTCCGTATTTGTTTTTTCATAACATTTCTGTTGAGCCAGCCGAAGCTTCGACATGAGATACATCACTTCCAAAGCCAAGGTCTGTTCCTAATGATGCTTATACACTTACCACCCAGGTGACCCAGGGACAGACTTAGTCCCTCAGACAGAGGAGGAGCCGGGGGCAGACCCTGAACAAGGTATCATTGTCAGAGCCCCGTAACCCCATACCTGATCAGCATGTGTGCCGTGTGCAGCCAAGACATGCTCCATTGTTAACATGCTCCCACATTTCCACTGCCTAAACCTTCGTGATGTTCAGTGTTCCCACCATTTTCAAAATACATTTATGCTCCTACCCATGCTCGGCCATGAACGAAGTCAATTTTGCAGTCTTTGTCTTAGCATATGCAACACAAATGTGTTAGGTCAAGGACTTCAGCAAAGGCACACAGAGCGTCCTCCAAAAATCTAAAATGTGGACTTAGAAGACAGACTTTGATGTTCCACTTATCATCTGGAAGAGAGCAGACATGTCATTATCATATTAGGGGTTGCATGTAATATTTTTAATACCCCGTCAATAAGTTAAAAGAAATTCAGCGATCCCATGGAGTATCGGTGAAAAGCTTCATCAAAAGTCACAAAAGAAGTCATACCACCAGGGTTATTTTGGCCTTGACTTACTTCTCACTCAGAAATAGAAATTCTTGCAAGGTACTATTTTAATTGAGTATGAAGGGTATTATTCCCAAAGTTCAAGTCCAATTTTTCAAAAAGAAAAGTGAAAGTACATGTGGGACTAAAAGGTCATTGTCCCAATTTGAAATAGACATCTACATGCATCCCTATTTTCAAGGACCCAGAAATATCTGTCCTCTTGACCAAAAGGAAGACCTTTTAATGAGATCTAGCAAATCTCAACATGAGAATACTGAGTAGAGTCCAATTTGATCACAAGTTTCTGGATACTGTATCCAGGAAAAAAATTCAGAGAATTCACACATCATTTGAACACAGAAGGGCAGGAAGCTCATCAATAAAAGGCAAACAAATCAGCTACAGAACTTTCACAGAAACAGAAAAATACTCTGGCAGCAGGTCTATGCTCTATGAGATGGACAACTGGTGGGACATCTTTCTCAGGTGTCAGCATGGCAATAATTTTTTTCCTCATTTAAGTATAAGTCCCTCCAATATAATTCATATTTATTTGGAAACGTAAAAATCTAAAAAGACAAAATTTTAGGAGTGAATTATTCTCCATATAAAAGTCAAAGTCTGCTTTTGAATAACTCAAAAGACCATGATTACATGTGGAAAAAAAAATTTTTTTTAATTTCTACCCCTTCGTGCATTCCTCCATCTTGTCAGGCACCTGGTGTCCTACAACAGCTAAATCCTCGAATTAGAGGGTGACATTACTTTCCAAATGTCTGGTGATGCAGTATTTCCCTCTTCTTCCCTCATCCTGGTTTGAAGGTGAACAGGAAAGCTGAAACCTACCTGCATATTCTTGCTGCACGTGATCCCTTCCCAGGAGGAATGGGCGGGAGGGGGCAGGAGGGAGAGGCAGCAACGCTGTTGCCAAGCATGAATGTGCTTCTAGAATCTTCTTTCACCTCCTCTCTTTCTGAGACAGAGTTCCGGCTAATGAGTCAGTCTGGGGTTTGAGTATAACTTTTTGTATAAGACCCGACATCTCAGTTCCACCAGTAATTTTTCATTTTTAAAAACAAGCAAGAGGAAGACAATGTTTTGACCAGTTACTTGTAGGTTTACTTTTCTTCTCTGGACTGTATGTTAAAAAAAAAAAAAAAAAGAAGAAGAAGAAGAAGAAGAAGTAACACCTCTTGGGTTGTGGCTATAAGTACTCATTATCTTTATCATCAGGACTTACTCATTAATCCCTAATTAGGCCAGGTGCTTCCATTAGAAATGGCACCATTAAATTTAGAGTTATAGAAGCTACTCATTGTGCTCATAATGGAAAGACGCATGTGTCTGAGAAGGGTTTAACTTCGTGTATCTGAAAGCATGTTCGGTCCTGAGGGATTTGTTTTGTGTGAGTCTCTAGAGAGCAAGATGTAAGATGAGAGGGGAAGGAGAGGGTTAGTATATTGCCTTGCTTGCAAACAGACACTGGTGTCTGTCACTAAGATATAGCTATGCACATGTCTATATTCCCCGGAAATAAGTCCCTATAATGAAGGTGTCTCCCCCTGGAGAGGAGCATATTTAATTAGAATGGATTTATGTAAGGCTTGGCTCACCAGCGTAGCCTCAAGAGATGAACATCTTGTTACGGGAAAGCCCAAGAGGTACAGCCGCCAATCTTCCTCCCCCGGGCTCGGCACAGTACTAAGAGGAAAGTATAGAACCTTCTGCCTCTAATAAAGATGCCAGAGTCACTGGTTTCTGCTCAGTTTTCAAGAATGGGCTCTTAGAACCCAAGTGTCCTTTCTTTCCAGGGAAACCTACTTCTGTGGTCCAAGTTGAAACCCAGAGAACCTACCCGTTGGCCTTTTAGCTACTATAATTTAGCAAGAACGAAGGACCTCCCTTCCACCCAAATCCATGCCATAATAGACTGCTAAACATAAAGCCCGCAAATCCTTTAAATACAAATATTTCATTCTTTCCTCTACAACCAAAAAGCTACTCTTGGTAGTGCCCCAGCTAGGTCCTTTTGTTTTTCATTAATCTCTTCTAGAAAGCAGTTTTCTTTAAAACAATGATTTTTACATGGTAGCTTATTGCATAAAGAGAAAATTGTAATGATTACAAAGGGATGGTATTTTACATCATTTCAGTTTTTTATACTAAAACACAACTGATGGGTTAATGTGTTATTAAAATATTAAATACTGGAATGTCAAGGTATCTTCAGTTTGCACAGCTCCTTTTAGTTGACAAAAAAACATCTTGTAACTCTTTGCAGCAACTCCTTGAGTAAGGCAGGGAAGATAATTACCATCGCTCGCATCCCACCTGCAAATCTTATTATCCTCTGCTGAGTTCAAAAAGTAGGCAATAACAAGAGACTGCAGTTCTAAATACTGTAGTAAGAATTTGAAGTTGAATTGGAGATTGTGCTAAATTGAAATCGGACTGAAACTGCCATGTATATATGCATCTATCATCCTAACTTCTAACCTGTTTATTGGCTGACTAGAAATTTCTAATCCAACATTTATCTCATTGTTACTAGTGTCCACTTAAAAGTGACCACACAGCCATGTGACAAGTCTTGGGTCACCCCTCTTGTTCACCATGTGGAACCCATAATAACCCTTTGGTAACTCAACCGATTTAACGGAAACATTTCCTATGGAAGAAAGTTTACCGGAACGATTTCTGTCTCATATTGTGCTATATTATGCAGGGGACCATTCGCAATTCTGGTCAAGGTTTTAGAAAACTGCTTCATCCAGAGGGTTAACAAATAAACCGCAGACCATGTAGCAAAATTTAATCAGAAAGAAACTTTCCAGGGTTTAGCAAAAAAGATAAGAGGCAGAAATGAAGGAATAGACAGCTCAAGGAGAAGAGAGAAAAAGTAGCATACACCCTCCCACCCACCCCAGGGTTTATTACGCCTCTGGAACTGCTGGTAGGAAAGTTAATTTTTAAATGCTTTGAGGTGATTAAGAAACTGGGCATCACTCTAAATGTAAATAAGTCCGTTTCATTTCCTCGAAGCTGCCTCTGATAGGGGCAGTCACCAGCTACTTAGCCTGCTGATAAATTTAAGATCCACAGTCTAGTTCATAATTAACCCCATCTTCTTAGGAAGCCAAAGCTTAGCAAACTCATTTGTAAATACAAGCACACCCAGCCAGAGACCTCGTCCTGTCGGCAGGTTCACTGTGGAAAAGTTGGTTTGGCGTAGAAAGCTGTATTAAAATCAGAAAGCCTTAGCACGTTGATGATGGGCTGCTTACCAAATATTTGGTAGAAGGTGGTGTTATTTCCTTCCACCAACAAATCTGAAACGTCATTTGAGAGAACATCCTAGCACTTGAATTTTGGTCCTTTCTCTGATAACAAGATTTCTGTCCCTTCAACTTACAGCTTCTGGAAGGAGCCAGATGAATTATTTATTTCTCTCTCTCTCTCTCTCTGTCCCTGCGTAGGCTCTATTCAATTCCCCTATCTTATCGTAATAAGCCAGGTCACCACTGAACTGAACTTTAAATCACGACTGCTTGGCGTTGCCTGTTTTATGGGTCTGGATGGCCTACTTTGTATTGTTTGTACTTCACTGAAGTTGGTGTGCTGGTGTAAGATTGTATAACTGCTCTACCCCAGGAACCCTCATAAAAATGAGAGGGTTGGCTCATAAAACTATCCCACTGTGCAAAACTGTAAATAGCTTCCTTAGAGGCAGGACAAATGCAAGGCTCAAAAAGTGCATAGCCTCGGTGCCAGAGAACAGAAACATCCCCCCTCTTCGAGTCTGTGCCTCCACGATCTGGTGGCGTCGTGCTTGTCCTGGGAATCTGCAATGTCAATTGTTCTGTCCATGTTTTGCAACGCAACACCATTTCCTCACTCTGATTTCCCTTCTGTTTCCGCTTTGCCACTGTTCGCAGACACGGGAAGAGGTCAGTGGGCTCACATGAGGACAGAGTCCCTGCCAGGGCGCAGTGGTGTTTACAGGCTGAGTGATGATCCATCATCATCGCTGTGTTTACATGAGGGATTAAAGAAATAAACAGTCTCCATGCAGCTGCCGCTTTTGCCGTCTGCTTTGGGGGATTCAGAATGGTTGTTCTAGAACAACTAGACCCTGACCTTAGTATACTGAGCAGAAGTGAACCCGGAGATTATTTACAAGCCTATATGGTGTGCAACCCTTTCATTACCAGCACACTGGAACACGCTAAATAGCGCTTCAGCCAGTCACTAAGAGCAACCGCCACCTCAATTCGAAATAGTTTTCAACTTAAGAGCATTTTCTTAGGAAGCACAGAGAGAACAATTGAACCCAAGGTGACTTCACAACTATGGATATAGAAGAAAGGCAGTGCTGTGGAGTTCTGCCTGGGAAATACAGCTCTCCCATCTGCAGGTAGCGTGAATTTGAGCTGCAAATCAATTGCAAGGTACATTTCACCTTTCCTAAAGCAACCGGATCTGAAGGAGGCTGCAAGAGCAGTAGGAGAGCCTAGAGCAGTGGTTCTTAAACTGGAGACCCCATTAATATCACCTGGGAACTTGTGAGAAATGCAAATTCTCAGGTTTAGGACTAGGAGACTTTGGGAGTGAGACCGGAGATGCATGTTTTTCAAAGCCCTCCAGGCAATTCGATGCAGCTAAAGTTTGAGAACCACTCCTATAAAAAGTCTAGTAGATAGCAAGGCTAGAGTCTATCATCAAAATTCCGTGTGCAAATCCTACCTCTGCTGACCTTGGACACGTTATTTAATTCCTTAAACATCAATTTCAACCTGGAAACCAGGCAGTAACAATAAAGCGGTTCAGACCATTTCGTGAACGTATTTCACTTATTAAACACCTAGTATGGGGTCTACGAATAGAAAATAATAAATATTTGTTACCGGTGCTTTTATTCTTTTGGAAATACTAAGAGTAGAAAGTATATGCTTAATAAATGAAACAAACAAATGAATCACAGACGACTGTCAGGACTATAGGTGGTTAGCTTGTGCTGAAAAGGAAAATACTAGTGGCATGATATAACTAGAACTCTGCTTTTTAGAAAGCAAATTAGAAAACTAAACATACTGTTCTCTGAGACCTTGTGAACATCAAATGCATTTAACGATTGGAAAAGATGGAAAGAGAAAAGAAAAGAGAAGAGAATGGAAAGGTCGGAATTAATGTTGCTTTATTGCATCACTGTTGTTTTAAATGCAGACCGTGGCTGGAGCATTTATTTCTCCGAGTAATATACCCTAGAGCCGTAAAATCCATCATGCCTGCAGGGTCCTAATTCTCTTTTCTTCTGTCCTTCTCCCTTCAGTTTAAGGTAAGGTCTTCCTGATGGAAGAGCTACTTTTGGTTCCCCTGATTCTGTTGCTTGCTGGGGAGGAGAGCTCCAATGGGGCAATGGGGAGGGGGTTCTGAGAGTGCCAGGGAATGGAATTTAAAACGGTGGGGCCGAGAGGGCATCCGTTCATAGGACCATAGAGGGTGTTTGATCAGGAAATCATAGGGGGTGTCAGCTCATAGGAACATGGCGGTTGTCTGATTACGACTTCAGAAAACAAAGTCACCACACCCACCCCATGTTTGAAGTTAGATCAGATAAGGAGCAGGGAGGTACTAGCTAGAAATCTCTGTAAAAACCAGCCGAATTGATAATTCTACTGCCTTCCCATTGCTGTGAGAAAAATCTGCAGGGGCTTGATAAATTGCGAGAGGATTTTTTTTTTCCCCCTTGACATGAAGTCATGCATCAGCTACTAAACTCACACTGAGAGGAGGGGAGGCATCTGTCTGTCACTCAAGCAGATGCCGCCATTCCTCTGCTGGACGCAACTGCCACATTCTTGCCAGTCTAAGGAAGCACAGAGGTAGCTGCAGAATGGTAAAAGGTTCGTCTCAAAATGAGTTTAGCTGGGCATGTCTTTTCATTTCCCGCCCCTAATCAGGCCTAGCCGAGAGGTGGGAAAAACCACAAAAGAACTTATATTAATTGTGAGATAAAGACATTTCTTGCAAGTCAGAAGCATGGTTCTCTGAAGGAAGATCCACAGGTTTGACTCTGGGATCCTGACGATAGAGTTCCCTGCTTTCGATGATGTATGTACCTTAGTGGCTGTCAACCGCCTGCAATGACCTTGGGTTACATAGCACAGGGCAGAGTCAGCCCTAACTCCAGGGTTCCTAACTAAAATACGTGCGCCTTTTTTTAAACACTATTTTATACTTTCGTATTAATATCAAGGTCTTTTATAATTAACATAAAGTTATCTTACCTGCTTCTAGCAGCAATCGCATGAAGCAG
The DNA here is from genome assembly GCF_041146395.1 of Eulemur rufifrons. Classification (NCBI taxonomy): domain Eukaryota; kingdom Metazoa; phylum Chordata; class Mammalia; order Primates; family Lemuridae; genus Eulemur; species Eulemur rufifrons. The sequence continues at coordinate 7,544,896 of NC_091007.1, read as the reverse complement.
GTGGGGCGGACATTATATTGTTGCTGTTGGACAAATGGGAAAAACGACAGCAAAACGTCGCCAAGGGGGTCGCGGCTGGTTAGGGCCAGGACAGCAGCTAAAACCGAGTCTGCCGGCTCTTAATCTAGTTCTTCTTCCACTAAACCAGCCAACACCTCTGAAAGAAGGAGCAAAGTCTTCCTTAAACTCAACGGAATCAAGGATTTCAATTCGCTTACCCCTGCTCTAAAAATTTTGAAAATCGACTGCTTTCAATCTACAGAAGGTGCTTCCGGCAAATCATTTCAAGAGCAGTTTAGGACTCTTTTAAAGGACAATGGATAAACAAAGGTAGGGCAAGGTAACTATGTGTCCCTCAAGATTCCGCCTGGTCTCTGGCCCCCTCGTTTTGCAGACCTTGGGGTTGGGGGCCCTGGGGTTGGGGTTGGAGGTGTGGCGAGGTACACAGAGGGAAGACCGGCGTCTGCAAGGTGTCACCCACACTGGAGGAGCACAGGGACCGCAGACAAGGTGCTGACCCTCCAGGCCCTGCCACCAGGAGCCCCGGGGAAGAGGCTGCCGGCTCTGGAGTCTCCTGATGGCCGTTTTCAGACAGGACCCGGGCACTTGTGCACACTGGCCCAGGCCTAGAGGGAGGAGCGGCTATGGCACTGCAGGAGCACTCGTCATTTTGCAACCAGCAAATGAAAGGGCAGAGAAAAATCACCAGGAAACCTTTCATGCCAAGGTATCTCTAATTTGTGCAATTATGTAAATGAATTAGACAGCTCTCCTTAGATTCAGTACTGCCGTGAGACAAAGGATATCAACACTGCCGGACGATGCAGGCTTGGACTATTAGTCCTGGGTTTAGTTGGAAAATGGAGAGTGGAGGGGAGGGAGAAGGGCTTTATTCAATTCAAATCTGTCATAGTTTGGGGATCTTTTATTTCTGCTCCATTTTCGGACTCTGAGACCGAAGTGGAGTGGGACATTAGTTCTGTGCCACTGTCTAGTTTTGCAATAAATTTCATACAGAATGACAGTCCCTAAATAGAGTTATCCCTGTGCAACAAGCAAGATCAAAGCCGGCAACTGGCTGATTTGCAATAATGGGGAAGAAAGAGGCCCCCTCTCCCGCAGCAGGAAGGCTGGGCTGCGGGGTGGGTAGAGTTCTGCATGACCAGGTGGGAGTCGGATCACCTGGCATTTGGCCACTGGGAAGAGAAATGACTGATTCGTTCATTACTCTCACTTCTCAAGCAATTGTGGTGAAATGTCCAATTGAAATCACTGTGGAGAATAAGAATAAGTCTTTGTAATCATTTTGTAATGGCAGTGACTGGTTCTTTCCAATTTCTTGGCTGGAGCCTTGTTTCTCTTTGGTTGCCAGAGGTAGCAGAACTAGAGTGGATGTTCAAGCAAACTAAAATCTCACCTCTAGTGCAAAGAGCCACCTTTGTTTTGTATACATGATTTCTAAACAGTTTTTCTGATGTAATTCCCTAAAGTGTGAGCCTAAGTACAGTGGAGGGTAGAGAAAGGAGGTAAAGTTTGACCTGGAAGTGGGGTGCAGGCAGGCTCCCCAGAGTCAGCAGAGGCTTGGGGAAGGGATGGAGCCTGGGGTCCATGATCCGTGCATCTGTCTAGTGACGATGGTCTCTAGTGAGAGGCTGGGCATAGACGTTTGGATGGGGGTGATTTAGGAGCTGGATTGTGGAGAGAATTAGCCAGGCAGTGAGTATGAGAAGGTTTACAATTATTACATTCGTGTCTCAAAACATCCCTGAAAAGTGTTTTATTATCTCCATTCCGTCAGTGAGGAAAAGAAGTCATTTTATCAAAAAGACACGTGCATTCAAATGTTTATTGCAGCAAAAATTCACAATTGCAAAGATGTGGAATCAACCCAAGTGCCCATCAATTCATGAGTGGATTAACAAAATGTGGTATATTTATATCATGGAATACTACACAGCCATGAAGAAGGATGAATCAAGGCCTTTTACAACAATTTGGATGGAACTGGAGACCATTATCCTAAGTGAAATATCTAAAGAATGGAAAAACAAACACCTCATATACTCACTATTAAATTGGAACTAACCAATGAGCACACAGGAAATGGAAGTCAAACGGGGGAGAGGGTGGAAGAGAGGATGGGCAAAAACCTACCTAATGAGTACAATGAACACTCTTGGTGATGGGCACACTTATCACCCTGACTCAAGCATTACAAAAGTGATCCATGTACCCAAAAACATTTGTACCCCCATAATACTTTGAAATAGGAAAAAAAAAATCCAAAAAAAAAAAAAAAGGTAAAGGATTTGGTCAAGGTCATGCAGCAGTTGTAGGGTAGAACCAGGACTTGATCACAGGCCTAAGTCCAGTGCTCATTTGGACCCTGATAAAGGGTGTTGAACAGAATGAAATCAACATGCATTCAAATGAAATCCTTTATGCAAAAGAGTCTCATTGATATGGCAAGAAAAAAAAAAATGAATCCTTACCCTGGAGGGGTTTTCAGTCTTGTAAACTGTTGCCCCCTGGCATGATCAGCGGAGACCCAGATAAACCCAAGCCCTGGCTGCTTTAAGTGGTATCCCAATCTTTGCAGTTATGTTTCTCAGCGTAAAATGAATATTCAGCATCAAGTTTATCAATCCCCTTTTGGGTGTGAATTTGGGTAGCTCGAACCCCAGACACGGAAGCTGACAGTTCCCACTGGAGAAACTGCCAAATGAGTCCCTTAACCTGCTAATGGTCACAGCCAGTGCCTGGATGGGCCTCGGCGGACACCAGCAGTGAGCAGCAAATCTGGCCATGACCCCGTATTCCTGTCACAATAGTAAGCTGATGAAATCCATTTGGGATTCATTACCTAACAGGGCCTTGTCGCCACACTCCCAATACAAGCTCCTTCAGGGAAGAACGAGTTTCCTGTAAACCGTGTGTCCCATCTGTCCTCGGCACCTTGTCCATGACATGGATTTCTTTTGCACATTAATTAATCAAATATACCCAAGTACAAAAGCAGGGTTTCTCCATGCTCCACATCCCATAATACACTGTCTGTGGCTGGGCCCCTGCTGAAGGGGCAGCAATCTCATAATGCCTTCAACGCTGTAGCTTTAGAGTCACACACATGCCTGAAATCCAACGACGTCACCCCATGCCTGACTGGGGGAATTCAAACATCAACAACAGCAAAAAAAAAAAAAAAAAAAAAAAAACAAAAACACCACAATAAAGTTCTGAGATTAACGTCTAGTGTCTTTTGTAAAGAGGGACAAGACTTTCATGAAAAGTTTCTACCACTCGAGCAAGCTTTTGCTTATACATGACTGATTAGAAACATGAGCTTGTAAATTACTGCAAGCTGGTGGAACCAGTTTTTAGCGATGCCAGGTAGGATAGACTCTGATCGACAAGGCTGAGACCTGTGTGTGAACAATTGAACTCTCTGCTTGGCTGCCAATGATGAAACTGACCCTGAGGGGGAAAGCCACTAATCAGTGGAATTATTAGCTACGTGGGCAAGAAAAGGGAAGGCTTAGTAAAGAAAAATTGAGAAAAGTCACCTGAGCAATAGAAATTCTTGTTTTGTTTCAGCAGCTTTAACGATGGCTGTAGCAGGTACCAAGCAACCATGCCTTGTTACTCTGAGCTGTAGCTAATCTCACACCTGTTCATACTCATTAACCACTGAGGTCTGAAAGCATTTCCATAATGTCCCTACAAGGAGGCATCTTCTCCTCACCTCCATAATTAACCCTGCAGCGTGCGCATCTGAAGAGAAAACCATTAAGCTCCCAGGAATGACACTCAGAGTCAGAAGGTCCAAGCTGAGCATGGGGTAGGGGGACCATGGGACCCCCCCAGGGGCAGAAAGACCTCTTCTATCCCTGGGGCCCTGGGAGACTGCAGGACAGTAGCTCTTCTCCCTGAGGCAAGAACAGGAACTCTTTCCTCACCTAATCAAATGCATTCTTAACACAGGCCTGATATTACTAATATTTACAGATAAACAGCCTTCCCGTTATTTCGTTTTCTCCCTGGAAGCCTAACCTCAGCCTGACAGTAATCATGGTTAGTAGAGTCCAAATTAACTAGGATTTGAAGGTTTCAAATGACTTAAATGGTCTGATGAATATTTGTACCCAAATTATCAGAATTATATACAAAGTTGCAAAGATATTCACAGCCACGTGGGGTGATTTTTTTTTTTTTTTTTGCAAGGACAGCACAGAGGCAATAAAATTCCTACAATGCCCTTCTTGCAATGACTCTGACTCAGTCACTCAATGTTGTTTTTTTTTTATGAAGATCTGTTTTATTATAACGCTGTTCTTCCATATTTCTTTGTCAGTGTTCTTGGAGCCCTCATTAGCACTAAGGTCTAGAGAAGGCCTGTCGTCTATGTGAACTTGAGGAATGTTCTGGGCACTGGCTGAGGCTCAGCAAATGTCGTCAGTGCCTGATGCTGGAGACCAGCCTCTGCTGGGGCTTGTGCCATGACTGGCTCTGCTCTCCGTCCCCTGTCTTGTTCTTTTCCTACCTGGGACAGAGAAAAGCAGGGGAGCTGAATTTGGTCACCACTGAGGACATTTTGCCAGGGCTGAAGCACGAGTACCAGAGAGCTTGCTTTTTACTTTTGGCTCAGAGCCAAAATTGGCCTCCTCCCTGAGTCCCCTGCCAAGAGGGACAGCTGGGAAGAGACCGGTGTTCCCAGCCAGCTGGCCCTGGAAACCATGCCCTGACCCAGCCCAGGAAGCTCCTCACCGTAAGAGAGCAAATGCTGCTCTGAATGTCTTATCTTTGACGCATCTACCTGCATGTCTGTCTCCCAAACTTAAGGACTCTCCTGGGAGCAGAGAGCTTTCTCTTGGGTCACGTTGCATCCTCGGACTCTGGCACGTAGTAGGCATTTCACGGATGCCTTTTGAATGAACAAGCAGAGGTGTCGGTCTGTGGGCTGCCTTCCCCCACGTTCTCGGTCTCTCAGGCTCCCCTTGGGCTTTGTGTGACTCTCCTTTCCCTCTGTCTCCCAGCTGGCACTCTGATTTCCCCTGGATGAAAATGTCAGGGAAAGAGCAGAAAGCACCCTGAGATCTTCCCACAAAATCTCTTCCTGCTGGCCCCAACAGACACAAATAGTCCAGAGAACAGTCCTCACTCCCAGACGTCCTTGATCACCTTGCACAGCACGCGTCCCCAACCTCCCATGGGGTGATGTGCCCTGGACTAGACTCTACTACAAGCCACGAGATCCTACCACAAAGAACCAGAGACAGCAGAGACCAAAAACCAGTCCAATTATTTGCATTTTTTTTTTTTTTTTGCTACTAAGCCAATTACCAGGTTTCATGAAAAAAAAAAAAAAAAAAAAAGAGTTGGATCTCCTATCACTTTACCAAATGCTCTCAAATTTAAGTCACTTAAGCTGGTCCAAAACAAGTCACTAACCTGAAAGACTTGTGGGGAGAGACACTCCAGAGTGGGGCCTCTTCCTCCCCCACACACTTACTAATTCTGTGACTCTGAACATCTCAGGGAACCAAGTTTGCTCATTTTTCAAAACTGAGATGACAGCATGAGCCCTTGCTTCCTGCTGGGGTCCCCCTGGGGAGCCCAGGAAATGGTATGCAGGGGGCTTTGTCAATGCAAATTACCACCCAAGGGAAAAGTATTGTTTCTTAGACAATTTACAGCTGGCAAAGATTTGGCATTTTTGTAGTAAATTAGAGGGGACACTGTCATGTCACTTTTTTGTGTGCTAATATTTTTTTCCCCAAACTTAGCTTGTCTTTTCTTAGGGTTTACCAGCAGGTGCTAATGATTTTGGTTCCTTAGCTGCCACCTTGCAATTTTACTCTGCATACACCGGCTTCTATGTTTTGCTGCTCCATGAAGGCAGCAGTTGTAGCTGCTTTGAATAGGGATGGAGCTCACACCCCATACACTCCCTAAGGAGGACATTTGAATAGGATATTATGGGTCAAGTTGCAACAAGGAGATATCATCCACTACAGGTGTTGCAGACAGGAGGCTCTCCGGCTCTAGATAGCATGAGAGTGTGAAAAGGAGCCTCTGGAAAGTTTTTCTTCCGCCATCTTTCATCAGCAGCTCAGAATCCCTCTTGACCTTACACAGCAAAGGAAGCTTGGAGGACAGGGTAGGTAGAGGAGCTGAGAGGCTGAAAAGACCCCCCTGATGCCAAGAGAACAGACAGTCCAGGGCCCCTCCCCAGCAGGAGCCCTGCCAGACCCGGTTCCTAAACCCAAACCCTGGGCTCAACTGGCTCTGAGAGTGCTGGGGAGTGGGATGGGGCAGAAGGGGGTGCATCAGCAAAGAGGAAAGACACTGAAGGGATATTTAAAAATAAAGAGTGAAGAATTCTAAAAAGCAGCAAAGGAACAAGAGCAAATTCTAGAGAGACCATGTGGGAAAGCTCCAGTGGGAATTCAATGCAGACACACCCCTTCATTTGATGGAAAACCCCTAAAGGTCCTAGCAGCTAAATGCAAGTGATTTCTACTGCTAATCCCCAAGTCCAGGTCAAGGTCACCTCACCTGAGCTATGAGATAGCCTTAGAACCTGCCTCCCTGTCCTCCAGCTGGGCCCCTCAAACTGTGTTACACAGACAGAAAGCTCTTCTTAAAACATAATCCTATCCATGTCATTTCCTAATTAAGACCCATTCATGGGACGTACCTCCCCCATCCAAATACAGAATAAAAGCAGACAAAATAGAAACACAGAAAACTGAAGGCGTAATGAGTCTCAAAACACAAGATCAATCGCTCCATGAACCAGGAACAGAAGAGAAGCACAAGTCGGTGGGCTCTGCTGGGTGCCCGTTCTGGAAGGAGGCTGTGCTAATCTGCAGTTGGGTTCCAGGGGGACAAAGAGGGTGACATGACTCCACTCAAGAATTACGATTGGGGCTAGCACTGTTCCCCAACTCCCACCCCACTGCCAACTCCCACCCCTAAAAGAAACTAAACACTGTGGCTAGCCATCCCCTGGGGGCTAGGATTTTGAATGAGCTACAAGGCTAGCAAGGAAAAAGAAGACAGAAACATAGTCTCCAATTAAGCCAGGGAGGAAGCCACAATACCCCCAACGCCACTGCGGGACAGGAGTTCTGCAACACCACCAGGTTTAGGTCAGGGACTCCTCAGCAGCTGCACAAAGGTGACCACAAAACCGCTGGCCCAGGAGGGGTGAACACAGAAGGAAACAGAGAGAAGAAAAACAAAAACAAAAGTTCTCCCACTCAAAATAAGCCTGCAAAGCAAAATTCCAACACACAGGCAGAAATCTAATACCGAGAAAAAGAGCCAACAAAATCAACATTCAAAACGTAAATACGTCCCAGAGGAAATTAAGTGTGTGGAACCATCTGGCAAAATTTTAAAATAGGCACGTTCGGTTGCCCAATGAGATAAATGAATAGCTTCCATTTTTAAAGTGTGAGAAATTTTTAAATAAAAACAAAGGTAAATGAAAAAAAATTAAGGCATTAAGTTGAAAAACTCAATGGATGATATATACCCTCACCTGGCACAGACAGAGGTGGAGAATTGCAAGGAATCTGCCTTGATTGCAACACAGAGAGATTATATGCAATTAAGGTAGAGACTGACTAGAGGATCTAAAAGTCTAGCAGGAATTCGCAAACAAGCAAATGGAAAAGATGGTGAAAATGCATTGTTCAGACTCTAAAATTGTCCAGATTTAAAGAAAGACATGTATTCTCAGATGGACAGTATACTCCAAGTGCCAATCAGAATAAATAAAGCTACTCCCAGGATTATCACAGTAAAACGGCAGAACAGGAAGCATAAAAAGAAAATGTTTACAGCTGCCAGAGAGAAAAGACAGATTAGCTAGGAAGGAACTCGAGTTAGAAGAACAGCGGAACTTCTTTCTCATCAGCAACAATAAATAACTGAAGACAACGGAATTATATCTTTAACTGGATGAGAAAAATTAGTAACTCTCAACTTCAAATATTAGGCACAGATAAACTATAAATCAAGAATCATGGGCGGAAAATATGTGTTTAGACATTAAAAAAGTTTACAGAGTTAAATACCCACAGATTCTTGCTAAGAAAATAATTAAAGGATTATTTCAGGAAAAACCCAGAGAATGTATATAGAATTTTAAAAGTAAAGGTGATCAGAAAACAAAAATAACATGTTTTGGTAAATGTATCTATTAAATGGAAAAAAAACTTTTTTAAAAAAGGAAACTGGAAACAAAGATAAGATGGATAGAATAGTCCATGGGTAGTTGATCAGTGCCCACGGCACATGCAGGGAAAGGATAGAAACACTGTGTTAAAAAAATTTACCTTTAAGGGTGTTGGTTTGAAAGTTAAGAATAACTAATTGAAAAATGAAAATACAATATGTAGCTTCCAGATCAGTACAGATTAAAAAGGGGAATCTAGAAAACTTTGTAAATCCAAAAAAGAGTAGAAAGCAAGGGGGGAAAGGTAGATAAAGGGGGTGGATTCTGTTACAGTTCTCCAAAGAGTGTGGATTGTTTTTAATTCGTTTATGAGGCAATTAATACAACCGGACTCAAAGGGAAAACACTGTGTGTTGGACGGCAGCACAAATCTCAGTTTACTTCTTTTATCTTCAGCTGAGCTTCTCAGAGTCTGCCTCACACGTACATGCTTCAAGGATCAGCCAAGATTGGGGCAGAGTTCATACACGGAATTTAGAGATTCCCTTTACGGCTCTCTCCTTTCTGAGATTCTTCCCTAATTTTCCAGAGATGTGGTTGCCTAAATTTGTCCTCTGTTTTCTCCTGCTAGAAATATTATAGATTTTCTCCCAGAATTTTAGCTGCCTCACATGGGGCAGATGCCTTAATGTTACCTAAAAATGGGACACCATCTAAGAGCTGTTACTTTCTTCCAAGTGTCAACTCCCTTCCATAATATTCCCGTTTTCGTTCACCTTCTAGTGCCTTCTAGTGCCTTCTAGTGTGGCTTTAGTTTTATTTTTTCTTATTTTATTTTCTCTTTTTGTTTGTTTTTCCAATGTGTACAGTTATTCTATGTGGGAAGCTTTAGTCTGATAGGAATTCACTTGGCTATTAGAAGAGAAACCAATATTTAAAAACCTTACAAACTGTTTAAGAATACAGCAATTTGGTAGATCCACAGTCAACGTATCTGTTTTATACACCAGTAATAGTCACTTAAAATATAACAAAAAAGATAAATTTTAAAATCCCTGTGTAAAATTCCTATCAAAATTTGAAATACCTGGCATTCATCTAACAAAAAGTGTGTAAAAACTTCATGAAACTAATTTATTAATGAACATACAAGAAGTTTGGAATAAATTTAAAGCCATTCTGATTAAAAGCCTAAGAGAATTTTTTCATTGACAAGCTGATCCTTAAATTCCTCTGGAGAAAAAAATGTCAAGAACTAGACCAACTTACCATGTCAGATTCCATGACTTTCTATAACGTTATATATATGGTATAGTAGTGAGATCTATAAGTAAACCAATGCAACAGAATGGAGAGTGAAGAAAGAGGAACACGCATATATGCAAACTAAATGTATGTGATGTAGTTTGGACATTCATCTCCTCCAAATCTCACGTTGCAGTTTTATCCCCAGTGTTGGAGGTGTGCCCCTGCCCTTCACTTAGCCAACTCCTGTCTTCCACCATCAAGCTCAAATGTCATCTCGCCAGAACCATTTTTCTTGCCCGTCCACCATAGAGCAAATTAGGTCTCCTGTCACAAACGCTCGCACACTGTGAAATTCTCTTTCACTATCCTTGTAAAAGTTAAAATGAATTGCTTGTATATTCTTTTTTTACTTTCCACTCTGTAAATTGCATGAAAGCAAAGAAAATGTCTGTTCTGTTCACCGCTTAATCTAGCACAAGGCTTGACATAGAGTGTATGCCTGGTCGATGTATTGGAAAACGCAGGATGGAGGGAAAGGAAAGAGGGGAGGAAGGGAGGGAGGGGGGAAGGTTCTAGCCATTGTGAGTTGTCAGTTGAGGACGATGAGGTTGAAGCAGGAGCCCAAGAGAAGTGGAGGAGGAGAGACAAAGACAAACCAAGAAAAACCTTCAATTCCTTAAAACCTATATTGAAAAGAGCGTGGGGGCTGGTTTCTACTGGCATTGGCCCACGCTCAATCTTCCCAGGCTCTGTTATCTACAATTACTTATCTGTGATTATGTATTTCCATCAGGGGCCCAGTGGCAGGAAGCCACGATTAAGGGTTCCTGCTAAATTGGCCCCTTGTGTATTCGTCATTATTTTAACATTCACCATAATGACATATGCAATAGTGTATCGGTATATTTAAAAGGTGGGGTGGGGGGGGAAGGAATTCTTCTATGTTAATACCAGGCATTAGTTCAGCAAATGAAGCCATTAATTTCAGGGGATCAAACAGAGTTTTCAAAGACTGGATCTACAGAAACACACATGCACTCACACTCACCAACACTCACACACTCACACTCATGCTCACACACGTACACATACACTGCTTAATTTGCTACTAATGCAGTAAATACCTACAGAAGATAAATCTAAAGAAGAAAGCTATTCCTGAAGGGTTTCAAATCCATTTTGTATTCTGAAATAAGATGCCAAAGGTGATCATGACGATGATGTTGACAAAAAAGAGTGACACCCATTTAGGGGGTGTTTATTATGTGCCAGGCATTATACCAAGTAGTTTACATGCATTAATTATCTTACGTAATCCTTGAAAGACTGTATGAAACAGGGAATTTTATTACCCCGTTTTACAGTTGAGAAAACTGAGGTATTTCTACCCCCAAATTATCTCACTTTAAAACCTACGTCCCTTGCCACATTGCTGCCTCACCTGCCCCACCCCTTCTCCCCCCAACATTGTATCACACACATGCGACATACTACACACCACACGCCACAAATACACACATACATACCCCTTAAAGTTTCATTTTCACAAATAAACAGCAGAAAGTAGATGTGAAAAACTTTCACCCGACTGTTTGAAAATAGAGGCCGACACAGAGCAGTTCTACATCCTGAATTCGCCAAGTTATGGAATGATTAGTCTAATCCCCTGTCCACGTCTGAGCTCTGAGCAGACGGCTACACAAACTGTCGGGCCCGGTTGGTCATTACCTACGATCCAGTCAATTGAAAGTCCCGACAGATGTTTGAGCCTGAACCTCACAAATTTATCGATGAGCTTCTCTCTCCCAATTTCGTGTGTGTTACAAAGCACTATATCCACCATGGTTGCCGTGGTCATTTTAAAATAAGTCGAGTTGGGAGACTTTACAGCAATAACACATTAAATGACACATCTTCAGTTATGGTGACAACAGGATTGTTTAAAATGAATAGAGATGCAACAACCCATAGCGGAGAAGGAAAGCAAATTTTGTATATTTTCCATGAGCATTTAGAAGCCATCCTGATGGAAAGAACATGTTTTATGGGATTGAATAAGAGTTCAAGTTCCCTAATTGAGGACTAAATGTCCGAGATTCTAAAACAACCTTCGTAACCTTAAAATACCCAAGTTGAAAGGCATCCTGAGCTCAGATGAATTTTAAAAGCAAGGCCAGTATCTGTCCTTACACATCAAAACAGAATTTTAGAAGTGAAAGTGAATTTCCTTTTGGTTTTAAGTAGAATTGGAACAAACAAAAAATAGTGTTAAACTTGTGGAGGAAATAAAAATATAATAACTGGAAGAAAAATCCAAATACTTCCAGGATTTTTTCAAATATATTTTTTCTTCTTTTTGTTTTTCTCCCCTCCATACTTCCACCAGAAAACAAAACAAAAAACTCTTATTTGGGGGGAGATTCAAAGGGACCATAGTTTCTCCCTTCGATCCTCAGATCTCAGATACAACGGTCAATCCTTCTAAGCTAGAGGCAGTGTCTTTACCATCGAACAAAGAATGGCATTCCCAGCATCATTTCCTGACAGCTTTTGATACTCACCACTGTAATATAGAACCCTGCAATGGGACAGGGAAAGTTAGGCAGATTTCATTTTTCCCAATCTTCCCCTTCCTTAGCTGCTTGATCTTGGACAAGTCTCAGGTTCTTTGGCTAAAAAATAAGAGCAATTTTCCCTATCTCATAACAGATGGAAGCATCCAGAATAACACGGGACAGAAACACAGTGACCTGCCAACAACACCAGTAGCTCCTGTGAGTAGAGTCAATCCAAGGAGCAGAGTTTCGAGAGCACCACAGAGAACACCATCACGGAATCAAAGAATTTTCGAATCGGAAGGAAACCTTATGTGACTTAATGGAAGCACAGATTTCAAATGATAACCACTCAAAAGGCTGGTTCTCAAAGATGGTTCTAACATACAGGAAAGTCCCCAGTAGACAGGGCGAAGCAAGAGTTCAATGTATGTCTAGTGGAAAATGACTTCATAGGAAGACTTTGCCAATGCAAACCTTATAGTCCCTGGTTTCTCGGAAGAACTCAAGGTCAGCCCATTGTTTTTAAGTTAGGCATCTAGCCACTTGGCTTCCACTTACCTGGCTCTAAAATAGGGGTTCTTTTTCCAGTGGCTTGCTTCCAATCCTCCCCGCCGGAGCCCCAGCTATTACAACTATTTAAAAAAAAAAAAAAAAGTCATTTATTCCCAGTGCCGAATTTTTGTCTTTAGGAGTAGAACATAAAGAGAAACCATTGCCGTTCAAATTCCTTCGTAGACAGGGCATGCCTTTAACCATAGAATCATAGAATCTATGAGTTGCACCTGAGTCCAACCTCACGGTCATTGAAGGAATCCTACCTGTGACATCAATGACCTGACTACCCCATTGCAGAATACAGCTGGGTGCAGGCATTCTCGGTGTGACAAACATATCCATTTCACTTTAGGGTGGCTCTATTTCATAGAAATATTTTTTTTTCCCCTAAAATTTGCCTCCCTAAAACTTCTTCCCAAGGTTCCTAGTTCTTCCCCTGGAGCTACAGCTTGGAACCTGATGTATTAATCATAGTTTTTGGTTTTTATATTTTATAATGTTTTGACATCTTGAGGGTCCTAGCTGGACAGGAAGAGACTGCCACTCCCAGGACTAGCTAATTCCTGAGATAATAAAACAACTTGAGTACAAACACACCTTTCACATGCAAACCAACTAATCCCGAGTCCATACTCCAACCACCTCCTTTATCTAACTCTTACACAGCGCCCCAATATTTTCCCTGCCCTAAATCAAGCCAGGGACATTCAACCAGGGACAACCCCTCTGCCCCCAAACCCACTGGCATTACTCAAACTAGCCCCTGCTACACTGTTTGCCCTGCCCTGCCTGTCCCACGGAAGACACAACAAAGGCTGTGCTCTCCTCTCACTCCTTTCTGCCTCCTGACCGAAACTGGTGTGTCCCCATGTGGCCCCATGTGGCACGCCATGTCCCTCCTCTCAGCAAGTGTAAGAAATGAAAATCTCCTTCCAACGGCATTAGCCGCTCAGTCACCTCTATAAATCAAAATCGACGTGTGCGATTGTGGAGATGCCTGACCATCCCAACGCAGTTACCCTGTCCCTTCCAAATCTTCACTCTGTGCCCTTGACTCACATCCTTTCCCACCTTCTACAGGATTCTAGAAGCCTCTCTAACCCACCCATCTCAGAGTCGGCAGTTCAGAGCTGAGCACAGTCCTTCTAATGGGATCCGGCTGTTTTAGGGCACTGAGAGACTTTTAACTGCTTCGACCTGGGCAATATGCTTTTATCCACCCAACCCTTATCTTCGTCAATAGCTGATTTACACTGCTGGTTAAAATGAAGCTTTATTGTTAATAAAAAAAAAAAAAAAACCTTCGCTTCATTTTACATGAACTTTTGTTACACTAGACTTCTCCAATCCTTTCTTGCACAACTGATTGTTTAAACTGAATGTTAAAATTCATCGTTATCTCCATTAAATTTGCGGTTACCTCCCAGGACTAGATACCTCCACTAGAGTCTTAATTATTCTTAATAATAACTATGGGGATAGCAATGATAATAGTGGCTTAAAGGTACTAGGTGCTACTACGCTAAGTATTTAACATGCACTATCCTATCACATTCTATTACAGGTACTATTATTATCCCATCTCATAGATGAGCATACTGAGATCTTTGAAGATTAAGTGTAACTTGCTCAAGATTATGCAAATTGTGAGATAAACATATTTAAAGATAAATAGATACCCCATCCCTAGTATCTAAATTGTAAGTGCTCAGATATTTGTTTTCACGGAATTCTATGTGCAATCTTGACAGTTTCTTCAATCGTATTGGCTACTGCACTTGGATTTGGGCTGGTGTCTTCTTTGCCTTCCTGCAGCCATTGGTAAATACTTCGAAACGTATGAAGCTCTGTGACTTTCCCCTGAGGATTTCTGCTCTTTGGGATAATATTGGTGACTTGATAAGTGGTTGTTCACGAGCTGTGGATCTCTCCAACTAGATCACTTCTTCTGATACTTCTCCCCACATACAGCAAGTGCTTCCTGAACGTCCGCCGTCATTAACGTCATCATTTCTACTTTAACACCCACATTCTGCCATGAGAGGATTTTTCAAACGATTTTTAAAATCATGATTACATCACGTTTCCAGCAATCCACGACTCTAATCACTTTCTCCAACCAAAAAGAAAGGCGTTTCCTTCCTTTTCTTTGTGTGCTGATGCAAGCTCTCAGGGACCAGCCATTTCTATTCTCAGCACTCTCCACTGCATTTAATAATGTATTATAACCTCAGAGTGATGCAGACTGTGATTAAATTCACAAGAATCACTTTTCCACCATTCGAATAGCTCACTCTCCAATAGTGCTTTGCAATTTACCAAAAAAGAAAAACTTTCACAAAATGTGAGGGTACAGTGAACCCCGATACCCCTCTGCTTGAAGAAGTCAACTCTAGGAGCCACCAGAAATGGAATTGCTGAACTGAAACCAGGTCTTCTGTCTCTGTGTCTAGAGGCTCTGGCACTCTACCATAGCAGAGTGGAAACAAGACAACAGTTCAGGCTCTGTGATTTTTTTTTTTTTTTTTTTTTTTTTAGAGGCCTCTAGAAGCCATTGCCCGGAAGCGGAAACGGAGTCCATTTTTAAGTGTTTGGGTGGTTCTTGCTATCATCTCCTCGTCCCTCCTGCATTTTGATCCTCTCCTAGTGATGTTTGTTCTCCGCTTTTAAGGGCAGAGGTCACCCTCCTTGATTCAAAAGATGAAAGCAATAAAATATATATTTACACGCACGTGATTTTGCATGGCTCTTGATAGTCTTATACCTGCAACTTTTGACCTAGAAAAATCTCTCCAAAAGATGACTTTTAACTGCAGCATTCAACATAGAAAAGATTGCAGAAAGCCTTCCAGGAGCTATAAAAGTAGAATTTGTAACATTTGGCTTGTGGGGAGGGCTGTGTGTTTACCAGCTTTAAGGTAGAGCTGTGCAGAGCGGCTCCATGCATTTCCTCACGGGGCACGGTTTCAAAGCCTTTCCTTCCTGTGCGCCTCCAAACCTGTTTACAACAGTCTCTCTCCTCCACGGTACTTGCCACAGGTAGTTAAGTGTGAATAATGACAACCCAAAAAAGAAAGAAAGCTAGATTCCCATTACTAAAGAAAAACTCAAGTTAGCCCTCTGGGGGAGATGCTCGCAAGGATTAATTATATTGTAGGAGTTGATATCTCTCTTCATTTCCCTTTCCAGCAGTTTTGCAAATACATTTTTCCACAGTTTTAAAGAAATGTAAGAACTCCCAAGTTCCACAGCCAGAAAATGCTGACAGTCTCTGATAGCTGAATAATGGATGAAGCTCCACTGTTTACTTAGCAAGGGGAGGGAAAAGAAGCGATAGGGAAGTCCAGACAAGTGCAGGAATCTGACATCCTCTTGTGCAGAACAATGGTGAGAAGAATATTCTGGCCCTTTTTTCTTTCTGTGATCCATGTGCAAAATGTATATGGAAACAACAGTTCAGTCTGAGGTTTATTATGTTTTCACGCCTGCACCTAAGAGTTCATGGGGCGATTCTCCTCTGTGTCGATGTGATTGCTTTTTTCAGTAAGGGGCTAAGACCTGGGAAACAGATTACTAAGCATTTCCATCCCAACAACCTCGGATCTCCTATTGCATTGTCACTTGAGAGAATTTTTCCCTTAAAGATATTGCATCATTTTCCCAGCTAGGAAATATCGCCACTATTACCACACATGCATTGACCGGAAAGCTGATTAACACATGAAGCCATAATGAGCAAAGGCTAAGGTTTTCTTTTCCATAAAGTGCAGTATTTCATTACTGATAAATTCACATCCCTGTGCTCCTTTGTAGGGCCAGCCACACCAAGTCAGTCAAGTTGAAGGCTGTCGGGGTGTTTGTCTTCTGAGAGATTCCCCCTCCATGAAATCTCCCACAATGCCTGTCACTGGTACCTAAGATTCCACCATTAGAGATTCACTCTTTTGGTTCTAGAGGCATTTTAATCCCTGGGGGCCCTATTAAAATGCAAAAACTCCGAGAAGAATAACAGCATTGAAAGCTATTATTAACTGACAGCAAGGAGGCCCTTGGGAATTGGACACAGGCTGGAGCCTGAGGAACGACTACAGGAAATCAGGACACAAGAGGAGGAAAGGTAAGACGGTAGCAAAAATAAACTCGAGCTACTTCACCATTTCTCAGCAGCCTACAGCTGATGTTCCCTGTGCTAAGGGAATTTCATTCAAGGTGAGACGATGGACACAGTGCAAGTAATGTTTTCCCAGTTATGCTAAAGGAGAAAACCAACATAGCATTTACGCAGAACTCTGGCTTTAGTTGAGTATGTTTAATCAAGATGTTGCCCCTGAACTTGTTCCTCCAGTGCCTTGAAGTAGTCACTTGCACTTGTTCATAAGGGTGGCACCTAAATCATCCTCTTTGGAGACAACAATATAGGAGCTTTTCTTTTTTGCATGCTTGTGTATTTCACATCCATTGGGAGTGTTCCCATAGAAAACGTGGAAGTGACTTAAACTCATGAGGTTAGTGACTCCAGAAGAGAAGAACTAGGACTCCACTGAAGCCGACTTCCAGAGTTTGGGAAAATCTGTCTTTATCCAGCAAGTTGCTTATTTGTACCAGCAAGAATTGATCCTAGAGCAAAGTCCTTGTACCCCGGAGAGAGGCTTCCTACCTTGAAAGAGTATTCCAGACACTAAAAGTTTTTAAAATGCCAGAAAAGATTGAAATCCTTTGTTATTGTTTTGTGCTGGTGGAGATGTGTGTATGTATGTGTGCTTATGTGCATACATGTGTGTGGGTTGAAAGATGTAGATGCAGACTGGAAAAAATTATGGTGGGAGATTGAATCTTCCACAGATAAAAACTTAAAAGTATTTATTTATTTATTTATTTATTTATTTTTTGAGACAGAGTCTTGCTCTGTTGCCCGGGCTAGAGTGAGTGCCATGGCGTCAGCCTAGCTCACAGCAACCTCAAACTCCTGGGCTCAAGCAATCCTTCTGCCTCAGCCTCCCGAGTAGCTGGGACTACAGGCATGCGCAACCATGCCCGGCTCATTTTTTTTCTATATATATTTTTAGTTGTCCATATAATTTCTTTCTATTTTTTAGTAGAGACGGGGTCTCGCTCTTGCTCAGGCTAGTCTCGAACTCCTGACCTCCAGCAATCCACCCGCCTCGGCCTCCCAGAGTGCTAGGATTACAGGCGTGAGCCACCACGCCCGGCCTACTTAAAAGTATTTAAAGCTGTTATGACTATAGGGGGAAAAAGAATAGGTTGATGCAGTAAGTTTTTATACTTATGTACCTGAAACAAAAAGTTATGGAGGTATTTTTTGTGGGTTTTTTGTTATTGACAAATTATTGTTACCGTTGTTGTCGTTGTTGTTGTTGTCATTTTTATACAAACTATTTGATCCAAACCCAGATCCACCTCAAAGAACTTTAAAATTCAGTCAAGGCTGCTCAATAGAGCATGACCAGGGTCAAGCCAGAAAACCAGGATACCAAAGGGCTTCTGACCAGAAGAGGAGAGGCATGACCTAGGAAATAAATTCCTGGGGAAATAAAGTGGAAAATTGTGAGTTTGAGATTGATTTCTTTAAATCTTGCTTCAAATAGTGTTTTCACGGTAAGTGTGTAATTACAGTAAATTAAAGATGAGTTGAATTGATGGTTATACTGCTTTAACGTTTTTACAAAGACTTAAACTTTTATAGAGAAAGACCAATCAAGGGATGTTTACCTGTCACTCATCTCAGTTATCTGGACCTGACCTAAAGATCCTCTACTTGCTGACGTTACACCACAACTGGCATTCCTCAAGCATGGCGTGCCTCATGTCTGATACCCCAGAAGAACAAAACACAAAACTCAGAAGTACCTGTGAAGAATCCAGGAAAATTCTAGCCACTCTGAAGGTTTAGAAGCCTGCATGCTACAAGAAAAACCAGAAAAATGAATGTCCTTCTGACCATGGATCAATAACCTTCATCTACAAGCATCTACAAAACGGCAGCTCATTTTCCCCCTGAACGCTGTTCAGTGGCCTTATTCCACACTCTGTTCTTTCTAGGATAAGGAAGAAGGTGCAAGGACCCACAGAAATCCCCTGGAGTTGTCTTCAACAGCCACGTCCAAAAGAAGTAAATAATGAATCCAGTGTCTTGGGATTCTCAATATTTTGATCACGGATATGGAGGTACATGAATATACACATGCACACACTGTGTTTTATGACTTAAAAAAGGCAGTTTCGCTTGTTGCTGATAGCATTCAGTCAACAAATATTGAGTACCTACTGGGTACCACGGCGTGTGCTATTAATAGATATTAGGAAGAAACAAATAAATGAGGGGGAGTTCCTGCCATTTAGTCTAGACTAAGAAATAATTCCATAAAAATAATTGCAGTGCAATGCATTCAATGTTATAATGGATGTGTAATGAAATGCTATGAGTGTTGAAAGCTGTCACTGTAAGAATTATGACTATAGATAGCGTTTAACTTTTTAAATGACATATGAATAATAACCATTATTATGTGGCAGTCCCTATGTGGCACCATACGTAGAATATCTCTTTTATTCTTTACAGCTCACCACTGAGATAAGTCCTATAGTAGAGCTAAGGAAACTGAGATGTATATTTCAAAATTGCTAAGAGAGATTTTAAATGTTCACACAGCCAAAAATCTGGCAAGTATATAAAGCGATGGATATGTTAATTAACGTGATTTAATCATTCCATAATGTTCACATAGATCAAAACACCCCGTTGTACTCCATACATATACAGGCATGCCTCATTTTATTGCACCTCCCAGATAATTGCATTTTTAACAAATTGAACATTTGTGGCAACCCTGTAGTGAGCAAATCCACCGGTGACACTTTCCAACAGCATGTGCTCACTTCGTGTCTCTGTGCCAGCATTTTTTGACAATAAAGTATTTTTAAATTAAAGCAGGTACATTGTTTTTTAGACATAATGCTATTGCACGCTTAATAGACTACGGGACAGAATAAACACAACTTTTATATGTACTGGGAGAAACCAAAGAACTCATTGGCTGGCTTTATTGTGACATTTACTATATTGTGGTGGTCTGGAACCAAATCTGTAATATCTCCAAGGTATGCCTGTATACAATTATTATTTGTCAATTAAAAATTAAATTCAATTAAAACTCACACAGCTGTGGAAGAGCTGTTACCTAAACCCAGATCAGCCTGACAATGGCCATGATCTTAACCGCTAAGCCACAGTAGTTCCAAATCCAAAAATGTATTCTGTCTTCTTTATCCTGGTCAGCACTACTATCCATTGCTCCAAAGTCTTCTCTGAAACTCATCTTTGAAAATTACACCCACTGTCTTCAGTACATAATTTTTAACCTATTTGAAATGGGTACAATATATCCCCAAAGAGATGCCTCTGGTACCTCAAAAAAAGGAAACAATCTCAAGCAACTAAAATAAAAAGTCAGCAAACTTCAGCAAAGTATCCCAATGGAGAGAGCCCTGTGCAGGGAAATATTTTGAGGTCATCGAGGAGGCAGTGATCTTTGTTTGGGGGCCAAAACACACTTCCCCAGCGAGGCTGCAGGATAGACATAAATAATCCAGCCTGGAGAAAGGTCACCTCTCAGGCTAGAGCCAGGGTTAGCAGCGACAGCTTGAAAACCAATTGCTCTGAAAATCTTCAACAAATCTGGCTAAGTACCACAGGGAGAGTGGTGCCGAAAGCAGATAAGACTTAACTTCTCTGCAGGAGGAGCCAACCTTGAACCTTATTGTTGCCCAGGACATTTTATTAGGCATCACACTGTATTCTCCGCAGCAAAGGAAACCGTGGAGCCGACAAGTGCACTCCTTAAGGGACGGGAAACACAGGCCACGGGGCAGGCGGGGAGGTCACAAGACCACGGGGCAGCAGGCAGGAATCAATAGCGCCGAGCAGAGTCCGAGGGGATCGGTGACCTCTACGCTCTGTGGCAGTTTAGCAAACTTGATTAACAGTGCACGTGGGGTTCGCCCAGGGCTGTGCAGTCGCAGACACCGGTTGTTAGAGAGTCGGAAGAATAACCCTGAACTGCACAGTGAAGCCGATCTGCAGACGGCACAGTTCCTAAGCAGGGATGCCTGGCAGAGGCTGCCCTCTGGGTCACTTGGGTCCGATTTCAGGGGCCCAGGAAACCGTCCTTCCCTGGGACCTCAAGATCTGAAATTACCGCTGTCTATTCTCTGGGATAAATTGCTTTTTTCCCCTCTCTCTGTTCACTTATTTTTTATCTGTTTTATTATGAGACATTTCAAACATGTACACAATCGGAGAGAATAGCATAATAAACCTCTCTATATGTATCACCCAACTTTGACATTTACCAACGAATGGACAGACTCATTCATCTCCACCCTTTCCTTCCCCGACCCACGCACGCCGTGCTGGATTAGCATGGGGCAAATCCTAGATATAATAATATCATTTAATTTATAAATACTTCTGTGTGAATCTGTACATCCCCTTTTTAAAGCATACCATACTATTATCACTGCAAAAATAAAATTGAACGATGTGCATATTAATACAGTGGACTTGACCAAGGAAAGAATCTCTGAGCTTGAGGATATGACAATGGAAACATATTACACTGAAAAGCAAAGAGAAGAAATACTGAAAAGGACAGAATAGAATATTCTAGAACTGTGTCACAACTACAAAAGGTGTAGCACACCCGCAACGGGAATACCATTACAAGGGGAAGAGAGGAAAGGACAGGAAAAAAAAAGAATTTTTAAAACATTAATGACTGAGAATTTCCTGCAAATTGATGTCAGACACCACACCACAGATCCAGGAATTTCAGAAAACACTAAATACACGTGGGTATGTCATATTAAAATCTCATAAAATCAAAGGTAAAGAAAAAATCTTGAAAAAAAATCCAGAAGGGGGGAAAAAAGCCTTACCTCTGGAGGAGTCCAGATAAGAATTGCCTCTGTCTTCTCCCAAGGAAAAAGGCACGCAAGAAGAGAGTGGAGAAAAAAAGAAGAAGAAGAGAGTGGCTTGAAGTATTTAAAATGTTGAGAGAGAAAAAATAACTGTTCATGTAGAATTCTGGGCCCTGTGACATTATCCTTTAAGAGTGAAGGAGAAATAAAGACTTTCTCAAACAAATGAAAATGGAGGGAATTTGTTGCCTGTAGACCTGCTGTGCAAAACAATGTTAAGTTCTTCATCCAGTCAGCCTTCCCCACTCCTCGAACCTCATGGCAACCACTGATCTTTTACTGTAAAGTAAAATTTTATTTTGCTTAAATAGTAAATACTTGCTGTACATAGGGAAACTAGAAAAAGAGCAAATTAAAATCAAACTAAGCAGGAGAAAACAAATAAAAATTAGAACAGAAATCAATAAAATTAAAAATAGTCAAAAGTGAGTTATTTGAAAAACTGATAAAATTGATAAGCCTCTAGCCAGGCTAACTAACAAAAAAGAGAGAAAGAGAAAATACAAATCACTACCATCAGAAATGAAAGAGGGGACATCACTACAGATCGCAGGGACATTAAAAGGATAATAAAGGCAAACTATGAACAGCTCTATGCTGGACCAATTCCTGGAAAGACACAATTTGCCAAAACTCACACGAGAAGAAATAGACCATCTGAATAGGCCTATATCTGCTAAAGAAATAAAATCAATAATACTACATAATACTTCCAAAACATAAAGTACCAGGCCCAGATGAGTTCACTGGTGAATTCTACCAACATTAAAGGAAGAAATGTATACCAATCTTCCATAAGAAATAAAAAAAAAAAATTCTAGCTCATTCTGTGAGGTCAGCATTACACTAATACCAACACCAGAGAAAGACCTTATTAGAAAACTACAGACCAATATCTCTCCTGAACATAAATGCAAAAAAACCTCAAAAAATATTAGCAAATCAAGTCCAACAATGTAGAAAAAATTATATACACCATGACCAAATGGGATTTATCCCAAGTATGCAAAGTTGGTCCAACATTAAAACATCAATTAATGCAATCCACCATATCAACAGGCTAAAGAATAAAAGTCACATGATGATATCAAAAATGCAAAAAAAGACAAGCTATAGACTTGGAGAAAATACTTGTAAAGGCATATTTGATAGCAGCGGTCCCCAACCTTTTTGGCAACAGGGACAGGTTTCATGAAAGACAATTTTTTCCATGGGATGGGGCTGAGGGTTGCAGGGGTGGTAGGTGAAGGTCAGGCAGTGATGTGAGCGATGGGGAGCGGCTGTAAATACAGATGAAGCTTCACTTGCTCACCTGCCAGTCACCTCCTGCTATCCACCCCCCTGCACCACTGCCCCCTTCCTAAGTTTCATGGAAGACAATTTTTCCCCGGATCTGTGGGGTGGGGGTTGCAGCAGAGCTCTGCTGCCAAGTCCTTAACAGGCCACCAACTAGTCCAAGGCCCAGGGGTTGGAGATAAAGGACTTACCCAAAGTATATAAAGAACTCTTAAAACCCAACAAGAAAACAGACAACCCAATTAAAAAACAAAACAAAAAGACCTGAACAGAAACATCACATCAGCAAAAAAGATATACAGATGGCAAGTAAGTATATGAAAAGATGTTCAATATTATTTATGATTAGGGAATTACAAATTAAAAACAATGTGATACCATTACACACCTATCAGAATGGCCAAAATCCAAAAACACTGACACCACCAAATCCTGACAAGGTTGTGGGAGTTACAGGTGGGAATGCAAAATTGTATAGCCACTTTGGAACACAGTTTGGCATTTTCTTACAAAATTAGACACACTCTTAGCACATAATTCAACAGTCACCCTCTTTTGTATTTACCCAAATGAATGAAAAGCTTATGTCACAAAAACCATCACATGGAAGGTTATAGAAGCTTTTTTCATAATTGGCAAAAGTTAGAAGCAACCAAGATGTCCTTCAGTAGGTGAATGGATAAATAAACTGGTAGGTCCAAGTAATGGAATATTATTCAACTCTTTTTTAAAAAATGAGCTATAAAGCCACGAAAAGACAGAAATTTAAATGCCTATTATTAAGTGAAAGAAGCCAATCTGAAAAGGATACATACTATAAAATTCCAACTATCTGATATTCTGGAAAAGGCAAAACTATGGATACAGTTAAAATACCAGTGGTTGGCAAGTATTAAGGGAGAAGTTGGGATGGGTAAGTGAGGAGGGTTTTTAGGACGGTGAAGCTCTTCCATACAGTGCTACAATGGCAGATACATGTCACTAACCACTTGTCCAAACCCACAGAATCTGAAACACCAAGAGTGAACCCTAATGTAAACTGTTGAAGTTTATTATTTTAAAAAATTTAAACAATAACTCACTATCATAAAAGATGTGGTTTCCTTGGTTGTCTCAAATCCAGTGTTCAAATTTCTTGATTATCTCGAATAATTTTTGCAGGTTTTCTTTAAAATCAGGATTTAAACAAGAACCATACTTTACAAAGGATTGATATGTCTCTTAAGCAATTTTAAAATCTGTATGTTTCCCCTTCTTCTCTTTATTTTTCTTTGCAATGTATTTATTGAAAAAGCTGGATTTTGTGTCCTATAAAATTTCTCAAATTCTGGATTTTGCTGCTTGCATCCAGATGGTGTTACTTAATGTATTCCTCTGCCCCCTGTATTTCTTGTAAACTAATAATATGGTTTAGATGCTTGATCAAGTTCAGATTCAGGGTTTGGTTTTTTGTTTGTTTGTTTTGTTTTTTGGCAAAAATACTTTATAGACAGTGTGTGTACCACCAAGAGGCACATGATATCTCTCCCAGATTCCTGAATAAAGCCACAAAGACAAAAGAATTTTAAAAGCAAACCACTTATTTTTATGAATGAATGAGAGAGGATTTAAAAAAAAACAGAATTTACAATGGGATTATTTTGGTTTTTTACCAAATTTCAGGTTTGAGGCTTAAATACATCTCTACTAAAAGAAGACCAGAGAGGGAGGTCGAATAACAAGGCTCATTTACCCTTCCTGATCACTGCTTGAGTTTAGAGGGTCTTTGGAAATCTAGCCAGACTGAATTTCATCCCAATGATAAAGAGACATAGGAAGAGTGCATAAGTGTAACACAGTAAAGAAATGAGAACACACAATAAAAGCTTTTAGGTGAAGACTATGACAAATCAACATTTATTTTTGAGGGGGATTAAACTAGGAAACCAAATTCCTGGCCAACGTCCCCCAGGTGCTGGGTGCTAGCCTGGTTTCTGATCCTCTGTTGGTGTCCTATCAGATGGGGACTCCTTCTTACCTTCCAAGACTGACCTGAGCATGAAGTGAGGTTTATCCCTAATTTCCAGTAATTTATAGACCCTCTAAATCATAGCTTTTTTTTTTTTTTTTTTTTTTCTAGCACGGCTAGGTTTAAATTCTATTGGCTATTGCTGCTATGCTGTTGTCATGGCAACCTTCCCATTCTAAACCTGGGCACTCAGGGGAGGGGTTGATTACATCTGGAAGGAGAAACACATTTAACTGGACCAGGGAGGGACGAGTCCAGACTGGGCAGGCTGGTGGGGGGAGCCTGCAGGGGGGAGGGGGCTGGGTGGGATGGAACCAGCACTCTGGGTGTCCTCCAGAGAGATGGACGTGTTTAGATTTCCTCTCTACAGGAAATTCATTTCTAACTGCCCATCCCGTGAAACCGAAATGTCTCAGCTCTCCCTCGGATGCCCTCCACAAATACCCACCTTCCTTTGCACTATGGCCATTTCTCTTTAGTCCCTCAGAAACCCTCTGCTTCCACCAAACCTATACGCTCACTGGCTCTCAAACTCTACTTGCCTGTTGCTACATCCAAAGTGGAGTCTTCATTCGACCCAAGCGGCTTTCTCAATTTTTCTCTGTCCTTCACTTTCTAAACACAGAGAGCAACTCACCCCCTTCAGGAAACCTAATTCGCCTACTGACGACACACAACTCCCCACTCAGTGAGGGCTGCCACAGCCCCTGCTACCTAGCAGTGTGTATTTGCAGACATCCCATAATGTTCTTGCCTTCCCAGGCAAGACCAGGAACTGGGGACCAAATCTGAGCTTCTGAGATGTGTGTGCCTGTCCCTGCATGTGGAAACTCATCTGCCTTCTGGGGGTGCATCTTCAGCAATATATTCAAGGATGAATATTAATCACTTTTGAATTAGCCTCACCTTAGAAGGCTCACCTCGGGGTTTCTCTCCACCGGCGGCCATGCCCTTCCAGGTGCTAGCATGGCTGGCTCCTGGTTATTCAAGATGAGGCATAAACAGGAGCCTTCTCTCACTTCCCAACCTGAAGAAACCCCCCACTCATTCTAGCTGACATCATCACCCTGCTTGTTTTCATTATAGTGCTAATAATTTCTTACACACCGTTGCATTATTTCTTCATTGTCTCTGTTTCCTCACTGGAATCGAACACCCAGAAGAGGAAGGAGCTCATGAGTCTGTCCTGCTGACAACTCGGCCCTGGAATAATGCCTGGTGTATAGTGCGTAATCGACAAGTATCTATTAGTAAATCAGTGAATTCCCATTCTAAGAATGCAGTGGTGATTTTGCTTTAATTATTTCACCCCATCATTTACAAACAAAAGAACCACCTGATATCAAGGGAAGTGTTCTAATTCACTTTGTTCTGCTCTTTTGTTGCTGCTAGAGTGGTACCAGGGCAGCAGCATTCTCAGAGCTCTTGCTCAAGCTCTCTTCCCTCCACCCTTCCAAACCTCCCCCTTGTAGAGCGAGCACATGCTAAATGAACCTAAATGCAAAATGTAGCCAACTCCAACATTTGTAATAGCCTTGTGGGTTTTATTGGGAGATAAGGGCATCTTTACAAGCTGTGGCTGTGCATTTTTTTTATTCATTCCTCCCAGTGATCCCAGGAAGTAGGAATCGTGTGACAGAAATGACAAGAATGACAGAAAATGGAACAAGGGCTCAGAGGGTTGAAATGCTCAGGTTGTATTTTGCCAAACCAGCATTCAAACCTGGGTCATTTAGCCAGGTGCAGTGGTTCACGCCTGTAATCCTAGCACTCTGGGAAGCTGAGCTGGGAGGATCGCTTGAGCTCAGGAGTTCGAGATCAGCCTGAGCAAGAGCGAGACCTCGTCTCTACAAAATACAGAAAAATTAGCCAGGCGTGGTGGTGCATGCCTGGAGTCCTAGCTACTCAGGAGGCTGAGGCAGGAGGATCACGTGAGCCCAGGAGTCTAAGGTTGCTGTGAGCTATGATGATGCCACAGCACTCCAGCCCAGGAGACAAAGCAAAGCAAGATCCTGCCTCAAAAAAAAAAAAAAAAAACTTGGGTCTTTTGATTTTATATCAACCATATGTTCCTCCAGATCTCCTAACACCAGTTTCCATGGGGCAGCATCGTGTCATGAAAGCAACCCTAGACCAGGAGTTGGAAGATCTCTGCTATTCAAAACTTAGCTTACCGTTTGCTGGCTGTATGACCTCTCGCAACTCCTCCATCTGTAAAGATGGGATAGCAAAAACCATGCCCACCCTGCCAGCCTCCTATGGAGACCGTGATGAGCACCCAGGATGACATACATCAAGACACAACACTCCCAGCAAAGATTGACCTTCCAATAGACTCCGGTCTGGGCTGCTTCAAGTCTACTTCCTGGTCTGCTAAAGCAGCGGAGGGGAGCCAGGTGAGAAACTCAATGATGTCAGTGGTTTGGCAGGGCCAGCTGAGGCTAGATGCTCTGGAGAAACCTCTTCTGGAAGAATAAAAATGTAAATAGTAGCCAGTGCTGAGACAATGTTGCCATGTGAAGTGTATATCAGCTGGAGTTCTCTTGGCAAGTCCTGGAGAGACATTTCACAGTGAGAACAGGAGTTAAAGATAGCGTGCTCCAGCCAGCACATTGCAGTCGGTTTAACACAACAAACCCAGAGGAAACAAACCAGCCCCAAAGGGGAGTGAGCTCATAGCTCTCCATCCGCGTGACTGACGGCTAAGACTCAACGTGGCAATGCGCTGGCGACACGCGGCAAATCCATCAGATCTGACAGGTCAACTGAATCAAAATCACCCTTCCCTCCCAGAAACTGGTGAGAACACAAAAATAAATCCCTAGAATAATCTTTCACAGACTCCTTCTCAAGACTGAAACTAAACTGAAACAAAAGCCAATTATAAAAAAAATCTCAAAGTTCTTCTCATTTTAGTTGAATCAGAAGGATTCATGTTACGACCTAGATAAGAGGCTCTTACATATTTTTTCTTTTGACTTAAGACACTATTAAAATGAGACTCAATATCCTATCATGAAAAGGCTTGGACAAATCTATAATTTATGTTATGATTTTTGAGAGATTTCACCTGAAGGGAAATGCCAAGGCTATCAGAGCTCTGTCGTGCTCTCCTTGAAAACGCTTTCCATTACTAATAAATAGAACCTTTTCTTCTCACTATTTGTACAAGGGCTTCTTTGATTTTCTGCGTGTGACACTTTGGAATGAAAAAAACTGGTGACTGCATTAATTAAAAACAAAGATGAGATGTCTTATTTCTCTCTCTCTCTCTCTCTCCAGAAAATTCCTAGTCAGGGTTCCTGCAAGCAGACCTCAGAGAGAGCCTGCAGCCTGCCATGCAGGGCCAGACATGTTCAGGTGCCTGTCATTTGCTCTCATACAAGCTTAAGTCACTGATTGGAACCGTTATTAATCGGAGAGTACCATGAAATGGAAGAGGCAGGTAGTTTGATGGGCCGTCTCAAAACCTAAAGAGAAAAGGTGACTCCACCTGCCTCCTGCTACCTCCCCCAATACCTGCCCATCCCCCACCCTGATCAAATCTCACGATCAGCCGTGAGAAAGGAGAAGCCCTGAGAAGGGCCTGTGCTCCACTTTTCAGGACTTGAAGGAAGAGGTCGCAGGTGCCCGGGAGGGTGGGTATAAGGGGAAGGGAACAGCATCGGGATGCACAGCATGAGATCAAGAAGTCCCATCTTACCCAGAAAACCACCCTCCGTAAATGACAATACCCATATAGGAGAGATGCATACATGAGAGCCTTCGGCTGTGTCATTGTATTTGAACCACACAAATCCTCATCGGGTCGGTAGGAGACTTCTGCAGTTTCAAGCATGAGGAAGTCGTCGCCTTGCCCAAGATTCCCCTGCAGGAGAAAGAAAAGACACAAGACCAGAATTTCGGTTTTCTGTCTGAGTCGGGGTTCTTTCTTACCCCTCTGACTCTTTTAAATGAGTAGCTATTATAAGCCAAAGGACAATTAAGAAAGACTAGCGCTGAGGCAGCAAATGTAAGTTCATGTGTTGTCATCACCGCCATCAAAAACTGGTATTTTGCACAACAGTATGGCAGTTCCTCAAAAAATTCAAAATAAAATTACCACATCATCCAGAAATCCCATTTCTGGATATATTCCCAAAAGAATTGAAAACAGTATCTTGAAAAGATATTTGAACACCTACATTCATAGCAGCTGTCTTCACAATAGCTAAACCGTAGGAGCACCCCAGTGTCCGTCGAAAGATAAACGGATAATGAAATGTGGTGTATGTAATACCTGTGTTGGAATATCATTGAGGTAGAAGGTGATGACACATGCCACAACATGAATGCACCTTGAGGACATCATGCTAAGTAACATGGGGCAACCACAAAAGGACGAACATTGTATGAGTCCAGTTAATGAAGTACTTAAAATAGTCAATTTCCTAGAGACAGATGATTTCCAAGGACTCGGGGAAGGAAGGAACAGGGAGTTATTCTTTCATGGGGACAGAGTTTATGTTGCAAGATGACAAGTGTTCTGGAGACGGAGGGTGGTGGTGACGGTGGCACAGCAATGTGAAGGTATTTAATGCCGTGAAACTATGCACTTAAAATGGTTCAGATGGTCAATTTGAGTGTTGTGTATATTTTCCACAATTTAAAAAATAATGACGATCCATAAATGTATAAACATTTCTAAAAACTAATTTTGCAAAGGAACATACTAGGTGTCAAAAATGGGTTTTCCTTGATGAAACTAGTGACTTTTCAGTAGCATAAGGAATCCTAGCAATTTTCTTTCATTGGTGAAAAGAAAGGTATGTATGTGTATTCACTAAAATTGTGGAGAAACACTCCTCAGCTTTGCAAGAACTAAGCACAGAAGAGAATTCGGCCTGTACTGGGTACCCCAAGGATGACGCTCAAAGTTCGATCTCCGGTCAGGACGAGGGAGAGGTGCAGTGAGGCTGCTTGAAGCTGACTATGAGGCGACAGAATCCTGCCTCAAGGGTGTTGCTGGGCTCAGCTCGGCAGATCTGGTGTGGCCGGAACACCTAAAAGGCCAGGAGCTTGGGTTGCTCTGAGTTGCAGAACAGGTTGAATGAACTGTTTTGTGCCTGCCTGTGATGCACATTTGGCAAAGAAATGTCAGTTCATTACAACCATCCCTCACCACCTCACACATCTCTGATGGCTCCTTACCAAAATTAAGCTAAAAGCTGTGCAGACAGGCAGATTCGTTGTGAAACTGACGACATTCCAGTTTCAAAGTCCCACCCTGGTATGGACCTCTGCTGCTGCTCTGTGTCTAATTTTCTAGTCACAGTTTTGTTAGTCTTTATCTTTAAAAGGGCCCCCAAATTGAATACATTTCAAGCCCAACAATCTTTAGCTAGACCCCTGACTGCAGAACGACTAAGTTATCTTCAGCCCATGCCAACACAGGTTATCTGGGCCCGGCACAGTAGCTCACAACTGTAATCCTAGCACTCTGGGAGGCCCAGGCTGGAGGATCACTGGAGGTCAGGAGTTCGAGACCAGCCTGAGCAAGAGCGAGA
Source organism: Eulemur rufifrons (assembly GCF_041146395.1). Classification (NCBI taxonomy): domain Eukaryota; kingdom Metazoa; phylum Chordata; class Mammalia; order Primates; family Lemuridae; genus Eulemur; species Eulemur rufifrons. The sequence goes on along the minus strand of NC_091007.1, from coordinate 7,514,503 downwards.
CCTCATCTCTACTGAAAATAGAAAAAATTAGCCAGGCATGGTGGTGCATGCCTGTGGTCCCAGCTACTGGGGAAGCTGAAGCAGGAGGATCACTTGAGCCCAGGAGTTTGAGGTTGCTGTGAGCTAGGCTGTTGTCACAGCACTCTAGCCCAGGTGACAAAGCAAGACTCTGTCTCACCAAAAAAAAAAAAAAAAAGAAAGAAAGAAAAGAAAGAAAGAAACCAACACAGGTTATCTGGAAGGAGTACTCTGGTATTTCTATTTCCCTCCCCTTCTTCTCTCTTCCTTTTTTGGACCCAAAGGACCATTTTTCTTTCCCCAGCCCATGAGAGAATTAGGGGGAAAATGCAACCTAAGTTCCAGGCAAGTTCATGGTTGCTAGATAGGACGTGGCTGGGGAAGGAGAGGAGGAAATCAAAGGACCACACAAAGAAGGACCCAGGAGAGGAAACTTGGAGTGTCCAGAGGACAGAGAAGATGAAGCCAGCTGGCACAAAGAGAGGGAGTGTGGCAGAGGACTCAAAGGACAAAGCCGCCTTGAGGCATGGAAACTCCACACACCTGTGATAACTGACGTCTGTCCCTCCCCCAAAAGGAGGCAGGGAACTTGACCTCCTTGAAAGGTGAGGAGGGGATGTAGGGAGAACCCTGACCATGGCGAACCCAGACTCAACCCCTGGAGATTTCCCTAGAAGCTGGGCACAGCGGGGCCCCTTTTACAGCTAGGCTAAAAGGACAAAGAATGCTGAAAGCCACATCTGTGGGCACAGTAAAGAAGTCAGAGAACCAACAGACACCCAGGCTTGGGAATCGGGTCTGAGTTCAAATCTCTCTCCCATTGCTTGCTAGCTGTGGTGCCTGGAGCAAGTCAGTTCCATAAACAGAGGAAATAGGGATTACTTTTTAGGATTGCTTTATGTCTTAAATGAAAACAATACATGCGCAGTGCCCACGTGGAGCAGCTGCTGGATTAGTACCAGGAATTACTATTCTGATGGCCTAGAATGATCTGCTTCTGGAAGCTGCACCGGCACAGACTGATCAAGGCAGGGTCATGCTAGCAGAAAACAGCATTTTACTCTCCGTAGTTGAGTTACTCAATCCATCCATTAGGCATTATTTTTCTGCATCATGAACCCAGAACTTTTTTATGGAGCTACAAACACTACGTTTAGTATTTTAAGGTGAAAACCTCTGTGCTGGTGTTGTTCAATCGCCATGCTTGGAGTTTGGAAGCAAATGGGAACCTTGTCCCACCAGCTGGCATCTCCATTCCAGCTTTTGCGTGGCAGGACCTGCCCAAGCTTCCTGCCTTCCTCACTTGCAGCCCTGTTTCTGGGTGGGTGTAGATTTTGTGCTAGAAACTCCTTATGCACTTCCCCTTTCCTGTCCCCCATGTGTGCTCAGCCACCTGAGATGCCACAAACAGTGACCTGGGGCCAGGATATGACCACCCAAGACCAGAAAGCAACAAGCCAGAGACAGAAGATAAAGGGCTTCTTCTAAGCTCCCTGACAACCCAGGCAAGGTGGAGAGAAGTCCCGCAGGAGCCCCCCAGCCCTAAGACTAGTCTACCTCCTCCTACCCTCATGTCCTCCAAGAAGGAAAAAAGTAAAGCACAGTCAATGGTGTGACAAGGCTGGGTTCAAGCCCCAGATATTCCATATAAAGCTGTGTGATTTTTGGGAAACCACTTAACCTCTCTGAGCCCCATTTACCTTATTTATAAAATGAAGAAAATTATACATATGCCATTGGGTTCCAGTGAGGATTAAATAATCTGTAATGTGCTTGATAAATACCAGGTGCCTAGGGAGCACAGTATCCATGGTAACTTTTATTATCAAGAATGTTCCAGACTCTTCCACAAGGAGTGCCTGACTTCTCAGTTCCTTCTAAAGCTGTTCTCACACCAAGCAAACCGTCACAGCCCAGAAGTGTGAGGCGAGGCACTGCCGTGAGACCTGGGGACAAGATGGGGACAACCAGGGAACCACGTGTCATGAGCATGGCACAAGGGACGAGAGAGCTGACATGGGAGCAGGAGTACAGGAAGGATGATGAGGGAAACAGATGGTGCCTTTTGTCTGGGGTTGGTCATAGTCACTCTGTAGCTACTCTGTTCATCAAATGCTGCCGGAGCAGCATGGACAAAAATCCCAACGATTACCATTTTAGCTTGACAAGCAGTAGTTGCACAACTAGCAAAGCTGACTTTGTAACACAGCCCATGGAGAAATAACCACGCTCTGTTTTTCTCCTGTGTAAAAATGTCCCTTGTGCTACTTACCAATTCCGGGCAGCACAGCCCACATCGCTGATCTCTGACAGATGCTGTCAGGGCTGCCTTGCCCAGTAGCCGCATCATGTCATTCTCTTGCTCCCTTTTGTGCCCAAACCTGCAGTCCCAACTCAAGCAAAAAGCCCAACAGCCTCTGTCCGACCAGAGGTAGCAACAATAGTGGTGATCTGTCTTGCTCCCTTTTCATATTCTCGCAATTGCAAGCAGATATATATTTTCTCTCTCTCTCTCTCTCTCTCTCTCTCTCTCTCTCTGGCTACTTCTCCGAAATCATTTGAAAACTGACTTGTTTTCCTTTTGACTTTCCCAGGGTCAGCCCCGCCCAGCGCCTGTGCAGGGCATTCATATGGAGGAGGAAGGGGATATGCCTGCTTTTCCTCTCCTGCCTCTGCGATTTCTTTCTGTTTGGGGCCACAGAGGGCTTTGCAGCAGAGCAGAGATGGAATCATTTTCCCTTTTTTTTTTTTTTTTAAACTTCACCTATTGAATATTCATCAGGTGATGGATTCTACCTCCACGATCAGCCAGGGGAATAAAAATAGTTTGCAGCCAGCTCTCTGCCACAGATAGAGTTCCAAACCATTGTAAGGTGGAGTTTTTTCCTAGCGGTGAGTTTCAGACGAGCAGCTGTGATTTCCCCAGACATCGCCCCTTGCTCAGAGCAGATGCCTGTCAAACCAGCCCCCAGTAAGCAGCGAGAGTGATCTCACTTCCTTTCCCTAAAGGTAACTGTCCTCATTACTCTCATTACAGAGCTGAATGAACCTTGGGTGCATAATAGAATCCTCTTTAAAATATTCATCATCTGACAGTTGATATTTCAGCCATATTTCACTTGAAGACTACACTGGGAGAAGGAGGTTGAGTAGCAGTGCTCAATTAACTTAGTATTTTGCTCACCTTCTGAAACTACTTTTCAAGTCCAAGTCATTAAAAATGCATGGGACTGCAACATATTACTCTCCTGTGAGCTCCCCGAGCAGGACAGAGGTGGCCACTGATGAGGCTGCCCTGCCTACGCACACATCAGCAGCTTCTCTGCCAGGGAGACGTGGAAACTCTCCCCATGTTTCTCTGCCCTCCCCAGGTGCAGCGCTTTGTGCAAAAAGAATCAACACCTCCTGCTAAACCCTTTCTGGGTCTTCCGATTGGGAAGCCCAAGCTTTTTGTGTGTGTGTGTGGTTTCCAGACAGAAAGGGAGCTGTGGGTACACAGGCACACATTTGCAACACAGCAAGTGGGTAAAATCGGAGACAGACACGCTTGGATTCACGTCCCAGTTTTGCCACTTGCTCTTGAAGCCTCGGTTTCCTCATCTGTAAATACACATAGAGTTAGAGTGCAAGGATTGGGATGAGCATAGACGACATGTACCAAACAGCACCTGCTGCATCACTGATGCTAAATAAATGGCCCCTGGTGTCCCCATCATGGGGCTGGAATACTCAGTTGCATCTGAGACTTTATACATTAAGCTGTGCTGCTCAGCTGCCTGCCTCTTCTCCTGCAATGGACGCTCCCGGAAGCCAGGGCCCGGGTTCTACATGCCTCCATCCTCCATGCTCAACATGGGCCCGGTGCATAAAAGATATTCAATAAATCTTCTGTAAGTTAATTATAATCATATGCAATTGCAAGTGTTCTATTAGAATTATTCATTAATTTATATAATTATTATAACAATATAATTATTCATTTTAACCCCTTGTTATAACTTTAGAGTATATAATAATGATTAGGAAGGGAGCTAGTCAGTGCGAACGCAGCCGTTTTTAAGTGAAATTTTAAGAAGGAATCTGGCAAAAATAAGTTGTCCTTCTAATTACTACTGCTGCCAGGACCCAGGCAAGCAGGAATTGCACTTCAGAAGAGGACAACGGAAAACAAAAAGTGAACCTTTGGACACGGGCTAAAAACAAGCTTGAGAATTGCATCCCAGTTGCTAATGGACATTTGCCCGTAGCCCCTAAACCATCCCATAATTTGAAAATTTTCGGTTTGTTTGTCGTTTCTCAGTTTGCCGAGGTTCGGTTTCGTCTCCGCATCCAAACGTTCAGAATCTTATTCAACCTGATCCAAACCACTCTGGTCTAGAAATAGGCCTTGACATCTCGCCAGCCTGGGTTTTATGCAATATTTCCAGTACTTCTGCTTTCAAAACAAGGTGGTGGAAAGAAAACATCCAGGCAAAGCCCTACTGTGGTATTCCAGAACTTTCCCAGTTCAGCCTGGAAATGTCAGCCTTCTTCAGAGAATTGTTGTGAGATACAACCAAGAAAAATAAAAATACTACTACTTTACCTGTTTAACATCTGATGGTTTATGTGTAGCTAATGATCAACTCACTGGGTCTCACACATAATATCTGTTGACTCCTCCAAACAAGAGTCTTGGCGTTCTGGAAGCTTCCACATTGCCACCTTATTCAATCATCCGGGAACTGGGGACAACAGGTAGTGGGAGTTCTGCCCTGCAGAAGCTGGGGCAGGACAGTGACTTTCCCAGGGTCATGCCATCAAAAAGTGACAGCGCTGGGACTAGAACTAATCACTCTGACTCCTAAGCCTGTGCCCCTTCCACCGTATCTGCTATTACATTATAAATGCCATCACTGTACTTGGCACTTTTACAAATTAATTCTAGAAGTACAGGTGTGCCATGTGTCACTAAAGGAAGTAGCCTCTGTTTAAGTCAACTTCTAGTGTGTTCCAAAGCAATTATAGTAGCATTTTATCGGCACCATACAGTGAAACGAAATTTCAGCGATATTGATGCTATGTCTACGTCCTCCAATTGGATAATGAAAAACAACTTACATTGACTACAAATTACCCGGAGTTAATAAGGGTTGAAAGATTTGATACATTCAAGGTCTTGTTAAGTCTAAACTATCACGTGAGAGGCAGTTTACACAGTGGCTAGTCACAGTCTCTGGACACAGACTGTCAGGGTTTCTCATTTCATCTCCTCAATGCTTGGCGATGTGGAGCAGTTACCTAAACTCTCCATGTCTCTGTTTCCTCATCTGTAAAATAGAGACACTAACCTACTAATCTCTACTAGTAATTCCTGTAGGTATTATATTAATTGAATTACTAATATTATATATAAGGTCATGTAATGATCCCTAGCACACAGCAAGCACAATGTAAGTTTTTGCTATTATTGTTGACTACATTGAGCCTCTTAATGACTAATTGCTGCCTTCTCATTTTATGTGGTGTAGATACAATGATCTCTGTCATTCACATGTGCATGTTTTGTATCCCCAGTGAGATTATACATTCCCTGAGCGCAGGAGTAGTTGTTATTAATTTGGTTCTCCACAATACCTCATAGAGCAGTCGAAACATAGTAGGTGATTAATAAACATAATGGAAGTGGTAAGCTGATTTTAAATCCTTTCTTTTCTTTTTTTTTTTTTTTTTTGAGACAGAGTCTTGCTCTGTCACCCAGGCTAGAGTGCAGTGGCGTCATTACAGCTCACAGCAACCTCACACTCCTGGGTTCAAGTGATCCTCCTTTCTCAGCCCCAAGTAGCTGGGATTACAGGTGTTTGCCACCACATCTAGCTACTTTTTCTATATTTTGTAGAGAGATGGGGTCTCACTCTTGCTCAGGCTGGTCTCAAACTCCTGACCTCAAGCGATCCTCCTGCCTCGGCCTCCCAAAGTGCTAGGATTACAGGTGTGAGCCACCACGCCCTGCCCAATTTTTTAAATTCTTGTGCTGTCACAAAACTCAAATCTCCAATGACTTCTGCCACCTAGGGATCAAGCCTGACCTCAGCCAGGCCACCAAGTCTCTCTTCAAGCCCATGACCTGATGGTTCTTCACACCCTACCCCCATCATGCCCCAACTGATTCACTAACCACATTCCAAGTGGGGGTGGCAATTCCTACCTTGCTGCTTTTGCTTATTTTTCCTACTCTACCTGGAGTGCCCTTCCTTTTGTGCACTTCTTGTCCAAATCATACATCCACTTCCATGACTATTCACCCTCCATCCTCCCAGGAGCTTCTCTCCAATTCCCCAAGCCAAGCAGTTATCTTCATCTTCTCTGGGCTCCTACAGCTTATAACTATAACTCACTTGAAACGTCTCATATCTAGTCTTAATTATTATGTATGGTCCCATCGTATTTACTCTTTAGTGATCGCCATGGCAGATTACAAGCTCTGGGAGGTCGCACACCTTGCCAGTCTTGCTCACCACTTTGATCCCCTGCGTAGCACCTGGCATTTGCTAGATACTCCATGTATTAGGTGTCTATCATTGTGTAACAAAACACTCCCTCCAAAACTTGGCTGCTGGAAATAAAAAATAATCACTAATTATCTCTCCTGGTTTCTGTGGGTCAGCAATTCAGGAGCAGCTCAGCTGGTGGTTCTGGCTCAGGGTCTCTCTTGAGGTTGCAGCAGATGTCAGCTGGGGCCACAGGGATCTGCTGACGCCACTGGGGCTGGAGGGTCCACTTCCGAGGTAGCTCACACACCCCACTGGCAAGTTAGTGCCGGCTGTTGACAGGGGCCTCAGGGCTTCCTGCATGGGCCTCTTCTGGAGTGTTCTCTTGGCAGAAGGCTGGCTCACCTCCTTCATCTTCTCCTCCTACCCCACACTGAGGAATCCGAAAGACCAAGACAGAAGCCACAATGCCTTTTATGACCCAGCTTTGGAACTCACACAGTGTCTAGGAGTCTGGCTTTTACAGTCAACAAATAATTATTTTGTGTTAAGTGTCTTCTTCACTGGTTTATATGCTCTTTGAAACGAGAAACTGGCATGCCCACTTTGCAGTATCTAGCACAGTGCTTTGTATCTAATAAGATCTTTAATGTATTTGCAATTAATAGGAGGCTATTTGCTACTCAATATCATCAATATTTTCATAATCAGACAAATCATGGCTTAACGTTTAGGTTTTCATCAGACGATTCCTTTACTCAGATGAATAATGTTTAAGGAAATAGAATTTCCCATCCTCACATTTCTTTAAACAAGCAGGGATTTTGACCAACACCATCAGGAACAAGTCAAAGATAATCTCCTTTAGCTACTGAGCATAACACTTTGTGATTTTCTTATTTAAGTATTATGTCTACATGTTTGAGGTTTTCATTTGCTTTTGTTGGCATAAACTCAGTTTCTAGACCACCAGTACTCCTAAAGACCAAAATTAATTGCTAGTTTTATGTGTCTAAATGATAGGGATGCCAGATAGTTTCAAAATGAAAACACATCCAAAATTTAATGAAGTTCAAAGGAAGAAATGTTTATTTATGGATTAAAATATAAAACGATCTGTTGCTTGTAGTTACCGAAATAGTGACAGCTCTTCTTAGCGGGGAAGAGGATGGGTGGAGGCAGGGAGCAGCCAGGGAGAAAGTCCTTCTGTGAGGCTGAGAGTAGATCACCAATCCAAGCAGAGAACTAAAAGGTACTGGGTCTTTCGACACCAGTTGAGAACACAGATGATATACAAGTGAAGTCTGAAGAGGCAAGAGGAGCCCCTGCTATGAGGGCAGAGATTTTGTTCTGTCAGCTCAACACACATCCACACAGACATGTCTCAACATGTCTTCAGGAAAGGAGCATACTTTGTCCCTTTGGGGCACAGCTTTGCTGGTTGTTGAACTTCAATGATATTAAACATTCTCAGAATTGTAGGAATGAAGGGCACAGAGAATCTAAACTATAAGGCCACCAATGAGACATATTTCCATGACTTTTATGACCACCAAGTCCCTGCAGACACATTGCTGCAGATCAAATCTTTGGGTACCATGTTTGCTGGAGCAAAAAGAGCTGGAGAGTTTTATCAAGGAGCAGACGTCTTCAACTCATCTCCACAGCTCTTCATTATTTCCAAGGACTTAAGAGCATCTGAACACATAGTTCTCCCATCACCAGAGAGATCAATATCTAATTATACTTATTTTACTCGGGAAGACACTTACGCTATTACATCCCTCATTTTTGTTCCATCTGAACTTGTGCTAATTCTAGAATCAATGACTATCATACGATGATTCATCATTTTAATATCTAGGTAAGTATTTTTCCGTTAATTTACTTTCAAATTCATCCAAATTTGACAGCAGCTTTCTTTGAAACCAATTGCAGTCTGGATATACTAGAAAGAAGATCAGATTTGGAGTCAGAAAATCCAAGCTCAAACCCCAAGTCTCCTACTTATGCTCTGCGTGATTATGACTTGACTTCTTACCGTCTCAGCTCAGTTTCATAGTATGCAAAGCAAAGATATCCCAGTGCCCTCTGTACCTCACAAGATTGCTGTGAAAATCAAAATCATTGATATACGTAGGTGAAAGCCCCTCGTAAACAGAAGAGTTTTATGAGAGTGACATCTGTTAATATTTTTATCTTGCACATAAGACATTCAAGCACAGGGCTTCTACTAACAGCCAACATAGCCTCTGTTTCACCTTCTGCCACCACCACCACCAGTAGCGCCCAAAAGCTAAGTCACCATATTAGCTCCCCTGTTACAAGCCTCTGATTTCATAGAAATTGTCTGTGGGTCAAATGATGTGTCGTAGTATAGATTATTGGCTACTGATGCCCCTTAGAAGCCTGGTCATAACACGTGACCAACAATTTGAGAAGGCAGAAATGATTTTCTCACACATCCCATTTTAACTCCAAATGGTGTGAGATGAGGTTGTCTTCTAACCCTCCTCTTCTCCACATCCAAGTAATTTGTTGCAGCTTTTAGATGGATCAGAAACACGATTTTACTACAGTGAACATGAAATGGTTTCCAGAACAAAACCTGGACCTACGTTTACCATGAAAAAAGAACAACCTAACGAAAAAAAAAAAACAATACTAGAATCAAAAATCGCGACGTAGGGCATACCATCTCCATTGTTTGAATTAAAGAAACGACACAACTCCACCCTAGCAGCTAGTTTGGTTACCTGGGAGCACAGTGTGTAGCTAATTCCCAGCAGAGGAAGGCAGGAGTCCTCCAGACCAAATGTTCCACAGGAATCATGGCAAGGTTCTTGCACAATGAAGCTGGCCAACTGGCAGTACCCACCCTTAACGTTTTCCAGGCCCAAGTCACCCCTTCTGTGATCTCTGGCATGAAACAGGGCAGTTTTAACTAAAGAGGCAGATCCAAGGACAATGCCCACCAGCCCAGCACCACATGGGGTGACAAGGGCTTTCCCAGCAAGGTGGCATTCAGCCAGGGCTCCTCAGCCTTCACAAAGTAACGTCAGCTTTGCTACCTGTGTGTCCAGTGTCTGACAAATAAATTGTCCCTTCAACCAGCAGCAGAGGCTCTGCCCTCCAGGCACTTGCCAAAGAAATCTTGCCAGGCTTGAAATCTCCAGTCTTGGTGTTGCTAAAAGCCAATGGAGACAACCATAATTCAGCAAGGAGTTTCTCCAAGTCCTTTAAAGAGTGATCCACATGATACATTCCATTTAGAATTCAGTACCAAGAAAAAGTCTGCTTCTCCTGCTGAATTTCCTAGTTTTATTTTATCAGGCAAATGGAAGTATAAAACATATCTCTGGGTTTTACAATAAATTTTAATTTTAATTCCATTCCTCCTTCTTACTCTGTGGTGTTAGTTTCCATTTAAATTGTTCCTAGTGGATGTACATGCACACACATACAGACACACACGTCAACATTATCATCATCATCCAAGTTGAGTAATATTTGGAAGTAGATAAAATATAAATTACAAATAAATAGATTTTACCAATTCCATACCTTTACCAGAAATGGTATAGCCAGGTTTGAAAGCGTAAGAACAATGAATACATTGTTGGGTTAAAAATACCCTCAGTATCTCCTTAAAGCAAACTCCTAACCCTAACCTGACTAATTCCTACTCATTACTCAAAAATCATCTTTGAAGTTATTGTCTGTGGGAAACCCTTCAACTCCTCAGAACTCCAGCCTCAGTTGGAGCCCCTGCCCCGTAGTCAGTGGGGTCCAGCCTAACCCTGACTGTTCTCCACTGTAACCTGTGAGCTTCCTGAGATCATGAACCATGTTTTAGCTCTGAAGTCCCAGCATCTAGCAGAGGGTCTTGCATATAATAATGACATAAAAAATGTTTATGGAATAAATATGAAAATACACCACTTCTCTTAGCAATAAGAAGCCACTTCACAAAGATGATAGATCAGAAATCAAAAATCTCGTTTCTAAACAGAATATTTTTCTTCTTTATAAATTTTTTTTTTTTTTCCCTGAGACAGAGTCTTGCTCTGTTGCCCCAGGTAGAGTGCAGTGGTGTCACCATAGCTCACTGCAACCTCCAACTCCTGAGCTCAAGTGATCCTCCTGCCTGTGTGTGTGTGAATGTATGTACGTGCATGTGCATGTTCACACTTGTGTGTGCATGGGTGCAGCTGTGTGTGCATGTGTTGCGGGGCATAATATGGAAAAAAGGGAGAAAAAGGAGCAAGAGAAAGAGACTGCCAACATACCTAAGGAATTACTGATTAAAATGGAATCAGCTCTTGCAATAACCCATCTACCCACTACCCCCAACAAAAACAAAGTCAAATACAATTAGGGATGGAAGAGCACCTTTTTATCTATGGAAAGGAGCATAAAGCAAAAAATAAGCAAGCTAAGAAAAATAAACTTCTACCTTAATTTTTTTTTTTTTTTTTTTTTTTTTTTTTTACCAAATCCAAAATGTACTGCCTATAACATTGGCAGTTTACAATGGCAATTAACATCAATCCTAGGGTCTAATTAACCTCAATCAACAAGTCTAAGTAGGTTAATTAAATAGGATTTGGCTAAGCATGAAGCACAAAAATACAGCTGTCTCATTTAAATATAATTTACTAAGGAAAGTCATCATTTACCCAAGTTTTCAATTTCTTTTTGGGCAGCACAGCATATTGGGGGCTGGGGGTTGTGGAGGGGTGGACGTGGCATTCAGAGACTGCCTCTTTGGGGGTTTCTTTGGTAACAGCCACCCACGCTTAACTCAAATATTACAGCCTGGTTATCAGCATTCATCTCAATCTAATCTTATTTTCCAAGCATCGACTCATCTCTTTGTTGTTTATTTTGCTTCTATCCCGCCCGCCCCCACCCCCATTTATTATAAATCTCTTCAGGGTACAGAGTCTATTTGATTCATCCTTGTCTCCTTAAAATCATCAAGCATGGTGCTTTGTGAGTAGTAAGTGCCCAATTAATTTTTCCTTTAATTGGATTTTCATCAAAATGCACTTTTTTTCTCACCACAACCCCAATCATAACTTGGATTCCTGGGTTTTAGGATGAGACTGTCGTTGCCTTTCCGGTCCTTTATTCAGTGGCTTGTTTCCTCCCCCACGATCCTCTGCCTCCATGTACCCTGTCATTCACCGTGGTGTCCACTAGGCTGATTTAGTCAATCATTGTGTCAGAGGTTCTGAATGTACTATTTTCAAAAGGACTTATCAGTACCCGCATTAGGGGTTTCATGACCAAAGGCCACCGTGGTAGCTTCCCAAGGTCAAACTGACTGATTCTTATTCTGCCTCGATTCCACCAGATTCCAGAGCTCTTTAAGGGGTAGAGTCTTAAAACTCCTTGACCCATTGGCTATGAATGCAAGTGAAAGAAATAATACTAATCACCATAATAAAGCACCTGCCATGTGCCGAGAGCGCTGTTCTAAGTGCTTTTGGTGCACTGTTCATGCATTAGTCCCTCCCTCTAGCAGACCAGGGCACTGAGGCACAAATGATTAATAAACTCACCCAAGCCCCAAAGGAAGAAAATGGTGGAGCTGAGATCTGAATCCTTGCAGCCTGGCTGCACAGCCGTGAGGATGAACTCCAGCAATATACTGCCACTCCTAACAAGGAAGACCCCAACTTTCCACTTCCCAGTCGCTCAGGTGGGAACATTGTATGGAGATCAGGTGTGAGGGGCCTGGATAGAAGACAGATGCCAGTGTATCTCTGGAGACGGAGTCACTGTGAGATGTTCAAGAAGCAACTGGACACACCAGTCTGAGGTGCAGACCTTGGATACAGAGAGTCACCCACACAGAGGTGGTAATTAAAGTCAGGGTTTTAGATCAGGGTCAGCAAACTATGGCCCACGGACCATATCCAATGTGTCACCTGTTTTTATAAATAAAGTTTTATTGGAACACACAGCCAAGACCATTCCTTTACCTCTCATCTGTAGCTGCTTTCTTGCTACAATGGCAGGGTTGAGTAGTGGCAACAGAGACAGTATGACCCACCCTCTTCTTTTGTCACTTGGCTCTTTGGAGGCACACCATTGCCTCTCTTTCTCCCTATTTCCTTTTTATCCTTCTCTGCCTGCCCTTCTCATTCTCCCTGGCTGGTTATTTCTTCCCTATCCTGCCTTTAACCATGGTGCCCAAATTCTCTTTTCATACGGTAGTCTTTCTCTCTGGGTAATTTCTTCTAATCCAGGGTTGACTTTTTCTGTGAATGGCCACTTAGTAAATATTTAAGCTTCTGTCCAAAGTCTATGAATTAAATTAAATGTTAAATGATACCTGTATGTGCACAGTGGTGTATAGTTCTGAAACCACATACATGTTTGATTTTCAAATACCATGGGAAGGGCAGGTTTGCAACACAGAGATACTGTTATCCTCTTATCTTCATTTTACCAATGAAGAAACTGAGGTTCAGAATGCCATTTCATTTGTCTTAAGTCAATGAGTCAGTAAGTAATACAGCCAAAATTAAATTCAGAGAGTACTCATCAAAATTTCCCCAAATTGTGTTGTTATTTTTGTTTGGTCGGCTTCATTGTAGTTGACAAAGTGGTTACAGACAGGAAAATGGAGAGGTGCTGTTGTGTTTGTTTGTTTTTGTTTTTGTTTTCTTCTGGGAAAGTTAAATGAGAGAAGCTAGGAAGCACCAACCTCAGCTGAAAGCAGAGGTTAATGATGAGAGTGGAAACGGCGATGTTTATTCAAAACATGCACATCACATGGTCAGCCCCCTGGCCCCTGGAAAAGACACTACTCGGATTGCCCAGAAATTTCTGCAGAAATTGAAGAGCTACAGAGAAAGACCTCCACGTTCTGATTTGTGGAATTCCTTCATCAAAACAGCCAGCTCCCCACCAGTTACCCCAAAGTGAAGTTCTCCAGTTGTTACCCCCATCCAAGTCTGCAGAAGACATCAAGAAAAAAACCAACACAGGAAAGAACCTAAAACAAAGAAAAATGAAGTCAAATGAGATCACAATAATGCAGGAACTAAAAGAAGAAATACAGAGCATTAAATTGCATCAATAAAACAAGAATAAGATGTTATAGTAAAAGAGAAATCAGAAAACAAGAAAGAATTCTTGAAAAATTAAAAATATAGAAAATATTTTCTAAAATGCAAAAGGTGGGTAGAAGATAAAGTTGAATAAATCTATAGAGAAAGCAGAAAGAAAATATTCATTGAATACTTACAGAATACCTCCCATGTTCCAGGCATGGGTTGAGGTAGTATGAATACAAAGTGAACAAAACTTACAGAAATGTCTGCTCTCACAGAATTTACCTTTTATAAAAGGAAGTGAAATATATGAGGGAAAAAATAAGGACATAAAGGGTCAATCCAGGTGACCCAATATCTTAGAAAATATGAGTTCCTGAAAGTATAAACAGAGAGTAGAGAGATGGAATAAAATTATCAAAGAAATAATACAAGAAAATTTCCAGAACCAAAAAATACTATTTCCCAGATTAAAAGGGCTGAACAAACATCTGTTACAGCAAAAGAAAAAAGGCACACTTTATAATGACAGGTCAGATAACCGAAGATGGTGATACATAAACAATAGGCTACATCTAGACCTAAACAATAGGTTACATTCAAAGAAAAAGAATCAGAATTCTCAATAGAAATAATGAACATTATAAGGTACCTAAAATATTATGGCCTAAAATATTATGCAGAAAATTCTTTTTAGCCATGATACCTATAACCAGTCAAATTACCAAATCCACTGTGAGAACAGAATAAAGATATATTCAGATATCCTAAGTACTTAAAAATATTAACTTCTACAGATTCTTTTGTACTTTGCTACTGGTGAACATTGTCCAGGATAACAAAGACAAGAAACCCAGGAAACAGGAGAGTTTCAAAAGAAAAGTTCAAGGCTCATGGTAGTCAACGAGGCCTGAATAACAGCCAGTATAAATTGAAACAAGAAGATGA